>NC_089875.1:32439891-33064534 GCF_040182565.1 Anser cygnoides | reverse complement strand
ATGTCTAACCCATTGCTAAAATCCTCCAGTCATGAAGATTTCACAACCTTCACAAACAACCTATATTTAGCTATTGTGAGTTTTCTGAGTGCCCAATCCAACTTTTTCTTGCTATAACTTGTCTAGTACCACTCATCTTATTACTTATGAAAATGAAGTATATGTTAATCTCTTGTTTTGTAAAAATTTATTTTTTTGTTTGCTATTCTAACCTCTTGAGTGGTTTTCCATGTCTCCCCTAAGGGCTCTCTTCTTTAAACCAGTCAGGCACAAGTTTTTCTGTCTTTTCCTGTAGGTCAAACTGTGCTGGGTTCTTGGTGGTCGCTTCTAGACTCTTCCCAGACTTATTGAAATATGAAATGGTAATTCCTTCAACAGTCCAAAATTAGCAATGTAGATATGACTGAATTGAATGGTTGATGTCAGTTCATATTACAAGCTATGCTCCTGTTTATATATTCAAATACATGTGTTTTTGTTTAGTTTAGTTTGTTTTTATGCAGAAGTACTGTTGAGCCATTTGTTCCTCATCCTGCTTTTTAAATCCATTTTTTTTTTTTTTTCCTGCACGTGTATAGATTCTTGCATTTGTTCTTTCCAAACCGCATTCTATTTATTTCAGGTCATGAATCCAATTTGTCAAGATCCTTTTAAATTCTGATTTTGTTCTTTCACATAACTGAATATCCTCTCCATTTCATACTATCCTCAAATTTAAGAAAATATGTTTCTTTTTCACAATCCAAAGCATTAACTATATATTGAGTAGTATGGAACACAGGAACGACTGCATAAAAAAGTCCCACTTCTACCTGTTTTCTATTTCACTATAACTATGCTTAGAGGCGGCACTCCAGTTTTGTATTCCCTTTATAATATTTTCATCTAGACTGTTTCTCTTGCTTGCATACAGAAGTATCATGCTAGTGTCAAAAGCATCACTGAAGACAAAATATAACATGTATTGATTTCTTATCCATGCCCTGTTTTTCTGCCTCAGAAGAAATCTAAATTGACTATTTGTTTTTGACAAATCCAGTTTAGCTGACAGTAATTTCCTTATCTTCTTTGCTTACAATTTGGTTCAATTACTTGCTCCAATATTTTTCTGGGAACTGAAGTTGTGGTGCATGACATAATTCCTTGGCTCCTTCCTCTTGCCCCTTTTAAAGATGGGAAAAGAACAAACTTTAACTATTTTCTGTAAGTTCCAAAAAAATCAGCAACTTCTCTAAACTAGTAGATATAAATTATAACTACTAGTTCAAAAGCTGTTTTCTGAGGGTTTAGAATGAAAGGTTATATATTTATATAATGAATAAATTTGGAATTAGAATACAAATTACAAGTGCTAGCACAACAACTTTATTTCTGGTTTTACTGATTGTTTTTTGCTACTATTACTGCCAGGAGACTGAGGGCTTACACAATGCAAATTTTCAAGGACATCTGATAGTTCAAGTTTAGATTATTAGTTTTATTTCCCAATTTACATAATATTTTATGAACAATAGAACAAGTACTTCCACCTCACTAACATGATTATTTCTCCCTATAGCTCAGTAGGAAAATAAATATGAAATTTTACAATTAACTTTTACATGTCATGAAATTATGCCACTCTTTACACATACACAGTATGAAAGTAAACCAACTTCAAAAAGGAATTAGAAAAATATTCCTTTAATGCTGTTCTCTAAGGTATATAAATCAAGAACATATACAAAAAAAGGTAAACAGCACGACAATACATTTATATATATATATATATTTAATAGCATCTGGAAAGGTAATTTGAAAGAAAGCATTCTGGTGGGAATATACAGCTCTAGTCCTAAAGAGTGAACATAAGCCATAGATGCCAATAGCTGTTCTGCTATGATGCAGGAGTGTTCTTTATGATACAAGACTGAGGACCTTTCAAGAGAGATCTCCAAGAGAAGGCAGAGGAGGGGAAAACTGAGATAGTGTCATATTGTAATCTAACCTTCCTACAGAAAGAACTTAGACACAAAAAGATATACGTCTCCTTGCTATTTACACTAAAAAAAACAACAACAAAAAATCCCACAGCTTGAGGACTTCTTGAGAAGATTCCATTTAGCAGGAAAAGCTCTGGAGGTAAGAGCTTATCTTACCTGAAAAGGACAGAAACTACAGCTCAGTAAACACAATGACAGCAGCATCATAGCTTTCAAAAATAAGCTCACCTTGCTTTTGATTACAATGAATGAAAGCCCTGAAAACATATGAAAACATATCTGATCTGCTGGTATCTGCTGGATCTGTAAAGTATCTATAATGATTATACACGTTCAAAAAAAAAAAAAAGAAAAGAAAAGAATTTGGTAGAATTTGTTTTCTACAAAAAACTTTGTTTTAGTGCTATAGAAAAACGTCTTTTAAAGTCCATCTCATGGTACCATACATAGAGATTAAAATAAAATTAAGATGGGAACTACCTGATTCTTTTCCTAAATGTAAATTGGTATCGGAGGCATAAAAACCAATTAGCTATGTCTTGTTCTTTCAGTGTACGTAAAAAGTAATGATATTGAAATACACAATGTGGAGATTGTTTTTGTTTATTTGAAATAGACATGTTATAAAACATGCCTAAATAGAAAGCAAAACAAAGTGGATAATATACTGTATTTGTTTCATGCAAATACCTGCCTGTTATTTATACTGTTGGTTTAAAATTCAGGGGCTCAAGAAAAGTGGGTAAATAGAAATTCAGCTGTGTCAATAACAACTCTTTTTGTGCTTCGCAACAGAGAGCTGAGAACAGCCTTCCCACTGTAAGTAAGGGGGGAAGAAAATCTTACACTAGGCAACTACTTCAACAGCACCACTCTGTTATGTTGGTAACACGCATCAGCATACTTCACGTTAGCATTCTTGGCTTATTTACATACAGCAATCTCTGGCTTTAAGACCAAAACCCCGAAACCTGCGAGTCAAATTCTTATCCCAGTACCGCTGGAAATGCATGCTCCAACTAGACAGATACTTAAATTGTGCTGGAGCAGCCGAAGTTACTGCCCCACAACCAGAAGTTGCATGCTGTTCATACGAATCCACGTGCATCTTGGTAGAGACACCAACCCTCCACCAGAGAATAAATAAATAAGAACAAGATGAGAGATTTGAGAGATTTACAGCAGGAGATCAAAAGCTAGTTAGGTAAGATTGAGATGATAATGTATGCACATACATTTGGTATATTACTAACAAAGCATATGTTTCAATGAAAAGCAGGAAAAGCTGTTTGCTCTTTTAGACATACAATACTGACGAGGTATTTACTGACAAGAATAGCCTCACAAATCTAGCAAGAATCTAGATAAAATGCACAGACTAAGATACCTCAGAAAAAAGCTGAGCACTTCAGTAATTTTCATTTTCAAAATCATTATATCCTCCTTTTGTGGCCATGATCAGATAACAGAAGAACGAGCAGTATTCCTCAAAACAGATTAACTATCAGCTTTTCGCTTAAGAAGCTGTTATATTGCATTCCCCCTTTCCTCCATGTGATAAGTAAATCTTAAAAGAAATCAACGCCACACACCATGATCTTAAAATACTATTTTAAAAATTAGCAGTCTAAAAAAAATATGTAAAAATAGTTAAAATTAGAATTATGGGCTAAAGACTTTTATCTACCAGTCTCATGACCTCAAAGATACCTACAGTTTTCCTCTTTGCTTCCAGTGATGGGCCTACCACAAAGACGTTGCTTGGATATTTTTCTTGAGATATTCCTGTCCTCCTAATTAGAAAAGTTGTGAGGTGAGAGACAACAACAGAACTATAGTGCAGGTTTTCAAACATGACAGGAGGAAGAGGAATAGTTTCCTATTGCACTCAAATGAAGTACATGATCTCAAGTATCAATAAATATTCTGTACAAATGAAGTTTGGTACTGTGCATCATATTGAACAAGTATTAAGCTAAGTCTTTTAAAAAATTTTCAAGCACTTCTAAGTTCTTTTTGAATATCTGATCCTTCAAAAGTACACATATTTAGGAATTTCTATAAATAAATAAGTCTCAGAAAAATATTCAAATACTAAACATTTCTTTCTATTACTAAATTTTGCATCAGCAAACCATGATTTAGGTATCAGACTAAAAATAGCAGTATCCCATTGAGGAATTTATGGAATCTATTTTTCATCTTAGGAAGAACACTGAAATGAAACTCAAGATACTGGCCTGTAGTTAATTTTCACCCTGGGATCGTACTTTCTTTTGGAGAAAATTTCTTCATTGAATTCAACTAAAATAGCAACATGTACCTACTTACCTTACTACTCTATTAATAGCTCATTCTTTACTGATACAATCAATACATGATTTTTATCACACCATTAAAAATAAAAACCTCACAACGCCACCATGCTAAAGAACAGTGTTAAGCATAATAACCATCTAAAATGCTATATTGTTCCAGGAAACAGAAAAGATGCTCTGCTCATTAATAAGAACAAGAGACTTGTCTCAGTCTAGGATCAAATGGAGGGCACCAAAACTACACAAACCAAAGATTTTGTCTTATACCAGGTATTTTTTTTTTTTTTCAGAATATGAACATGAAAACATGAATGTGTTCTTAGCATTCAGTTATTGTCAACACATATGCTAGGACACTGAAGTATGGAACACCCTTAAGATATCTTCATAAGTTAGATTAGCATAGTTCAGTTGGAAGGGTCCTACAAAGGTCACCTAGTGCAACTGCCTGAGCACTTCAGGGCTAACCAAAAGTTAAAGCGTATGATTAAGGGCATTGTCCAAACACCTCTCGAACACTGACAGGCCCGGGGCACCAACCATCTCACTAGGAAGCCAGTTCCAGTGTTTGACCACCCTCACAGTAAAGAATTTTTTCCTCATGCCCAGTCTGAATCTCTCCTGGTACAGCTTTGTGCCATTCCTGCACATCTTGCCATCAGTGACCAGGGGGCAGAGCCCAGCACCTCCCTCTGTGCTTCCCCTCCTCAGGGAGCTGCAGGGAGCAGCAGGGTCACCTCTTGGCCTCCTTTGCTCCAGAGTGGACAACCCAGTGTCCTCTCCAGCCACTCAGCTCCTAGGTCATACCTGTGTCTGGCATTGCTCTGTCCCAGGAGCAGCACCCGGTGTTTTCCCTTGTTGATCTTCATGCCATCGATGATGGCCCAATTAGAAAATAAAATGCTCAGGTAAGACAGACCTGATACGTTGTCACCACCATGGTATGTGAGCCGTTTTCCAGACATGCAAAACATTCGTGATATCGGGGAAATATGTAAGCCATGGACTTTGAATCGTAGTATGAATTAAATACATTATGAGGTACCTACTGTTATCTTATTAATGTACACATTTACAGGTTAGAAATGAATCCTAGCTTTCCGATAGCCTGGAGAAAGACTTAATTCCTCCCAATCTTCTGTCAATAGATTGCAGTCCTCTCTGATGAGCTTTTTTCTTTGATCACAGATTACTAGTTGACAATCCAGCTGACAAGAATTAAAATGAGAGAGACTGTCTAAATTCATCAAACTTCAAACATTCAGTGCAGTCTGGCCATTACAAAAGGGTCCCAACCATCAAAACTGAAGCTGAAGTTAATTTAGAAAAAGAAACAACAAAAGAAAAACACCAAAAAGAGCTATGATTACAAAAATAAAAATTGTTGTGAAACGTCATCTATGATTTGTTCTTCACTTGACTTACAGTTTTGTTTCATTAATGAGCAAGAGATGTCAAACAAAAATCATCTTCTGAAAACTTATACACAGGCATACGCTTAGTTCTCAGAAAATCACGTTTCAAAGTCAGTTAATTTTACTTAAAATCTTAAATCAAAATATGTGTAATACACCAAATAAAATATATTTAGAAATACAAATATTGAACAAACTAAAACCTTAGACATTTTCAAATAAACCGCTTGACAAAAAATTTTGAGAAGACCCAATCTGTAGCTTTGACATATTGCAATTCCAGTTAACATCAACAAATCCCACTTTTGAAAAACATATTATAATGAAGTCCACAAAATGAGTTTGAGAACTAGTTATATTCATTTTACCACCCTGAGAGTAGAATAGACTTTTTCTATTGATCCTTCTGCTTGCCCCACCACCTTTAAAGGCTGGTCAATAAAAAATGTTAGCAGTAGATTCAGTATTGTTTTGCTAGTTATAATACTGTCCTCGTGTTTGAAATAGACGCTGGTTTTGATATGATAAGAGAACACACAACAATTAATCTGTCCAACATTTGCCTATCTCAAAGATTTATCTATTCTACCCATTTATTGTCTTACTGATAATACAGATGCAAGAATAAAATCAGAACTAACAAAACTCATTCCGGAGCTTCCAATAACAGTACTTCATCTCCACAGTTGCTGTTTCCAATTAGACTTTTTTTTTTTTCCTGAAACAGTAGGAAAGAAATAGCTGGGCAGGGAAATTTTTCCAATCAAATTTATCCTTCAGTACTAAGACACCTTGATACATTTAATGTACTTCCAGATCCAACAAAACATGGCTTCCAAACTCATTAAATAGCACATTATCATTCCCTCTTTCAATATGTTCATTTTATCTCAAAGAGATAAGGGCCCAAAGCAATCACCTCAAATCCTTCACTTTCCTTATTATACAGTCCTCCGTCAGGGGTGAATGTTGGCAATGATATAAAAAAAGATACTTCAACAGCTTCAAACACTATTGACTTTGCAGGAATAGCAATGACTCAAATACATTGGCCTCTCAGAGAAAGAAGAGGAAAGTTTTTTTTTAAAAAAAAGAAAAAAGAAAAAACACCCAAGATGCAAAGAACACGGCATCATTACTACTGTACTTAGAAAAGCAAGATAGCTACAAAACTTGCATACTAAGCATAAATGCCTAACTAATCGAACATGTTTAAATTAGTTTTATTTTTAAGCTAAAACGGTCTATTTTCAATGAAATTTTCTATTCACTACATTGCTTCAAAAACAGGAATGTCACACAGAAAGCGTTTTTCATAGAATACATTTGGCTCTGAAAGTATCAATTACAATTAAAAACAAACAAACAATCCCTTAAAAATGTTTCAGAAAAAAAGGTAGAACTTTGTTAAATAAATTTGTCTTTTTCCTAAGGGACTGGATACACCAGCAGGTACAGCAATGGCCTGCAATACACACAAAAAAAAAATCCCAAATTCACTAAATCACATTATTTATGTATCTACATCATGTCTACATCATATCTACATTTCCATTTTCTTAAGACTAGTAAAGAGATAAGCCAAACTCTTGTTTTTCACCAAATTGTAAAGTTTAAAAATGTGTTTAAAATACTTTCCAACAACACAGTTTCTATGAAACTGTACAGCAAAAGGTCTCCATTTACAAGGAACTCAAGGAAAATAAAATTAATCTTCCAAAAGCAAATACAGGTACCCTTTGTTTGCTGTCTTGCTAGCTTGACCAGCACTGTAATAATGAAACCCAATTCTTTTGGGTCATCACACCTGTATGCAGGAAAAATAAAATCAAAACCAAACTACACTTCTAAACAACATGTCTATACCAGGTTAAGAATTGTAGAATGGGTGTAAGTACAGCAGTGAAACTTTTTGTTAGGAAATTAGTATAATATATAGCAGAAAAATAATACTTCCTTTATGAAGGTTTGATAGGTGTTTTTCACCTGATATATTGCAAACTCTTTAAGACACAAACAAGCCATTAATATTTACTTGAGGGATTAAACAAGAGCAATCTAAGGCTTTATTTCAGCAAGACAGAATCATCAAGATGATTTAAGATCTCTAACTACTATATACTACTCTCTCACATTTACATTGATTACCCTCACAGTTCTCCCAGGCCATTCCCATGTATGTGCAGCCTGAGCGGGAACACTTTACACCTCTCATAAAGACTATTTCATTTTACCACATCCTACAAAGTATACTGTATTATAACACACTAAATCTGTGCCAGAAAGAGAAAATGCTGCTTACAAGCTACACACTACAGTAGATTAGTACTGATGAATTTCTAACAGGTAGAAAACAAACCACTCAACTAAGAAATTTATTTTGATTCCTGAAAGAAATTTTTATTTCCCTGTTAAAAATAATGGCAACAGCTACCTGTCACTTAACTCAAATTCTGATAATTTTCCAGCGGACATCCATGCTTTTTTGCTCCTCTCTTGGATAGAAGAGTTGGTGACAGCCAAACCTTCTACTTTTAATATACTACTCATATTCTCCTGTCATTCAAGCTACAATTAAAATTACGAATACTACAGGTATTGGCAACATTAAGTGATTTTATTTGATGTTTCTTCTAGATCAACAGATGCACAGTGGGCTCTTCCAATATGCCATATTTTATGAAAGTTAAAGATGTGACAAATTAGCAGTTAATCATTTTGTTATGCAAAACGTGCATAGGCCTGCTCTAAAGCTGTGAAAAAGTAACTTCTGCTCTACTTAGTACCACCTTAGTCTGCAAATAATGGTGAATAGAAGCGTTAAATCCCCGTATTCTGTACACAAGTCCCAGAAGTGCTGTATTTTAACCTGAAAGATTGCTGTTCATCAGATCCCTACAAACCTCTATGCTAAAACAGATAATGCAATACTCTAAAGGACAGAGCTGTGAGTTCACCCCCATCTTTCCTTCTACATTTATTGTCCTTACACCCTCCCACCAGAGATGGTAAAAATTAAAATAAGGGGGGGTACTGGTACACTGCTGTGTGCTAGTAGTAGCCACCAACAATTTCTTTATTTATTTCTGAGATTGCTAAATGTTGCAGATGTGCTAAGCAGATCTGTCACATGCATAAAGTCTTCCATTTCTCTACAATTTATAAACAATGACAAAAAAAAAAAACCAACAAACTAATAAAAAAATCCTGAGCTTTTGCCATCAACATTCTAAACATTCTGGAAGTGACTGGATGTACCATGAAAAAGTTACTGAATTACAATAGATCTCATTAGAGAAATGCCATAAAGTGAAGTGTAAGTGAATGCACAGGCAAAAGAAAATCTCCCAATCATGTGGCTTACTTTCTAAGTTTGAATTCTTTAATAATTCCATTAGTTATCAAATAATATAAAAATAGAAATATATATTTTCTAATACTCAGAACTATTTCAAAGCAATTTTCAATTACTCTAGCTATTCCTTAATGGTCAACACTTGAAAAATTCACAACTGATGTTTAAAGAATTATACTTGTTACTCTAATGGGACTATTCATATTACCTGTCATAGGTAGTGACTATGTCTAATCTAGGAATATACATTGTATATAGACATATACATACACACACATAAAATTCAGGAGTGCCTTTACAGAGCATTTCAAAGCACTGACTGATAGTAGCCAGTTGTTAGGGTCTTAGTTAAGGTCTTCATTTTTGTCAAGAGACTTCTCAATACAGCTTTCTATCCTTCTTCACTACGTATGTGTGTTTGTATATATATGTATATATTTGAACTTGCTGAAGACAGAATACTCATTGGATCAAGCACTAGATTTAAGTTCTAAATTCACAGGTATTTTCTTTTCCTTATGTTCAAATACTATTCATGTAACCAAACTTTTTACTGGTGACATTCTGAATTAATTTGGGAATTACCATCATCTCTGCTTATCTGCTAGCCTCAAAATAAAACTGCTGGAGACAAATGAGCTAGTCTAACAACTTCTCTGCAAGTTGTAGAGAAGTTCCTAACTTCTGCCAAGAAGTTTCACCTCTTTCCTTACAACACCTCTGGTGCCTATCAGATAGTGCTTATTCACTGAATCAAGTCAATTCATTAGGAATTAGAAAACTACCTTGTCACATATCAGTGAGTTGAATCTGTTCATGAAGAGGCCAGACACACATCAGAAACAGTGCAATGGATAGAAGTGACTATGTTCTCCAAAGAATGTGGGGAAAAGATGTTCCACTCTTTTCAACCTTCCCTATTGGGAAGCACCTAAGGATTTTACTTGCGCTTACAGCTAACCAAGCTTACAAACTGATTGGTTTCGTAAGTATCTTCAAAGTAGTAGGAAACAAACAGTTCCTCACAACTGAGAATTACTGTAAAAGTGAAAGATCTCAAGAGATTGGAATGGGAAATACTATTCACCTAACACCAACTTTGAACACTTCTCACAGCATTGTTTTGAAGCAGGGAATGAGCAGAATTCATGTGGTAAAGCTGTTGTACTGAGGTACCTGAATGATAAATTACATACTTGAAACCACATAAGAAATCTAAAGGAAAATAGAGAACTGTACTGAACAACTCCATGTTAGCTCTTTAAGCAGAATACCCTGGCATCTTCCAAATAAACATGAAGGCAAAGGATCTCAATAGAGATCTGACAGATGCAACAACATGACATGATACATTTTGGCTGCAGCGAGCTTGAAATGGGCTTCTTTGGTTATCAAAACCAGGCTGCTATACTTCCAAAAACACCTTACTCACTCAAGTCACCAGGTCATACTATGCTGCAGAGCAACCGACCCACATGAAGAACCACATACGTGTTTCATGCTACTCTGTAAGAATGTGTAGAAATCGCTAAAGTTGAGCCCATTTAATCCTAACTACTAAAATGTAGTAAAATTATTTATGACTTAGTAAAATCCAACTAGGCTTCAGAATCTGAAGAGCGATGCTTTTGTCTGGGATACATTTTAAGTGCACTTTTTCTTTTCCTTAAAAAAGAAAAAAAAAGCAGGAATTTCCTTTCCAAATTGCTAAAATATAAGATAAATTGCAACATAAATATATCTGAAGCAATGAAACAAATACATAATATTAAAATATATTACTAAAGAAATGCATAACTATGAGAATTTAGTAGCAACATTCATTAGTTCTTTCCTTAAGACACATCTGCTCTTACTCATTCTATGCCATTTCAGTTGAGGTTAAAATAAAAAAATCTCTTTAGGAAATGTTAAGACTACATTTTACTGCAATTTACAGCTTATCTTCAAACTGTGGTAACGCTGCATTTCTTATCAAACAACCTACATGTCATCTATTACTATGTATGAAAACTTGCCCTAAAATAACTTCACAGTTGTTTCAGATAATAGCAAAATTAAGAAAGCCCATGGTTAACTAAGACGTGTACCAAGCTTTGTATCATGCACCTGTTTATGGAAAGACATTTGCAACATTCACTCCTACTTTCATTGCTCATTCTGTCTCGAGCTTTCTTAAATATTGTTTCTGCATGTGGCAGAAAAAAAACAGAGACATGCATGCTGAAGTGCCCTGAGCACCTGGAAAATTGAGTCTGGTGGCTGTACCATCACTGTTGTTCTTCACCTCTGACAAGAGCTTTAATAAAGGGAGGTTTGAAAGAATCCTGGTTACCATAACTTTGAAGGTAATTAAAACTGAAATAATAGACCCCTTGCAAAGACTTATATGAATACTTAAAAAATGGCAAACGGAACAATTATGAAGACAGAAGTCAGTTTGATGATCTGGTTTGAGGAGCTAGAAAACAGAAAAGGTCATAACATAACTAAGTATTTGATCTCTCACAGAAATGTTTAAACTGGGGAGAATAGTGAGGGTTTTAGTATATATGAGACTTTCACTTCAGTAAAATATGTAACTAATTTTCACTTTTATTCAGAGGTATCCCCAGATGATACATTTTAAAGCTAACTAAACTGTAGCAATTAAAGAGTTATTCAACATGCCTTTTTTTTTTTCCTCTCTCAAAAGAAAAGAAGTTACCTTTTTTTTTTTTTCCTGGCTGTACTTCCATTGTTGATAATGAGTTTGGGAAACATTTTTTTCAACTGCTATAGCTATGGGCTTCTGATAAGAAAATACTGTACTAGTGAGTGCTGACATAATGTAAGTTATTGAATTTCAAATAAGAAAAGTAGCCAAGACAGTTACAACATTCAAGCAGTTGTCTAATTTCAGTAAATTCAAACTTTTAAAAACTGCACAGTAAAGTGCTTTTGCACACCTTTACTAGCTGAATCTCTACCAAACAGCAGAAACATTGCTGGTGCTTGAATGCTGAGGTTATAACTTCAGCACTGGGAGACAGGAATGCAAGTACTACTGCTGTCAGCTAGGTCAACATCTTAGTCCCTTGTTTGACAATTACCCTAAATTTGTTATTTCACCAAACACAACATTCACTTCTGATCAACAAGTGAATCACAGAGATTTTAAAAAGCCTATACGATCAGTCTGAAAAACTAAGATTTAGTGCAAAGAGCATCTACATCTAATCAACACTTGATTCAAATATTAGATATACATCTACCTAAAAAAAAATAATAAACATTAATAAAAACATTATAAAACTGAAGAGACGACAGAAAATAAAAGATTTGGTACAAAAATATTATTTTTAAAAAAGAAAATCTTCAAAAATAAGTTTAGAGTCAAACTTTGTTTTCAAGTAACTTCTCATGAACCTGACTGCAGAATAAGAATTAGAAGGTCTTATTTTAGAGTTTTGGAGAGTTTTACTTTTTTTTTTTTTTTTAAGATGTAATCAAAAAATTAATGCTAAAAACAATGTCAGAAGCATTTTTTTTTCTTTTTTTTAAGATGTAATCAAAAAATTAATGCTAAAAACAATGTCAGAAGCATTTTGTTTTGATCTAGTCAAATAAGGAATTACATGCATTTGAGTAAATTATAACATTAAACATTTAAATAACTTGCAATAAAACCATTACTGTCATTCAACCAAGTTTCTACAGTTAAAGCCTGCATGTTAAGTGTAAACTAATCTGGCATTTGAAGAATATCAATCGTTTATTTGCTTAATATGAAGGAAAGATGCAATTGGAATTTTTTTTTCTGGAGAGAGAAAATTTTAGCAATTGCATAGCACACTCTAGTGGCAAACGGTATTTTAGTCAACTAAGTCTTTGGAACAGAATTTATCATTTAAGTTTTATAAGTATTTTATATGACAAAATATAGTAATTTTGGAAAAGGGATTGTGTATGTTTTTTTTTTTTCTCACTACTTAAAATCTCTCACACACAACTTTTCTCTCTGCAATGTTTCAGATATCATATTTGTCAATACTATTGATGCTGAACCTAATAACGTTTTAAACTCTTTAAATAACATGTTTTAATTCTTATCTTTGCAGGATATTACATGAACAAAAAAACAGAGAGCATTTGCTTACCTCTTCATTTACATTTCCTATCTTCAAGTACAGTCCATAACTACGGAACACTGAACTCTGTGGAAACACTTTCTACAGTCCGCATGTATATTTCTTTCTGACACATTTCCATAAATTAATCTGAAACTCAACCATATTTGAAAGGAAACAAACGAACTTTTATTATTTAATGGGTCAGGACATGCTAGTTCCTAAGCTGTCATTTTATGCTATAACTTCAGCCCAAACCCTTACTTTCTGAGAATAAGCATCTTTTCTGGCAGATTAGTAAAATACTAGCTTTAGTCTAGTGATAGAACAAGCATAGGTGAGAAGATGAGCTAATCCATTTCCATAATAAAATTGTAAATCTTCTGGTAATAAGTGTCTATACCAATTCTGAGCCACTGAAACTGAAGTTAAATCATATTAAAAATCATTAAAAATAAATGTTACAAGACTTTCAACAGTTTGTTATAAAAGAAACTGCAAAGCAAGATTAAAAACCCGAGCACAGATAAGCATTCACTTTTTTTTTTTTTTTTTAAGACATAAGGAAAGAATTAGAACTGCAGTCAGAGTGTAGGAGCCGTAGAAACTTGCCGTATTTTTTAGTTCAATATTTTTAAAGGACTCACTCTTAACCATTATCACATGCAAACTTTTTGTTTCTAAACAGCTTCTTTACACAATAAACCTTGGATCAAGAAAGCAATCCAAAAGGTTTATTAGTCCATCTGATGCTGGACAAATTTAAAACTCATTGGAAACACCTCAGTGGGATTAATTTCTCTGTATGCATAAAATTTATGTGTACAACCTCTGAAGCATTACTGATTTCCAATACCTCTCTCCAGCCAATGTCACGACCCAGTGACTAACTAGAAGAGTCCTCATATACCAGAAACAAAGCAGACCCTGGAGTTTCTAGTAGGTTTCGGATAAACACCTAGAATGCCAGAGAATTATCTTGAGCACATCATCATAAAGCATCATACTGCTTTATGAACCCTCAGTTTATGACAACTTTGGATGTACAGTTTATTTCTTTAACAAAAGTTGTATTATAAACATACTAATGGCTTGAAAATTGTGGATTTTTTTTTTTTTTTAGGAAATTTTAATGCCATGACAAGATAAAACACACATCATTGTAAAACTTCAAATTTAAAGCAAGAAGTGCTTCCCTTCATATAACTTTTCCTCCTACGTAGAAAGCCTCCACTAGAACAGCTTATGCTATTTAGTTTTCATTTTTTAACAAATGAACTATACACTGGAGGCTCCTAGCTGAAAAAGTGTTGTTTTTAATGCCATAAAAATCCATGTTAATCCTTTTAAAAATTTCACTTAAAAGATTTTTTATAATCAGCCTGTAGTACTCTAAATCAAAAGAGGTTCTGAAATATTTTTGATATTTAAATTGAATTCATCTCATGGAGCATGTAACAATAAACATGCAGTTGTTTTGAGAAGTGAGGATTTAGGAAAGGAAGTTCATTACTAGTTTATTCTGAATTTCTTATTAAGTTTTTCATTAACAAACAAATTATAGTTCTCAAATATAGAGCTTTCTAGATAGGAAGAGCAATTTTAGTAAGTTATATTATAAAAGCAGATCTTTTAAAACTATCATTACATGTGTTAACTCACAAGCCTAATATTCAATATTCCCAGTTTGATCTCCATTGTGACTGAAGTTATATATTACAATTAAGAATAAGCTAAGTATTACCTTAGCATACAGTTACTAAAACAATTGATCACATTCATAGGACCTTTCCTTAATCCTGACAGAAGCCTTAAAATCCTTAAAGTAGGGCTGTGTGTGTTCATATAGATATATACACATCTACGTATGTGTAGGTGCTTTATAATGTCACTGAAAATACCGTTAAAAGACACAATCATTTCTACATTTGTTACACATTGTTTACTTACAAGACAATGCCAGAGAATAGCAAGGAAGTCAACTGCTTATGTCATAAGAAAATCAGTTTTATTGAACTCCTACTTTATTTTGTTTCAGTAAAAAGATTTTAAATTAGAATTTAGTACCTACATGGGGTTAAATACATGAGATAACACAGTTCTGCTTGCTAATCAAAAGATTTTACTGTGTACCTTTCATGTTAAACCTTATCTTACAGTAATTTTATTAATAGAATAAGTGGTTTCTCTCAAGCATATTGGCTTTTGCTGTGAAAATACACTGTATATACAAGATAGTTCTAATACACTTACTGCTCCAATATAATGTCTTGAACTACTGTGCAGAATAAAAAGTCCAGTGTCTTGCTTCCAAGAGGTGCTCTAACAGTATTTTGATTGAAATAGGAATCTGAAATGGTAGCATCGTTTCTCAAACTGTGATTCAAAGTAATACTTCGCTGGCACGAAGGCACCCTTCCTTACCGTCAAACAAATGGATATTCTACATATAAACTGTGAGAACAAAAATTATATGAGACTTCCTTCTTATATTCCCATCTCAAAGCTATTTTGCCTCTGCACTGCAAATTTTACCATAACACTACAGCCTAAAGAGCAGCATTTTTTTGTTTTGTTTTTGTTTTTAATTTGGTATCATCTTTTTTTATTTTTTTTTCTTTTAAATCAACAGGAATGCAATATAAACATAACAGTTTTCATCCTCGAGACTCTGTACTCCTTTCCATCTAAGAATGCAAATGGCCCCAGTTCAACAGAAAGGCGTCCAACAGCAGAAACAGAAAACCCTTTTTGGGCCCTTAATGAGGTCTCCAGAGCCCAAGGCAAACCGATAACAAATTGTACTTTCCACATATTGGAAAGTGGGGGCTGTGAGGGGGGAGACGAAGAAAACCCTAGAGCCTGTCAACTGAAATTAATTGAACTTAGCCATGCCAAGAAAACACTGGTAATAAACCCTCCCCATCTAAATTAAGGTTTTACACCATAACAAAAAAAATAGTAAAAATTTATGGCAGTAATTTCATCTTGGGTTTTTCAAGAAGAGCCTGCTGATTTTCTTGCACTCAATAGAAAAATCCCAGAGGAGCAATGCATGCAGCAATAAGGCAGACTTCTAAAAAGATACCACTTAATTTCTCACTCTTTCCCTCGCACTATTGCTACTCTTCCACTTTTATTTAACTGAATATTAACTCTATCGCTGCAATATACTACCACCAGCTTTCTCATTGTACAAAGGTAGTAACTCTCTTGCTTTGCTAACCCCCTGAGAGGGCACTAGATCTCTGCAGGTTCATCAGTCATTCTATCATCCTAAAAGCAGTTGAGATTCTAGACGAGTTAGGATTAACAAAATGGAATCAAAGATCAAAACATAAAAGGTTTTAAAACACTGAATCTCAATTTGGGCCAGATGACAAACTTTCCACACAGAAGTAACTGGCACTGTACTGCTTATCCCCTACATGCTGCAGAAATAAACTAATCCTGGATTTGACAACTGCTGAATACATGTTTTGCTTCACCCACTTACACACTACATCCTATTAAAAATCCAGCAACTAATTCTCACTGCATCTATTTAATATAGAGCATCTGAACCCTTTATTCTGACTTTGTTTTTAGTTTGTTCTGATAACAAAGGCAAATTAACATGTGTATTTTAGTTATACTGTCCTCAACTTCAAAAGGACGATAACTCCAAGTTAAAGGAATTTTTCAAAAAAATTAAAAACTATAATCCATGCACTCTGTGAAACCTACAGAAATGATCAGTGACATCCTTTATTGCATCACTCTATCATCCAAACAGAAAGTGAAAATAACTATACAGATCACATTTTTCTGCTGTGTCATTGAACAGCTTATACTGAGATGCTTTTGGCAGGTCAGAAAAATGACTACCAAAGCTCCCCAAATCAATCATTTAACAAATTAAGCCTCACACAGAGAATTTTCACACTCTTTAAAATGCTGTGTTCAAGACAACTGTAGCCAGACATTTCATGGACTTCACTGCCCCCATCTTAAGTCCACTACCTCAAAGCTGTTACCCACTCTGCACGGAAGCACAGCAAAGCCTCTGCTTCCCAATTCAGTCTTGAGATTATTCTAGCTTCACCATTCACCTGAAAACGGAAGCTAACACACTGTCTAGGCTGTTGAAGGGTTCGAACTATCCCTGGCACGACTTCACCCAGCCCAACTGGTCTTCCATTCTCAAGAACCACTTGAGAGTCCGCACAGCCCAGGAGCTATTCCCTACCATGGGCAATGTGGACAGTTGATCAATTGTGGAAGCTGTAAGAGTTCAATAGGATGGAAGTGGCCAAATTAGGACACTTGTGACACTTCATTTCAGGACTAAAGACTGGTCCTTGAGACTATTTAGTTCATCAACTTAGATGCAGTTGTAGACTACTTGAAAACGTTTCAAAAAGTCTATTATGACAGTTACTAGAAGCAAATACTTTCTAGGCAGAACAATAAATTCTTTAGGATATTGGTTTGTTTAAGTTTCTTATTTTTTTTTCTAAGAACTCTCTATGCTTGTCTTGCACTGTCCTTGCACTTACCCACAAATATTTCTATATTTAACACGGCACTTGTCCCAAATCAGCCTATCTTCCTTATACAGCTTACCGCACCGTTCAGCTAATGTGCTCAGTTTAAAAGCCTTCCTTTACTTTAAGAGCTTATCCTTCCATTTCCCTTTTCTGTCCAGGCTTTCTAAACCTCTGCAATCTCTTCTGAGACTCACAAGCTACACAATTCTTAAGATTTTATTTAATCCCCCTGATCAGGCTAATACCGTATTTTTGAGGAAAGTCTGGAGAAAGCTGGCTGCCTTTATCTAGGTTGAAATAACTGCTTAGTTATTTCAAATAAGAACCATAAAATTGGGATCACGAAAGAAAACCGTGTAGCATTTGTTTGCCTTTAAATACAGCAATTATCAGGCTGATTTTCTGATAGGAACTTTGAGAATAAATCAGTGACATTGAAACGAACTATATACTGTCCTGCATTTGTGTGTTAATACAACTGTATTATCCAAAGATGCATAAAAATGCACTACAAATAATCTTAACTACCTGACATATACATATGCCATTTCATTTGCTGAAACAGTTCCAAGTCCTACCTAGCAAAACCATCACAGTTTTCATGTCAACTGAAATTTCTTTCCAATTCTGCTGATATCATTTAAACGATTTTACCTAAAGTTTACACAGTGTCTACAACCTGTTTTATGGAGGTTGACCACGCAATTCACCTAACTGTCCAGATTTTTACAAGCACCTTCTGACTTGGGATAGCAATATGCTGCCACAATAACAGTTATTTCCAGAGAGGGATTAAGGCCTTTCCTGGGCCAAATATAAAACTTTTCCTCTTAATTCTCCCTTCTGCTTTCCCTGCAGCACGATCCAGCTCTCAGTTCTGCTGAGAAAAATGAACGATAAGTTCTGGTTATCTCTACCATCTCTGTCTACATGTGGGAGGATGTTTAAGCTACTAAGCCATACAGGGTAAACTAAAAACAAAGGAAAAGCAATCATGAGATTGCTTTAAACTGTTACTACCTAGTGTTAGCTCAGCAGAGAACTAAGATCATTAGAAACAGAAGAAAAAAGATTGATGTGACAAGACACAGAAACCCTACAAGAAGCAGCAGAGAAGAAGATAGCAGCTCAGCACAATCAACTCTCTGTCCAAGCATAAGAGGTTAAGAGAAGAAGGGGAGAGTCACCAGCTCAGCCTCAAAAACACCCACCTCAGCGCTAACCTTGAGCAGAGACCAGCAGGAACCACCCACCAAGTCCATTATGGCCTTCTGAAGGAACAGGACAAAGTGATTTAGCAACTAGTCCCAGAAACCTGTTGTCTTAACATTTGGTTTTCTGATACAGAGAGAATCACCTCCAGTTCAACCCTGGCCTGGGAAGAGGATGCAAATATTAAAGAGGGAATTAATAGCGTTTTTAAATATAAAGGTCTCCAGAAAGACAGAGGAGGATTGTGAGCATCAAGACACCACTAATGAATAAGTGAACTGCTACGTTTAACTTACTCAACAGAAAAATCCAAAAGAGGAAAGCAAGAGTCAAAAAGGAAAAAAAAAAAAAAAGAAAAAAGGGAAAAAATACTTTTTTGCTGATGCAGCATGCCAGAAAGCAGGCACTTGTTTCATTTTCTATTTCTGGAAGTTGTCAGAAATGGTATTCTAGAAAACAGGCCATAAAAATGACACCAGTGACCCTGAAGCAAATTATTATTCATTAAAGCTTTAACATTGCAATAACTATAAATGACTGGAAAATTATTCTAACACTAAAGTGTGACCATAATTCTGGAGACAGTAAAATTTTCGACTTTATTTTTAAGGCCACCCTTCCCTTAAACTCCAATTGTGGCACAGCATATTCTAATTAGATTACAGCAATTAAGTTCACAGAATTTCTTCCATATTCCCCTCCTAGATCTTAAAATTAAAAAATCTATGATTCAAAGTAAAAAGCACAAGTATATTTCAGGATATCAGGACAGGAATTCCCTGTTTTGTTTCTTGATATTGGTGGTTATTGCTTTATTTTCAGCTATCCACTGTAACTTCTCTATCACACTTACACAGAACTACAAAAATATTTATCTGTAATTCTTATGGAAGAAGTCAACTCCAAAGCACCATGCATGAGCACTTGAAACATCATGCACAAGACAGTATAAATGATTTCAAAACAAAACCAGAACTTTCTTACCCAACTGTGATACTAATTTGTTCGTACTCCGCTTTTATGACAAGTCTTGTCTTTGTGTTGTTAAGACAAGATGCATTAATTGATGCCATCTTCATGGAACTTTTGCTTGCTCAGTGTAAGAGTATTTTACTTGACTTCCATGAAGCCACTGCATGAATTAGACTAGAGCTTACTAATAACTCTAAAGCTGACATGTTTGTACATAGCCTGCTTGACCCATAAATCAAGATAACTATAATGCCAACGTTCAAGTTCTTCATAAAAGACTAGGTAGGTAAGAAAGCTCCATATTACTGTTAAGTCATTTCTGCTAGCCAACGTAGCTGGACTGATTCTGAAAACCAGATGCTACAAGGAGAAAGAGTAAAGTGTGGGAAGAAAAAAACTAAAGACATTCAGAGAACCCCAGAAAAACAAACAAACAAACACTATTCTCTCCTTTAAAAAATGTCAACACAAATAGGAAAGAGACTGCAGAGATAACCGAACAGCTCAACCCTGTCCTATCAGCCTGGTATGACGTGCACTGTATAAAAGTACTCTCCATTGTTTTTGACTCCTGCAGTGACCTCTGTTTTATCTTAAGTACTGCAACTACTTCAAGTAATTTCCGTGGAACTATATATGGTTCCTAATTTTAATACTCAAAAAATAACCTCTTGTCTGGATGACTGAAATAAAATACATAATTTAGCTCTTTATTCAGATACAATTCACTAAAAGCTAAAATGAACAAAGATGTTCTGAAAATACATTCAAGGCCAGTTATGTCTGAAAAGGAAAAGAATGTAGTTTTCTGGTCATGTAGCTGCTTTCAGAATTGTCTCAGGGATCACACTTTGCAGTTACTCATCTGCAAAATGTTACTTCTATTTCATAGATTTTCAATATGAACTATTAAATCTATTAGATCAACAGTGATTCCTCCCACCTGCACTTAAGACATTGATATAATGCCCATATCATTTCTGTATTGAAATATTTCCTTTTCAGGTAGCACAGGAGAAAACAAATTTAACTTTTTCAATTACATCATGGCAGTTGCATACAATGTAAGCTATGAAGCCACATAAAGATTAGATTATAAATTTCCAAATGACAATTTTAAACAATATACCGCTGGGCTTACTTTAAAAGAAAATGGGATAACAGATGGTTTTCGGTGCCTAGGTGCCTCCTTTCCCCCTGCATTTTTTTTTTTAAATGTAACCAGTAAATAAATTTGGTGGTTTGTTTCTGAGCAGCTCAAACACTGATCATCCACAGTAGAAATGTGAAAGAAAATGAGAAAAAGTGTCATGTAAGTTCAAATGAAGTAAACATTTAGAGATCACCTCTGAATAAATATACATATAAAATATAATATATATATATATAAATACGTCATAAATATATATCGTGTATTTTAGAAGCAGACAGCTCATTTTTAAATATTTATAAATGATACACCTGCATAATCCTCCAAATACTCAAGGGGCTGGTCAAATCAGCACTCTCTCATTCTCCCTACCTCCCATAAAAAATGTTTAGAAATCATCATCCCAAAATACACACAACAGTGCATCACTAAGTGACATTTTTAACAAAGTTGCCACAGAGTTGAACCAACAGTTCCAAAGCTAATAGAGGAAACTGGCAAACGTGGGATGGCACTCTGTCTGCATTTCATGAATCACTTTAAGCAATTTTCCTTGTCAGATGATTTGGAAAATTTTTTAACTTCTTTTTTTTTTGATGAAATACACACTAAACAAGCTTCTAACACAGAACAAAATGTTCAGTCAACTTCCAAGGTGCTAAATGCCTTTTTACATTATTTTAGATGCAAACTGATATTGTTAACCCAGATTAAAAACAAATCAGATTCTTTCCAAAATTCATATAACTCATTTCACTGGGTATCCCTATTTGAGATGACAAATACAAATAACAACAGAAACAAACACAGACATCCATTGCACCTTGAATAAACCTAGGCTCATCAACATTTGAAGTACAAACTCCAGAGTCCTGCCTCATCCAGTTTGTCCAAACACAAGCCCAAGCACTCTTCATTCACAGAACTCTTTTTCGCACTTTCTTTCACATTTGCTGTATCTAGTATTCGACATACAGAAATCCCAGGAGATTACATAAACAGATTACATACGCAGACAAGCCATCTCACCCCCCTCTCTCTCCTACCAACATCCTTTCTACATCATTGGTACCATTTTTCCCCCTTTCAAAAGCTTTATCTATTTAAATTATATTTAAATTAGATTAGAGCATTGTCCTCAACTTGTATTTAGCCGTAAAGTTCCCTACTTCTACTTTAGCCCACAAAAGAGCTTGTCCTGAAAATATCTTCCAATAATTATTTTTCTCCCAATATCAATCAATATATCAGTATCAATAATTATTTCCTAAGCTTAGGCCTTACCTGCACCCTTTCCTTGCACTAACATTCCTCCAAAGAAGCAGTATTACTCTCTTCCATTATGCACATGACTTCAAATCACTTGTGGAAATAAAGTATTCTAGATAGGCTGACCCCAAACCTTATTCAATTCCAGACACCTGTGGTGAAGACCAGTTAGGAGCTGGATGTGGTGGTGCCAGCACAGGCCCACTGGCACTATGTTGGAAGACTGTACACTATTTTCCCACAAATCAGATAATGCATAGCAACTCAGAGATAACTGTAGTTACCTTCCATAATGCAAAGGATAAAAATGGTTTAAGAAGTCTGAAAAAAATAACTTTTCTAACAACGAACAGCAGCTTCTGTTAAAATGATGTATTACATGCTCTTCTGTGTAAATTTCACAGGAAAGTATGGTGAACCCCTCTTTCTTGACCATAATTCAGTACATACGAATGCGTCTGACTACTCTTGATGATATGAGGAACACTGTCTTATTACTAATCTGCAGTATGTCAATTCACAACAAGAGGATAAAATACATTTATAGTTTCTAGTTTCACCCCATAGTGAATTATTTCAATTTCATTCATTTTCACTCAAAAGAAGTAATACAGATTTGCCATACTGAAACAATTTGTTTCCCTTTCATTTACACATTTATCTATGAAGACAAGATAAAATATGGCATAGGAAGGCATCTCTCTTTACATCTGTTATGTATGCTTTATAAATAGTACAAACTGGGATCATCAGTGATAATGTCTTCTAGCCCTTCATTTCGTTTTGATCAACTGAAATTTTAAAATCAGTTTTCACCTAATTATACATTCCATCCTTAAAAAATAAAATAAAATAAAATAAAATAAAATAAGGCAGGGGACGGGAATACAACCTGAATGGGAAGGATATCTATGCATATACATATAGTGTTCCACCTATCTTTAGTTTTCCTATATATTAAATCATAATTAATAATACTGTCACATTTTTTACAGTGGAAAAAACAAACCACACACTACAAGCAAAACATTAACATCATTACTTAAACTGAAAAAAACAGTTTTCGATTGTCTTATTTCAATTCAAGTGCTCATAAATACTCATTTTACACAGTAAATTGTCCTTCTACTGATACTTTAATAAAAATATTACTAATAACCAAAAAGCATTCCTCAGCAGTTTTGAAAAGTGATTTTTATACAAAATAAGCTTATTAATTCTCACTGCAGAATATAACTGTAGCATGGAAATACCATAAGACACAAAATTGATTGTATGCCTTAATACTAGGTGCTTGTAATTTACTCCTATTTTTTCAAATGTCCAAACGTGTGACATTTAAACTCTTAATTTCTAGACTCTAAAAAGCTTATTACAGAAACAGTAATATTACTATCTTTTGAAAAATGACTTTTTATTTAAAAGAAAAATTATTTCAAATCTTCCCATTACCCAAATTTTGATGGCATCAGAATAGAGAGGGTGTCTGATAAGTTAATGGGAAAATGAACTTGTAATGTCAAGTCACACGAAGTTATATAACTCCCTCCCACAAATCCTGCACGTTTGAAGAATCAACTTTCTCAAAGTTGAAGAAACCTCAAGTTCTTTAAATTCATAAGCGCTTTTCAAGATTTTTCCAATTCTTAGCAACTTAAAAATACATCAGCAAATCAATCAAATTTCCCTGCTCAACTCCACATAGGAGGAGTTCAAAGAAAATAATGATTTTAACATCAGAATGTTTCACTTTTAAAAGTCTATAACCATAGAGCCACAGAAATAGAATAGTTTGGGTTGGAAGGGATCTTAAAGATCATCTGGTTTCTTCCATTTATCAGGTTGCTCAAAACTCCATCTAACCTGAGATCAGTGTGGATAAATCCAAGGAAAAAGATAATAATGTGAACAATGCTAAACTCAGACACTGAAAATTGCAAATTCAGGGAAGAGATTTAAGTAATTATTTCAAGTCTTGTAAATTAACAATTCTTTGTGTAGTGACAGCCCAAGGGCCCGGGGTGGGGAGGAGAGGGGGAGATCCCCGCAATATTGCACACTATTGGGAAGGGTGCTGAGAACAAATAAGAGTGGCTTTCTGTCACTAATAGCTTGGTGTGCCCATATCTCAAATGCTTGTATGGAGTTCTGGTCTGCACACCTCAAGGTGTGATTTCTGTGACTCTACTGTGGCTCCCAGTAGAGTCACAGAAGGCACAGAGTAGTCTCACAATACTGGCACTAGAAGACACCAAAACCAGTAAAAAGAAAACAACCTCTAAATAGGTAACTCTACTTTCTTCATGTAGTAGCTAATGGGGCTTTTGGAACGTGTTACCACTGTAAATTGTGAATGCAGATGGTAACGGCCATATCAAAGAAGATTGCTAGATAAATGAATGGACAACAAATCTATAAACATATACTAACAAGATCAGGAAGAGTACAAGGAGAATGGAACACAGAAAATGGACAGGTTCATATGTTCTCCCTAAGCAGCATCTCCTGGTCTCAGGGTCAAAAATTGGATGCTGAGCTAGGTGTCCATTGGTCTGATTCAACAGGGCACTTACACTGTTAATGAGAATGCAGCTTGATTAGCAAACTTTACAATTTTCAATTAGAAAAGACAGAGTAATTGAACTGAACAGAATACACATTTAGAAATCAATATTTAATACACCCTCCATCTACTGTTATTCCCCAATACAAAAAGAAAATTGTAGGAAGAAAAGTAACATAGTCACTACTGATCATTAATGATGTTACTTATAGTATCTAAGAATTCCAAGATCTTTGTTATACCTCAAGTGAAATATAGAAATATTTGTCCTAATCTTACAAGTTAACAACATGCGTAGAAGTATAAACCTGTAAAAATTGCTTTATGGTGAAATTAAAACCCAAATGCAAAAACTGGTGTTTTACAAAGAACACTCTCTCTCTTTTAGAGGACATAAGAAATAACAACCAACTGCTTCCATTAGCAGCCTAAAAATGATAAATTGCACATAACTCTGCCTATTACTATTACCCCTACTGTAAAAAACAGTAACATTTAAAAATATTTTTCATTTTGCTTTGAGATTTACTTTTAACCCGTGTTGTATTTTCTGTGGTGTCTCTCTGTTCCATTGTTTTCCTTCCTTTAATCATTCCTACCGTTGCAAATGCTTATGCAACCTTTCACAAATTGTCATGCTCCCTAATGACTTGACTCTCTATTGCACCTGACTTGCTCAGTTTTATATATTGGTCTTTTCAGATTGATTTTTTTTTTTAATTTTGGTTTCAACTGTTCGTGTCCTATCTTCTTGGCTTATGCTTCCCAGCTGGAACTGAGATGAGAAACAGCAAGTACAGTCCAAGCTCAACAAACTCAAGTTTGACACAGGTTCTACAAGCTTTTTTAAAAGAGCAAAATGACACTGAATGAAGCATTTTACTTTATAGTTTTCTTATTTACACTGATTTATACCTTTAAAATGTGCTACACAGAAGATAACGTGAGGTTTGTTAATAGAGAAGCAAGTTTAACTACAGACGTGTTTGCTGTACTATAACATTCTTAATGTCATCCAAATTATTCCACAGCGGAGCTTGGCCTAGTGTTGTTTGACAGATGGCTTTATAAACATAGAAAGTGAAAAGAGAATCCGTGTAAGCATATTATTTGGGTTCACATATACAATTTGAATATTAATAATGTGTGATTTTAAGTGTGGTACAGTGTTTCAGAAACATCAACAAACCATGCCCATTATCTGCTTAGAAATAGGGAAGAAGAGAAATGCTTTATACAAGGACATCAAACAAATTTGACAGATGGCCGTCACTGATAAACTAAAACTAACCAGAATGCTTACAAATATGGCAAAACAAGATTTCCTCCTGTAAAAGTCTGTCTTCGTAAGCATATATAGCAAGGTTTCACAGTTAATTCTATTTCTTGGAATGCAATAGAAACCACAAAAGAGGATTTAAATGGAGTGTTGAAGATGCCTTTTAAATAAAGGTTTGTCTTATGCAACAGTAACTTTAAAACACAACTTGCTGCAGAATTATTATGAACAATTTTATAATTTAGTGTTTAGGTGTATCTGCATATCACTGTGAAGCTGAATGACTACTAATAATTTTCACCTGTGTTGGATTTCTTATGAGGTGAAACAGCTTGAAAATGGACCTAAAAACAATTTACTGTTTCTAAACTCATAATGAATACATAGAATTTTGAATACATAGAAATTCTAACCATATTACAAAAAAGCCTATTTAGGTCACACATGAAGAATATGTACTCGAGACCACTTAAAATTAACCTTCTTTTAAACTATAAACCAAAAAATAAGTATATACACTTTTCTTTCCTTTTTTTTTTTTTTTGAATTATATCCAACAAACTGAGCTGGCAGGCTCTTTCTCACATTTCTCAGAATTTTCTATACAAGCCATATTGACCCCTTTACACACACTTTCACAGAAACATTAGTTTTCAGAAGATGAGCTGTCTGGCAGATTGTCATCAACAGCTTAAATGCACACTAGATTTTTTGCTTTTTCCTCAAAGCTGAGTTGGGCTCTTTATGTTAGGATAACTGAATTGTTATGACAGACAGAGAAAGAATTAAGAAAAGAGCTGTCTTGATAAAGTTCTTGAAAAATGTTATTGATGATGCCTCTAGAGAAGTGAGCTTCTATACCACTACGAATAAAAAGAACACATTTGGAGCCAAAATTAGAAGTGCAAGCTTAGGATCAAAAGAATACATGAACGAAGATGAGAAAAAGAATCTTTTAAATCAATAAGCATTCTGTCACAGACAGGCAATAGCTTTCTTGATCTCGTGTAGAAGATCTATGCCATTTGAAAAATCTGAGACTATCTCATTATCTTCGGAAAAGAAAAAAATGCCAGATTGAACACATACTGGAAAAAAAATCTGGGGAAAAAAAAGTGAAAAAATGTGGAAAGATAGAAAGATAAGCAAGCAGCACCTAGCCACTAAAATGGAGATGTTAGGAAATAATTTCCTTGCATTTCACAGGTTTAAAAAGCAAGGTATTGGAAACATGCCAAGAACGATTCCTCAGTGTGATCACCTTCTACTAGAAAGAGTGCTTACCTCTTCTCTCCACTCAGAAAAACAAGCAAAAGAAACAAACAATCAAAAAAAATAAAAAAAGAGGAAAAAAACCTGCATGCTTGCAGTAAAAGCTGATTTGTCAAAATAATAGCAGTGTAAACCCTCTAAGGTCTGGAGTGACATTTCAAAAGTATTTTTTTTTAATACTGTTTTTTTGTAAAACAAACCAAGATATTTTTAAATTATCTCTGGACATTACATTATCACTGCACTGCATACGGTATTAGAATTTGGAAAAGATTTTAAGAATTCAGTTATCCAGAGATGAAGAAAACCTTGTTTGTCTTGCCAAGCAAGATTTTTTTTCGAAACTCTGAAACGTCAGCATATCTGCACAGTTAGAAATAACATATTTTCACAGCAGTAAATGCTTCCCAAAGCACAGTACAAATAAGATAACTAATCAAATTAACACTTTGCCTATGTAACCATTTATATTTCTCATGTGCGGTAACTAAGGCAAAGATATTTCAGTTGCCCAAGGTTAATCATTGCATTCACAAGAAGACATTTTATAAGGATATTAATGGCAGTCTTTTTTTTTTTTCCTCCTCTTCTTTTTCCAGATGTTTTTGGACATTCTGAAGGCCTTACCAGAGCTCCTGCCAACAACTCTTGCTCTGTGTTTTTCAGTTAGGTCAGTGATGTAGCAGAGTTGGATTTTAAGTTAAAACAATGTTCAACAGTCCCTTTTGGATGTCTACGTGTTTTTTGTTAATACCAGCCTTCTCTACCGGGGGGGTGTATGGGGAGGAGGAAGAATTACTTGCTTAAAAAAGCTAGTGCTGAACTCCAGTTGCAGATGATGTTTTCTTCTCAGTTTATTTTATGTACCCAGGAAAGTGTTTCAACTGCTTTTTCCTCAAGAGTTAACTCCTCTCTTGTTTCAGCATGCTCTTAAATTGAACCATATTCAGAATGCCATTTGGGAAGTTGTTATCATTGCATTTCCATCAAGCAAAGGAACACTGCAAAATAGGTACCTACTACAGATAGGGAATTCAGAGATCTACCGGTAAGGCTGGAAGTGAAACACTGTTGCTTAAGCAGTAGCTAACTTCAGCAAGTGACTCACAAAGCAGAAGAAAAAATGAAGCAACTGCACCATCACTATTATTAAGGACATATATCTGAAGCTATCTGGCCAAGAAGAGAATTACAGAAAAAAAAAAACAAAAAACTGTCTAACCTACGCAAAGAGATGTTGTTTTCAAGCATCTCTCTACCTGCAAAACAACTGGTCACGATTACCAACATTCCTTAGTTTAGAACTGTGTTCCTACTGAAACATTCACCTTTTTTTTTTTTTTTTTTAATGTATTTAGTCCCCCTCCCTATCAAAAGCTCAGGAGAGACAGGGTTTATAATTTTATTTGCCTGCACTCAGGCAGAGGATTACAAACGCTGTAATCACTAGTATCAAAAACTCTTGAGGCACTGAACAAAAAACACCCAATATCATCATTGCTTAATAAAAGGAAAGGGAAGATATTCCCTCTGCACTGATAAATACATATAATACACAGCTTACCTTCTAAGGTAAAAATATTTCTACACTAAAGTTTCTATAGCAGCCAAGTACTTCAAGGGAAACACAAAGCACTTAGATATATTCTAATACTAGCAGTTTGAATTAGTAGTGGTAAAATAACTCAATATTTTTCAGTTGAAAACAAATTTTAAAAAGGCCAAAAAAGTGCAAAACATTTCCCACATTTACAGTGTTTTCCTATAGTCATCTACCATTTTTTTTGTTCTGTTTTTTAAACATGCTTTAGGACCAAGAATTTATGTAGTAATAATTAATATTTCACTTTCATTAGTCACGTTGTAATATCTCAAGAAGAATAAGAAAAAAGAACAAACTTTCTACAATTAATATTCCTCTAAGACAATAAAGAAATAGCAAATACAAATAAAATTTGACCTTTTCCCCCTTTCACAATATTTTTCACATTCTGGCATTACTGGTCAAATTACTTATTAAATTATAAATTGGTCTGGTTTGTCCATTTCTCCCACAATTAAAACTGAGCATCATCCAGTGGCAGATTAAACATGGGAAAGCAAATGGAGAATTTCCTTCTGACCTGATGTACAATCTCTGTACTGGTTCTCTCTACAGCTAAGAACAAACCATAACGTTTCCAGAAACCTGGGAAGTTTAGGACACAAGCACAGCATACACTAGCAACAACAGTTTCACTAAAGAGAGTTTAAACACAGAAAAAACGAAGTGTCTTAGACTTTTATTACAGTGACACCATGTGGCTACATTTGATTTGGAATCTCTCAAAGGTTTCATTTTCTTGTAATTGCTTTAAAGAGGTTTTCAAAATTAGTGATCTAGGGCAAAGAACAAAGATGAAACCGCAAAACAAAAATGAAAGGATGAAAAACTGAAAAGGCTAAAATATGAAACAGCATTGCCTATTCAAAAATCATTGGAGGTGTTAACATTCACTTGATGTACCAATGCCCCACAAATTATTTTTCATGGGAAAAACTAACTCTAAAACTAACTCTAAAAGTATTGTGGATATGCGTTCACAATGCTTCATATATCAAAAATCAGTCATGGTAAAGGCTGCAATGCACATAATGCAATGAATAACTTATCAAGCACACTAAATTGGTCTTAATTCATTGTGATATAAATTGCATGTATTTTATTCATCAACTAACTGCCAAAAAGTTGCATCTTTTTCATTCAGCTAGTGTGAAAGAGACATTGACTATAGATTTGAAAATGGATAATGACTCACCTAAGAGAAAAATGAAAGGTTTTCAAAAAACAAACAAGTAAAAATCCAACCCTGCATACATGCAAATAGAAAATACATTCACATTTTCTGCCTAATGAAATGCTTGAAGAGCTCCTTAAAACTCAGGTGAACACATTAATTCAGCTTTTGACAGCTCTCACCTTGCATAACTAATACTTATATGAAAGATGACTCAAAAAGGAAACTAATGTTGCCTAGCATATCAAGGCTAATATTCTCTTTATAATCTATGTTTGAACAATTGCCCTAGTATAGTAGACACAAACACACTGTCCTTCAACAACACCTACAGAATCTGACACATTCCACTCTCTTGTTTTGAAAAACAGTGTGTATATTAAAACCATAGCCAATGAACTTAGTTCTCCAGTTCTCACTTACTCCTCAAAAAGTCATCCTACACAGTGATGCCATAAAGACATCTTTATGACAAGCAGACAAACTAATGTTGAAATAGAAAATCAATTCTGGATAAGTCTTTGGATGAAGTCATAGAATGGCTGTCCTTTTGAAAGAAGATTAAGAAAAGTCCTGCCTCAACACCTTAGATCTCTTCAAATTTTGTTAACATGATGGAATCAAAAATCACTGTCCTTAGTAACAAGCTGTCCACTTTGTACTAAGTTAAGGTCACAAGAAAAACAAAACCAGACAAAACAAAACACACCTATAAACTCCATGAGGCATTTCATCATTGATGGATGATTTAACAGAGACACCTTTAAGCCAAGATTTATCAGACAGAGATACAAACTAGAGGACAGCTGCAATCTCAGAGTGAGAAAACAGTAAAGTAAGAATCATAGAGCTTACAAGGAAGAAGTGAAGATGTATTTGTCCGCGTCAGGAAAAATAAATTTGAAGCCAGTTACATCTAGTATGAGATTATTAAAGCAACAGGGAGGCTGAGAAAAAGTTACCTGAGAAGGTGCACACAAATGACCCACTAGATTTTTTCCACATACGCTACAACAGTTTGTCTGAAATTCCATGTCGCGGAGCAGTGAAGATCAGAGCAAGAGGCCACTCTTTGAGGAAAAAAAAAGTGCTTCCCTTCCTTGGTGATTCCATTAATTGCTAAATGATTAAGAAGTCTGTGTCTACAGAATAATTACTACAACACTGAGTCTATGATACAAAGCATAGTGATCGTAACATCTCTGGAATCTACAGATTACAGTTTCTCTGTTAGTAAGTTCAATACAGTTTTCGGATAGGAGAGCTTCAGTGTGATCACAAGCTTTTTCCAGAATTCCCAGCACCTCCAACAAAAAGACACCATCACCTCGATAATGATTAAGCCCACGTAGGTGCTTTGTTTTCCACATATCATTGTTCAAACCTCCTTAATCTTACCTCTCCTCTTTCTCGTTTTCGTAACTCTTTCATACTCTTTCAATGCAACAACAGAAAACATGTAAAATATAGAAAATACATTACCAAGTTGTATAGCAAGTATTTAAAACCATTAAAAAAATTTGGCAGCCAAGGAATGATGTTTACTAACAAGTGAAAAAAAATCATTGTTTTCAGAATGTAGCTGCAAGAGGAAGAGAGTATGACTCAAAATAATAATTAAAAAAAGAAGAGAGTAAGAAGAAAAAAGAGATACAAGGCTAGAGGTAGATGAATCATAGTTTTCAAAACAGGATGCCTGTAATTTATCAACTATTTATATTAAAAAGCAAGATAGACAAGTGTTGGGATTTTTTTGGACGGCTTATGAAAGTTGTGTATACCATACACCATCAGAAATACATAATATAGCAGCAAAACCCAGCAACTTATTCTGGTGTCTACATTATCTAATGACAGCCATGCAATGTTACATTGATGAACTAACCTGCAGACACGGGCAGGAAAATACAGGCTCTGCCAGGACCGACAGAGGTATTTAGAGTGATCGATAACTCGAATCCAGTCTAACTCGTCCATGGACACTTCAATGTAGTAGGAATAAGACCTTTGGATTGTCAGGAGAAAAAAAAAAAAAAATGAAGAGTAGTTAGAATACAAGTAATCACATATTAGGTATTAACTTCTACAATTTCTTCCGGATTTTTAATTGTGCTGAAAGGAAGGCTACCCACAGTCCCGTGTCTAAAATCTCTAAGAAAGATCCCTATTCCAAACTAGCTTTGAAAATAAATTCACAGGCAGTTATATTTAGAGATGTTTTCAGAATGACTTAAAACATCTCAACACTCACAATCTGCTGTAATCAGATAAGACCTTCACCTCTCAAAAAATGTAATCAAAACTTTCAAATTCACTCATATTTAGCCATAAAATACTAATTTGTATTCTTTCTGAATAGAATAAATCTAAAACACCAGTGATGAAGGTATTTCTATTGCCATATGAATGAAGAAAATCAAAAAAGATTTAGCAAATTGAAACCTTTTACTTGAAGAGGACTACTTTACTTTCTGGCATAATCTTTTTCTCACTCAAGTTCTTCTTGAGTTTACTTTTGACCACCTCAGCTGTTTATGATACATTGTTAAGCCAGTGATGCATCACTTATACACCTCAAAATTACGTCACCAAAAATAAAAACAAAAAATATCTACAACACAATGTGTGTTCCTCTTGTTTATGTTTACTTTCAAATACCAATCTTTTTTTTTTTATGGGGACTTAGAGGGGTGGGTGTCTGAAGTGTTATGTTTTAAACTCTCCTCTCCTCAACATTTAGTATCAATTTATGCACTTAGAAAGGTCTTTAAGATGTCAATCCATAATAGCTTTCACTTTCATAGTAATCAGATGTGTAATATTCACAACTCATGTAAACACACTGTCTCAGCAACATGATTATGCATATTTGACCAAACTAGGTTCTAGCATTTCAGAGTTTGAGCAGTGAGATCCAAAAGACCTTCTACCCACTGTGTGGTGAGAATTTAGAGTTCTCACACCACCATCACCAGAATAATGTAAATTTGTAACCAATATAAAACATTTCTTTTTTTTTTTTTGGGGGGGGGGGGGGGGGGGGGGTGTCCAAGATACCAAGCAAACAAAAATTATCTAAAAAATACAACACAATGCCTTATCCTTTCGTAAGGATGGCAACTTTTTTGCAGAGATAATTTGTACAGCTAGTCTCCTTTGCACTTTTATATCTAAGATTCATCTGTTAATAACACCTCTAAATTATAGATGCAAAACATACAAGCATATATTACAAATGTACACTATCTATATCAAGATATCCAATAGGCTAAAGCTTCACAGAGACAGCTGAAGTTAATGAGTAGTTTAAAAAGCTGTTCAACAAGAAGCCACAGTAAACTTGTACAGTTGCTAAAACATCTCCTTAGAAAGACTATTTATGTATCCCATGGGAAAGATGTAGATGAGCGGCTGGCAATTCTCAAAATAAAAGAATAATATAGGTTGGAAGGGATCTCTAGAACTTTGCCCAACCCTACAGTCAAAGCAATGCCAAACAGAGTGGGTTACTTACTCTCTTGGCTGGTTAATTTCTGCATACGTGTAAGGACTGACATCCAGAACTTCTCTGTGAAAACCCTTCCCAAGTTTAACTATCCCCATTATGATTTTTTTTCCTAATGTTTAATAGGAATTTCCCTCATTGCTGCTTGTGTCCACTGCCCTGTCTCAGCACACAGTTGTAAGAAGAGCCTAGCCCTATTTTCCTCCATTAAAAAGGTGAAAACAGCAATAACATCCCTCCTCTTCCTCTCAAAATGGAAGAAGTTCTCTCAGGATCTCCTTGTACGTCACATGCTCAAACCCTCATCATCTTGGTGCCCTTCTGCTGAACTCGCTCCAGTATATTAACAATATACTGGACGCAGCCCACAGTTGGACACGGTACTATAAATGCATCCTTTTGCATTTATCTTAAAGACAGTTAATCTACTGGAAAACAAACGTAACCTCAGTATTTTATGAAGACAAAAAGAGGTTCATCTTGTCCAATTCTGCCACCAACAATGGTTTGTTCTACAAAGTTCAGATGTGTCATGTGACACAAAGCAGGAGGAAAAAACAAAAACAAAAAAACCCACCCTTTATATAAGTTTTCCCAAGGATAAGGCTTTTTCCACCCTGAGTTTCATCAGCTGCTATCTGATATATACCTTGCAGATGAGGGGCATCTTACCAATTACAAGCTCTCTGAAAATTTCAAGAGAACTACTCATTATTAATAGCTCTAATACTTTTTAAAATTTTATTAAATACTGGGTTTTCTTAGTTGATCTTCTGTGACAAATAGTTTAATATTGTGTGAAGTTGTACCTTGAGCCTTTAAAAGTTTAATTTTCAGTCTTTCCAAAAGGAAAAGAGAAGTGTAAATTTCAGCTGAACTGAATCAGAACTTCAAATAAATAAATAAGTTCATGCAGCTTGTTTTGAATGATTAATAACTGTAATTCACATTTTAAATAAATTTTAATTTACAAAAAAAGTAAAAATTAAAATCCATAGAATGCCTCCTTTTCTAAAATAACACAGCTTAGTTAAGAAAACAAAATATAACTGTTTTGCAATTCTAAACTGTTAATTTGAAATTACATAAAAATCAACCTCTTATCAGAAAGGTGATAAAATGTAAATAGCTTCTGTTTTTGTTTTCATTTAAATAGAAAACTGCTTATAAATACCTGCATGAGATGTCTTCTAAATTGCAAAATTTTTGTAATGGCATATTATAAAATGAATATATTACTCTTGTGAAATAAAAAGAGCCTTGAAATTTTCCTTTTTAAATACTCACTCATTTGTTCAAGTATGCATAATTTGATCTTTCATGTGTCCCATAATAATCTAAAGAAGCTGAGCATAAATTGGCTAAGGCAGCCATGATAATTCATACTTCAGCAGTCCCACTACGAAGTGGCTTCTACTAACTACTGTAGTTAGCAGGCGAATCCTATTCTAAATAAATTTTTATTCTCTTATTGTTGAAAATATGGTAGTTTTTAACAATTTTGATATTGAAAAACGTTAAACAAACATTCCTTTAGTGTCTAGGACATAATATCTGAAAATATTCTGCAAAAGAATTAGAGTTAAGTGGCAAGAATTAGAGCAAGTGGATATTAAGTGGCAAATAGAAAAACAAATTAAAGCTGTTAATTAAAGTATTATTAATTAAAACTATTTAAACAATACAAGCTTTCAATAGTGATATAACATTTAATGAAGACACTGAGAAAACACTGAAATATTACGAGACACTTTAGTCTCGCAAAATGAAGTTTGTCGTGTAAGTAAGCAAAACTGTATTTAAAAACCAGCCTTTTCAAATAAAACCTGTCACTGCCATCTCCAACACTGTATCATGCTGTTTCTATAACACATTTATAAATAATTTGCATTTATATGTTATCACAAGAAAAAATGCATCACCTTCCTTTTTTATGTTAGCTTAGCACGTACCGACTATCTCTGTCCCACAGGAGTATTCGTATGTGGTTGATTATTGATGGCTGGCCTAGTTTAATTTCAATACCAGAACGGCAGTCATCATCGATTGGGTGTCGAGAAAAGCCATGATCCAAGTCATAGTTCTGAGTGTCCCCATCTAATAAAGCAGACTTCAGCTCCCCTTTTACAACCTGGGCTCCATACTTCATTGTTGCAATATTTTCTCCTGGTACTAAGAAGAAATGGAAATAACTGCTTAGTACTTAAACTCTCATCATGCAAATCAGATGTTTTGAACATCAACTGTATGAGGTCGGAATGAAGATTTATTGCCCATATCGTTTCTCCAATGGTGGCTACAAACACATGATCAAGGAAAGAAGAAAAAAACAGAGCCAGTGCAAAGTAATACCTCCCCTGTAAATCCATTGCTTCTAGCACTCCACAGCTCAGTTTCCAGCCAAGAATAGTATACTTCACAAATTATTTTCACAGCCTTAATAAAAGCTGTTTTATTTTACAATCCCATAACATAGAATTATTACCACAAGGTAATTATGCATTTTGAAAACACATTTTAGAATTTTCTGTTCTTCCACCTCATTTGACGCCACCTAGTCCTTGCATGGTAAAAGTAGTGATCATTTACTACTATATAGTCCCTATATGTTTAGTGCCTTTCATGATTTTATAGAATTCTTGCGTGCCTTCCTTATTCAATTGTCACTTTCCTTCTGGTTTGAAACTTTTGGTCTATTTAGTTTCTCGTCATAGTAAACCTTTCACCATACCTCTCATCACATTTGATCCCTTTCTTGATCCCCTTCTCTCTTTTTTTTGGGGGTGGGGGGGTGGGGGGGTGGAGGCAGGGGAGGGAGGAAGGGAAGAAAGAAGGGGGGAAAGGAAACTAAAACCACATTAAAGACATGGAGGAATCATGAATGTGCAGAGAGGTATGAAGTATAGCTGATGGAATATGCAGAGCGGTATATAGAGTATGTATAGTTATAAAAGCTATTTTGATAGTGATACAAGCTTCCAGTACTCTGCAAAGCTAAATGAACCTGACCAAAAGACTAGTGAAGTTTATGGTTAAATTTCCTACTGGCTTCTTAGGCTTTGAACTAACACATTAAAGCAAGCCTTTTATGCCTGCATTTCAGAGTAATGTGTTTATCCTAGGAACAGATCTCCCATCAAGACAACTGGGGATAACGATCCCTAACTCAACTACAAAACAACACACTGATGAACCACCCTGTTAAAAAGTCATTGTTAAGAGTTTTGTTTCAGGACAGAAGCTGTAAAACATGATCTCAATGTTAAAAAAAAATAAATAAATGAAAGTCTGCCCTGAACCTGAGGTACATTGGGAAGAGAAGCATGAATTTTAACATAACATTATTTCTGTTATCTAAAGAACAGGATTTGAGGTGATAAAACTTTAACTGTGTTTTAGTACCACTACATAGAAACATCAAATACACTAATATGCAACTATGACATTGCAAGTAACCATCAATGTTTCCGCAAACAGAGAAAGTCCCAAGAGTTTGAACTACTATTAAAACAACATAGAAATTCAATTCTTTAGAAAGCTGTGATTTTGACAAAGCTAGAAATTCTGAGATTAGGAACACATTACTGAGATGTAAGAAGGTAGAAAAAGAAGTCAGGAGACACCATTTAACTTTATAAAAATTATCTAATAGACTGTCAACAGAACGTCTCATATCATAGGATTTTTACAATATCCTAATATTAACTCAGATTTTTAAATATTAATATCTAACTTCTAAGGGAAGATGCAGTGCTAAAAAATCAGTTCTCTTTTTCAAGGCTCGTCCTGAATGACTGACAGACTACAGTGCAGGCTGTCAAAGAATATTTAATGCTATTCTTTGTTGTGGGACAAATACATTCTATACATCCCATGTTGTATGCAAAGTAATAGTATTTTTAAAAAGCTTAACATCATATATTCCTGTTGACTTAACAGACAGCATGGATAAGAAGTCAAACAAAAGGCTTCTCATGCTTTTTATACTTCCCTTACACAATTTGGAAGATCTGTTTATATTATTTGAGCAAACACACAAAAAATAACAGAAAAATCAAAAATACTGGAGAAAAGACGTATGAAAATTTTAATGACCTACAAAACAAGTCAGCATCAACATAAAATCATTTAAATTCCATATAGCCCACAGCCAAAGCATTCTTGTTTATTGTTTTTGCAAAGGATTTTCTATTAAAATACTATTTCCTCAAGGAAAATACATTTTTATAACGATGTACATGTTTGAGCAATACCTGAGACAAAAAAAAATGAGAAAATATGCTGACTAATGTTATTTCCTGTTTGAGGAACACCAAAGTCAAGAATGTTACATAACAGGACATTTCATTATGCAAGCCTTTTAAAAACATACAGCAATAGGCAAAAACTCAAAGAACACATTAAGCACATCATCCAGACAACTATAGTCCATCAGTCACTAAACGAGAGAGAAAAAAAAAGATGCTTACTTAACATGCCCCTGTAGTTGAGGTCCATGTCCCGACTCTCAGAACGAATCTTAATGGCATCTAAGATGGCATCTGGTGACAACAGTCCAGAAGGTCTTACAACATTTAGCAGTTCTGTTAGACTCATTAGTGGCAAACGCACGGCTTGCATAATTTCAGCATGGTTTTCCTTGGGGTTATGTTTACACCAATTCATCAAGGCTTGGAAAATATCCTTCTCAGGAGCTGCAAAAGAGTCCCTCAATACAATACTTAGAAGAGCAGCCTGGAAAAGAAATCAAACAAACAAAAAATAGCTGTATTTTAAGATACTTACTTTCTTTCTTTTTAAAATTTAACGGGTCATTTAACTTTTAGTTATTAAAAAGGAGTTACTACTTGAAACAGTAAGCCCCCAGTAGAAGCAAAAGCCCCCTAAAGATTCCTGAATCTGAATCTTGTTTCTCAGATTCAAAACACACAAACACACACACAAAAAACATTTTTTTAGTCTATAGTAACTGCACTAACAGAACTCCTCAGCTAGATTTAATCTTTAGTTTCAGTACTGCACTTATGGCTTGTTTTAGTTTCTTATGTATATATTAAGAAATAATACTAATCCACTATGAGAAATAAGACATAAAGGAAACATGGAAAACTATTCAAATTAATTTTATTCCAACTTCTATTAAATTATATACCTTAATTTAAGATAATTAGGAATATAAGAACTCATTCGGGGATGTAGTAGTATGGTTCAAAGCATTCCTTTAAGCTTACACTGATTACAATGAGAGATGCAAAAAATCAACTGTGGCTTGGAATCACCTTTTAAAACAATTTTTAACTACTTAAGCATTTTTTTCCCCTGCCCCTCTCTCCTGGGACCAACATGGTATCATCAGGTAAAAACCTGACTGACTCTTACTCATACAAATAACTGACAAATAGTATTATGAGAACAAAAAGAACTGAATGTTTTTTTTATTTTCATTTAGCAAGCACAATGATTAGGAGTCTGCCACAGAAAAGGACAAGTCTGTTTTATATGCCAGGATTGGCTGTGATAAAGATTTTAGAAAGTACATGTTTCCTAATGAATGACATCTGCTTTTTTTTTTTTTTTTAATTGAAAATATGCTCTCAGAGCTCAGATTTAATAAACTGCATGTGACAGAATACAGCAGGGAAAAAGCATCTTTTCCCTACACAGCTAGTAAGTTAGTCAGCAGAGCAGAATGTCTCGTACTTGTTCAGGGAACAGACCCATCACAGCTTTTCCACTAATACTTATAACACTTTCTTCTTTTTTAAAATAAAATTAAACTATCATTCATTCAAGATGCTCTGCTGCTTCACATGAACACCATTTGAAAACACTTTACCACTATTATATCCAGCTCATAGGCCATTCTAGATCAAGTGGAAAATTTCAGTAGCATAGGATCACCTGACTCCAGCAAATATTTATGCATCTAACAAGAATAAATACAACATACAAAAAACGACAGCAAAACCCACACCCTACAACACCACCATATTACATGATATCAGAACATGACAATGATAAATCATACCAAGCCCCACGAAACTCTAGCTTACACCGTAGGAAATCACCCCTCAGAGACCGCCTATATCAAGAAATTAACAGAATGGAATACCTTCTGCTATCTTATCTTTACTTAATAACCATGAGGCAGTATTCAGAAACCAAGTGATATTACTTCAAGGACTGATTAAAACCAAGAAAATAAGATTAAGTCACCCGCTCCCACTTAGTAAAATATTCTCATATTTAGCTATACTGACTAGTCAGAATTAAATACCTAAAAAGTTCAGAACGGGTCACCAGGATTTTCACCTCACCTTGGCTTGAATACTTCCAACTGCCTCAATTTCACCAGTATAAAGTGTCACCTTTTATCAAACCTATAAGCTTGTATTTTATACCCCCATTAGTATTTTATCATGAAGTGTATACAGATTAAAATTAACATTCCTGGGGAAAAAAAAATACAAACAAAAGATATACCTTAGAAAGAGACAGGAAGCCTTCACTGGAGAGCACCTCCTGGGCATTTCTATCCATGAACATACAGCACATAAAAGTTAATTTTGGAAGGGAATAAAGACTGGCAACATCAAATGTCATACAGACATTCTGAATATTAAGTATGGTGCAAAGATACTCAGATGTGGAATCCTCCAGTTCTGGAAACCCATATTTATGTGCCAGGCTTAGGAAGTCTAGGAGGACTTCCTCCTTCTCATCTCGTAGTGTAGCACGACCAGTGTAAATATACTTCAACAGCATGGTAAATGCTTCTGCAGTGGTGTCCTGAAGAGGAATTTCTGCTTCAGGCTGAGATTCTCTCATTCCACCATACAATAATGCTCTATAAGAAAGATAAAATTTGAGGAACTTATATCCTGATAATATCTGCATTACTAACAAATAATAACAATAATAAAAAAACAGACAAAAATAGAAAGAAAATGACAAGTTACAACAGAGGGGATGGAATGGGGATGCACATTAAGAAACTACAAAAGAAAAAGCCTTATGCTTGGCATTTAAGGTGCAGTTCTGCTTTGAAAGCAGCTGCACAGGAACAGAATAATAGTCTAATGCATCATGCTTTTATCCTAGAGAACACTTGCTCCATCTCTGTTTTGAGCAATAGTTCGCAAAGCAGAAATTCAGATACCATTCAGCTAGGACTCTTTTGTTGCTGATTTGTTTTTTTTTTTAATATAGTGCTATTAGTGATAAAGAAAAAAATGCAGAAAAAACAAGTGAAACAACGAGTTCATCGCCGTAATAACACTGACAGATTACAATAAGGAATAAAGGATCAAAAATCCTAGGATTTGCTAAAACCAACACACGGCAACCCTGATGATGTCCTGAATCTTGAGAAAAATAAAACAATTCTACGTACCCACATTTTATTTTTTTCTTTTAAGTGTGATATACAGTTTGAAAACAATTTGCATTCAATCTTGGTTTAGTTATTAACTTATCCCTCTGACAAAACTGACTGGAAAAACATCATCAGGAAGTGAATCTAATTCTATTTAGATTGAAAAATGCCTAGCTCTTTAAAAAAGTTGGTTTAGTATTATTTCTAGTTTTCAAATAAATATTCTAACCTGAGTCAACCAGATCTTTTTACATACTTAATTTCATTGTGTCAAAAGTAAACTTTCTAATTAATGTATTTCACAGAAGCACGCTATCCATGCTCTGAGAAATCAAAACAATTTTACAGTAAAATTTTCTGTTCCAAAAGTTACCTTTCTCTTGAATTTGTGAAAATAACTTCAAAGTCCAATTTAATGAAGGTCAAAAGAATAACATCATGACATGGTATTTATCTTTTTATATCTGGACACAATGATTTGAAGTGCTTGGAAACATTCACAGAGAAAAGGTCACACTCAATGGACAGATGATTACACACTGAAAAGTTCATAGAGAAACAATGTTTATCTTATCTGCATGAAAATTTCCTGTGAGCCTGCCAAAAAGCTGTACTTCACCTGAAATAATGGCACCTAGCAGCCAGGATCACTCTGTGTGCCGGAAAACGTTTCTTTTCCACTATAAAGGTAACGTCGCTATATTCTTCCCCATTCATCAGAGCACCGATATGCTCTGACAGAATGTGAACATGGTCAATCTCACCCACAGCTGTGTAAGGACGAAGTGGGTGGCTGTTACTCATCTTTGAGGGATGGGGATACTGGTAGCCTAAAGAGAAAAAGAAAACAGCTAGGAGTATAAAGAGCACAAATATTTAGAAATGGCAAAGACCAAGCTGCAATTATGAAAAAGTGTAAGTTCCCATATATTACAAGGAAAATAAAACAGAGGTTTTCTATTGAAGTTCATTTACAACAGGACTTAGTGCAGCTTGAATCAACAATTCCGTTCATAAAAAAAATTATTTCAGAGAATCCCATCACCTTGCTCTTTTGTCAAGCCATTTACTTAAAAAAAAAAACAACCTTCCAAAAAATGAATTAAAAATTAATTTAATTAAAAATTAAACAATTTTAATTACAATTACCATTAGAAACCAATTTTTGTCTGAATTAAAATGCACATAACTAAAGAGAAATAAATGATTTGACCAATTAAGCTTCATCTTAACTCTGAAGTCTCTACTAAAATCAGTGAGTTTATAATAAATAAGATTAATAAACCAGCAGTGTTTATAACCCATTCTTGCAGAATTCCCATCAGCTTTCCAGAACTGAGAGAAAATGAAGAATTGGGGATAACTTGCAACTATTAACAGATGAAGTCTGTCAAAAAGCAAAGCTTTACAATGTACATTTTTCTTATTCCTTGTACTCAGTTTTCTTGATGCCTTCTTGATCCTTTAAAGAAAATTAAACCAATTAAACCACAAATACTTCTCAGTTATAAATGTAGGAAACTTTACTAATTTATAAAACAATACAATTCTATGGAATTATTTTACTGCTACTTAATTCACAAGAGGTTTTAGCCTTGATGTTATTTTTGGCTTATTTCTGCAACCTTTCTGCAGGCTTTCCACAGACTCAATGGTAAGAGTATCCACAGGAGAATTTAGGTCTTAAATCAGCTTCTATTGTTATACTTCAGATTTCTTTTAAATAAAAAAAGGTTAGCTGTTTCAGATAATAACCTGTATTTTCAGTGACACTTTTCTGTGCTCCAGTGACTGACCACTTTTCAAAATGGACATACACCTAGTGCTGAAAAAAGACGGTGTGCAGGAAAATTAAACCATACCCCGCACGCAGCTAATGCATTAAGTGGAAAAACTCATGACAGGAATGCATTTTTAGCTGTATTTTAAAGGTGCAATTAGAAAATACACATTTGTTTCCAGTCACTCCTATGGAAAAAGGACAGGAAAATACATGTATATAGGCTTAAATATTATTTGCACTTCCATAACACCTGGAAACGTCTAACCCAAAATCAAGATACCATGGAAACACCATCCCAAAAAACTTTAAATTAAACCAGAAAAAGTGGTAGAAAGTCAGATTGGAGAAAAATACAGCATACTGAATAGATGATACAGATGACAGCCTGTGTGGGAGCAGACCCCAGATTTCCACAGGCTCCCTCTGCAATTCGAATTGGAAGCTGTATGCCCATGGAGACATCAAAGTGTGGAACCAGCACTGCACCTGAGAAGCCGTCTAACCGTGATAACACACAACACTGCAGGAAATTATTCTGCTATCTGTTAGTAACTTAGGTGTGTTTTTTTTTTAATTGTTTTTGTGTTTGTTTTTTCTCCTGTCATAACAACAGATTGTCTGTACTGGTTTGCACTGATTTGCACTGGTTAAATTAGCTAAGACAACACTGCAATGAACGCATTTACACAACAGATCCACTTCCAGCAACGTTTACTTTGTATCAAGCAAGACTAATTTAATTCACATCAATCGAGTTGCAACTAGCAACAGCATTTATCACAACATAATTATGTGAGAGTTTATAGACTACAGTGAAATTCAAATGCCCTCAAAATGTAAAACCTTTTACCACAATAAATGAGCAAACAAAAGAATACATTTGCTACTCAGTTGCAAATGTAAAGCTTCCATAGTCCTTCAAGACTTCTGTACAAGTCTGTAATTGCTGTTCTGGATCTTCATTGTTATGCACAATAGCCAGGCAATCCAATTACATGCAAGTTACATACGCATTATCAAGCAAAATGTACTCTCTCTCTTCTGCTAGTTCCACTTCTGATTAATTAGGGAAATTCATTTAAGACACTTAAGGTACATTTGGGTTTTAAAATCTATTTTACTTCCTTTTACAGTCTAATTTCTTGCTTTCTTCATCCACCTTTTTTTTTTTTCTGTAAAATTAAGACCAGATACTGTCTGAGAGACTACAACAGTGGTAAAAATATGGGAAAACCATTAGCTGCACACTGATTTTGCCTTCTGTAGCTGTGGATGTTGTCATGTGCCAAAAAGGTGAAAAGTTCAAGGGAAAAATTGTTCAGCTAAATAAATAAATAAAATCAAAAGAACACTTCTCTCCCAAGAGTATATAAGCCTACCTCTAAACAAAAATACACAAGAATAAATGTGCAAAGTCTGAACCAGGGACATTTGCAAATAAGCCCATGATGACAGTCTTTATGAACACCGAGACCCGGGACTAGCCCAAGTGATGAAAGCAGAAATTGAGAAGTCCTTTTGTGTCAGCCGCAAGATAAGTTTGTTTCACAGACGTTCAACACTCTCCAAATTGCTGGTACGATGTATTATTCTGAATTACCAGTTTCAAACTGGTCACTGGGAATATGGGACTCAAACAGTGGCTACGAGCCTCTGGCTGAAGAACCTTTCAAATGCTTGAGTGAACCAAAGGGTTGAAAACTGGCAAGTCTATGAAAGCTACGTATGTGACTTAGATGCTTTCAGTGGGTAACACTAGTATGAGGAAGAATTCAAATTCATTTACTTGACCTACTACAGATTTCTAACACAAGTTTCACCTGCAAAACAAGCAGCACTGTGAGAGCATTCTTGTCTTCAAAATGTAGAACTAAATAGTACATGACTTCAGAGCTTCCCAGTCTGGATTATTTAGCGGTATTAATTCAGTCAACCCTTGAAGCCATCTGCACAATTCTCATTTGAGGAAGTAAATAGTAATATACTGGTTTAGTTATGGCAAATTGCTATGAGCTCATCGCTTTCCTGCAGAGCTAAATATTACAACCAGCAATTCAATGTTTTGAATAGGATAAAAAAAGGCAGAAGCTGCCTGGAGCTTAGCAAAACCCTTTTTGATGATCTCTCTGGCATCTTCTGTAATCATTTACACCCCAATCAGAGAATACAGGTATTTGCTTTTCCTGGTGGTCAAAGAAGAACATTTTACTAACTGCAGATAAAAGGCTAAGCCATTTACAAACGTCCTGCCAGCACCATAACCTATTTCCAGTAGCTATTAAAAGCTAATCAGATGCTTCAGGAATCAGCTGCTGCAGCTTTGTTCATGCCACAGAAATAAGTATAACATCCTCCTCGGTAAATGTGAGGAGCTATTAAAACTGCACCAATCTTAAATGGTGCCTCTGAAGTCAGTAAGGTCTAACCTCTGCTATCCAAACCATGGAAGAGCCTCTTCTTGGTTGCCATCTTCAATAGCATGCCTATGTAATAAATAATAGGCCACATTTTTCACAAGGTAATATGCAATATTACGCGGTGTGTCAACGTTAGAAAAAGAAACAGTTTTCAGCTTGCTCTATTTCCTTTTTAGTAAGTGCTCTGTAACATATTATAGCATACAATAACGTGAGCTACAAAATGCAGCAACAAAAAAAAACACAGTGACTTCTTTACTAAACTACTCTGGAACCAGAACTGCAATAAAGATCAGCACTAAGTCACTTTCCCACCCCACTTGGGCTGTTACGAAAGACAGCCCTCTGCAACGCAGTGCTGTTTTCATCGAAAAAAGGGAAGAAATGCTTTTATACCACATAGAAGAGGGAATTTAAGAATTTTTCACTGAATATGTTGGAATTTCTTATTTTACATACAAAACAGTAAAAAAATATGTATGTAAGTAATACAACTACAAAATGACAGAATAAAAAATGTTATGAAATAAATCTGGATTATAAACACAGAGCAAATAATTTTATACCCCCTGAAAAACAATTTATCATCTAGTTTATACCTATACCAAGATAATACAGTTCTTGTTGGAATTACACAAAGGGAATTTTCTTAAATATAACTCTTACACTGCTATTGTTTCTAGAAATAGGAATCGTGACAGTTCTGAGCTGATTCATTCCTTCATAAAGTATTCTGCTATGTTTTAACAAAATCTCAGGAAAAAAAAATACTATTTTAAACACAATTTCTACAAAATATTTTTGTTCTCAGTAGTTCAGGTGCAACAAACTAACATCTGAGGAAATAGTTTGTTGTTGTTTGTAAATATTTCAATATAGAGAGAGGAAAACACAAGTAAATACTTAGATATTGTCAGAACCCTTGCTACAGAAGCTCCTTTGTACTTCTGAATAATAGTAACAATGTTGACTGAGTGAAAAGTGTAACAGAATGGGGAAAAAAAAAGTTCTAAAAATAAAACTGTTCTGGTTGAAGGACATGGAGGTTGGGAAGAATTCTAAGTTTGCTCATGTAAAGTGTTCACAAGCACCAAGAGTAAAACAAAGTTTTATGGTTTGATGCAAACCCATAAAACCATGAAAGCCTGGTCACCATTTCCTTCAGTTTCACAACAGGTGAAAGGATTGATATGCAATAATGTTTAGCTACAGCTGTTTGGGGGATTTTTTATTGTTTTTAATTTTAACCACGACTTAAAAAAAACACAGAAGCATTGGCATTTAGAATTTAGTTACAAATATCATTAATTTACTCTGTTCCATCAAGAAAAAAGTAATTCACTACTGAAGCACAAGCCAAATAATACATCTGAGGAAAATTGTACTTGTTCTCCAATTTTCTACACTTTTAATCCTTTTACTTCTATATAATATTTCTAATAATATGAAAGTCTTTGTTCTACAGAGCTCTGGGATTGTCCATAAGAGAGTCAAGCTACCATCTACAATACGTGGCACCAGAGAGAAAGCGTTGAAAGGACCCTGAAATGCTTTAAGGGAAAAAAAAAAAAGGTACTGCTTTTATATGAATGCCTCCCTAACTTAAAACAAAACAAACAAAAAAAGCACTGGGAAAAAAATAACGTTTTACTCAAGACAATCTTTAAGCAGAAAGTCTTCCTCTATTTTTGAACACCGTCAATTAACTAATTCTCAAATGTCCCCAATTTTCCTGATTAGGCGTTTCATAAACATAGCTTGATGGTATTTCACAGAAAGTCTCACTCATATGTAACAGCCAAAATATTACAGAAAGAAAGAAAAAAAGTTAACATTTGAACTACAGCAACGCTTTAAATCACACTGACTTATGCATGAACAACTCCCAGTGTTACCTGCTTCAAAACATTGAGGAGAAAAAGAAAAAGATGCTAACTAAATCAATATATTACACTAATGCTTTTATTGGAATTGCATGGTCTATAGGAGACCTCCACAATGCACACAGTCATTAAAAAAGTAAATTCTAACTTTAATCCAAAACCACTACCAACAACAAACTTCTTGATATCATATTAATAACTACCTCTGCATGTCTGAGGAACTGACTGGTCCTATTTATCCAACATGCACAAATAATAATAATATAATCCACGTGGCATGAATTCACGGATACAAAATAAGAAAAAACAAGTAAATGGAATTCTCGTAACAGTTATCGCCAACCCTTCTGTTGTGAAAGAATTTAAAAAAAAAAAAAAACACTGATGCTAACTCTATTTACCATGTCATTCAATGACAGCATTATAAATAAAAATTTAGTACCGAAAGTGTTTTGACTTCAGACATACGTAAAGTTACACAGTAGTCATCTGCAAGCACATGCCAGTTCTTAAGCGTTGCAGTGATAACGTTTTACATTCTGCTCAGAAAGGTATTCCTCTGACAGAACAGTAGGAGTACGTTTAGCTATGTACAAAGAACAATATACTAGGAACGGATGATTTATTAATACACACGAAATCAATATTAATACACATGATGTGAAATAGTTAAAATAGCATATAACTAAACCCTTATGCTAAAAATCTCAAGAAAATACATCGGTATACTCACCAGTAAAGGTTTCTGAAGATCTACAGTGGACGTAGCCTGTTGGCAAATGACCAACTTCCTGAAAATTAGGGTTCTTTGCCATTCTGAACAACTGATAGATTGAACACGAAGCTGATAGAAATGCTGTTCAGGAACATCCAGCTGAATACCATATTTCTAAAACAATGCATGAAATATATACCATTAAAAACAGGTGGCACGCAGCTATAGCGGAAATCGGCTGAAATGCACATTTCTCAGTTGAAAATTTTGTGGAAATAACTTTTAAGAATCCCTCCATTCTATGGTAAGTGTTCTAATAATATTATATCATAACATCAGAATTATTGTTTTATCAGTCATCATTTAATTTTGACCATTTTTTTCTTTTAACTGTCAAAAAAAAGGTAAGAGTTGTCATTAATTTTTTCATTGTAAGGCACAAATATTTCACCAAGGCTCTTGCTGAAACATCAGCATCCCTGAGCATAGTTTTACCATGTGGGTGTCGTAACTAAACCACATCTATACAAAGTGTATCATGCACATTTCACTCCCTAAACATCCAAATCTCTGTAAGAGGTCTTGCCTAGCCTAAGGTGGTGGGCGGGCATTGCTTTTTTTTTGTTTGCTTGGTTGGTGTTTTACACTATTTTAGGCAGTTGCAGATCCTTCTCCTGGGCAAGACTTTATTCTTATAAACAGGAAAACAAAACTGTACAATGACGAAATAAACAAATGAAGCCTGTATGTTTCTGTAAACAAAACTGACACGATGTTTTTACCTCAGCAGTATGAACTATTGCTGTTATTCTCATACCTGCCAGCAGGAAAGATGAACTGTATTTAAATTGCTAACTAGATGACACCTTGACCTATGAATTCTCACATTAAAGACACCAATCTTCTCTAAAGCATATGTTTAAAGGAACAAGGGAGAAGAAGGAAAAAAGAAATATTTTTAGGTAGTCTCTCGAACAGGAAAGTAACCACACTTCCATCCAGCAAGTTGAAAATAGGTATGACAAATAAAGTCTCCTATTTTTGGAGAGTAACAAGGCTATGTAAATGTTTATTCCCATAAGTATTGCATGTTATTAAATTGGCTCGTATTGTCAAAACGTATTCAAAAGCAATTTATAAAAATTGAGGGGTTAAAAATATATCGAGGAACACACCCCGACACAACAGTACACGTTGTGCACCTGAATTACAGACTTGTAAGAAGTGACATATTAAACACATCTGTGCTGAGGGAAGGCCCGGATTAAGCCTTAAAACACGCACCACAAAACGAAGCGATGCCAGCCCAGGGCTCTGGGGAGGCTCTGTGCGCCGCGCAGACTGCGCGCAATGTAACACCCAGCTGGCTTTATTTCCTTTTAACGTGATAACGTGACAACAGCTTCTCAGCGAGAGGCAATGTCACGGCAGCGCCTGACCTGCCACAGGAGCCTCGGAGCACGACCCCGGCGGGACCTGCCGATCGCTGTACGCAGCAACACCGCGCCTAAATAAACTGACCTAATTACCGGGGGGGGGATAAAACGCCAGAGCGGAGCCCTGAGAGGCGCGCGGCCGCCCGACGAGCCACAGGCAGGCTCGGGAGCGCGACAGGCCCCGCTGGGGGCACGGCCCCGGCGCTCCGCACGCAGGAGGCGCCCCCGGGCCCCGACCGCCCCGGGCCCGGCCCAGCCCCGCCGCCCCCCCGCCACGGGACTCACCGGCCCCGGCACCCAGCGGGCCTCCACCCCGCCGCCGTCGTGACGCCACCGGGCGCCTTGACGTCACTTAGCAACAGCCGCCGGCCTCCTGCGTGCTGAGGCGGGGCAGCCCGCTCAGGCCGCCCGCGGGGCGCCTGCGCGGGGCCCGCCCGCCGCCGGGGCAGCGGGAGGAGCTCTCGGGAGCTCCTCGGGCGCCTCAGGGGGCGGCCGGTGGGGTCGGGCTGCGTCCCGCCGCGTGAAGCCCCCAGATGCTTAATTCGACGCTTTGTTTCGTCAAAGAGTTAGCTTGGAAGATGTGAAAATGCCGCAGTCTGTCATCAATGAGAGCCCCAAGCGGTTGCAGCAGATGCACGTTTAAAATCTTCACGTCGATTCTCTTAGCCTGCCCCGGCATTAAAGCGTACCTCCGTCACAGCTTACTCTTGGCTTTCATAACTGACACCACTGCTTTTAAATAGTTCACAATATGTCAAGAAGCAGTATTTATTTTTTCTAATAAAAATATACCTTGCCCTCTTCACGATATTTTTGCAACTACAGTGGTTTTTGTGCTATCCTCTTTATTATTTCATTATCTATTGCATTGTTTACACTGACACACACATAAAAATCAAACTCAAGGGTCATCCCAAGATCAGCAGCCCCGTTTAAAGCAAGCTTTGAGCGCTAAGCAGAGAACCTTCAACACAGCCTACTGCTTCTCGCGTAGTTACCACTGAACTACATGTGCACACCCTTTGACTTATTCACGCAACTTACAAACTATCCCGCTTTTAATTACCGGATTCCATACAGTTTCGTCAATAGCGTTTCCAGTCACACCTGCACTTTGAACTGTAATGACACAAGTCTGAGTGAAATACTTTATGTAGATAAACTATGAGCATGTAACTCCCAAGTTACATACTTGTAAAATGTAGGGATTTTCCTTGCCCAGACCTTTGTCACAAAGGTTTAGATGATATATCTGTATCAATTAAAATAAAACTAGTTTTAAACAACTTCACTTAGACTACCATTAGCCTATTTTTTTCTACTATCTAAAGCAAGATCCTGGATGGTAAGGAAATGCAATTAGCCCTTGTGCTTCAGGTGAGTTTTACTTCATTTTAAGTTCCTATTTCAGCACACCAGCATGAGAAGGTACATACATGAAAAAGTTTATCAAAACATATGTAAGCTGCAGACAAGTGCGTGCTTTGTCTCATCTCACTGCTGTAGCTCTCCTCCTTCTCAGCACTATTCTCATCCAACTGGCTACTAACTTCAAAAGACACCTTATCATACTAAAACTATACTACCATAGTCTTCAAATTAAGAATTCTCTTAATTGCTGCTGTAAGGTATTCTGCAATTTTTTTATTATTTTAAGTAGGGTGAGGTTTCCTGAGTCACCAGAGCCAACCTAAATTTCTGCTAAAATGAACAGCCCGATTTAATTGTTCAGGAAACTATGGAGCCTTGAACTGCCTTCTCATTTCTGCTTAATAGACTTGGTATAAAACTAACCCAGCATTCAAGAACATCAGTGCTAATTTATTAGACTGAAGTAGCCTGCTTGGGGCTGGGAACAACATCAGACATGCCACGTTTGTGAGGAAGATGACTGAGATCATGCGGTGACAGCTATTACGACAGCTCGATTTCTAAGATCTCACTGTAAACAGTGATAACTACATTGCCCCTATCAGAAGGGCCTAACATACAAGAAAACGATCAACCACGCAGAAACAAGACAGTAAACAGGCGAGGTATTAGCTCTGGAAATAAAGGAGGGCAGACAGTGTAAGCATGAGCTGTTTACTGTTGCAGAAAACAACTACTTATCAAACATTCAAGAAGGGAAAAGATTTATGAACGACACTTGTAGGGCACTACCTATAGCACCCTATCTGCTTAAGTAGAGACCATCCACAAATTATCATACAAAGGACAATTTGAAGTATTGGGGTTGCTTTATAAAATACAGGAAACATCTTTAGAGTTGCTGTGTCAGCTTTCCAATAAATCTGTGGGTTTTTTTGTACATCTGTAGGTGACAGTAAGCAGGGCAATACATTCTCTTCACATTCTCTTTTCCAACAGCTATTAAAACTCAGATGAAGCATATAATGTATTTTTACTCATTTACAAAGATAAACAAAATATTATGGACTACTCTTGGACAATAATGCTTAACATTTGTCATTAATATCTAGATTAGCATAGTGGAAATCAAATGCAGTACCTTCTATACTTTTTAACTTAAAGGCCAGGGAGCTATTGAATAAGTTATTAACAACTCCGCACGTTGCCATTATCCTGCTAATCAAGTCATACAGTTATATTCTTCATTGCCGTACTCCCAATTATTCTTCTTTTATGACCAAGTTTCTTCCTCCCCCCCAAAAAAAACATAAACCAAAACAAATAGCTTTTTGTTTATCTAGGATTCAACAACTACCAAAGTAACTTGTCATACTGCTTTAAAAATTATTTTGTTGTTTTCGTCAATGCTTTATATTTGGAAGCAAATGGCAATGCTACTGCACAATTGAAGACTTAGTAGGAGTTAAGTGCTACTTGAGCCATAGTAAGTGCAGAGGGGTTTTCTTGACTTTAACAGGATTTCAAAACTTGGCATGTTTTACACTACTCATACCAGGTGAACAGTGTAAAGTGAAATGATTTGTGTAACAGATGTAAATAGCAGGAAAATGTAGCATTTACAACTATAGTTTCAGTAACCATCCACCCATTTAGAGAGGGCAATCAAAATGCCTACTTGTAGGAAGCCATTTCAGGTACTCTTTTTCATTGCACTCCTAATACAGGACTATATGCAGCATGTAAGAAGACTATAGCCCCAGACTTGCATCAAAACAAGAACTATGAGCAAGTTCCTTTTAGTGTTAGAAGAGACAAGACAGACCACTGTGAGACCTCTTATGTTGTCTCCCAGTCAGCAGCCAGAAGTTTAAATACAGAATTCTTTCTGGTGGACTAATCTACAAAGTTTCTTGTTCCAGGCAAGGCTGCTTAACAGTGCTCAAAGTCTTTTCCTTAGCATAATGTAAGATTAAGACTTTCATAAACATGCTACTACTCAAGCAAAAAGTTAGTTTGATACTTTATTTTCTAGCATACAAGACAGGGCATGAAGTCTTCAGGATCCTTTTGCTTCATTAAACAAATTTATTAAAGTTTCTTTTTCTCCTTGCTGAAGTTCACCAGCAGTAATGCAGGATTTTTTATTTTTTAGATTTAAACTAAAAGCAAAAAAATAAAGACTGTAAAGTGAAGTGAATTTCTGGCAATTTATCTTATGAGAGTGTTTAGTTAAATATTAACATAATCAATGTTCAAGAGCAGAGTAAGTATTAGTGCTCTTCCAAAAGACAGTTGAAGATTCCTAGTTGGAAGCAAATTGCAGGGGCATCACAGGAAAACAAAAGGGAATTCAAGTACATTGGGGTCCCAGGGGACAGTTTTAGAGGAGACTCTGAACATAGTTGATTCCTCTCCATTAAGTGAGAAATTCCACAAATGCTGTTACAGATTTACTCCAGGTAACCAGAAGCGTGCATCTAAGTGAGAGTCACCATGTGTTTAGGATTCAGAATTTCAATCCAGTAGCCATCAGGATCTTGAACAAATGCAAGTCCTTTCATTTTACCTATTTGGGGGAAAAAAACAAAAAGAAACAAGGTAAAGGTAAGACTATATGACTAAATCTTAAATACAAGAACTTTCACATTTTTTTCTTTGTGTTAGTTCAAATTTAAACAGCAAGTTCTGAAAACATCCAGATTAGTTTTTAATCAATAAGATCTGTGTGCTATGTTGTCAATCTGACACTCAATAAAGCTGTATTTTAAAGTCACCTTGAAATCCTTCTGCTGATTTAAATCAATATTTTTGCCCCTCTAAGTGTTCCTCTTTTCCTGAATTCCTTGCCCATATAATTTGTTTTTTTTGCTGAATTTATCAGGAAAACATTTTTGTGCTCTGGGATGTTTTGATACATTTCCCTGAACCATCCTCCCTAGTAAAAAAAATCCTGTTCCTCTGCCCTGCATTTTTCCCATGCCTGCCTCAACATTGAAGTTTTGTACAGTACTGTTTTTCAGTTGTTTGTTCCCCACACCTGACCTGGTTTACAGTACACACTCGCATCACTAGATAAGACAAATGCAGTACAGTTTTAAACTGTTGGAAAAAAATACTACTCACAAAAACAGAGTCCCCAAAATCATTCTTCAACAGTGAATCAGGATAGCACAGCTTAACATGTTACCTTAAAGTGTTAAGTACCTAATTTTAGTTATACTTGCTCTATTACCCTGTTTACTGTAACAGAACCAACCTATTGTAGTTAGAAAAACTTCTGAGAATAGTAGTTTGATTCAGTAACATAGGGAAAAAATGGCATTAACTCTCTCAGCCTGCCCCATAAACAGCGAATATGAAGCACCAAGCCTCTTCCTACCCTTTGGCACTTGCTGCATCAATTTTAATTTTTAATGTTAAAAACAGCTTTTGCTTTTTTTTACCCTCATGCTTAGCTGATTCCAGGAGTTTACACCACTCACAGTCTAAGTTCCTTCTACATTCTTAGAGCTGTGAAGTGATAGAGAATTGAATTAAGGAGCTCAAATATTAACCCTCTCAAGGTTTATTAGGTGCTGAACGAGTTAGGGCTCAGAAACTCCAAAATCCTAGCAATATTGAGTTCAAATTTTAAAACAAGAAATCTATATTCAAGTTATGGTTACTACAGACAGACACAGAATAACATGCAAGAACAGACAAACAGTGTAATTCTGCACTGTCAGTTTTGCCCACTGTGTAAGAGGGAACAGGGGTAATTGGTTCTAGTACATTCTAAGGAGTGACAACTACAGAGACATGTTGAGCTTTCCAGGAGGCAAAACTACCAGACACAGTATTTTAAGAACAAGGAACAACAAAGTTACTTGCATTCCTGATTAAGTCTTACCATCATCTGGTTTCTTCACAAATTTCACTCCTAGTTCTTCAAACCTCTTACAAGCTTTATTGACATCAGGGACAGCAATTCCAATGTGCCCTGTGAAATGGGGTAAGAAGAGTCAGGTACACTCTAAGCATTGCTGGGTGTTTGAAAAAAAGCTTGCTCAGCGTTTCATCCTGTGCAAAAAGTTCACCTCAGATGTGACGTACCTAAGGAAATTATTGCTTCCAGAAAGAAGAGCATTTCAAATTTTAACAATATTCTCCTTCAGAAAATTAGCTTTTTGACAATGCTTTTGAAATAAGAACTTTAAAGTAGCTCATGTTATTTAGATGAGAATATTATCTAAAGTAGGGAAGAAACAGGATACTCGAGCTATTTTATCTGCATTGCTTTTCAAGAAGGCAACCACGTAACGGGATTTTGTTGCATTTGCTCACTTCAACAGTACAAGGCATTTATCATTAATGCTGTATTTGTAGAGACTAACAGTAGCACCATGCAAGGCCTGAATTTACAAATCAGTTCAGAAGCTTTAAATGTCAAGTGGCTAGATTGAGTATGAGACTTATTTCACAAGCCAGTGACCTTTCAAGTGCTCAAAATAAAGTCAAGCCACATGAATACTACTACCCTCAGTGCTACAGATGAACAAAATCCTCCTTCTAGCTCAAAAGGGGTGCTCAGTGACTACAAAATTGTCTGAATATCATAATCCAATACGCATGAGCAATTATTGCACTTCATTGAGTAGTAACTATTAGTATGTGTTTGCTTGCCAAAAGATTAGACATGAAAAGTGTAACTGTGGCTCGTTACTCTGAAACATGTTTACCTATTTTCATAATCTTTCACAGTATATCTTGCTTTTTCCAGCATGTAAAAGACAAGTTTACTTCTTTTCCACTGAAAGTCTTCTCATCCACACAAGTTTAAAATATTTTCAGTTTCTCACAAAAACAAAGCCTACAGCATATACATAATTTTTGCACTTAAGTTATATAGATGTTTTCTAAAAAAAAAACCTTTGAAATGCCATTCTTCCCCAATACACAAGAGTAAAAATGTAATCACAATAAAACAAAGCATAAAAAGTACATGCACTAAACGACCTACCAAATCCTCGAGGATCCGAATTACCATTGTGATAGGACTGATTTTCATCATTTTCAGTGCCCCAGTTGCTGTAAGAAGTAATAATTACACATTGAAATCAACAAGTCCCAAATGTTCAGTTTCCTCAGGAAGTTGTTTCTTCTAAAAACCAAAAAATTTCAATTGCTGGCTGCATTCATTAAACTATCAATATTTTCCCAAATCACAGGTTCTAGGGAGTCTTCAAAGCAGACAAAGGGCTAATTCAGTCAAGTTCATACCCTTCACTAATATTCACGTTCTACATTTGAATGAGTCTGAGAGGCACTCCTATCTCATTCCAATTACAAAGGAGAGCAGGTCTCCCTGCACTTCTGTGCAATCATTAAATCATTAGTAGCATTAGCAGAATTGTCCTGTTCATGTAAAGTTGTTTTTTTTTTTGACTTAATACCTCTTTAGATTACACTTCAGAAGCAATAGTTACCCCGCTATCGGGATGCTTCAAGGGATCCCAGAAGTTCTAACCACATCGTTTTTCCTCAATTCCACGGTATCCCTCCCCAGATAGTATGTATATTCAAAGAGACAGCAAGTATTACTTCATACTTATATACCAGTGTTCACCCAGCAGTTTGAAAGAGCTCTATAAAGAGAGAGATTAAGCTTGCCAAGTATCTAAGATCTCAGCCATATTTTAAAGCTTTATGACAGTGAAGATGTTTCTGTAGTAGTTAGAACATTTTTATTCAATCCAACAGGACTTACAATCATCTGCTTCTGTTTAATCACCATTACTTAAATGTCATCTCTCATCGCATTAATACTTACTGTGTCAGTTCAAGCGTAGCTTTTCTAGAGAAGGTCCAAGCTGTTCTCTCAGTTTTATCTTTTGGGATATCATTTTTATCTTCGTACCCCAGGAAAAACAGTGAGAACTTCATAGTAGGAAAGTCAAATTTTTGAAGCAGTCTAAGTGAAAAAAAAAATTTTGAAATAGCAACTAAAAAAAGATAATCGGGTAGCCTGCAAATAAATCAATATTCTTCCCCCATGGGAGAATTACTGCCATGATTTTTGCCTGACTGCAGTCCACATCTTAAAATAGCTATGTTTTGAACTATCAAGTAGAAACATTCCAGAACACATCATAAACTTACAAAGACTAGAAGAAACAGATGCTTAAAAGCCAAGCCATCAGTAACTGGATAGCAAAGTCAATACAAAGGCTTATGTCTGAGGCCGCCACTGTTACTAGTATGTATTTCCTCAGGAAGATCCTTATGTTCATCCACTTTACAGTATCACCAAGGAATAACAACCATTTACTTTGAAATTTACTCATGCCATAGAACTTGCTGGCACCAGACCAAGTTTACAAACACAAGCAAATTAAAAAAATAAACACACAGATGAAATATTTTTACTATTTCCACAGATTGGTATAATCATAAAAGTCATTTCAGACATGATAATTTAATCAACTACAAAATACCCAAGGTCAGAAAAAGCTGCTTATAAAGTTTATCCCTTTGCTAACAGCAAGGATTCACTCGCTTTATTGTGACATATCTGATACACACACATCATTGTTCTATAGAAAATTGCACAAGATAACAGACTGCTAAGAGTGATCTCATATGATGTGTACAAAATGTTGTAAGCTTCAGAGAACTTTTGAAAAGACTCTGCTACTTTTACCTCATTCCTAGAAACGTGGCATACTTCAAATCATTTTTACATCGGAAATTTGATCAGAGCAAGCAAGCATGCAAGACACACCTAATTTATTTTTCAGCTTACCATTTAATTACTTTTTAATTTCTGTCACACACCTCTTCACTGAAGTAGAAGCATTTTATTTTACCTTAGACTGGACTGATTTCAGGATGTTTAAAAATAAACTAGAATGTTGCTTTAAAACAAACTCTTTTCATATGACAAGAATGTGCAGAGTCTTAGCACAAACACCTTAGGCTACTGCAGGGCATCTGCCTCCTCACAGCCTTCTCCAAAAGGAATTTGAACCTTGTCACCAGTTTGTGTTGTCTTGGTCTCTTATGTCCAGAGGTGGTCACCAGCCACCTCTGAGAACTAGCAGAAAGTTTTAAGATTTATAGCAACGACTCCTGATTATAAGCACTGTCATACAAGTTACCAGTTAACTGCCGGATCACCGAAGATAAAGTAAGAGAGTTGTATACTGATGATTAATAACCTACTTCAGTGAAAAAAAGAAAATTCTAGCCAACACCAATTTTAGTTCATTTGCAACTTTAATTGCAACATTAATTATGCTGTGGAAATTCTTGGTGATTGCCAGACTACTTAACTTGGCATTAGTTGATAGGCCAGCACTGTTGATGTAGTTAGACCAATTAGTATAATTACATCAAAATAACAAAAACTTGTCTTTTGAAAACAATACTATGAACAACCAAAGTTACTGTAGCATACAACTTCCACTCACGTCATTCCAAGAATTCTTGTATAAAAATCCAGCGACTTCTTAGGATCCTTTACTCTTAACATTGTCTGCTGAAACAAAAAGTCCTGTGGGGGAAAAAAAGAAGAGTTTATTTTTATATATGAAACAAATATGTACTAACAAAGAAGTAAGTTAGTAATGAAACTAAAAACGGCAGGTATAGAAGTAACAAATACAGTATTATATCCAATGTAAATAAAATCTTTGCTCTTGATGCTACCGATGCACCTTTGTATTAAATAAAAATACCTTTGTAGCATAAGGAGGAAAAAAAAAAAAAGAAACTGCAGGCATCATTCCCTATGTAAATCAGAAATATCAAAAGTTTGTAGCATTCTTATTTTTATTATTTTTTTTTTTATGGAGCTGTACTATACATGCTGTGCCCTGCATGCAGGTACGTGAGCAGTTGATACTCACTGCAGTTGGTACTCACTGCATACATACACAGAACTTAATTAAAGCTAAACTGCTGAGCTCATTATTTCATTGCACAGTTGTTGAATCTCTGTCAAGCACAACGGTATTTTGGCCTACCAGTCTGTAAAGGTATTTTCTCAAGCCACAGCATAACTTTATATACCAAGGGCTACTGAACAGCTAGGTGGATGAAAAGCAAGTTAGATACTTCCGACACATATCCCATGCAGACTTAGATTCTAAGTTTAAATACTACCAGCTATTTCCCCTAATAAAACAGCCGCCAATTCTCTCCCTTCCCGGCCCCATGCCGCCCCCCACCCTCCAAAGGGGGACGCCGCCGCCGCTACCACAGCGCCGATGCGCCCCCACACACTCCCCAGCCGCCCACCCCACCTTGGTGCTGGGATCCGGCTCGGAGCAGGCGCCATAGACAGCCTCATCGCTGAGGCCGCACGGCTCTGCCGGGGCCGCCATTTTACGGAGCTGGGAGAAGGGGAGGAGAAGGGAGGATGAAGGCTGCCCGGGGGAGGCAGCGCTCCGCCCCGGAGGTGTGGCGGAGCCGCCTTCGGCTTCGTGCTACGGGGGGTGTCCACGAAGGGATGGAGAGCGGGGCTTTCCCTCGGCTTATCTATCTATCTATTTATTTATTAATAAAAAAAAAATCCCACCAATCCCGCTTTTGGGGTGGCCGGATTGGTGGCTTCTCCCGTACTAATAAACGGGTGCTTTTAAATGTAAGTCAAATTTAACCTGCAGCGTGCGGCAGGTTAATTACCCAAAATGTGGAGGCACGGGTGTTCTGCATGACTGTGAAGGAGCGCCCCTCTCTGGATCGCAGGCAGAGGGTACCATAAAAGCCCCTGGACAGGCTTACATATTTAACTCTAATAAACTGCTTTATTTTGTAAATCCTTCCAACTGATGGCACGTTAAGGTGGCTTGAAAATCTGACTTTATGCCTTTAGACTGTGAGCTTACAAATGTGTGGTTTACTCATTTCAGTACCTAGAGATGTCAGTTTCTGTCTTGACTGACAGAAGCTAAGGGAACATTTTGGATAATAGTTGCTTCCCTTTAGAGTTACACAGTGCCACTTTGGGCTAACCTGTTATTTCAGGTGTAAAAGGTAAGAATACTCTGTCTTTCAAAGCTAAGAATGAAAAACAGCTTTTTCTTGCCTGAACTGAATATTCAACATAAGCTTACACTTGTGGTAATTAAGAAGAACAAACAAACAAACAAACACACATGGCAGCACAGAAATTTTGTGTAAATCTTGTTACGCTTCTTGAGTTCAGAAAGTACACATAGTGCGCATGAAACAAATCCCTGATTTTATGATATCAAGCTGTGCAAGTTCCTTCACAGAGGCCTTTGGTGCTCCCCACGGCCCTTAGGGCAGGGGCAAGGTTCAGCTCCTGAGAGCTGAGAGGCAGCTGTGGGCCCCTGAAGGGCGGCGGTGGCTGGAACCGAACCGAGCCGAGCCTGCAGCGGTTACGGGCGCCCGGTAACGGCCCGGCCCCATAACGGCCGGCCCCACAGAAGCCGCCGCGTTGCGCAGTACCGGCACGGAGGCTGGCAACGGCAGACCGGGACGGAGGGAGCCCGCCGCGACGGGGCGGTTGTGCTGCCTTGGGGTCGCTCTCTTGGTCCCTGTGCTGTGAGGTATACTTGGAGCCAGGCTGGTGAGGTTCTGCCTGCCTCTCTCTCCTGAAGTAGAAGTGCCGGTTTAGGTACCTCAGCTTGTCGGGAGAGAGATAGAGATCAGGATCCCTGCTCCTCTACGCTTGGGAGGCGTCTTCTCCTTCCCTCCCTCACCACCTCCTCCCCACACCTTCTCAGATGTGCTCCTCTGGAGCAATGTGGGGCTTTCCTGGCATCCCACTAACGGGTGTCCCTGCTCCCAGCCCCTTGGGCTGGCTCTGTCAGCGTACTTGATTGCTGAAACTGGAAGGTTTAGAATTGCCCTTCTCAGGCTGGTCCCCAAGGTGAGGCTGCCCCAAGGACTGTGGAAACCTTGGCAGCTATGGAGCAGCATTGAGACTTTGTTTCTCTCTTCCTCTCCCTAAGTCCTACTGTCAAATTGCTGCCGCTCTAAAGGGGTCAGGAGAGAAGCTGAGAGAATCACTTTTCAATGGACGGGTGCTACTGCTAAACAAGGTAACACCATTTTCATCTTATTATTTTATAAAGAACTAGTGCATTGGTCAACATTTTTCTACAGATTTGCTGAGAAATACAGAAAAATGTATGTCATGTTGATTTATTCATTTATTTATTTATTTATTTATTTTAATAGCAAAACCTGTTATGAACCAAGCATTTGGGTTGGATCTCAGCTCTAGGATTAAGAACATAAGAAAATCAGAACTACCATACTACGTCAAACTAATGATCTTTCCCCCTTGTGTTCCCTCTCTAATAGTGGTCAGTGGTTGCTGTCTAGTTTGGGAAAAAATACAAGAACCAAGACACTATACAGATCAGGGGCTATCTCCTGATAGCCCCTTCAGATTCTGTCAAACAGAAGCTTGGGGACTACAAGTTTGCCTAGATTTCAGAGGCAGAGCAGTGCCTCATCTCTGAATCTCAGAGTTCAGAGGAGAGGCATAAACATTTTCTGCATAAAAAGAAGAAAATTCAAATAACATTCTTCAAGCTGCTATCAAAACCAGAGAATGACTGCTATCCCTTTGCCAAAACTTTTGAGAAAGAGGGAGAAAAATACTACCAGTGTTTGGAATGATGTAGAATAAAGGATACTAAATCTTGGATTTGAGTTCCAGGGAAAAGTGGAAAGAATGAATTTGTTGGTTTATGCTATACTTCAACTGTACGTAAAAGATGGTGCAGGAAACTAGGCTCACTATTCATTTGTTTTGCATGAACAGGCCCTGTAGACAAGGTTTAGGGCACCTGGAGAGGAGGAAAAGAAAGTTTGAATGTAAAAGAACATCTACTGTTTTAACTAGAATAAGTAGTCAGCTGGAGTTCATGCTCTTTTCATCTGAAGATCATGCTCTTCTCATGCTGAGATCTGAAAATCTCAGCCTGGACACCAGACAACTTGTGCATATATGTTTGGAGAGTAAGGGAGGATGCTGGTATACAATGTAGTCTTTGTTTCTAAAGAAAGCTGTGAGAACCCATCTCTCTAATCTTGAACTTTAGGGTAAAGTATCAACATCATGGTACAACTGCAAAAGGCAAAGAAATTAACATCCAACCTATTCCAATCCACCTGAGTTTCAAAGACGAAAGTGCCACTGCTGACCTTATAGATGTCCAGCCAAGTCAGACTAATATAGAGGAAAATAAAGTTGTTAATAAATTTAGACTTTACATTTTAAGTTTTTTTTTGTTTTTTTTTGTTTTTTTTTGTGTGTTTTGGTGGTGGTGGTGGTTTGGTTTGATTTGTTGTTGTTGTTTTGTGTTTTTTTTTTGGTGTGTGTGTGTGACTTTTGTGACTTTTCCTAAGATGTTTTTTCCTAGTACTTTTACTTCAGGAAAGAGAATATTTTCTGTAAGAGGTGATTACCTGCCAAAGTCCACAGAACACTGGCTACTTTGCAAATCATGGGCAAAAATAAGGAGCTAGTAATGTGAAACCATCATTACTTTTCATGTCAGCCTAATTTTCTATTTCCTAAAGCTGGCAATGGTGTCTAAGAGCATTTAACATACAGTTATACCTGTGATTGGCTGTCTAAAGTCCTCGTATGAACTACTAGGTAATTTGTGCTATTTATTTTAATCTTCATGGTAATAGTACTCTGAGTAGAGTGGCAATTTCCATGTTTTTGTTTTTCTCTGTTACCCTGGGTGTTTATATGGGTTCTGTAAAAATTTATCCATTATGACTTCCCCATGTGGCTGAACAAGCTATTTTTAGAGGACTAAACTAGCCACAAGATGAAGACTTCAGGTGGAGCTCTACTGATGGTTACAGTTCCTTAAAACTAGTTGTTGAATCCATGTGTAGAAGTGAGGGCACTGAACAAAACAATTATCTGTGTATTTAAGAATGTTAAGATTGACCGAATGGGACTGATGGCAGCTGGCAAATGCAAGCAGACGAGCATGCTTCCTAATAGGAAAACAGGGAAAGATGATTTAGATGCTTCTTTGTAGCCATGAATTACAGGCTTGGGATTCACAAGCCAAACTTTTATTGGGCTTATGAGGTAGTGGAGTAGAAAAGGGAAGCAAATGCCAGGGCCACTTTTGTATAGCAGGCAACTGCTTAGCTGCTATCCATGAATATATTTTGTTTTGGGCTGTTTTGGAAATCCTTATCTAAGAACGATTAACCCGCTAATATCTTAGGCATCTGGGGTTAGTCGCAGAATTAAGAGAAAGTCTGACTCTTGCACTGTGATGAAGATTTCTTGACGTGCTCAGTGCTCTAGGAACTTTTAATGTACTGTGTAAAACTTTAAAAGTGTCTTTGTGCAAAGAGGTTGCCAATCAGTATGTTTTTTTTAGGACATTGCTGACAACATTAGAAAACTGCGCAGTCTTGGGTGTTATTACTCTCTTGATAAGTTTTTAATGACAAAAATCTTTTTTTTTTCTTTTTTTTTTGTATTAATTTAAATCAAGATAAATCTTATAGTTTTACTATGTCTCTATTTAATAAAAATGCTTCTGCTGAAAAAATACTACCCATACTCTCCATCTTAAATTATATCTGCAAACACTTAGGCATTCTGTATAAAAATTGCGAGTAAATGCTTATGGGAGCAATGGTTTAAGACTTGATTTGGAAGTCTATACAAGTCTCTATGTAAGTTCATTTGCTGAGTATGTGTGTATATTTTACAACTTAAAATGTAAATAAAACATTTATATTTAAACCACTTCTAGTTCTCAGTAATCAGGTATTCAGTAAAAGTATTAATAGTTTATTATTATATCGCTACTTGCTCCTCAAGATGTAATTGCGTGGTAAATTAATTTTAAAAACCTGTCTGTAATGATCTTCAGCATGACATTTGTAAACTATCAAAAAGCATATATAAATGCCTCTTGACAACTCAGAGAGGACTTGATGAGACTATTAAGTTTGTATACCTGGCAAGTCAGTTTTGAGATGCTCTCATTTTCCTTTCTTTTATTCCCTGCATTCCCATTCCTCACAGTTGTCTTGAAAAGTTAGTCTTGAAAAATGTGAATTGTTATAAACACTCGTTTTTTGGCATATTTCAGAATGGAAGGTGTACAAGAAGGTAATAATGAAAATTCAGACACTGGGGAAGTTGCTGGGCCCCATCCTGAGGCAGCAAAGAGTACTGGGCATAATCTCACTGTGGAAGACAGTCTGCCTGTGCCTGCTGCACCAGAAGATGCTGGAGCCAGACCTGCTCGACAAATGGCAGCCTTTTCCCCTTCCCAAGAGACTTTTTCTGCTGCCAGCCGAAAGTTGTCTAGGTTTTGTCGGAGCTCTAGTGGAGTTCTGTCCTTGCAAGAAGCTTTAAAAGAAAAACAGGTTTAGTATTCAACATTAGGTCTTGAAATATGTTTCTGGTTCTTTTCACAGATAATTAAACTCAGTATAAGTAAATTGTTTCTTTTTTTTTGTTTTGTTTCTCTGTTTATATTCAGTTTTCTTATTCCAGGTAAAAAGTTAGTCTGTTCTTAGTGTTTTGTTTTAAAGTTATAGTGGAAGGAAGCAGGAGATATTAACTGAATAATTTACACTGAAGCAAAGCTGTACCCTGCTTAGTTCCTGCAAATATTTATCATCTCTAGATACTTTAGTTTGATGTTGCTAAATATCTGTATTGATATAATAAATTGAAATATTGATTGTAGAAAAAAAAAACAACACTGGGTAATATGGCACACAAATATCTTGAAATCTACTGTAGTATATTTCATGTTTGCTTCTCCTTGTCATATTCTCAGAGTTGACTTTGTTTTATAATAATTCTTAGTAGTTTGCTCTTGTTAGCCTCTGAAAATTCACATATTCTTTAAAAATGGAGTAGTTATATATTCTTATAATAGAAGACAGTAGCATTCAGCATTCGTTGCAAGTTAAGTAGCAAGTTAGTGTTGCGATCAATTTCTGTATTTTTTTGTTTGAAAGATATATTTAATGTTCTAGGCTCGATACAAAGAAGCAAGGGAATATCGAAGAACGAAAATTGATGCTTCATATAAATACGTATTTGAAGTTCTCAGTGTCAGGCTAGGTTTAGACGTAACAACTGTGGAAGAAATGATTTTGGATTCCCCTTCGGTGAGTCTGTTCTGTATGTTTGTTGAATTGTGGTTATTAGTCAAAATACGTAGCAGATTGCCCCCTTTGATATGAAATGTTATTCATCATTTAGATTGTTTCTACCAGAAAATGTGATTAATAAGGCACGTGACTCATCTAAAATGAGTCTGACTAAAATGAGCACCTGACTAAATCATTCAGCTGAGTTTCCTAGAAGATTTTCAGATATTCCCTGGGTTTTTGATAGCGGCTTTTTCATCTTTCTTACCTCAAGGAAATCATAATTACTGCTGTTATTTTGACCCAAGAGATTCTTGTCATATCCACCAGTTCCAACAAGTTTCGTCCATCTCAGCCTGACATTATTATATTCTAAAAATAATAGATTTTGTTTGTAAAGCAAGTCTTGACTGAAATGTCAAGACTGCAAAAATACATGCAACTTCATAGAAACATTTTGAAAATATAGAATGTTATATAATAATGAGAGGAAGGATGAATCCGTTTCATTAATGCTATTACATTTGGAAAAAACTCATTAAATAGCTTCCGGTTATGATTGCTTTGGTTACTTTTAAATGTTTAAAAGAAGGAATAAAGTGAATCTGTAGTGTGAGAAGGTTCCAAACTTGTGGGGCTTGTGAAAGCTCAGTGTTTCAAAGTGCTTGAAAAAACAGGAGCAAACAGCTAAATTTCTCTTTTAGTAGAGTATCAAAATTCAACATAAATATATGTAAACTCACAGTCCTTGCCATCTCTGATTGCATGATTTTTTTGTCTGTTAGAGATTTGACTTAGCATTCAAAATTCAACCAGATATTGTCTCATTTGATCAAATATATCACTTGTTAGAACTTCAGCTGTTCAGTTACAAGCTGAATGTAGTCCTGATCAAAATCATTGTTCATCATTTCTTTATTGATATTTATACATCATAAAATGTTTTTAAACAGTCCTTTTTTTTTTTTCCTAATGCTTACACAATATAGAGGTGCTTTAAGTTTTGTCAATCAACTAACATTTCCTTTCTTTGCATTTGCTAAATGGTATGTATTTTTTGATCATCCTGACTTCATATAAAATTGCTGTTCTACACTGATTAACTCAGACACATAAGAGCCTTTGCGTACTTACAGATGGTGTTTTTTGCTGTATTTTATTTTGTTCTGTTTTTTTTTTCCTTATTGTCACCATTTCAAAGCTTTTTACAGTTAGAATTTTTCTATATTTAGTTTTTTCATACACAGTTTAGGCTGATGGGACAGTATCAACATTGTCCTTTTGCAATACTTCGTTAGTGAATTCCCATATGTATACACCATGTCTTTGACATCTGTAAATTAAGTTTTATCCCTAAAACAGCAGCCTATATGGTGTATTCACACACCAAGTGTTTGTACTACATTCACTTGAACCAGAAGCTTAATTTGCAGAAACACTAGCCACAGGGATAGCTCACATCTTACCTCATTTATAAAATCATGCGAGCCCAAAAGTTACTGTTCGCCTTTCTTTTGCTCTCAAGTTGGAGTACTTTTTGCAGTAGTGAATCTTTTTCTGATTTTCTCATTGACCTTTCAGCACTTTATCAATTTATTTTGTATATAATATATATATGTAACTATTTCAGGGGGAATTTTTCATTTTTTTTTTTCAGTTCTAACCCTGTTATCAACTACTGCCTATTAACCAAAGTGAAAGCACAGTGTACATTTCTTGGTCTGCCTTGCCTTTATTTATTTTATTTTTGCACAGTGTTGTCTTCTCAAAAGACTGGATTTAAATTATGTCCATTTGGGTGTTACTTATTTTCCTACCTCACTTCTCATTCAAATTTTATATTTGCTTATTTTGGGGCGGGATCATGCTTCTTAAGAAATACACCATATCTAGAGGCTTGTGCTTTGTGTTTGAACAAGTGTGCACCTCCAGATGCATTTGCTAGCTAAATATCGAACTTTTTTTTTTTTTTTTTTTTTTATGGGAAGGTGGTAACTACCAAGGTATAGCCCTTTAGTTGGACAGTTTGAATGCCAAGCCACATCTTAGCGATTTCATCATCCTTGCAGATAACTACAGAGGCTGTGAAAGAAGCTAGATTTTGACCAGATCAGTACCCAGACTTACTCTACGCTCTGAGAACTTCTGATCTCCCCCAGGCCTTCTTTCAGTGCTTTGTTAGAGCTTTGTTTGTTTCCTGTGCTGAACCACATATTCACCAGGAGATTGCCTAGGACAGTTCGGAAATTCAGATTTTGGAAGCCTCTGTTATAATTTCAGGCATGTTTTTTGAAATGATAATCTGTACGCAAACAATTTTCACTTCAAAGCTTTGCAATTGAATTCGTACTAACCAAAACACCTTGTATAACATGACAAAATCAAAACTGCTGTCCAGAGACCTGTGGGGTTTCAGAATAGTCACTTTATAGATAGGTACAGCAAGCTGATCATGGGTCACTATCGTTTCCCTCAGCTGAGATAACTGTCCTTCCAGAAGTCAGCAAAATCTTTGTCATCATGAAAAGGTTTTTGAGGAAATGTGACCAGTTAGTATCTCCAGGGTAAAATCCTTGTGTCTGATATTATTTCTGTTTTACAAATGAATCTTTTACTTTTAAGGGAGTAGAGTTGCAACAGCAGGATATGTCAGGTCATGCAAGCCTGCTCTGTATGTTCCTAAGTGTCTTCATGACTAGTTACTTCCAGCTGATACTTGAGACTTGCAGATCTCTTAGAGTAACAGAATATCCTCTAGTTTCTCCGCATTACTTGTCAAGATCATAAATATTTGTTATACAATTATCAGGAACCTGTGTATGCAGGTTCAGTAATTGAAGGAAATATTTGAATGGTCTATTATGTTGTTTTGTAACTTCTAATAACATTTTGAGTATAAACACTAAATGCCATCAAAACTTTAAGCAGTGGCATGTCCAAATGATGCTGCACATCTTAAAGCAACATAAAAATAATAATATTTTGAGTAACAAGTATTCACTTTTTGATTTAACAGTTGGAAGCATTTGATTCTTTTTTTGCCAAGGGAGGAAGTAAAGCATTGAAAATTTTCTATCAGGAAGGAGATGTACCAGGAATAGGTAACTTTTTAACAACATTAATACATTAAGGCAGATGTATACCATCTATATTGTATACCGTCTATTGTTAAATGTGTTTAATATTAACCAGAATAAAATCTGTTTTTCAGTTGTTCATAATTTTGCAGTCTTCTGCTGTAAGGACTGAAAATGCATATCGTAAATACTTGCTTTGTGAAATTGTCCAGAAAAAAAAAAAATTGTCAATTTCAGCCATTCCTGAATGGAGGGCTATAAAAAGAGAAGTTATTTTGAAATGTTAAATTGTTTGCAACTATTTCTTCCAGGAATTTTGCCTTCAATTCATTATAAACATCTTTCATAAAACCTGTTTGAATTTGCATTTGTTATAAATGTTTGAAAATGTTTGATTTTCAAATGCTCAGTAGAGAATTAGAATTTGATGTCTAAAATGCATAATGATTTTCTAAGCTCTGAATATGCTGTTCCCTTACCTACTTATAAGAAACAATCAAATTGCATAGGATTATATTCACAGAGAAACTGAGAGTATCTCATCCCCTTATCACCCTTTTGTATAGATGTATTATGCACACTCATCTACTGCTAACCTTTATCAAAAATATAGAAGATTGTTGCAGCCAATTATTCCTCACCTACTGGCAGAAATGTGTGATAAACCTGAAGGTTGAAAACTCATGATGAATCTTATGTTAATAGGCTGTCACATGATAGAATTAATCCTTTTCTTTTTTTTTTTTTTTAGCATTGCATATTAGCTTATATTCAGATACTGAAATAATGCACGAGTTGAAATATGAGCACTCAAAATGAGGAAAGAGTAGAATTCAGGTTGCCAGAATAATCTTAACTAATTTTCTTTGAGTGTATCGATATAGTATGTTTTTGAACAGGACATTAAAGACCTATAATACTGCCTCACTTTCTTCTACCATTTGCCTGTTTTCCATACGCTGCTGCTTCTACCATTTCTGCTTCCTATCCCACTCCTGTCTAATTCCTTACTGCCTCCCTACTCATTTTTCCCTGTTTTTTCACTTGGGTATGACATCTTTGATAGAGTGAATGAGAATCAGCCTATAAGGTATCTCAGCCACCAGCAAATTACCCCGGAAAGATGGACCTGAGTAAATTCCCTTTTCAGTGTAGTACAATAAACTGAAAGTGCTTTGTGAGGCATATATTGTAGGCTTGGTATAGATTTTTAATTGTGGGGATGACGACAACCATGGATTTTTTTGCTTCTCTTACAAAAGAAGAAAATGAATAATTTCTTTGCTGAATTTTATTTCACTACATTTTAAGCAGTTTACAATACCTTACTTTAAAAAAAATAATATATAGTGACACCTGTGAAATTCTTTTCAGAATGTGGTCGGACATTTCCAGGAGTTGTAAAAGGAAGTAAAATGTTGCAGTTGTACGTGGACAACACACCAGACAAATTTGTCGGGCTATGCTTATTTTTTGTTCGCTTTAAGAATGACAGCCCTATAAATGCAAAAACTATACATGAGGTATTATTTCATATATTTTAAAAATTAAGAACATAAGAAGTAGCTATTCTTGTTTCTTTATTTGTGTTATTGTTCTTACATACATAAAGTTACTGGTTACTGCAGTTTATGAATGTTAACCTGTATTACACTCTGTGCTCCCCTCTTTGTGGAGACAATGATGCATTCAGCAAGTACTCAGAATATCCTGTGAATTCAGTATCTTGCAGAGCTCTTGTTAAATGAGAAATCAACATTTAGATTAATTTCTCATTCTCCTCCTTAACATTTTAGAAGAAGTTAATGACACTAAGTACGTTGTAGGTGTGATCAAAATCTCTAAACTATAAGGACTCACGTTTACCTAGAAAATTTTATATACAGCAAATTCCAGGAGAGAAAAAGTTTATTTGTACCTTTCTCTTTTATGTATCTTTGAATGTGTGAAATCCATGTTTATCCTATGTAAATCGTGTGGCATGAGGTTTTCTGCTTTACAACTATAGAAGACAAATTATTAGATTTGTGTGGGATTCTCATAAATTATCAAGACTTTTCTCCTTAAAGTTTTCATACACAAAAACAGAGTGCCTTTATAAAAAAAATGTTGGTTTTATAATACTGTTTACCGTATAAGTTATTGCATCACTAATGATCATTCTATTACATTACAGGATATATTCTTTTGTGTTTTGGATGCTACTGAAGGACTTTTACATGGTGTTAGGAATATGATAGAAAAGGTTTTTCTCCCAGCTATCCTTGCAACAAATAATTGGGGTGTTTTAAGTCAGACCAAACAGGATACAAAAGACAAACAAAATTTTGTGGAAACAATTAACAGATACCTTTCATTTCTAGAAGGTAAGCTTTGCATTTAGGAAATGGTCAAATTACAGAAATTCTATATAAGAATTTCCCTTTAAATGCAGTAGGACATAGGTAAGCAACTTACCTCATTCTTTTTCAAGGAAAAAAATAAAATGATCAACTACTTGCATAATAAATACATGGATAGATTATTTGCTTGAGAAAATTATCTTGTGATATGTTACTTCTAAGGAAGATCATACTGGATTTAAAAGAATTTTCTGTTTTATACGACTGCAGTGAAATGGCTGCTACATTAAAACTTTGGAAGTACATTTCTGTATTCAGTAAACTTTAATTGTTTACACTGGTAGAAACAAATTTTCAAGTTTTAATTGGTTCTGTATTGTAATCACCTTTTAATTTTTTATTAATGTTTTATTCAGGGGCTATAATAAGCATTGAAGGAACTGTTCAGTTGAAACAAGTAGATCATATTAATTTTTCTAAACTCCAGTCCTTTGAGGAAGTAACAGCAGCAGCGGATAATCCTGATATGGTTCACCAGCTAGAGGAAGTACTTATGATCTGGTATAGACAAATTGAAAGAGTAAGTTGTTTTAACACATCAATCCAACATGAATGTGGATAGATACTTAGAAATGATATATGAGACTTGCCTGAAATTATTTTAAGCCTAAAACTATATCTGTGCCTAAGTATGCTGATTGCTTCACTTCTCTAGACAAATGAAGTTGAGAAGGCAGTCCTTTTCCATGGGAACTGGCAGTCTAGTAAGAATACAAGTTTCTGAACTGTTAATACACAAATAAGGAGGATATAATAAGGAGAATAATTATTATATAATATTAATAAAGAGGAAGGGACAGGAGGATGCAGGAGGAATAATGCTGATGTAGACTGCATATACCACATATATAGACACATATATATCTATACACATGCATATACAGTGTGTGTAACATCAGTATTAAGTTTCTGCTGCATTCATAGCATGAGATATTACTCTTGGAAAGATCTTTGACCAGGCACGGCATGGCATTTTTCATCTGGTGTTCCTGTGCAAATCTTACATGGTGATGTCTCAGTTATCCAAGAAATTATTGTCTGAGATTTCCAAGATAAAGCACAGAAACCTGTGTTTTAATACAGAATCTGTATAAACTGGGCACGTAAATAAAAATATCAATGTAATGTAAACAGAGCTGTCTGCATGTTTATCTGTATGCAGATGAGTAAGTTTATTACTTTTACATCTGATATGCAACACATTTATTAAATAGTTTTTCACTTTTGTTTTACAGAAGTTTTTTTTTGTTTGTTTGGTTTTTTTTTTTGTTTTTTTTTTCTTTTCCTCCACCAAAACTGGATGCATTTCAAATTCTGATTACAGAAAAAACATAAAAATAAAACATAAAAAATAAATACAGGTGTATGCTGAGATCCACCCAATTTTTGACAGCAGCCGAACATAATGTAGTTGTTGCCTTGACTTCAGTATAAGAATAGCATTAAGTGCAATTCTGAATTAGGATTCTTTTCTAAATCAGAACCATTTTCATGTGACAATAACATGCTTGTTCCTGTTTAGTTAGTATCCTCAGAACATTCCTTCTCTTCTTTTTTATGATTTGTCTATTCTCGACAATAAATATTTTATTTTATTTCCAAATTGATTGCAGGTTCTGATCGAGAGTCAACAGATGAGGAAAGAAGCTGATAATTCAGGTCCCCTGACTGAACTAGAGCACTGGAAATGTATGTCCGCTAAATTTAATTTCCTTATTGAGCAGATCAAAGGACCCAACTGCAAAGCTGTCATTAATATTCTGAATGTCGCGCATTCTAAACTGTTGAAGGTAATTTATTTTTTTCTTTTTATATTGGTTTTGACTGTAGTGGACAAAAATTGCAATTTTTTTTTTTTTCATTGCATATAAGACAGATTTCCTGAGGAGAATTAAGAGGGGGAAAAGTTAATTATAGTGCTAGTGTGCTTAATATATTGAGAGAAAGAAGAAGATATTATTAGAGACCTAGGCAAAAAAAAAATCATTAATGAAAAAATAAATTACATGCTGGTTTTGACAGTGCCTTTAAAATTCAATTTACCAAGGTTTGCTTCTGGAACATAAGTGCAAACTAAAATAAATAGTTCACTATATATAAAGTTTTTTCACAGTAATGTTTTTTCTCTAGATGTGGCAAGAGCTAGATGCCAGAATAACAGATGCAGCAAATGAATCAAAAGATAATGTGAAATATTTATACACACTTGAGAAAGTTTGTCAACCACTTTATAACTATGACCTTGTAAGTATGCCTTTTGTTATTCTTTAAGCATAGTTTAGATATTTACATAGAATGTCCATAAGACAAACTTCAGGGCAAAAGAAGACTTGTGTGTATTTGCTTAAAAGTACTGATTTTTCTAAACATCTGTCAAACTAAGTGTTAAATTAAAACATTTTATTATGTATTACACAGTAAAATATTTAAAAATATGTATTTTATCAATAAAAAATACATGTGATTGCCTAGTTAGTCCTGCTGCCAATATGATTTTTAAATGATCTGAAATATACATATTTGATAGTGCAATAATCTCAAAATATTTATTTAATTGAAAATTCCATATGTCAATGAATAATCACACAGCTGTAATCAAAATAACAAAATTTCAATTATATAAAAAATGATTAAACCTAATGAGGTCCCAAATGTTTCTCTCAGGGTAATACAATATTTTGGGGTTGAAAATGATATTAACTGCTTTTATTTGTAGAAGTAACAGCTAGTGAGAACTTAAATGAAAGATTGTCCATGTAGACTATTCAGCCCTAATTCAAAGTAAAATTTTAATATTTAATACTTATTGTTATAACAGGTATATGTTTCTAAAGGTTTTTGCAGAATAGGGTGGAAGGAGGAAATAGCCTAGGAAAAATTCTTTGTTCCACCTTGTTTTCCAGTCCTCTCTGTTTTGATCCTACCTGCCTCCTGTCTGCTTTCAGGGAGTGTTGCTTTTTTTTCTGAATTTATGGCAGTTTAGGATCCTAATTCAAGGTTTTAACTGAGGGGAAGCAAAAAGACCGTGATGATACATGATATAGAGATGATACTGGATGGAATAGAAGAAATGAGGACTCTAATACTAAGCAGTTTATCTTCAGTCCTTCAGTCTATCACTAGAGGGCGCCAGGTACCAGGGAATAAAAGTCATAGTAAAGTGTGTACCAGACGAGCTATTTAATAGGAACTGATACAATACTTTTTTTTAATCTTAAATAAATATATTTGTGGGCAGAAACCCAATAAAGAGTTTGTTAGTTTACTGTTAGGGGATACTGAACTTAATTCTTTGTTTAATCTGGAACACTTTGGATAAATCTGAATTTGTTTCATCTCTTGGAGCGTTGTTCCAGAGACCAAGATAATTTAGGCAGGGTTTTCTATTGTATCCAACTTAAAAAATAATAACATCCAAGCTGAATATGCTCTCTTTTAAAAAGAACTGCATTATGGATTGAATTGAATTTAATATCTAATACTTAAAATACATTAAATATTAGAAGATTAGGCATAGAATAGATACAGATTTGATATTCAGCGTATGCATAAAACATGGTATTTGGTGTATGCAATGTCACATATCTGTAGCCAAAGGAGACTACAACTATCTGAAAATTTAGAATGAGTGTTTAATTCAGGGCTTTGAATTAGAGAAATCTCTGTACAGTCCAGTATCAAAGGTTTTCTTTTTCATCAAGGAAGATGAAAAAGACACTTTTCTCCCATGTACGGATGCCTGCTATGTCTATCCCCAGTATTAGTGTGTTTATTTTGAGTTTGCAGGCCAAATTTAATTCCTGGATCTTGGCTTCTCTGTTAAGTAGTGACAGTCAAACTTACTTGCTCTTGATGTTCTGAATTGCAGCTCTGATAAGTTCCTAAAGAGGTTTTCAGCTATTTTAGAGTTAAATGGCTGAGCCAGACAAAACTGAAATTTTAATTTAATCCTCTAGTACGGTGTTTGTGATATCATTGTGATGTGCCACTGGTGCTACTTCTTCAAGCCTTGGAGAAATTGCAAGCAAGAGTTCAGCCTTTACGGTATTTTGTGCAGGTGTGCAGTGAAGGCTTCCTCCAACACTGGAACCATCAGTCATCCTTTGGCCAAAGTGCATTATGCTCTGGTTCCTTTGGAGAGACTTTGGAGAAGGTTGTATTTAAAAGATCCTGGCTAAACACTCATCTTCTTTCCTCACCTCTTGTGGTCTACAGAACTGAACTTTCCTAGGCCTGTGGCACTATGTTACCATTGTATTAGCTTCTCTCTTATTCGTTTAGACCAGTTGTTTGGTGACAAGGAAATCCTTGTCAACATTATTCAAGTAAAATGCTAGAAAGTCATGCCATCTACCTTTCTTCTAGCAACCTTCTGTTCAGCAGCTTTGGTTTCATTGCTGAATTCCTTGGTGTGGCTTTACTCTTGCTCACAGGATCTTTTGGCTGGGGACATTGTTCTGCTCTTAACAATCCCTGCAGCACTAGAAGAGATGGAAATTCTGCACAAACTACCATTTGTCCTGAGGGCTAGCACCTGAAGTACACTGCTTCTATAGCTTTGCATCCCTTCTTTGAACCTGACTTTGTCAGCATTATCATCCACGTGCTGGGAGATGCAGTCATTGAAGTTTGCCCTGTTAAGCAGCATGATGAAATGAATCTTCTTCCTTACGCTTTATCAGAGTATGGTGTCTCCACCAGAATGAGTTTGCAGTGGCACAGATACCAGCGTGCAACATTTTTCACTAGTATAGGGGTACTTAAATTGTCAGTTCTGCGCCTGTCTTTTTCTTTTCCTAAGTAGCACATGATCCCAGAGCTTTCTGGTTTTGTAGTTAAAAGGTAGGTATCTTGTGCTGTTTCTTGACATTGAACCTAACAATCCTATTGTCTTTAGTATAAATTATCTTTTTAGTCTGTGCAGGGTTGATCATCTGTGCCAGTCCTCTTCCTGCACCTACCTTTTTGGTGGATGTGCCTTCTTTTACTTTGTGAGGAAGCTGAGGCCTACCCTCAGCGTTTTCCAAATTCATACGAGATCTCCTTGCCTAATTTAGAATACACCACTTAGAGTGGTGAGTTCCCCCCCCCCCCTTTTTTTTTTCTTTTTTCCTGTCACTCAAGACTGAAGGAATTAAGGAACTTTTGCTATTGGCATACCTCTTAAGATATTTGTGTATTTAAGTACTGAGGCTCTTAAGTAACTATCCTCAATATTTGAATAATATATTGGTTTCCTGGTTTTGGCTGGGATAGAGTTAATTTTTTTTTCATAGTAGATGGTATAATGCTGTGTTTTAGACTTATGAGGAAAATAACATTGATGATACACCAATGCTTTTAACTGTTAAGCGGAGTAGTGCTTATATACTAAGTCAAGGACTTTTCGGCTTCTCACATTGCTCTGCCAACAAGGAGGCTGGGGGGGGCACAAGAAGCTTGGGGGGGATACAGCCAGGACAACTGACACAAACTGACTAACAGGATATTCTGTACCTTGAGTATGGAATTGTTGAGTACCAGTAAAAGCTGGGGGAGTTGGCTGGATGGACTACCATTGCTCGGGGACTGGTTAAGCATTGGTCAGCTGATAGTGAGCAATTGCATTGTGTATCACTTGTTTTGTGTATTTTTCCTCCTTTCCTTTCCTATTAAACTGTCTTTATCTCAACCCACAAGTTTTAACATCCAGTCCCCCACCATTTTCACTGTCAAGGGAGTGAGTGAAAAGCTGTGTCGTGCTTAGCTGCCTGCCAGGTCAAACCACAACAATTGGAGATGATTTTTAAACGGCATTTTTTGGTTGTTTTTCTCAGTGTCACTATACCATGAAATTTTATATCTTCATGAAGGAACTACAAATAATTTGCTTCTAGTCTTGGCTCATGACTGAAGAATTTTATGGACATAAAGAAATCTTTTTAGACACTCCTTAAGGAGATACTATTCCTCCAGTGGTACCATATGCTTTGGATGCTTTTCATGTTTTTAGTAAAGTAAATTTTTTTTTGAACTAAGCCTTCTTTAGTAGTGATTAGTTGACAAATGTGAAGGTCTTGTACAGTAACCTCTCTCACAAGACAGTGTCTCATGTAACATGACATATATTGCATTTATAAGAACATCTTGGGACTATTTGATATTTGCTTGGTAATTACAATTTCTCTACAATTTCTGGATATTGCAACCATAGAATGGTTTGGATTGGAAGGGACTTTAAAGGGAAACCTGGTTTCAACCCCCCTGCCATGGGCAGGGACACCTCCCACCAGACCAGGTTGCCCAAAGCCCCATTCAGCCTGACCTTGAACACTTCCAGGGATGGGGCATCCACAGCTTCTCTGGGCAACCTGTGCCAGTGCCTCACCACCCTCTGAGGGAAAAATTACTTCCTAATGACTAACTGAAACCTACCTAGTTTAAAGTCATTACCCCTTGTCTCATCACTACACTTCTTGACAAAGAGTCCCTCCCCAGCTTTCCTGTAGCCCCCTTTAGGTACTGGAAGGCCACTATGAGGTCTCCCCACAGCCTTCTCTTCTCCAGGCTGAACAACCCTAACACCCTCAGCCGGTCTTCATAGGAGAGGTGCTTAAGCCCCCTGATCAACATTGTGGCCTTCCTCTGGACTTGTTTTAATATACCAGGGACCCTTTAATGAATCATTGTGTTTTTTTTTTTTTTTTTTTTACTTTTTCTTTTACAAAGTACTTTGGAAGTATTTGAATTGCAGAACACTTATAATGACGTGGTTTAATGATACGAACAACAATTTCATGAAATGTGTAGGATCTAGGTGTTCCATATGACTGACACTCATTAATAAAATGAGAATTTTGTCAGTTACTTCTGACTTCTGTGAGTCATGAAAATTTATTGAGCTTGATTAGCCTTTTTGAGATTTTTGTGATAAGATATAATGACATTTTGAAGATTGGTTAATATGATTTAGGCAAAAATGAAATTTAGATATTGTCAATATAATAAATACAGTTGCTAAGAATAGAAAGTAAACTTTTTCTCAAAACTCTACTTTAAGGAATCTATGACACGTGGAATACCAAACTTGATAAATGCTATACGGATGATTCACAGTGTTTCAAGATATTACAATACTTCTGAAAGAATGACATCATTGTTTATAAAGGTAAATATATTAAGTTTAATATTCATTATTAAAAACATATGATTTTTCTCTGAAAAAAAGCATATTTTTTAAATTAGTAGGACACTTGCTAAAAACTGGTAACATAGTGCCCGTCTGTAAGAGAAAAGAAGAGAAGTATGTTGATCAAGAGAGGACTGAACTTGGAGTAGAGACTTGTCTGTTGGAAGGAACTTTGTTATTCAGCAAAATTAAATTTTCTTACCTTCTTGACAAATGATCTGTTATGATCTGTTGTTCTCTAAATCACCGCATTCCCCAAAATTCTCTTATTATCAGCCTTGGAGACTTAATTAAGCAGATGGCTCTCAGTCTGAATGTGTTATTCCTCAAAAAGATACGAAAGACAAAAGTTCCCTGTTTTTAGAAGCAAGTCATACTTGAAAAGTTAACTGAATCTCAGGTTATAAACTCTTACACATTAAACAGAAAATTAAGAACAGCTAGATAATTACACTGTCTAGCTGGCAAAATCCAGGTATTCACTGTAGGAAAAGATGGTTTGTGTAATAGTTTTAGAACAAATAAATTCTTCAAAACTAAAATACACTGTATGTATCTGCAATCTGAAAAGGCTACGAATCAGTCTTCTAGAAACCTGCAGAAAGAAAAGTTTATCTGAAGGTGTTATCCTTGGCTCTCATTTTCGCAAAAGGAAATGGATGTGCAATTTTACTTTCTCCCTTTTTGGAAATATGTTTGTTCTCATAATAACTCTTTTTTTTTTTTCCTCTATACATTAGGTTACCAGCTTCTGGCACTCTCTCATTCATGTTAGGTTTCTGTTAGTAGTGCATTTCTAATTCTGAAGAACAAACAAGTTATAATACTAAATTTTCACTCTAACTGAAGTTCAGAATCCTCTTAAATGTGGAGTTGTCATAAACATGGAGTTTCCTAGTTTCTTTCATTCTTAATTTCTGTTTGAATGAAAGGCAGAATTCCCATAAATATGGTGTTTTCATATCCCTTTTACACTTTGGGCTATGATATCGTACAGTGTTAATGATTATTGCCCAGTTGGCAAACGTGACTTTAGTCTCCTTATCTTTTCCTGTGGCTTTCAAAAAGGAGCTGATGAGTGATTTTTTTCTTTTCTTTTCTCTCAAAAGGACAGGATTTGGAAGCAAAGAAACAAAAACGCACTAGGTCTAAAATTTTGAATCTGATCATTCTCTTTTGAGCAAATGAAAATGAGAAGTTAGTGCTTCATCTACAATGCTATATCACTGATTAAAGTGCTTAAAAGGGTTAAAGCTACAGATCCCACATTTTCACCTTGGGTCAGCTGTTCACACAATATAAAACTGTTATGCTTTTTGAATCCATTTGAATCTATTTGGTTTTTCTGTTAGCCTCCAGTAAGCATATAGGAGAAATTCGTAGTAGACCATCATAACTTCTCTCTTTTCTTTTTTTCCCAAAATAAAATAGCAATTAGAACACTACAGGATTTAGTATAAATTGTCACAATACAATTTGAACTAGAACATTAAGAAATATATGTCTTTTTTGTCTATGTGTATCCATGGTTGAGACTGTTTTCCATATATCAGATATTAGGTATGAATTATGCAACAATATTTGTATTTGCCTCTTAAGTAGGGTGTGGGGTTTTTGATTTTTTTTTTGATTTTTTTTTTTTACATTTTTGTATGTTGGCACTTGATAATGTCTGTTACTTAATGGTCAAAAGGATTGAACATTTCACTGTAGAGGCTAGTTTACAGACAAGCTGGTTACATGAAACTGTGCTATGATGTAGAAAGAAATAATTGCATTTTGAGCTAAGCATTTTTCACCAAAGCTCAAGTGGCTTAACTGTCCACCTTAGCGAGTGCTTCCATTTAAAGATCATCAGAGGGGATACTGGAGGTCCTACCTACAGCCTCACCAGTAATTGTGTTACAGTGTAAGGCTGCTTGCAGTGGTTCAGTTTTCAGTCTTTATTTTTAAGGATTCTTAAGACATGCTTACAATACTCAAACGTGAGTAGGAGAACTAATTTGAATTGCTCGCAATATTTAGCAGACAGAAAAGATTGTTTACCTGCAGCTGTTCTCCGAGATGTGTTTTCTTTGTCTGCACTCATTCCTGTTCTCCTCTCTCTTTGTGTTATTATAAAACTTTGGACTTCAGTGCTTGAGAAGTAGAAGTGTATTCTCCCCTTTTCTTATTCATAGGAGACTAAGGCAAAGACATAGTGCTAAGATAGATTTTTTTTTTAAATGGCAGCATTTAAATAAGTGTGCGTTACAAAGTGTGAAGATGACAATGTAAGTGAAGAATAGTTAGGGTTAAATAACTTCTCCCTGTTCTTGTGTGATTGGTGATATTCTGTTTTTATGTATTGCTGTGCTTATAAATTACGTGTACTCATAAATACTTCTTGGGACTTGAGTACACTTCTGGGGAAGTTTTAAGACTTCTGTGGGATTTTTGTCCCGTGTATTACTTACCTTATTTAGCCACTATTATTCCCATATGTAAAATTTATTCAAACTCTGATAGTACTAATATATGCATGTGGAAATTTTGTCAGATTTTGTGAAACAGGAGAATTTCCATGTAAGCTTGAGACCTATTTGTTTTCATTTGTTTGCTCTAGGTTACAAATCAAATGGTCACGACGTGTAGAGCATATATTACAGATGGTGGCTTTTCTCGTGTATGGGAGCAGAAGATACCAATAGTCATCGGAAAAATTAAGGTTTGTGTTTCAGTATTTTTGTTATTTACCTATTAAAGCTTTTGATTACCTATTGATATGCACAAGGAAGCACATACTTTCTTGAACTTACTTGTGCATTTCAATATGTATCAGTCATTTCACACTTCTTTGCTAATACATTTCATGCTTCTTTAAGAATTTTCCCATTTCTTATCCCACTGACATTTGTTGAAATTAGAATGGCTTCGTTTTCATCAATGTGGTCTGTCACTGATCTTGGAAGTAGCATCTTCACCATATTTGCGAACATGGAATTTCGTTATCCTGCATAACTCACCTTCTTCCATCCTGAGGATCTCTGATATGGTACCATTTTCCCTTACTGTAGGAATCTGGTATTTGAATAGACATCCCTATGTTTTTTACAGTAACTCCTTCCAATAACAGACTTCTTTGTCCATAAAAGTTCAACGCTAAGAGTCCTCCTCCTTACCAGCTTATGGTGGTATATGAAGAACAAATTAAGCACACGGAATGTGCCATGACAAAATACCTCTAGCTGTGGGGTTACTGACTCTGTTCGTACCTTCTCCTTTAGAAGACCTCAGCTACTGACTTCCTACCTTACACAGAAAGGCGTATGTATTGGGTTTACATGGCAAGGTTTTGGTAGTCGTGGGAAGATGAAGGGGTGGCCTCTGTGAGAAGAGACCAGAAGCTGTCCTGTATTGGATAGAGCGAGTTCCAGCTGGATCAAAAAGGGACCTGCTACTGGCCAAAGCTGAGCCAATGAGTGATACTGGTTGCACCTCTGTGATAACGTATTTAAGAAAGGATTGAAAACGTGTGGCAGCTGTGTGAGGCAGAGAAAGAAGAAAAAGTAAGTGAAAAAACTGTACAGACACTGAGGTCAGTGAAGAAGGAGGGAGAGGAGGTGTTCCAGGTGCCAGAGCAGAGATTTCCCTGAAGTCCGTGGAGAAGACTATGGTGATGCAGATTGTCCCCTGCAGTCCATGGAAGATTGAAGTGGGGCAGATACAGTGCAGATATCCACACTGCAGCCCATGGAGGAGCCCATGTGGGAGCAGGCTCCTGGCAGGAACTGCTGACCACGGGGGAAGCGTGCTGGCACAGTCTGTTCCTGAAGGACTGCACCCTGTGGAATTCACCCATGCTGGAGTAGTTCTTGAACTGCAGCCAGTGGGAGGCCCAGCTCTGTGCAGTTTGTGAAGGACTGTTTTCGCATGGGAGGGACCCCACGATGGAGCGGGGGAAGAGCATGAACAGGAAGGAGTGGCAGAGACAAAGTGTTATGACTGTCTTTTGTGCAGTTGTATGTCAATATGCTGCGTTTGCTACGAATATTAAAAGAAAAACTTTGTACATAAGCCATTACTGCCTGTTGACTGAAGCTAGATCCCATGATAATTACCCACTAAAAGTGGATTTGGATACTCTAATCTCTTACACGTGAGCATACCATAATGATTATGATATTTATTTCTTCACTTTTTAGGAATGCATGTTCCTATTGAAAGAATATCAGAAATGCTTTCATGAAACAAAGCAAGAGATTTTGGAAACTCTAGGAGAAAAGTCATTTGAAGTATCAGAAATGTACATTTTTGGAAAGTCTGAAGCTTTTTGTAGGAGATTAGAAAAAGTGAGTATACTGTATGCTGTTAATATCAGTGGAGAAATAGGGTTCCTCCGGAGAACATTTCACAAGGTGGACTCAACTATATATGCTCTTAATCAACCTGTGAAGGAGCTTTTTACTTTTTATTGAGACCAACTATGCACTTCCATAGAGTGCACTTCCATGGCAATATTTTAGGCATTTACCCTGCAATGTCCTATTGAATTTGCCAGTTTATCTCTGTTAATTAGGTGAATTCTCTCCATACTAATCTAGATGTACATTATGATTTTCAGAAGTTAAAAATTATTTGAAAAATATCACACTTTATCTTATTTTAATCATAAACTAAGTCATTAAAAACTCCTCTTACTGCTGACCACAATTCTGCAGATGATTCTGCTACTTGCTGTGGTCTTAACATTTAGCTAGCTAACTTAACTGAAAGGATTTTAAACTAGCATTCACAGAGTTTGCACGGAAAAGATTATAGGTGCTCCTAGGTGCAGAATAAAGTCAGACAAGGGATAAGAGATAACTGGGCAGTCATCACAAGGTAGGAATTCTGTGATTCTTTGATGTTTCCTTGTCATGTGATGTATACATGCTAATCAATATGATTGTGGGTGTTTTGTGTTTTTTTTTTGTTTTTAATTCAGTGAAATCTTATGTCACTAGTATGTGTATGTCATGTTTGAACTATTTTTCCATATTACCCTATTCAATATAACAGTCACATACGAAAAATAAACCCTTTTCCATCAAGAAAAATGAAGATGGTTTTACATTGTATTTTGTTATGTTGAGAACTGATGTTGAAAACTGAGCTAGCTATGCTTTGTTGAAGATATTTGACTTAAAAATGTGGAAGCAACACTTTACTGAATACAGTAGTTAAATTGAAGGGACTGGCTGTTGTTTAGATTATTTTCCCCTGGTTTTGTTAATACAGGAAGTAACAAATTATTTCTTATGAGTATGAACATAAATTCTATATTTTAGATTACAGAGATGATAACTATAGTACAAATGTTTGGTGCACTGAGTATGTCTACTATTGAAGGGATAGATATTATGGCAATAAAATTCAAAAATATCTACCAAAGCGTTCAGAAGAAACAATATGACATCCTTGATCCACGAAAAACAGAATTTGATGTGGATTTTGTGGACTTCATGGCAAAAGTTGAAGCTTTACAGGTAAGTAATAATGCTGTCTGTAACTCACTTGAGGAATGATCTCATCATTACTTACTCTATATCTCCCTGAATGTCGGTGAAATCTTGGACTGTGAAGAGAGCACATTATTATTTTTGTGCTTTCAGAAGTTATAATGATATTTTACTTAACTCTGAAATTGTTTGGCCTTGAACATATTTAAAGATCCCTACCTTCTGGAACATATATATTTTCCAATAATATTGAAATAATTCCCCACTTTCCTATCATTATACATAAATAATTCCCAAATTTTCATATGTGCCTTAATTTAGTAGGCATTCATGTCTAGCCATGGCCCTGTCTGGGAAGAGATGCATTAAGTCCCACTGTGTTTCAGAGATCAAGTGGAAAATTATTGGAACTCTTAATTCATAAAGCATCTCAAGAGGATGTATGTCTTCACCACATTAGAACAGAAATAGTCTGTAGTTGTCTGGAGGGAGGCGCTCTCCACTCCTTCTTCCAAAGGAAGCTGTAAGATGTGTCATATAGCCCTTACTGAGATTCTGTCACTTTGCAGCCAAAATGACAAAAATTCTGAGATCTAAGAGAATGATCTAGATGGAGGTAATTTATTAGGCTGGAGACACAGGGTTAGATTTTGCATGAGCAAAGCTGCTGTTTTTAATACACTGTTTTTGCTAAATATTCATTGTTCTTTGCTAAACTGTTTGGTGATTTAAGAGATTGCTTGACTGACACTAGCTATTTACTTTATTAAGCATAGACCAGTGAAGGCTGCTGTTTTGTGTTTTAAGCAGTAACATTTTTAAATAGCATTATGTTAAGAAATTATCAGATGTAAAAATATTACAACATAACTAGAAAAAACTATACTAAATTACATATCCTTTAGGTACAGATACAGACGTTTATGCGTACATGTTTTGGGAGAATTTTGTCTTCACAGCATGCACTCCAGTTACTTCAAAGGTATTGGCAATTAAGCTTTAAAATATTTTAAAGCAACTTGAACTTACTGATTAGCACTATTTAAATGACATGTCTAATTTTAGAGAAAAGGGCCTAATAAGAATGTTTTCACTATTGGTGTTATGAATGATGCAATGTCTTTTAGCTTTCTAGTACAAATCAATATACTCTTATGTTTCTTCTTCATTATGGTTTATTTTGTACATACCAAAAGTAACTAAAACAAATCAAAGAAAAATATAAATAAATGAAGCCAGGGCATAACTTTTCAACTTGCTCAAAATAAACAAAAAAATAAATATTACACAGATTGAGAAGCATTTCCTAGATATGTGCTGCTTTCATTTTATATAGTTTATGTACCCAAAATGGAAGGGAGAAGAAAAAACGTGTTTTGGAAATGTCACTATAGGTACTCATTTTTAATACAGGTTTCAAAATCTGAGAATGCCGTGCCTTCAAGAAGAAATAGTACATACAGTTTCTTGTATTCTTCAACATTATGTAGCAGAACTTGAAGCTACTAAAAAGGTATTTTATTTTTTTGCAGTAAATTCAAAGCATTTCAAAATAAGAATAAATATTTTAATATGCATATTTATTGTTCCTATTTCACAAACTGATTGTAACTGCTGAAGTTATAATTCAGCTTTCCTGTTAGAGGGAACACACCTGAGTATGTAGGCAAATGACATACATGCTCTTCCAGGCAAGTCTGTTATAACACAAATTTTAATTTTAAAGCAAAATCCTTGATGTTATTACTTCAGCAAGTAAATAATATGTTCTCTACTGACAAGCGTTCGTCACTTGTATATAGTTTTTGTTTTGTTATTATATGAGGCCTCTGCAGTTAATTAGCCATTTACATATGGTTATTATCTAAAGCTGCAACAGTATGAAATAGGCACAAAATTCCGGTAGATTGTATTTTTGTTCATTATAATGTATTTTTCTATGGTTTGTGTAGTGTACTGTGACTGTGGTGTAAATGCAAATTAACTTCTGGGCACTGTTCACATCATCTGACTTTTAAACATTTGGAGAGGAATTCATGTAACGTGATTTTATATGTCTGCAAAGTAAACACCTAAGTCTGAACTTGACATCCATACTCCCTTTCTACTCAAGAAAAAAAGTTCCTTCTGGAGTCAATTCATCTGATCTATTTCATATGCTAATTTGGAGACTAAAATAATTCACTTGAAATGGCCATTTTTCTTCAGTGAGAATAAAGGAAATCTAGAAAACCAGACTAATGTAAATATTTTTTGAGATGATTAACATTAGTCAGACAACTGACACATGTTTACATGAGGTGACAAGTCTCTGTAAACTCTGCACTTACTAGAAGATATTGGATTCCTCCAGACAGTGACTTAAAAATGTACCCTAACATAGCTCCTCTGAACCACTTTTGACAGTGTAGTTTCCCTATCTACTAACTGTGTACAACATGTCCTGAATCTCCAATTGATGTCTTAGTTTGATGAAGATATTTTCAGCAGCACTGACTGTTTAAGAAATCACTGCCTCCACCACTGACTGCTTTTTTTTTCCAGTCAAAAAAAAAAAAAAAAAGAAAAAAAAAGATATATTTTCTGAGGGCTTTTCATCCAGATTAGTTCTTCTGTTAAGTTCACCATGAAGCTACTTGCATATTTTTGTTGGCAGCATGCAGGCAACAGTATTAGGGGTAAGAAGTGGTGCCAGGAAGTGAAGAGAGTAGTGGTTGCTTAAGCAGTATGTCTGTGTAATCACTGCATCAGTTTGTGTGCCTAAATTTAAGTGGATATAAATATTCCTCTTTTATCTGTTGAAGAAGCTGTCACCAAAAAACTGGCTAGATATAACAATTTATTGGATATTATTGGATTACTTTTTATCTTTTCTAAACAAATTTGAATAGAAATAACTTGCTTTAAGTGTACAAATAATTTGCCAATGCAAATTTAATATGTGATTCCAGGCCAAATTTTGCTTGACTGCAATGCAGGCATTCAGTGAGCAGAGCCTCCTTTTTTCTCAGGTTATGCACAGATAACAGCATAGATTGTGTATCAAGAAGTCTCTACATGCAGATCAATGAGAAGTTAGTAGAAAATAGCAAATGTTAGCTATTAGTCAGATGCATACCTCTGAAGAATATCTTGACATTTTTACTCATGTAAAATCTCTGTTAACAATACAGGTTAGGCCATTTCCGTGGGCAATTCCCAAGGAGGAAAAGCCCCAGCAAGGCTTTTCAGACTTCTTGATATAGCTTTTCTTTCACAGAAGGTGGCTCCACAGCTGTGCCATACCAGGCTTGGCCTTGAACACTGGTTGCTCAGCTCCTAGGTTTGCAAAGCCTTTAGGTGTGCTTGGGGCTCTGTCATGAGTAAGATGAGCTAAGAAACAGCGTAGAAAGAAGACAGGAGATAATCATAACAATAGTATCAATGGGTTCATCTCCAAAGAGTATCATGTTGTCAACTATTAATTTTTTCTCTGTGGAGTGTCATGTCACTCCATACAAATTTAATCTGGGGGGAAGAAGAAATTGTGGTAGTGGAGAAAAAAACAGTTTAACATTTTCACCAGTTTCATTTCTTTGATTCATGTGGTTAGTGATATTGTTCTTATTGCAGCTTTACCAAATTCAGAAAGATGATCCTCCTCTTGCTCGAAACATGCCACCTGTTGCAGGAAAGATACTGTGGGCGAGACAGCTCTTTAGGAGGATAAATGAACCAATCGACTATTTTCATGTAAGTTGATGTGAGGAAAAATTAAGTATTGTTTGTAACCATGACCTTACTTCAGTAGAGTGACCATACTGTTTCTGCTTATGATGTACTCACTTCTCATATGCTGGGCAACCTCTTTATTTGTATGTGAATTGCTATTTAAAACACATATGCTCCACAATAACCACTATTGTGCATCCAAGTGTTTCTTTGACTTATTTCCGAACTAGCACACCAAGCTGGAAATATGCACTGACTTGATCTGTGTTCACACCACCCGAAGAAATGTCTCACCATTCCAGCCAGTTGTGGATTTCTGCTTCTGTTTATAATGGAGCAGACTAAGGCCTGTAAATAAGACTTACTTACGTTCTGTATTTTAACTGAGTACCCACCCTTCTGTTCCTCTAGCCATATAGGATTCTCTAGGGAGAATCGTGTCTATTTACTAAGCGGAACTATGCCATTAGGAATAGCTTAAGGCATGAATGTGGACTGTCTGACATCTTGGAATTGTCAAGTGTGTATATTCTGGTACCTAAATCTACTCCAGCGAAAATAGACATAAGTATCAGTACTGATTACAAAAGGAGATTCTTTTTTTCTTTCAAAAGGAGATTTTTTTTTCTTTCAAAAGGAGATATTTCTTTTTCTTTCAAAAGAAGATTATTTTTTTTTCTTTCAAAAGGAGATTTTTAGTTACTATTCGTTTTTGATTTGAACTGAGCATCCATTTCACTGGTAATTACATGTGTGTAACACAGTATAATAAAGTAATTGTTTTATATTTACTATTAATTACTCTACAAGTTCCTATTGACTTCACTGTCCTATAAATTTGGTTAATGAATAACATTTTAAATAATTCTGTAACTGTAATTTGTAATAACTTAAATAATGTATAGTCAGTAGCTAAATTGAGGAAAAACCCAAATAGGATGTATTTCTTTTGATGGTATTAGTTGGAATGTTCTGTGTTTTACTAGAAAAATTCAAGTATCTTGACAAGTCCAGAAGGTAAAGCAGTTATTCGATTATACAACAGAATTGCCTATGTATTGGTGGAATTTGAGGTAGTCTATCATAACATGTGGATGAAAGAAATTTCACAATTACAATATCGTAAGTAATTGAATATGTAATTGTTTTCTTCAAACTGTTATTGAATGTTATGATGATGCAAATCAGATAATTTTTAAGCCTTATTTATCCTTAAAATGTGCAAATTAGATCAGGTTATGTTCTAATAAGCAGGCTCGATAATGCAAATCTGTGTCCCTGTCTGTCCTTGAAACTTGGTTTTGATGCAGAGGATTGAAGTTTTGGTACAGTGTTTGACAGATAACTGGAAGAAATGCACTGAAACAAATTTAAGGCCCACAGTAGTTCATTTTTGAGTAATTCATATATACCATTGAAGAATTCTTTCTGTTTTCTTTCCTCTGTAACAATTTATATAGTTATAGTATATAGTATAGAGTATCACGATCCCTTTCAGGACAAGTATTACTTTATGGCTAGGAAAAAAAAATTGTTAACCAAGTTCTAGCATTTTAAGATTAAATGGGAGTTGGAGATGATTTTTTGTTTGTTTGTTTGTTTTTTTAATAGATTTTTCATGGAAGTTGTAGACACTTCTTAGCTTTAAATCTGCAAGTAGAGCCATAACAACAAAATTGTAACAGTGTCATCAGAGAGTCAACAAAGTTTTTAGTTTAGTGTTTATGCTTCTAATTTAGTTTGGTATTTTTGAAATATCACTATTTAAGCATTCATCCTCTGAACAAATTCCTGTAAGATACTGAGCAGCTCTTATATGTTTTATGTTTCTGAGTCCTTAGAAAATGATGTTGATAATTTCGTAACTCAATCTAAAAATATATATATACCAAAAATAATACTGGAACCAAGGCTTGTTTGGCTTATGAAGAGAGAGGTTATATGGCAGAAAACGAATATAGTGAAATTCGGTTGTATATTTTCTTTAACTGAAAACAGTATAAAACAACGTTGCAAGTAACCACAAATTTAATCACTATATAATAATGTTAAAAATCTGTATTCCATGATAAGTTATATAGCCAAAACAATAATTTGTCTTAGTTGCTGACATAAAAATGTCTTTGCAGCCTTACAAGCTACAGTACTCGTGCGTCATCCTAAAACTGGGAAGTTCCTGGTTAATTTTGATCCTCAAATTCCAGAGATTGTCCGAGAGACCAAATGTATGATAAAGTTGGGCTTGGAAGTACCAGAGCAAGCCAAAAAGATAGTAAGATTAGAAAATAACTTGAAGTCAAACAAGTTGCGTTTAGAGGTAAATTAAAAATTATCACGATTACTTTGGGAGAAAAAAAGATTGTTTTTCTAAGGTTAATCTTGTTGATCCTTGTTCTCCTTTAAATTTTACTTTTATCAATTATGCGGGTAGATTAAGACGAACCAGAAGAAGAATTGTACCTTTTCATTAGATCATCACCAGTGTTTGGGAATATGTAGATTTACACAAGAATTTAGCAGCTAATGCATCCTCGAGTAAGAGATGTGAAGTATTTGTTTAAAAAACAAAACAAAAACTTGTTAGCCAAGGTGAATGTTAAAGCTGGGTATAAGGTAGTTTAAGGGAAGTTTGTAGAATGGACAGGTGGACACAGAGAATCTCATTTTAAAAACCTGTAGTAACTGTAGTGTGTGCTATTCCATACTTAAACAAGAAGCATTTATATTTCTCATACCTTGTGGTGTGTTAAATGTGTTCTGGTACTGAAACAATTAAAGCCATCCAAAATACATCGACTCTTTGAAAATCAGTAAAGAACAGTTTTACACTGCTTCTGAGAAGTAAAGATTGGAATTCCCTTTTTGGAAGATATGGTGAGCCACAAAAACATCAAGAACTTCACAGACTGTGCCAGAGAAGTCAGATTTCTGCTATCTGTTGTAGCATTTGCCACAGATTTTTCAAGAAGCTTGTATTTTAGGGGTTAGGTATACTGTGTAAGATTTTGAGTGGATTCTCTCTGTTTTTTGTTGTCATTGTTTGTTTTTGTATGTGTACGTATGTAAGACAAAAGACAAGAGGACATTTTGAAACTGAGTTTATATGTGACTTGAATTATCTAAAGCATTTAATAGTTTCAAGAGGGTATGGTCACTCTAGCCCAAGCTGCCTTGAGCTCTAGAGAAAGGCCATACTTTGTTGCCTATGGACTGGGAATATGCTGTATGAAGGCTGCTTTTATTCTTAGTGGGTAGCATGATACAGGTCTATTACCTTCCAGAAACTGTGTACATAGGTATATAATATCAGTGTAAAATACTACACATTTTTCAAAAGTAGTTCTGTACTGTGTTCTTTGTATTTTTTTTGGTTGGTTGTTTTTTGTGATGATTTTTTTATATAACAGTATGTTTGCATCAGTAAAGAAAGCAGGTAAGATACTCTTCTTGATACTACCCCTTCCTATTAATTAACAGGGTCTTCTTCAATGCTATGAAGATATATGTCAAGAAACACGAACCATTTTTGTAAATCTAATGGCACCAAAAATGCAGAAGGTTGGTATTGCTAAATGCACTTCAGTACACTTCAGAAGAAGTGTGAGTAATTTAATAATAGTTTATAATTTTAAAACACTTAAGGGATCTGTATGTTATGGACTTAATGAGTTTTACTAATAACTTTAAGACCAAACATTTGCTCTTTGTATCCCACATATAATGCTCAAATAATGTGTATTAAAGTAGAATAATCTTAATGTCTTTGAGATATAAACCCAGTGGAACAAAGAACGTGGACTTTGTGGGTGTATTTATCTACGCAAGTCTCTACCTTTGACATGGAAGTAAATTATCACTTATCTCAGATTATAGGTTTTCACAGGAAATTACATATTTCATTTAGCTCAAATACTAAAAGATACTATCCAGAAGAGCAGGAAGAGGAAGATCTTTGCTGAGCATGTACATTTTACAATTATGGACAGAGGCTGTAGCATGCCCTACCCCTTCTCATCCAGTATTGCATAAATTTCCTTGACATTTTTCCTGAAAATTTAAAAACTTCCTTACAAAACTTATACAACTCTTTCTCTCATCAGTGACATCAGTGATTCTAATAACAATGGTATTTGTTTTAAATTACATTTCTTTTTTTTTTTCTTTTTAATCTATGAAATAAATGTTTTTATGCTTAGATGGAAGCTGTGTTGAGGCAAGGACTTACCATGTTGACTTGGTCATCTGTGACACTGGACAGTTTCTTTCAAGAATCTGATGAAGTTCTGAATATGTTTAAACAGTTTTTGAAAAAGGTATACTTTTGATGACTACCTAAATTAAATGTTAGTTTAGAAAAATTGCTCCAAGTAAACTGCTCTTCATATTGCAAATCAGTCTGGGTTTACCTCTTGAAATATGTAGAAATTTTGCTTGCTTTTTAAAGTATCTGTTTTGTTTGTTTGTTTGTTTGTTTGTTTTTAAGAATGATGTACTCAGTGATTCTCTCCAATGATTACCCTCATATGTTTGATCTTTGCTTCTGTTCTTGCAGTACAATATATTTCCACCTGTTGTCCTCTTGTTCTGTGACTATCACTCTGATTTTCAACTTCTGCTTCTTTCTTGAGCACTTGGCCATGAGTGCAGTTGCCCGGAAGATACCTCCATGCGAAGGTTATCCACTGGAGAAATTTTTAATGTTAACTGTATTCATAGCAGACATGCTGTGAAATTGTCTTCTCCTTGTACAGTCCACAAAATGATGAAGGGAAGCAAGCTTTTTCCCTCACATTTCTCTGCATGCTGACTGAGTCTGTGCTTTTTTCCTGTCTTAGTGATTGACACAGCTTGAGTTCTTCTGATTACATTAACATGCTTGAGGAACTGTATTGGTGGTTCTCAGGCTCCTACTTCTCCGTGATATTCAGATCATATTTCTTGCCTGATTATTGAACTGTATAGCTATGATCTTTCTTACTTATATTATAAACTGTGTTTTCTGTGGTAGAAAATTTCTGGTGGGTGTATCCAGTTCTCTTTCTGTATGGCAGAAAAACAATTGAAATCTAGTGCTTGGTTTGCTAAAGCTGGAAAAAAGATTGATTGTGTAAGAAATTAATGATTGTGAGCCTGAGTATATCTGAAATAACCAGGTATTTTGTAGATACTCTCTATTTTCCTTAAATATGTAGGTTGTATATATTTCACATTTTTTAGCCCTCCCATATCAAAACAAAAAGATGTAAACTTGGTTAGACCTTTGTTTGCTGTGGATGGAGTATTGCAAACAAATAGAGGAAATGTGTTATAAAACAAAGGCTTGGGTGATATGCCGAAAAACAAGAGGATATTACAGATATGGAATCTTTCAGGTAAAAAGTTAAAAATTGGACAGAAATCAGTTTTATTTGAAATCTGCCATGGCAACTGAATTCTAAAAATACTGTAAATTGGAATCAAAAACCTAGTGAAAAGCTACGTTGACTACAAGCTGGAGAAGCTTGTGGCCCCCTTGTCTTAAAACTAGAATCATGGCCAGCAAGATCATGAACAAGAAGCTAATCATCCTATATTAGCATAGCTTGTTTTACTAGTCTTGATCTAGTAGCATATATAATTCCCATGGTTTGGGATGTAACTTACTGCTACTGCCTGTCTGCCTAAAACTGTTGTTAAAATAGCAAGGGTGCTTCAGGAATCTTTCCTTTATCATGGCCATGAATTTCCCTATAAGTCAAGCACAGGTAACATCATGGAGCAAAAGTCCTCACCTATTCCAGCAATTTCTGAACTGAAGGACAGAAGAAAAACAAATTTAAAGAAGCTACTTTTAAGTCTCAGGGCCAATTTCTGATGACGTTCTTAGGGCACAGGAGGTAGGGTAGTTCTTTGCATATTTGCTTATTAATCTGCTCTCCAAAACTGACCAGCTCAAAGAGCTGTCAATGGAAACTCATGCAGAAATTAAATCATTGCTGTTATGCTGCAGAAGTAGTCTTAGCTAGTCCTGTCTGAAGACGAATTTCAAAATATGATGCTGATAACTAGAAATCTGTGAATAAATAGGTGGAAACACACTTTCTCTAAAGATTTCACTTTCTCCAGGATTCATTTGTCTGATTCCCAACATGGAACCAGCAGATCTTATGAATTACAAGATTTTGATTTTGTTTTTAATGAACTGTCTCAAATGAAACTGTGCACAGTAATAACCCTTTTAAAACTGTGTTATCAAAGTGTGTAGGATTTAAATACATACACTCCTAGCAACCTAGTTTTGTTTTCTATGGCAATAGTAAACATATTGTTTCCAGACTTATCTATCTATTCTTTTTCATATTTCAGATTGTCTGCAGTGAACATGTTAACAAAGGCTGAACTTTTTTGTTGGGTACTCATCTCCCTAAATTCTATCTGTACATAATAGAGGATAATTCACAGTAAACCAGATGATATTTAGCCACTGTGAATATCACCTAAGTTACCATAATTCAGGACATTGTTTTGCTTCCTTTTTTTCTCTGCTTCTGTCATCTTAATGTCTTGTGAGCTGATCCTGTTTCCTCAATTTTTTGTTTTTGCTTGTTTGTTTTTCTGTTATGATTCACTTTCTCAGAGGATTTTCTACAGTATAAGGCTTTTACATGTTCACTGGGTAGAGACCGATTTTTTTTCTCTCTGCAAAACATTGTATAACTGTTAGAAGTCTCTAAAAGAATAGATTATGCTTTACACAAATATATGGAGTTAATATGATTTTCTCCTTCTAGGTAAATGATTTAAGTGAAGTCCGAATTGATTTAATATTAAAAGAAATATCAAATACTCTTTTAATTGCCTTACCAGTAGATGGTCCTATCAAAGTAGAGGATATGTTGACATGCAATGAGGTATGTGCTGCTTTACATCCTTGAACTAGAATTCTTGAGTGTGTTACAAGCAATCTCTTAGTAAATTAATATAAATCTAAAAAAGAATTCTTCTCACTGCAGGAATACAAAAAATATTTGTTTTGATTAACATATTTTGGTTAAAATATTTTGTATGTTTAAATTGGTACTTAGGCATTTGAGGTACTTAAACTGTAGTATTTCAAACATATATTTATTTATTTAGCTGTTTTATAATTATATTAGATTTTTTACATGAAGATACTTGGACGTATACAGTCTTTTTTCATTATTTTTTTTCTTAAACCTTTTTAAAGAAGGTAAAAAAAAAAATACCTTCCAAAAAGTATATTTGAGAATTTGAAAGCTTCCTTGACTTCAAATGAGACTAAATGTATTTTTTGCTTTATTATTTTATTATTTTTTAACTGAGTGCAAGTAAATACATTCATTTAGGGTAGTTGAAAGACTTTATTTGGATAACTTCAGATTCAGATTATTACCTTCCTTCAGTATTCGATGATTCCTTCTGGACTTTAAAAATTTCATTGCATTTTGCAAATGGAAAAACAAACAAAGAAGCATGAAAATATAATGTAATGTATAATGTAACAGGAAATCTTAAAAATAGAAAAAAGATTTTGGTTTTGGTTTCCCAGTTTTCTTTTCAAAGAAAACTCCTTCAAACAGTCTCCATCTGAAGGATGGTATTCAGGTAAATTACTTGGTTCTCCATGAAAGGGCAAGGTGATAAGATAATTAGTGGTACTAAGATGATTCCTTGTTATTTTTACTTAACAGACTTTCACTAAAGAATGTGCTGAGTTATTGAATCACAAAAGTATGCATATTGAAGATGCTGTTCAAGACTTAATATCTGTATTTGAAAATAATTATGAAATTAAACATTCTGAGAAAGCATCAAAAAAGCGCGCATCACCAGGTAGATAATTATAATTTAAATGGAATTTTCTGTCTCTATTTCTCTAGACTTAACTAGTACATGTCAAAATTGAATTGTTTTAGCTAATTGCTTGAGCTAGCAATATTGTTTTGAGTGTAAAGATGTCTGTAGCATGCTTCAAAGCAGAACATATTTCAGTAAACAGAAATGCATTCATTATTATTTTTTAATTTACAGTAAAAGAAAAACATGTATTGTTTGGAAATATTGAAGATGAGAGAGAAAGTAATACTGGAGCTCTTCACAGTGATGATAGCAAGGGCAATGACAAAGAGGATGAGTTTAAAAAGGTATTTTGTGGTAAGAGGGGAAACTTTTTGAGTGATCAAATTAATAAAATTGAGTATCTTGAGGATAAATTAGATATCCGTGTTACAGAAAGACATTACATAGAGAATACAAAATGTCACGTAAAAATTATCAGCATCTAAGTTCCACCACACTGCTCCCTCACTCCCCCTCAAAGAATGGGGAGAAAATATGAAAACAATATTGAAAAAAGGCTCATGGATTGAGATAAGGACAGGGAGATCACTCATCAGCTAGTGTCAGGAGCTGGCTGTTACCTAACATGGGGCAACTGCTCTTCTCACAGAGGCCATCCCTGCAGTCCTCCTGCTACCAAAGCCTTGCCACATAAGCCCAATAAAACATGTTGCTGTATTTTCATATTCTTCTTAATCCAGTAGAGTGAGATCTTACTGTTTGTCTCTTATTTGAGAAGGGTACATATGCACCAATATTCTTGCATAATTTGGAGTGTGTGTCTGTTTTTATCTTCTGTGGACAGATGTACGCCTGCTTTTCTGAATAAGTATGAGACTTCAGCAAGATCTCAGTCTTCTGTTTCTGAGAAAGACAACGTTGTTATATTTTATACATATCTTCTCCATGCAGCTTTTACTTATTTACTTACAAGCTGTTTTACTCTCTGTCTCCCCGTGTGTTTCTCGTGTAGCTTTACAGCATAAATTTCTTCGGACTATTATGCTTGACGAATACACTTTGAAATAATCTTTATGTTCCTGTCTGAATACAACACTAAATAATGTTGTGGGGTTTATTGTTTGTTTTTTATTACAGAAATGTAAAGAGGTGGTTGCCTATTTCAGTCACCAGCTGCTAGATAGTCTCCAGAAAGCCACCCGACTGTCTTTGGATAGTCTTAAAAAAAGAATATTTGTTTCAAAGTGAGTTGCAAATGAAAGATTTCTTCTACAGTATTACCAAAACAGTTATGTCTGTGTTAACATAATAATGCACTTATATTCACATGGGGTGCATGTGTCATTAGTCAAAGAGTTCCAGACCTTTTTTAGCTCAGGCAGAACCAGGAGAGCCCTTACTCTTTGTTGCAGCGATGCCTTGGTCCCACACTATCCTTTTATTCTTTACATCTTTAGGTTATATTCTGTGCACTTTCTTTTGTGCAGAAAATGAAAGGTATTTTTCTACTTCTCTCCCCTCAGCCTGTACCCTTTTATTTTTATTGTTATGTATTTCCCTTGGGATTGCTTTCAAGATGTTAGTACAATTTATTGTCCAATGTGAATGATTAGAACTTAAGTGACCATTCTAGGTCATATGTAGCAGCATGCCCATATGTTCGTTTTACTTCAGATTATTTGTGTAAACATGGCTGTTCAATCAGAATTGTTTCTCATGGGTTAAAGATCATCCACATATCACTATTAATTTTATCTGATAATATCAAGATCCATACAGTTGTACCATTTTCTTCTATTCATTGAGTTCTATCATTCTATTTGGTATAATTTCAATAGATTGTTCTCTGCTGGATGAGGCATATACTTCAGAGACAGAATTTCTTCCATATAATATATTGTATATTAAAAAGCTAACCTACTTAGAATCCTATTAAGACTTTATTTTAAGCAGGTAAAATTGACAATGTTTTTTTTTTAATATATGTGGAAGCTTGTGTTACTGTTTGTTGTTTTTTTATTATTATTATTATTTTCTGAGGACATCTCTCATACAAAATGTTTTAAAAACATGGTCTTTGTTGGTTGCATCCTTCACAGTTGTAATGATTAAAGATTTTCTTTCCTCTATTTTTGACTACAGTATTTACTATTGACTACAGTATTTACATTTGTTGAATGATGCCTTTTTTGGTCGCTATGTCATGTCATAGCATCCAGAAATTGTATGTCACACTTTGTCTTTAGTTTTTAGTCGACTCATTTTAAATTTGTCTTATCATCACCAGCTTATCATCTTTGAAACTGTTCTGTTCAGTTGAACATTTATCTAAAATGTAACAAGGCAACTCTTACTCTTAATAGGTTGTTACATGAAATGGTCAGTAAAACCTTTTTATGCCCTACTCATAACACTGGCAGAATTCCATCATTCTTAAATTTGGACATTAAAATCCCAAATCAGAAAATATTCTAGATACAAAATTCTGAAATCAATGCCTAGATCCAAAATAACCTTTGTCTGAGTGATGAAGCTCTGGCTATTATTTTCACCCTTAAAACATAAAACTTCTGGAAGCTTTGTCAAATAGCTGGTACACTGATGTGAAAATTCTTCATGAAGGTTTCTCCATAAAAAGTACCTCAAACTGATGTTTCTAAGGTAATTTGAATGTGTTTCATGGTGAAGTACTTATGGCATGTTTCAAAATTATTTTCAGCAAAACTACATTTGGGAGAACAATGTTTTCTGCTCACCCAAGCAAATCTGAAGAGATTGTCTCTTTTCTAAAAGCAGAAGTACACCTTGCAATTCCTAATGTGGTAAGTTATGTGTCATACAGATACGGTAAAATGCACTATATTATGGTTATGTCTGCATTTGCCCAAGCTCAGAATGTGGGCACTCTTCTACTGAACCAGCACCCATTCAGAAGGAGAACAGTTGCTCAGGCCCTTTAGTGCACCGACAGTACAGATGAAATTTGCTAACATTACTAATGTTCCTTGTTTTTGTCTTAGTAGTACTTGCAGAATCTGGCCTTTTATTGTTCTAGTGTATTTCAGAAATTATATTGCAATCTATTCATCAATGGTCTTTGCAGAATGTTTACCAATCTCCTTCACTTGTAGTGATTGAATTGCTGGAATAAATTTTTCATGGTTTCTATATATTTATTTATTTTAACTCTTTTGTTCTTTGCATATTTAAATCCTTTGTTGAATAAAAATAATGAACATTATTTTTGCTCAGTTTGGTTTTAGTCACCTCGATAGGAAGTAAGATGACCTGAAAGAGGAAAACTCAACAAAAAATGAGAAGATTAAAAAGCAAGAAGTCAGCTGTGGATTTCTGTGTGCAGAGAACAAAAAGGCACCCAGATTGCAAAGAATTAATAGATGCATTTGTTTGCCTGCTGTAGAGTAAAATAACTTTGTCAGCAATACATATGTTTTTTTTATTTTATATGTGAGAAGATAATACTATCCAATTGTCTTACAAAAATTTAGTTTTACATTTGTGAAATGATAATGGAATAGAGGTTCTGTTCTAAGGTGATATTCCTTAGTTTGAACACAGCATCAATGTCAGACATTCTAATATACTTCACACTGTGTACACATTTACAAGGTCTGCAAAAGTGTGGAATTTTTACCTTATGAATATTTGCATAATGCTTCAGGCTCTGTCCACTGCGAAGGGAAATGTACCTATCTTTCCCTCAACTCCTCTGAAATTCTTGGTTGATCCAGGGTAGCAATCAAGTAATGTTGGGTAAAATGTACTGCTTTATGTTAAAAAATAGGATTTTACAAGTTCCTTGCTTTTATGCATACAACTGCTCAGTCTGTAAAATTGATTTATAAACATAAGAGTCACTTTTTAGTGTTTTTTATCCATGTTCTTTGTTCTTTGTTCTGATGTTTAAAAACAAATGCTGTTTTTCTGTTCTTTCCTGGATCACTCTCAGGTGAGTTCTTCCTCCTGTTAAGCATCCTGGAGGAACAGATGTGTGCATCTCCTCCACCTTATCCTATATGGAATTCTTATCAGACAAGGACAGGATAAAGCTACAATTAACATTATTCTGACAATGCAGTTTTTTGTTCTGTGTTTGGGACTTTCTGTCTGTGTGCTACTAAATAAAAGTGGCTAAAGGCTGTTTTTTGACCTCAAAGTCAACTGACCTGAAATGGCTTGTATTTACAGTAATAAATGCTTTTTCTCCCGAACCCAAGAGTTTGCATTCAAACTGTGTGTTAGGTTCAGCACTCATCATGTTTTATCCTCCAAACTGTGCCTGAATTTTGTCTGTGAGAGTGCTATTTTGCATCACCTCATACTATGCTAGGGAGCATAATAGCATTTATACAGTATGGACAGCATGGTTTGACCCTGTTCCGTTAGCTTGTTGTTTTTGTTCCAGATCAAGAATCCTCTTTTTACTCTGGTAATTGATAGTGAATTCTCTACCCCTTCTGGCTTGTTACAAAATCCTTACCAAATATAGAATCTGAGGTCTTCAGGGCTACTGCATGGAGTTTCATTTAATTACTAAACACTGCGCTCTTGCAGAAGTTTGAAGTGATGCTACTTTGGGGAGAAAAAATAAATATTTATTCAACTAGAATCTTCAGCACTTTGATCTAGATGATTGTTGCTTGTCTTATGTCATGAATGCATGTATAGATAAGCACTTAGAAGGAGAAGGTATATACTTGTAAATATTCTTCTTTGAAATGAGCTGTCCATATGTAATTTCATGACCAATCCTCTCACAGTATTTACAATACAGAGGTTAAGAGTAACAGAGAAGAGGAACTTGGCCTAACGTTTTTGATGCTTTGTGATTCTAGAATGTGGGAAATAAGGCTTGTAGTGTATTCCCTAGACTGTAAAAAGGTATTTAAAAAATGCTGTTAAAAATATTATAGGAATTGTAAAAACAACTGTAAAAAAAGAACACGAAAACAGACTACTAATACTTTAATGTCAGCTTGCCTACAGTGTAAGTGTACAAATAGGTAGCAGGTCAGTACAGTATATTTCATTTCTTTAGAGGCAATTCTGAGGCAGGCAGACTCTTAGTTACATTTTTCTCTTCTGGGGCATGCTCTACAATTCACTACGAGTAGAGTAAAACTGGGGTCTTGGAAAATGACAGTCACCTGCATTTGTTTCAACAATATTGCAACTATTTTGAATAGGTAATGGTTCCCAGTTTAGATGATATACAGCAAGCCATCAATCGTATGATTCAACTGATACTGGACGTAAATCGTGGAGTTGCTCAGTGGGAGCAAAGGCATTTGCAAAAATCTAATTTAAAAGCAGAGCTAGACACACAGCGAGTATCTTCAGCAGGTTTTGGATTATCAGGAAAATTAACCAAAAAAGAGGAAAGTAAGTTGCTTTTTTTTTTTTCATAAATTTATTTTAAACTTTGGATTTTAATAAAAATGTCATATATAAATATTTACGAGTATATTTACTTTGTTTCAAAGAAGCCAACTGTGGATTATTTTGAATTAATATGTTGTTCTTATTTTTTTTAATTAACTGTATTTTTCAGAAATAGCTTTTCTGGTTTATGTAAGTATTAGAACCTTGAGAAACAATAAGCAAAAATTTTTTGAAAAATTGCTAAATTATGAATCTCCTATTTAATTGAGGCAAAGTAAACTTGTTAGGTCATCTTTTTACTTACTTGTTATGTTATAGTTGTAGGCATAAACAATTATGTAGACTAACTGTCATTGAAATATTGAGATAGAAAGAGAGCTAGTATAACCATTAGATTTCAGTGACAACCTTTATTTGCTGGTTGTATTCCCAAAATGGATTATAAAATGATTGAAGTGTTTGTTCATGTGAATATTCACAATGTAGATAGACCTGCAGGCATTCTAGTCACATACTTTTTTCCCTAATATTATTTCTATGCAGAAATTTCTGTTTCTATGGTTAGATGTCCATATGAAGCAAGCACCCACAAAAACAACCAACCAAAGAAAAACAACAAACTTTTACCGTCAGGTTCTCTTAAGTGATCTGCACTGCAGTAGCATCTTTGTTGTGATTCCTTTGGGAAATCCTTAGTATCTTGGAAATTTTTTCTCTCTCTTAGTCCAGAGTTGGGATTTATAATCATTTGAAGCACAGACATAGAAAAATAATCTCTTTAAGCAGGGTGGCAGAAGACTACTAAGACTACTACTCATAAGACATCCATAGCCTTTCCCTCTGCTGTGTCGAAATACAAAGTTAGTGAGTAATCTTTTTCATCACTTTAAAGCTACTCATCAGCAACACCCATGAATGGGTGTCGTGTGGAGGGGATATGCTATTATTTGGTCAGCTAGTTCTGTGGAACAGATGGCACAGATGGATCAGTCTGAGACTCTGTTTTCAGTGACCAGATCCCTGAAAAAGTTCGCAGACCAAAAAAAATTTGGCATTGCTTTAAATCCCCCCATTAAACAGCATGGATGGCAGGAAGAGATGGCAGAAGAATTTTCCTTCTCCATTCTCTTACATGCGCTTCAAAATGCTCAGGCCCTTGTCATGGCAGAAGGGGCTCATTAGAACTTTTAAAACAGCAATGTCTACATTGATCTTGATTGTATCAACAGTTCATCAGATATGAAGTAGGGACATGATAGATTGTATTTTACTTACCTTCTGTTTGAGTATACTTGTAGTTCATAAAGGAGACCGGGCTCCCGTTTCAAAATCAACAACATAACTGGAACAGCAGCTACCTTCGTGTAGCCTCTGTGTTTTGTTTCAAAGTGCCTTTGAAAGCATATTTGGAAATGAAAGGCTTAGTAGAGTCTCTTTTCTCTCTTTTTTTTTTTTTTACTTCCCCTTCTTTCAGCTCTACCCTCTTTCAGACAAGACGCAAAAGACTTTGATATCAACAGGTTGTGTTTTGAAGCTACATTTGTCTTACAAACTGTATTTTTGCTCTAATAAAAGATGCAACTGGGTAAAGTTTTATATCTCTTTTGATATCACTAAAGATACTTAATGAAGAGCTACTTAATTCAAGTGTCTTAGAGTTCAAGAAAGACTGTTTTAAGGGGTTTATATGATTTTAAAACCTTATTATATGAATTTAAAAAGAAAAAGCCTAAAATATTCATGAGGCCTTATCATCTTCTAGTTGCAAGTAAACTAGAAAAAAGAAAATTAGTGAATAAAGAAGGCTATTTTCTTTGCATTTGGAAACATTAATTCTAGGCTGAATTTGCCCTAACTGTATAGAGCTAAGACTGAACTAGTGCTTGGTGCCTTCATATTAAGCAGATAGACAAGTAAAGAAAGTTATTCAGCCCTACTTAACAGCAACTGTGCTTAAGTTGACCTGCATACATTTAAAGAACTATAACTAACCAGACTTGTAACAGTTTATTCATTTATATATGATTTTATCTTACAGAAAGAATGAAAGATGTTGTGATAAAAAGAAAGCTACGAAATTTTTACTCAGGTGTTGCAGAACATGAAGATATTTCTAAATTAGTTGTGCTCCTCTCTTCTTCTGTGAATTGTATTAGAGAAGTAGCTAGTGAAGCTCTGCAGGATTTTCAGAAATATAAGATGCTGTGGACAGAAGATAGAGATGCCAAAGTTCAGGTGAGTTCAATGCTGATCTACAGGATTGTTTTTCATTAATCTAATAATTTGAAATTTGAAAACATTGATGGGGAAAAAAAAAGATCAAGAAAAATAATGTAGAAAAGATATTAGAAGCTCAAATTTTAATTCTGTCCATAAGTAGTTGTGGTGATAGTAGCAATATATTTCCTAGGCAGAAGGAATAGCATGCTACATATTTCTTATGTTGAGGGTTGGGTTTTTCTGTTTCTGTGCCTTTCTGTATCATGATAAAGTGGTCCTAGGTTTTTGGTTTGTTTTGCTTGTTTTTAATTTCCTTGTTTTTTGTTTGTGGAACTCTGAATTTCAGGCCATAAGAAAGTACTCCAGTTTCGCACAGAACTTCTCACAGTGTCAATGTTGATACATGTGCATTTTTCTCTATGGAAAGTATTTAAGTTTTTATTTTGAGTTTAATACATATTTTTATTCACCACCTTTTATTTAGTTAATTCAAGGAGGTGAGTTCTGCAACCTCTACCCAACAAAAAAAAATCCTGTATTCCCTTTCTGGTTTTTTGAATTATCGTTAACAGGTTGTTTCCTGCAAGTTGAGTCCTCAGAAGCAGTAGAAAAATGTAGTTCCTTTTAGAACAAGAAAAAGCTCATTTCCAGTAATTAGAAGTCTCTGGGAATTAATCTTCAGAATATTCATACTGTTGTTCTACAAAAGATTTTTAATTTAAAGCTTGAATTTAGAGGTTCAGTAGAAGAAAGTTGGCTACTATATATAGTTCATTTAACCTTGGCTTAATTCATTTTTCTATTACTTTCTATTTAACAGACTGCATTGTATGTAGATAGATCTGTGAATATCACATCACCTTGTTTGCTTCAGGAGTACCAGTCTCTTTTGGATGTCACACTGCAACTTGCACAATTTATATGGGCTAAGAAATATACCTTATTTTACTTGTAGTGTAATTAATTTTTTAGTTTAAGCAAATACTGTTAGCTTGATCTAGTTAATGCTGAAGAAAAGTGTTACAGAAGAAGCCTCAATAATACTGCATTTCATTTTTATGCATGCGTGCCCTTGTTTCCATCCCCCTTCTTCAGCACTGTGCTAACTCTCCCACTGCCAGTCTGGGTACTCTCACACAAAAGAAGAGGAAAAGAACTTTCAGCATTTATTGTTTATCCATGCAATGTAGGCATATTGAATACATATCTTGTGTAACGTTTCCAAAATGCAGCTTTTCAGGATCACAAAACTTTTCTACACTTGAGTTCTTATGCTCATGGAACTCCTTACAAAATTTGTTTTACTGCAGTTGTTTCACATGTTAGTCTGCTAATGGTCAACCCTTACTGTAAGTGCAGACATATTTTTTGATGTTATGTCACCTGTTTTCACAAAACTGGTAGGCAAATAATATGTCTTGGATGTCTGTTTCTCTGTTAAATTTGATCGGATTTTTCCAACAAGCTTGGGAATTACTGACAGAGAAATTCATAAATGTGAATGTCTACTCATGTGCATTTTCCTAATTTAGCAAGGCCATGGAAGGCTAAATACAGGCATAATATCGATATACATTTTCAGTAATTCCTGAATAAGTGTTGCCACCTTTTTTACCAAAAATATGAAAAAAGGATCATTGTTGATTGACATTTTAACCTTCATACAGCAATTTTTGGCTAGTTGCCCATCTCTGACTGAAATTAAGGAAGAAATTCTTCACTATGCTATGTTTGAGCAAGAGATGGAAAATTTAAAACCCATTATTCTTCTTGGTCCAATTGAATTGCACACAGGTATGACATTTTCTTCTCTTTGTACATCGCAAGATAATGAATAAAATAGTCATAGGTTACTTGGCTTATTCTCTAAAATAAAATGCTTACAAATATGAATAGAAGTTATCAAGGACACTTCATTTTGTTTATATTGCTTCTCTATGTAGTAGTGTTTGGATCCTAGGATACTTTTTATTTTTGTGCAGAATAGGAAGTTAGGCATGAAACTAATGAAAATACTACCATGACATTATGCAAGATAATGTCATGGTAGTTTGTTTCTTTAACAAAATATAGATCTTCAAAGATCAACAAACAAACAAAAACCCTTGGATTCTTAGTGAAGATTTTAAAAGACTTCTTCGAGTTTTTTGTTTGTTTGTTTGGTTTTTTTTAGGAGAACATGAATAAGATGGTCAACGAGGCAGTATGAGAAATGGTATATAAAAGTTCAGTTAGTTGTCTCTCTCTCTCTCTATATATATAAAATGTATAGTCAGTTACATGGAAAATAATTTGGAAAATAACAATTTTAACCCCAGTTGAAGGAAATAAGTTTCATAAAATGTACATTTTTGCTTAAGAAATCCACTGCTGCACAATCCTGTTTAGTGAAGACGTTGAAAGAATTAATAAGTATTGTAAGTATGCAAGTGCTTGTGTGTATGTTGTGTATGTGTCCATAGGCATGTACATAAATGTATATATACGCACAGTAGGGAGAGAATCACAGAATATTCAGAGTTAGAAGGGATTCACAAGGATCATTTTTAGATGATTAGCTGTGGATATTTAATGGCCTTTTGGAATCAAAATTTTAATACTGATAGCTGCATTACTAAAGATGAAAGCGTATCTTCTGTAAAATTTGTAACTAGAAGGGTTATATGGTGTTAGGATCTTTCAGCTTCTGTCACTGGAGTATAAAATGTTGCTTATTAAAATCCTAACTTGTTTGCACAAGTTAAAGTGCCAAAGATTGGCTTTTCTGTCTCTTCAGTGTCAGTCTGTGTTCATACATTAATTGTTCATGATCTGATTTGACGCCTTGTAGCTTTAGTTATGAAGTGTTCCAAATCCCAGTATTGAAATCTCAAGATGTCATTTCTTCAACTGATATAAGCCATTTAAATATCACTGATCTTCATGCACTTAGTTAATATATATTAATTAATCTCTGAGAATGTAAATCAATAATAGGTATTTTTCTTATCATCTCTATATGTCATATCAGATAAACTTGCCAATGCATCTTACAGATACAAAATAGAAAAACAGAAAAGTATTCAAGTATACTTGAAATTATTAAAAAAATTTTAAACTAGAGTAATTGGATTGCATTTCTGCTGATGTTCTTCTGAATTGCTATAAAGAACCATATGTGATGTGTGGATTTATATATTTATTTATTTTTAAATCAGGACCCCTGAAAAAAGCTTTATCAGTTGAAGCCAAAGCCTGGAAGATGCTCCTCTGTCATTATTTAAATGAGGAATATAAAAAGAAAATGACAGACATGATGTCATTCATAACTACATATTTAAAGAAATTGTCTCGACCTCTGCGTGACCTAGATGATATCAGACTGGCAATGGAAGCTTTATCTATCATACGTGATAATAAAATACAAATGGATATGACTCTGGGACCTATTGAAGTAAGATGACTTTAATTTTTTATTTTGATTAAAACAGTTAGTTTTATATATGAGGAATCATAAAATAAACTGAGAACCCAAATAAGGAGTTTACTGTTATAAAGGGTCTAAGATGAAGATAGGAAACAAAGTAATATTTTTATTGCTATTTTTATTATAAATTATGAATCGCTATTAGATACTTTGGTAGGAACTGTATAAATGCTGAATAAAAAAATAGATTCTCAAATAATTTATAACTTAAATACAATATAGGAGATGGCATACAGAAATAAGCAGATGAGAGCACAAGAGAAGGGAACAGTAGTCTCCTTTTTGCTGTGTGCTTTTCCATTAGCCTTAATCTTTTTTCTAACTCTTTTGTGTCCAAGAGAAAACATCTTTATAATCTAACCCCTTTGAATATAACCAGAATGCATTCATGGAGCCACACATCATTGTATGCTGTCAGAAATTTGCACCATTCTTCCAGTTTCCCTGATTTAACTGGATAAAGAAGCTCATTAAGCTTTATATTTACTTGGTATTTTTTATCATACTCAGAAACAGCTTAATATAACATCTGTTTTACATTTTTATCCACCTTTTGCAGAAGAAATTGTACTGCTCAATACTAACATTTTCCTTCTGGAAGACTGGTCTGTTAATGTGATACCAGAATGGACTTTCAGTGTATTGTTGATATTATTCCTAATATTAAGTTAAGAAAGTATCACTAAATGTTCTTTCTTAGGCTGAGTATCTTCAGGCTACTTGTCAGGCAAAAGACAGGGATGTGATAATCATACACATGGATATTAAATAAAATAAGCAAGAGAAACTGAGTTTGGCACTGTTTATTTCTCAGATTTTACATGTGTAGGAAAAGTGATGCAAAAATTGTAAATAAGATAATAAAGATGTTTTAAATTCTGAAGGAATAATATTTTTTACCAGTTTCTGGCACTTTGAAATGAATATTAGTCTAAAGATTCTTTCCCAAACCCTTATATTTTCTACATCTTACATTCTATACATTTACTCCTTTTCTTTACTAAAATAATGAGTTCCACTAATAGCAATAGGACTACTCATGTTAGCAAGTCACTCTCTGGTCTTTCTTCATGAGCTTTCCTTAAATAAATAAGAGTTCATAGCTGATAAAATCAAGATCTGAATATAAAATAGTGTCACCTGATCAGTAATTTTATAGTTCAGTGTTTTGTCTTGTTTCCTTAGTGAGCTTAATTAGAACTTTTGGGGGTGATTAGGCATTTTATTTCTTACTAGAACATGACTGAAGGAAGGAGGGCTTGATGTAAGGAAAAGTAAGACTGGAAGGCGATCAGGCATAGACTGATTATAGTCTGAAGAATCATGCCTGACCAATTTGATAGGCTTCTACAATGTCTAGCTCAGTGGACATGGGGAAAACATTGGACATTATTTATTGTGATTGTAGTGGGGAATTTGACACTGTCTCCCATAACATTCTCATTGACAAACTGATGGAATGTGGGCTAGGTAAGCGGACAGTGAGTTTGACTGAAAGTTGGCTGAATTGTCGGGCTCAAAGTGTTATGATCAGTGGCACAAAGTCTAGTTGGAGGCCTGTAAGTAGCAAAGTACCACACGGGCTCTCCCTAGGTCTAGTACTGTGTTAATGACCTGGAGGGTGGGACAGAGTGCACCCTCAGCAAGATTGCAGGTGACACAAAACTGGAAGGGATGACTGATATACCAGATGGTTGTGCTGCCCTTCAAAGCGACTGGGCAGGAACCTCACTAAGCTCAAAAATGGCAGATGCTGAGTCCTGCTCCAGGAGATGAATAGGCACCAGAGGCACCAGCAAAGGCTGGGGTGACTGGAAATCAGCACCGCAGAAAAAGAACTGTGTTTCTTGCCGTACACCAGGTTGAACATGAGTCAACAAAGTGGCCTTGTGGCAAAGAAGGTTAAAGGTATCCTGGGCAGCGTTAGTTAGAAGAGTTCCAGCAGGTCAAGGGAGGTGAAACTACTCTTTTACTCTGGTGGGTGAGACACACTTGGAGTGTATCTTCATCCTTGAAGAAAAAGATGAAGAAAAACCTGACTGGACACTGCACCTGGTCTTGGGCAACATGTTCTAGGTTACCCTGCCTTGAGGTTGTGAGGGAATGGACTAGACAATTTCTAGAGGCCCTTTCTAACCTCAGTGATTCAGTCTACAACTCTCAGAAGTTGAACAAGAGAATTCCAAGTGTAGGTATCTGCACGGAATAAACAACTGTATTTATGAAACATCATAAGCTGCACATAATAGAAGTCATAGGTCAGAGGATCAGCTAACGTGATATATAGTGTTGTCTTCATTAACAAATCTTCTGTGTACCTTTTGGGAATCTGTAAAATAAGAAGGCAATCTTATTTTTAAATAATTTGTTCCCTTGGTCTGATAAGAGGGTAATAAAACAGATGTGCAAACTCCATGGATGCAAGCCGTTACAAGTGTGAATAAATAATAAGAAAGGTTCATAATGAAATAGATACTTATGCAGACACTTGATAGCTTGAAAACATATAGTAAAGATTGTATAGGTCAGATGGCAAAATATTTCTAAAATATGTAATTTAGTGACAGTAAATCAGAGGTGGGGAAAAAAAAGATCAAAATATACATTTAGGTAGTGTAATGCAGATACCATTAAGATGATAAAACTTCTTATATATTTAATATTCAATTTCTTGTATTTGTATATCTTTGTTATCTCATCCAAGAGAATTTTATTTAAAGAAACATTTTTTTTTTGCTGTTTTGCTCTAGTTCTGATTCATTCAACATCCTTTAAAAAAAAAATGAATATTTTATGCCTAAATTACATGCATAGATTTTCTTTGAAATGTTATTAACACATTGGATCTATGTTTCTGCAAATGAACTTAAAATGGATCATTACTAAGGTTTTCTTTTTTCATATAGGAAGCCTATGCCATTTTAAACACATTTGAAATTGAGGTTACAAAAGAAGAATCAGAAGGTGTTGATTCACTCAGATATTCTTTTAATAAATTACAGAAAAAAGCTGTAAGTATATAAAACTACAATTTAGGGTATAAATGAGTTGGGGACAGACTCCGGTTTGTATTCTGACTCTTGGTCTTAGTTGCTCACTAGTGTCTATGCCTTTGATTAGGATGTTCATTTTCTAATTTTATTTTTATAGAGAAGTTCTTTAATATTAAATTATTATTATATCTTTTATATATGTGCCTAAAATCTGCAAGAAAATGAGAAATTTATTTCTTCTCTTTGCTTTTTCTGCTGTCCTTCATTTCCAGTTTTCGCTCCATTCTTGTCTGATCAAGATTACCGCTTTTAGGTTACATAATTTTAATAATTGCATACTTTCTCACCGTCCTTCCCCTTAAATGATGACTGTACACTTAACTTCATTGTTTAGGACAGACATATCCCTCAAAAGCTCAATGTCTGTTGGACCTTTTCCTGAAATGGGGAAATTTTGGTGGAAATATGGAAATATTTTATTGGAATATTTAGATCCTATTGTGCAGAGTAATCACTGGCATGAGTATTTTATATTTTGATTTCAGGCAGTTCTTGGTTCTCTCTCTCAAGCTTTTGAACAAAGAATAATGGAGTTTTTAAAGAAAACACTGAGCCATTCATGAGGAAGAGGACTGTAATATTTTGGGTTTTTCTGTTTTCTGTGTCCTTTTATTCCCCTCTCCCCTTTTGTTGTAAATTCACTGTAAATATTCATTTGTAAGTAGGGGGGAGAGACTGTTGCTGTTTCCACTTTTTATCTCAAAAATTGAACATGTAGCACCATGAAAGAAAATAATACCTGTTTAGTTTCAAATCATTCATTTTTTTTTCAAAACTTTAATACTTATGTATGTATGATTTTGGGTTATATATAGCTCAAATATCTGTTCCTGATTAAAAAAATAATAATAAATAAAATAATACTGTATTTCTTGTTATTCTTTTTGTCAGACCAGAATTCAAGATGAGTTGGTTCAAGTTCAGCCCAAATTTAAAAGTAATTTACTGGAATCGGTTGCAGTTTTTCGGGAGGATGTGTCAAACTTTGAAACATCATATGAAGTGGTAACTGTAATATTATTTTTTTAGTTATCTGAAAGACTTGTACTTAGCTTTTCAATATTTTTATTTGCATCAGTTGGGTGCCGGAGTTTTATGTTGAGCTACTGAATATGGTGAATATGTCATGGTTGTTAAGCAGTCATTGTTATAGATCATACTTTTCAGTCTGGAGAAACAGCAGTGCAAACAACTCTGAGAATCCCTGGTGGCATGATTTTTCATGAGATCTTAGTTTAGAAATTGCAGCACATTATGACATCTTTGATTGTATTTCAATGTTAAAAAAGTGTTGCAGGCCACACACTGGAGATATGTATATATATATATTTATTATTTTTTATTTTTATTATTTCTTTCAAACAGAAACAAAATATGAGGAATGAAGTCTAGTGCTTTTCAATTCAATTAAGCTAAAGACTTCTTAATTTTATGTGTTATCTTTTATTAGATTTACCATTGTAAATGTTGCATTACCAACACACGTAACTTGATTGGATCTTGACTATCAAAAGATTATGTATTTTGTGATGAGCTACTGTAAATATACAGTGGATTTCAGTCACTCTGAGAATTAATATTGAGATTTTTGTTAATTGTTTCTTTAAAAGGAAGGACCTATGGTTCCAAATATTCCACCTCAGGAAGCTAGTAATAGGCTACAGATCTTTCAGGTAAGAAAATAAACAGTTACATTTTGAAATAATTAAATTTAGATCCACTGTTGCTTATCAAAGTGAGTTTAGAAAAAGACACATTTACCAAAGACTGCAATCTCGGTGTGTATTTTGTTTAGTATTCAATCAGGCAACATTTTCCTTAATGTGGAAGGACTGATACATAACCTTGCTCCACTCTTCATGTTTCTTGAGCAGAAATTATCTACCTAAAGAAATAAGAGCAGTAAAAAAAGGGAAGAGGCAAGTACAACTCAATAATAGCTAAAAATAAGCCAGGTTATATATTGGTCACATAAGCCAATCTTTTCCTCTTGTAAAGATCACATTTTCCATTGGAAACTTGCCTTTCAACTCAGTGTTTTGTTTTTGTTATGAACCTTAGTTCATGGTTCCACAGTGAGCTTTATTCCATTTTTTATCCTTCTTTTCTTAAAAAGTTATAACTTGAAGATTCTGCCCCGGCCCCAACCCACATGAGTGTTGTTAGTCTCTTATGTATTGTATATTTATTCTGTAAAAAGTGAATTCAAAGTTCTTGAAAAGCACTGACAAAGTAACAAAAGCTTAAACTTTCACATGCATCTAATATATACTGAAAATGGAGTGACTTTGTTTGAATTTGCTTTTCAAATACATTTGTCAGATACATTTATGCTGCCAAGATAATGCTTTTGTACCCAAACTGTTCTTTCACTTTCCCATGTTGATCCAATACTTTGGAGAGCACTTACACTTTGTCTGAAAGTAGCTGTATTTTTGGCACTCTCTGGTGTTTTTAATTCAGGTCGTCTACTTTATCACCTAATACAAGTATTTACTTTTCTGTCTGCACGATATAGAATTAATTTCACATCCCATTTTTGTAAAATGTTTCTTCAAATTATTGCTTTATAAATATATTCACTAACTGAATTCAACATATGGAACTGAATACTGCTTTACATGGGAACTGTTTCAAAAATTTAGATTAAATGTATTTTTCAGATGTTTATGCTTCTAATACAAGTGTTTTAAGACAAGTGTAGAACTGTAGATTTATCATTAGACTATTTAAAATTAAATATATGTATTTTATTTTGTCTGTATGAATCTTAATGTCACCAGGCTAATTTTGATGAGCTTTGGAGAAAGTTTATCACGTACTCATCTGGTGAGCAGTTGTTTGGATTGCCTGTCACAGACTATGCAGTTTTGCATAAAGTCAGGTAATTGTGGAAATACAGCTGTCCGAGGTGTTTATTAAGTATATTAGAAAGTATATTAGAAAGTACACAAAAAGGGAATCATAGAGTCATAGAATATCCTGAGTTGGAATGGACCTACAAGGATCATGAATTCCAACTCCTGGCTCCACACCGGCCCACCCAAAAAATCTGATCTGAGAGCATTGTCCGAGTGCTTCTTGAACTCCAGCTGGCTTGATACTGTGACCACTGCCCTGGGGAGCCTATCCCAGTGACCGACCACCCTCTGGGTGCAGAACCTTTCCCTAACACCCAGCCTGACCCTCGCCGTCCCAGCTCCATGCCATTCCCTTGGGTCCTGTTGCTGTCCCCAGAGAGCAGAGCTCAGCGCCTGCCCCTCCACTCCCCTCGTGAGGGAGCTGCAGGCTGCCATGAGGCTTCCCCTCAGCCTCCTCTGCTCTGGGCTGAGCAAACAACGTGGCCTCAGCTGCTCCTCATGTGTCTTCCCCTCCAGACCCTCCACCATCTTTGTAGCCCTCTTTTGGATGCTGTCTAATAGTTTTATGTCCTCTTTGCATTGTGGCACCCAGACCTGCACATGGTACTTGAGGTGAGGCCAGAAGGTTTCCATCACCTTAAATTAAATACAAAAAAAAAATCAACACAAATTTTAGAGCTCTGAATAATTTGCTTATAATTGTGTGTGTGTGTGTATTTATTGTGGCAACAGAACAACACCAGGTTATTTTACTCTGGGTATTGTACTATATAAAGGAGCACAATGCCCTGTCTTCGAAATATACTCATATAATCATGTGACTAAATATAGTTTTATGTAACAAGATACAGTACTAACAACTAGAAAAAGGCAAGGAACAATCAAGGTATAACCATATTTGACATATTATTAGAGGTTTATGAAAGTCTAAATTTTTTGAGCAGCTGTACCTAATGAGCCTTTCTGGCTGTTTTTGCATCAGCATTTTAGTTCAGATTCCTAGAGTGCTTCTGAAGCAAATTGACTAATCGTCCTTGCTTGCCATTCTCTGCTTTGCACTGCAGAGCCACCTCAAGGTGCATAAACTACCACAGAATCATAAAATATCCTTATTTGGAAGAGACATACAAAGATCATACAGTCTGGCTCTGGATTCCACAAAGGGCAATCTAAGGGTGAAACCACGTATCTATGGGGAATTGTTCACGTGCTTGTTAAACACCAACAGGCTTTGGGCCATGACTGCTCCCCTGAAGAACCTGTTCCAGTACTTGACCACCTCTCAGTAAAGAACCTAATCCTAATATCCAATATACTTGTCCTAATATCCAGACCTTCCCCTGACTGAGCTTTAAGCCATGTCCTTTCACTAGTCACCATAGAGAAGAGAACAACACTTCCCACTCCACATCTCATTATGAGGAAGTTGTAGACAGCAATGAAGTCACTCCTCAGTTTTCTTTTCTCTAAGCTAAGCAAACCAAGTATCCTCACCCACTCCTCATAATTCACGCCCTCTAGTCCTTTCAACATCTTTGTTGCCCTCCTTTGAACATATTTTAATAGTTTTATATTTTTATATTGTGGACCACAAAATTTCACACAGTATTTGAGGGGAGGATGAAAATGCTGAGTATTAGGGGGACAATCACATCTTTTGGATGAATTGAAGTTTTATAGAAGTATACCAAAGCAAAACTTTCCCCATATAAGTTTAGAGTAGATAATAGGTCCTCAGCACCATCTGCTTTGTTGTTGCTGTTTGTTTGCTTGTTTGTATTAATGGACTGTTCTTTTCTAGATTAAGAAATAAAATCTAATTGATCCCAATTTTGGTAGTAGTATTACAGATATCATGTATTTAAGTACTGAGAGATATCCAAATAGCTGATTGAAATTATTGGTATGACTTTTTTGGTTCCAGGAAGGAGTTAAACTTGCTTCAGAAATTGTATGGATTGTATGATACTGTAATAAGCAGCATCAATGGTTATTATGAGATACTTTGGACAGATGTAGATATTGAAAAAATTAATGCTGAGCTTCTGGATTTTCAAAACAGGTGTGTTCTTAATATGAACAGTAACTTATATTAAATGAATTAAGATTTAGGTGACTTTAGTGAAGCTATTTGATATATTTAAATATAAAACTTCCATGAATAAGGTTTATCATAAGGTGATCAGGTTCTACAAGAAATAGTGGGATAACGCTATACTTTTAGTTAACCAGTCTTTTACCTGTAGTTTTGATAACAGAATACCATATGATGAGCTGAAGTGTTGATCTCCTTAACTAAACCAACCAAGGTGTTAAGCTGAAAGTTTGCTTGTAAAAGGGAAGTTAATCAGCTAGGAGGATTAGCCTATTGACTTAAAGTGCTGGATACAATGATAACATTTCTGAGTCTTTTACAATATTTCATAGAGTCATAGAATATCCTGAGTTGGAATGGACCCACAAGGATCATGAATTCCAACTCCTGGCTCCACACAGGACCACCCAAAAAATCTGATCTGAGAGCATTGTCCAAGTGCTTCTTGAGCTATGGCAGGCTTGGTACTATGACCACTTCCCTGGGAAGCCTGTTCCAGATCCTAAACACCCTCTGGATGAAGAACCTTTTCCTAATATACAACCTGAGCTTCCCCTGCTGGAGCTCCATGCCATTCCCTTGGGTCCTGTCGCTGTCCCCAGAGAGCAGAGCTTAGCACCTGCCCTTCTGCTCTCCTTTTTAGGAAGAAGCTACAGGCTGCCATGAGGCCTCCCCTCAGTCTTCTCTTGTCTAGGCTGAACAAACCAAGTGACTTCAGCCAGTCCTCATACGTCTTGCTCTCTAGACCCTTTGCCATCTTTGTAGCTTTCCTGTGGATGCTCTCTAATAGTTTTATGTCCTTTTTATATTGTGGCACCCAAACCTGCACGCAGTACTCGAGGTGAGGCTGCACCAGCACAGACTAGAGTGAGAAAATCATTTCCCTTCTTTCATCCTTTTTTAAAACATTTCTTCCATTTCTAATGCATTAACAATAGTGTCTAAATAGCATAGTTTTGAAAAAAAAGAAAAGCTACAAACATTGCAGTAAGTTTGAAAGCTTAAAATGGCTTTGTCGTTGAGACTATTAAGATGTAACTAGATTGCTTCAGAAGTATATACTAACCTTTTCTAAAAAGCACATTTATTATTTTTGGAAGAAATGTAGTATGGAAGACTAGGAGAAGAATAATTTACAACAGAGTAACTGCATCACTGAGTCCTGTCCTCCACTATCCTGCTACATAAGGCAGTCCTGTATCATGACAAGCTCTATTCTGAAACAACTCCAGCTTTCTTTGCACTTCTTTCCCCCAGTCCTCTTATTGGAATAACATTCCAGAATCTGACTTTATTAATTTCCAAAATAAAGGCATAATGAATTGATTTGCATTTGTTCTTGTGCAAATATTTGGTGTTTTAGGTTATATGTATACTACGATTATAGAGTAGATATAGAGTGGGTTTTTCCTAAAAAGATAGACTAATTTGACACAATTTTACATAGAAAATGTTGATCTCAATAGCAGGTATTTCATATTTCCTCATCTGTTTTTAGAATGTTTTTAAAATTTCCTATTTTGGCAAAAGGACATTTACTACTGCATCATTTTAACTCAACTGCAGGTGTCGTAGGCTACCTAAAGGACTCCAAACCTGGCAAGCATTTTTAGATCTCAAGAAAAAAATTGATGATTTCAGTGAGTCTTGTCCTTTGTTGGAAATGATGACTGACAAAGCAATGAAGCAAAGACACTGGAATCGTATAGCTGAAACAACAGGACATCAATTTGATATAGAATCTGATACTTTTTGCCTTCGAAACATCATGGAAGCACCAATTCTTGAAAATAAAGATGATATTGAGGTAGGTACCTACATTTTTTCTTCCTCCTTCATTTTATATTATCAGCAAAAATGTTATGAATTATTATTTATAAAATGTTTGTCTAATTCTTTAATTATATTTCCTAGAGGAAAGGTGGGGAGGGACTCTTTTTCAGGGAGTGTAGTGATAGGACAAGGGGGGATGGCATTAAACTAAAAATGGGTAGGTTTAGATTAGATACTGGGAAGAAGTTCTTTACTCTTAGGGTAGTGAGGCACTAGCACAGGTTGCCCAGAGAAGCTGTGTATGCCCCATCCCTAGAGGTGTTCAAGGCCAGGCTGGGTGGGGCTTTGGGCAATATGGTCTGGTGGGAGGTGTCCCGGCCCATGGTAGCGGGGTGGAATTATAGATGGTCTTTAAGGTCCCTTCCAACCCAAACCATTCTATGATTCTATGAAATACACATGCAAATTATATCATTATATTCATACTTTGATCATACTTTGATTTATTTTTGATGTTGGACTTGATGAACTTCAGAGATCCTTTCCAAGGTAACCTAATCTGAGATTCTATGATTCTATAAATTGAAATGTGATAGGATTAAGAGTTCCTATGAAAATGAGTCTGTCATTACCCAAAAACATATTGAAATAATGATTCAGAAATCTTATTGTGCAGAAATAATAAAACATGAAGCTGTAGAAATGGAATACTAATGCATTTCCAATGGAGTATTTTTCAGTTAAATATACATTTAATTTTAGTGAGATTTCTGTAAAAATAGTACTGTGGTTTCTGCATTTGTGACACAGCTGTACTATCTTATAAAATTTCATATATTGTTTTTAAATAGACCATTATTAGATGTATGATATCAGGAAGGGTTTAATTTATGAAGAACATAGATTCTAAAAAATTATTCTTTCTTTGCAGGATATATGTATATCTGCTACAAAGGAAAAGGATATAGAAGCCAAATTATCTCAAATAGCTGACAGTTGGGGAAACCAATTTTTGACCTTCTCATCATTCAAAGGGAGAGGAGAGCTACTGCTAAAGGGAACAGAATCATTAGAAATTATAACTTTGATGGAGGACAGTTTAATGATTCTTGGCTCTTTACTGAGCAATAGGTACTTTTAAAATGAGTTTGTACGGTATTTTCAGTAACACACTGAGGTAGTAACTCTACTATTATTAGACTAAATCAGCAGTAAGTTTGGAGTGTAATGAAAAAAAGAATAAAAGCTAAAATTTCTGATTTAAAAACTTCTTCAAGTGGCAGACTTTCATGTATTAGTAGCAACCTATTGTCTCAATAGATTTGAATATAATCCAGTTGGTAAAAACTTTTCAGGGGATTCTTCTTGCTCTTCAAGTTAAACAAGTGTGCTTTTTTCACTGTTTTATTTTACTTTCTTATTTTATAATAGTGTGTTTTTTTTAATTTATTTTTTATTTTTTAGAATTAAATCATTTCTGTTTCTCTTCCTTTATTTTAGATACAATGCACCATTTAAAAAAGATATTCAGAGTTGGATTTCTAAACTAAGCGGCTCTACAGATATAATTGAAGAATGGCTGGTTGTGCAGAACCTCTGGGTTTATCTTGAAGCTGTTTTTGTAGGGGGAGATATTGCAAAACAGTTACCCCAGGTAAACTTATAGGTATTTGCCTATTATGTATTAATTGCTATCTGTGTAATGCTTTTCAACAGACAATGGTGTGAAAGCACTTATGTTTTTATTATATATAGGAAGCAAAGCGTTTTCAGAATATTGACAAATCATGGGTAAGGATAATGCAACGAGCTCATGAAAACCCAAATGTAATTACTTGCTGTGTTGGAGATGAGACTATGGAGCAACTTCTACCTCACTTACATGAGCAGTTGGAAGTATGTCAGAAATCACTTACAGGGTATGAATTTTATACATTTATATCTTTGTGTGTATATATATATATGTAATGTTTTATTATTTTGTAAATAGTTTATACTAAATAGTCAGTCTCACTTCAGTTCCAAACTAAATATTTAAAATGTTTCCAAGAGCAAATCTGAAGAGTGAGTGAATCTACTTTTTCTAGATTATACCTACACAGTTTCTGCTTACTTCTAATTTGCATCCTTCAGTGTCTAGCAATAGAAGTCATCCAAACTTTCTGTAATCAGGTTTCTTCAAAACTGCATGGGTAACTGGTGAAGATAATCTCTCCTGAATGGGAATTTGTAATGATAATACTTGAAAGGGAAGGCAGGAAGGCTTTATGACAGTTTTAGTTTTGTTGTTGTTGTTTTAAGATAAAATCAGATAATAAATTTTCAGTTTCAGACATAGATTCAGCAGACTGAAAAGACTTTAAGGTAAACAAACAATTTCTGCTCATTGTTTACAATCTGCTAATGTATGCATATTCATTAAAAAAGAAAAAAACATATATTTAAACAAACATAAAATAGCACAGAAATTTTATGTAACTGTGTTTCGAGAATTCTTTGTGGTGAGGAAGTTTATTCCAATGTCCATCATTCCAACATTTGGCATATTTCTTAATTCAATTGTGCAAGATCATTTGCATCAAAAGATGATAATCTGTAGGGAGATACTAAGGAAGTAGCATCGCTGGTGCGCAAGTATTCTGTGTGTGTACAAGCAGGTAATGTTCTGTCACTGTGAAAAATGTTAAAATTTGATAATCTTTAAAAAAAAAAGAATACCCTATTCAAAACTTCCCTTGCATATCTTCTTAAAATGTTCACAGTTGAGATTTACTTTAGCATCTGTCCAAGTCTTCTTTTTTAAATTAAAGCTATAAAAATGAAATATAAATATTTCGGTCTTACTTCTGCTCTTGTGGAGAAAAAAATTAAGAGATAATATTCTAATGGAAATCTTGTTCAATTTTAAAGATATTTAGAGAAGAAGAGACTACTGTTTCCTAGATTTTTTTTTGTTTCTGATCCTGTACTTCTTGAAATTCTTGGACAAGCAAGTGATTCTCATACAATACAGGTACAGCCTTAGTGATTTTTTTTCCACTTATAACAAAAAGAAAATTAAAATATGTAAAAGCACTCAATGAATGAAGACATTAACATTTTCTTTCAATCTTTGGAGATTTGTTGTTGTTTTTGTTTCTTGCCCTTTAGTATTTAACAAAATATGAAATGAAAACAAAAATATGTAACTCAAAGGCAATCTTCAGAATCCAGGACACTAAAATATGATCCCATCACATGATTTAATGAAGGTTCCTTTCATGGCTAAACTAACAAAACGGAACCTCTGAAACTGCTGATTTATGTAGTGCTAAATCAGTCCAACTAGTCTAGATTGTAACTGAGGGTTGAGATAAATAGTTGACCTAACAACTGACCTCTGTCCTGCTAGATTGCCTCTGGAAAATGTAAAACAAAAGAGAATTAACAAACAATAAAATCCACCAGCAGATGGAGATATAATCCTACACAAGCATTTCTGTAATTTTTAATTTTAGATGGCCTGAAGCTCATCCGTAGGTTCAGACAAACCTTCACAAGATAACCTTACTTAAGATTTTTTTGTTGTTGTTTGCTACCATTATATATTTACTTTGACATTTTAATTGTCCTTACAGCCGCATCTTCCTTCCATTTCTGACAATATAAATGAGGTAGAATTTCATGCAAAGGATTATGATCGCATACTGGCAGTCATATCAAGAGAAGGAGAAAAAATACCAGTAATACTCTGATTTTTTTCCCCAGAAATTTTGTTAATAGAAAAATCATTCTGTTGTTGGACAGATAAGTATACATTAAGTTGAATTATTGTTAATTACACTGATGATTGAAATGTTCATTTCTAATAAAATTGTCTTCATTAAATATTTTTCTACAGTGTTTATAGAAATTATATCTGTAATTGTGCATAAAAAATTAGCAACTATTTAGTAACTAATGGTGTTGAACAGAAGTTTAACTATATCCTATTTTCTGCCTTTTGCTTTCATTGATTTTTCAGTTGGACACTCCAGTGATTGCAAAAGGACCAGTAGAGCTTTGGTTGCAGGATTTATTGCGTGTGCAGCAGATTTCATTGCATGGTGTAATTAGGGCAGCATATTACCAAATTATTGACCCAGGATATAATTTGCTGAATTTTCTTAATCACTTCCCAGCACAGGTGAGAATACAGGATGTGGATTTGTGTGTGCAGTCTGGGCTGTGTGTCCAGGGAGATGGGATATAAACAGCATATAGGCTAAGGAGTTGTCTATATGAGGAAGTTTCCATAGAGGAAACAAAGATATAAAACTACTCAGTAGCAGGCAATCCGTAATTACCTCAGTTTTGGTGTCCTATATGTAGCATGATATTTTTCTCATAACACACTTTAAAAAATTTTTTTCTTTTCTTGGAGAATGTGAAATAGAGCTTGTATTTTCTGCGATGGATAATGAACGTCTTTGGTATGCAATGAAAATTTCATGTGCAGATAGATTTCTCTAAATTTATGCTTGCAAGAGTTATGATTATGATTATCTCATGTCATGATGATTTATAATCTCATGATTATTTATGAGTTTTACTTCATAATTCATGTATTTGTCATTAGGATAATGCATTCCTAGTAGAAGCCTATTTTGAAAGATTCTAGTTTGCCTAGAGATTTCTCCATCTTACTGATTGTTCATAAATTTCATTAACAAATAATGAATTGTTTCCTAGCCTTCCCAAATTCTGACCTGGTCATTTGCTAATCATTATAGCAGTGGGCATAACTGTTTAATAGAATTTATGCAAATATTAAAACTGGCCATTACATTGCTAATTTAAAAAAATGTTGAGGACATTTAGATATTGAACAGAATTATCTTAAAGCTGTATTTATGATACAATTATGCTGTATTTATTATTACTTATTAGCTGTATTTATGATATAATTAAGCTGTATTTATGATATAATTATGTCTTACCTTAGTGGTATTTATTTTGAAAGTCTATTACTTTTCTTTAAAAAATAAGGACTGTCCATCTTGTTTGCATGTCAGACATTTTGAAGTGGCTTTATTACCATCTGCAAAGTAATGGTAATAATTGGGATCTTATTTTCCAATCCAAATGTGTTCGTATTGAAAGAATTATTTGTGTTAAAACAATGGACAGAAGGGAAAAAAATAAGAAAATGGTCTTCTGTCAAGAAATTTAAAGTACAGAGAAAGAAATGCTTTGTTATAGGATAGAGAAGAAATTAGGCTAAATATTTGCAAATATTTGAAATATTTTCTTTCCTTCAAATTCCCTTCTTACTGTCTCAGATGCTTCTGTTATAGGCAGCGTGAAAAAGTCACATCCAAATATAGTTTTTTCTTTAACTAAGTTGTCATTCTAAAATAAAGTAATTTAGACTCTACTGATGATAGCCAAATGATTTTAAAATGATAAGATACAGAGATTTTGTAGCAGGAAGTAGCTATGAACTCGTTACAGGCATAGGGAGACAAAAAAGTAGAAAGAGTGGATGAGTCAAATTTTTCGTCTTGGTGCATTGTAACAATGTGGGAAAGAAAGGTATTGATACAGTTCTCATCTATCATGTTTTGTCATGGATGTGTCTGATGTGGTAAATCTAAATCTGAGGCTGTAGTTTATACTCAGTGTTTTGTACCTTTCTAAATTAATTTGGAACCAAAATACCTTCTAGTTCAATGTGCTCTAATCATGAGAGCATGTGAGCAATATAGCAATGCATCCCATGTTCAGTAGTAAACACAAACATTTTTTAATGCTCTTTAATTAGCTGTGAACTGGCAGTGGAAAAATTCCAGCAGGACTTCTCCTCATAGTTGAATATGTTTGTTTCTGATGCTGGAATACAGTAAGGATTTGTAACTGAAACTGAGGATTGTGCTTTGTTTGTATTTGTCTGAGTGTGTGACAAATTTTCGTAAAAATTTTTAATATGTTTTCTAAGGAGTTTCCAATCCCACAACAGAGACAACTAATTCAGGCACAGTACTATGGTGAGATATTATCATGATGGGAGCAAGTGATAATTTGGGACTTTTCGGCATAATTTTTTGTTCCCATTATATCCAAGGCATTTAGAATGAAGCTAGTGTTTAACAAGTGATTCTTTTATATTCATTCACATAATAAATTTGTAGGTTGGATTACTGGGAATTCAAATGTTGTGGACACGTGATTCAGAAGAAGCTCTACAGAATGCTAAAGAGGACAGAAAAATCATGCAAGTGACCAATGGGAGATTTCTGGAGATCTTGAATATGTTGATTAGCCAGACCACGCATGATCTTTCCAAGTTTGACAGAGTGAAATTTGAAACACTTATTACCATTCATGTACATCAGCGTGATATTTTTGATGATTTGGTAAAGTACAGACTTTGATTTAAGACAACTAAGCAGTATCTTCCATAACACCTATTTTTTTCTAAATTTAATCTAATTTTAATCTAAATTTAATCTAATTTTTTAAGAAGGTCCTGCTCCTTCTCTTTGGGATTGTCTTTGTGGTTCCTAAGGGGCATACACAGAAGACAAACAAACCTACTAAAATCAACAGATTATGCCAATCCTTTCCTTGGACTTTTTAGACTCTAATAAATTGTTTACATTCTTTTCTTCAGTGAGGAATGCTATCCCTCAACACTACATCCTTCACGTATTTTTACTGCTGATGGCACAAGCCTACTAGTTTCTGTGCAGCTTCCATGCCTCCATCAGATCTTTCCTGCATCATGCCCTTTGTTCCAATGTGTTTGATGAATTCACAGAATGTTTGCTAATTTCACTTGGCAGGTTAGCTGCACTACCAAAGCAATTTAAGCTGTATTTGATAACACAGAGGTTATTATGATCAGTTTATATGATTGGGACATTTGTTAATCGGCTTAATATATATCTATGAATATTATGCAAGACATATCTACTTCAGTTTTCTTCTTAGGAACTTTAACTTGAGTAATCACTCATTATTCTCATGCAAATTAGGATTTTATCCTAGCTATCAAAGATAATAAACATGAATATTAAGTTATAACATATATATTTATTTACTTTCTTTTAAGGTAAAAATGCACATCAAATCACCAACTGATTTTGAATGGTTAAAGCAGTCTAGATTTTATTTCAAGGAGGATTTCGATCAAGTCTTTGTATCCATTACAGATGTAGATTTTATTTACCAAAATGAATTCCTGGGTTGCACTGATCGTCTGGTTATAACACCTCTTACAGACAGGTTAGAAACACAGTTATACGTCATAAATACTTTTTACATATATAGTGTTTATTTAACATAATATCTTCAAAGAGAATCATTCCGAATTAATTCCTGTGTGGGCTAGGTCATTGATGAAAGTCTTTCTTACATAACCTCACTAATCATTACATCTCACCTAGTCATTCCTAGAAGAGTTTTATCACTTCGTAGTCTTAAAAGGTTTAGTCACAGAACTGAATAATTTTAAGATTATATGGTAGATTATATTTTAGCAGTATTTCTATTATGAAGATAAGATTAGGTCAAATATTTTAACCTCTGTAACAAAGGATTCTATAAGGGTTTTGTTACTAACAATGTCTGAAAGTCTAAGACAACCGATCACTGCCTATCTTCTTATTAGTAGTGGGAAACATTTTAAATTTGTCTGTGAGAATCTAGATTTTGACAAAGTCCCTGCTGAACGTGCTTGCTATTCTCCCTCTGTAACCAGGCAATCAAACAACAACCATTAATTTTATTTTAAATAAATGTGGATTAACCTTTTTCCTTTTTTTTTTTTTTTTTGGTTAAAATTCTTCCTCCACGTTTTCCATTCTTGAGATGTTACTTTTGGCCAAGTCAGAAACTAAACAGCCAAAAGATACTTCACTTGCAAAAAGATCCCCTCAAGAAACAACAATAACTTCCACAATACCATTGCTATTATGTGGAATATGGGTCTGTACAGCTTTTTGGAACATCTTTATTTCTCCATCTTTATTTCCCCAGAAGAGGTGGGACTGCTATTGTGACAGCTCAGTCCATTTCTGCAGTAGACTATACTGAACCCAACAATCAAGTACTTTTTTATGCAAAAAGATAAATTCTACCCTCACATTTGTCTTGACCCCAGTACACCCTTAGGAGTAAAACCTTCATTCACTTACGTTTCCTATTAGTTAACAGAATCACATAGAAAACATCAAGGTCCTTACAGTGAAAATTTGGTGTAATATATTGCAGTGATTCAAGCTAAATCGTATCAACTAGTTAGTTATTAACCTCTATTTTCTACTCTATTTATTGCTGATTAAAGACAAAAATACATTTGTTAGAAAAGTACTCAAATTTGAGTATTTAGGGTTGATTTGACAGTGAAGATACCCCCTCATTTGTACAGAAACTTTGTCATTTTAATTCCTTGAGCATTACTCTGCTGTGACTTAATGTGACTGAAAATCATAGCTAAGGATCACACACACAGCTAAAACAGCAATCTAGACTCTTTAAGACTACACCCTCTCCCCCCCCCCCAAAAAAATTAAAATTGTCTTTTAAAATTTTTACCCATAATTATGGCAGGGGTCATATAGACTTATTCTTTTACACTTCATGATTTAGACAAATGTAACCTAACCTAATGAATTGTATAAAGATTAAGATACTGCCAAAAATGATGAAGTAGCACCATTCAACAGCAGAATCTATTTATTATAGCTTCAAAAAGAGTTAATTACAGTTAAATTCCTTTGTGGTGTGCATTAATGTATTAACTTATCGAATATTCACAGTTTGTAATGAACTAGATAAAGACCAGATAAATACTTTTTGGTTGTACATGTAATATTTAAATGCTGTGTTTCATGACTTTTACCACTCTGATCTTCCTGAACTCAGTGAAATCGATGGAACTGCTTTATGAAGAAGTGATGCAAGAATATAGCACATAGATTGTTTTTTATGTTTGCATATGCATATATATGTGTAAACATACATATAATTTAATAAATCAATATGATTTAACATTTATAGGTGCTATATAACTTTAGCTCAGGCTTTGGGAATGAACATGGGAGGAGCTCCAGCAGGACCAGCTGGAACTGGTAAAACAGAAACAACGAAAGACATGGGAAAGGCTCTGGGAAAATACGTAGTAGTCTTTAACTGCTCTGATCAAATGGACTTCAGAGGTTTGGGTAGGATTTTCAAAGGTAAGATTTCATAGAATCTTATTAGGATGGAAGGGACCTCCACAGGTTATCTAGTCCCACCTCCTGCTCAGAGCAAGTGCCATTATGGCAGGTTGAAAGAACCTTATTCCTGTTGGGCTTGAGTATCTCCAAGGATAACCAAAACAATTCAGGGCCCCTGTTCAAATATTTGACCAACCTCATGGTAAAATTTTTTGTAAACATGTTGACTAGGAATTTCCCACATTGCAACGTGTCCCCTGGCTCTTCTTCCACTGTCCATCTCAGAATAGTTTGGCTCCAACTTTTCAGCTTTCAGTTCCTATGGACAGCAATAGACTTTCCCTTTAGCTTTCTTTTCAGGATGAAGAAACTGTTCTCTCAGCCTGTCCTACTCTGTCCTATCCTCCAGTCCCCGTCCATCAGGGCAGCCATCTGCTGGACTTGTGCCAGTATATCAGTGTCTTTCCTCTGATGGAAAGCCTCAGACTGGACATGCTACAACTGCTATCTCTCAAGTGCAGAGTAGAGGCAAACTGATTTCCTTCAGCCTGCTGTATATAATCTTAATGCAGCTGGTTTCATTTGTGACAAGTGCATAATTCCAATTCATGCTCAGTTGTTAAACATGACACCCATTTCTTTTTTGCAAAACTACTTCGTAGCCAGTGAGCACCAAGTTTGTGTTGCTGCACTGAGTTATTCTGTCCCAGATAAATGAACTGTTAAACTTCATGAAGTCTTTCAGCTCATTTTGCTAAGCTATGGTATTATATGTATTGAGAAGGGGTGAATCTATTCAAATTTTTGTTTTGTTGTTGCTTAATTGTCATAACAAGGAAATAATAGTGTCAAAAAAGTGTCTAGAATAGTGTGTTTCTAAGTGTGTATCCCCCTTGAAAGTAAAAACCTGAATTAAAAAAAAAAAACAAACAAAACCAACCAAACAAAAAAACCCACAGGATTTTGTCACATAACATTTTAGGGCTAGTCTTTTGAAATTGTATGTCACTTATTTTGATTTTTTTTAGATGAACAGTATTGCTTTTTGCAAAAGAATTGAATTGCTACTTTACAATAACAGGCTTCATTCGTGGAAAGATCAGTACCAAAGATCCACTGAATACCCCAACTTTTCAAAAGATTTTTCTGATTTTGATTCACTACCAACCCTTTTGTAGAACTTGACTAATATTAATTCAGTTTGAATATAGATATGAAAATAGTCAGGTGGATTGGAGGAATATAGGCCTTGGCCACAGGCCAATAAAATTAATTATTTGAAAAAAAAAAAAAAGACATGTAGTTCAGATATCTGAAATATGCATGAAGAAAAAAGAGGTAACACTTTTTCTGTCACTATTTTAGGCCTTGCACAGTCTGGATCTTGGGGATGTTTTGATGAATTCAACCGAATTGAGTTGCCTGTCCTGTCCGTAGCAGCACAACAAATTTATATTATCTTAACAGCAAGAAAAGAAAGAAAAAAGCAATTCATTTTTTCTGATGGAGACTGTGTGGATTTAAATCCAGAGTTTGGAATTTTCCTAACAATGGTAAATGTAGCAATACTTCCCTAGAAGTAACAAATTATGCCATATACAAGTTAATTACATGACAAGGTGAAAATAACTTTCTTTTTTTTTTATGAATTAGGTGAAGCCGTTGCTGTAGAATTAGACTGAACTACCAGAACACAATATAAATAGTTGTTCATGAATTGCTTGCCTTAATTTTTGCTTTGATTATTCCTAAGGTTCAGTGCATTACATCCCCTCTACTGTATTGCAATTCATTATGTAGTGTACCTAAAAGTTTGGCCAAACTTCACAAATTCTCTGTGAATGAAAAGCTTTAACAGTATTAGTAAGAAAGATACTGTAGGGGAAAAAAAGAGGACCTTCAATTAAGCCTGGAGATACAGGAAAGATTTTTCAAGGAGATATGTCTTGTCTAATGGGCACTTTATATGCATAAATAATAAGAATTGTAAAGCTGATTTACAGACCATAAGTACAATGATTCTGGAATAAACTACTCCCCTTGTACTGTGGTGACAACAGGTCTTTTCAAAACCTATTGCAAAAAACAATCAGACCCTTTCATTTGCTGATACAGGATGTGTCTAAACATATCCACAATGCTAGATGTCCAGTTTTGGCCTTCTGTGGTAGAGGTGTCCATTCTGGTCTGTGTGTCAATCCTGGATTTAGCACAGGCATTATGACAGTACTGTGTCCTGCATTCTGGGTGTCATTTATGAGATACATTGTTCCCTTTCTTATAATGTCAACTTGTGAAAAATTATTGCAGTATATATCCATCAAAGATAGGTTCTACATCTGAATGGATAATCTACAGAAAAAAAGACATGCAAGGCAGTAAAACATAATTTTAGACAGGCAGTTACCAACCATTACTCCAAGGCTGAAACACAAACTCCTGGATTTAGATGAACTTTCAGGATATTCTGTCACGTTGCCACGGGATTCCTGAGGCTTTGCAGAACCAATTCCTGTAATTTCATAGGCAGCAGGGTATTTTCAAATGTATGCTTCCTAATGCCAAGGCAGATGGAAATTAAAATACTCATTTGCATGTTCAAGTGCAGGATAATAAGGAGGCCATAAATATATTGACCACTTCTAATTTTGTAAATGTCACCTGTTTTATGTTAGAGGTATTCCTCGTGTTTGCAGCAAGGTTCAGGAAAACCTCTATTAGTCAGAATTTCTTAGTCATTGACACTGTATTCCATATGACTTTGTTGTGAAGTTTTCATGTTTTAATTTTGTTGAATGTGTTATTTTTACTGCTGTTACAAAATATTCTCTGCTTATTCTTGAATTATTATTAAAATCAGTTCTATCACTAAAAGAATTCCAGTTTCTTATGTGATTCTTAAGCAGATGGATTTACTCACAATTAAACATTCAGTGAAAGTCTGTATTTTAAAAACAAACTTTAGACACAAGAAATATAGAAAAGAACACCCTTATATTTCTTCATTGTAAACTGCTTATTATTCTTTTTTCTTGGTTCTCGCTAGTTACTGAATCTTTAACACGTCAGAAGACCTACCTCTTCTGCACAATGTATAGAACTTGCTCTTCCCTGAATGCTTATGGTTTGACCTGTGTCAGTCAAGCATGTATTTATTCTTCAGTTACCAGAAATTTCTCCATAATTACTGTTTTCCTTATGAACTATCATTTTATTAGAATTACCTTGCTACTGAGAGGTCAATGTTTCTTCTGGAAATACAGTAGAAGCAATCAACCAAATAGATTTTATTCCATAAAATTTTAAAATTATGTTTGCTGGCTTGCATCTGCAGTTATAACACCATTATGCATAGGGTATTTAATTCATAGTTCAGTTGAAGTTTATTGTGACAAGGGTATTAACTGAATAGATCCAGGCATTTGTGCTTAAATTTACTTTTCTTGAACAATAAGAAGAATGCTATTTTGACTATTGTAAATAATAATGCAGTGTGTCTTCTTATATAGAATCCTGGATATGCTGGACGTCAAGAACTGCCAGAAAATCTAAAAATTCAGTTTAGAACCGTTTCAATGATGGTTCCAGATAGACAGGTACAATTAATGAGTGAACTGAAAGAAAAAATGTTTTTATTTGACTCTTTCACTTTCCCTATCTATCTTCAGAAAAAATAATTTCTAAAAATTTTTTTTTATTATTTTAGATAATTATAAGAGTTAAGCTTGCAAGTTATGGATTCATTGACAATGTGATATTGTCTCAGAAATTCTTTGTTCTTTATAAACTTTGTGAGGAGCAGCTCACTAAGCAGGTAATGTTATGCATTCTGTTCCTCTTTGTTTTTGTATATGTATATGTAAATGTTTTTTACATAAAACACATGCTCCAGTTTTGGTTTGTGCAGGTTTTTTTCCTGAAGAATCACTTTTATGCTTCTAAAAAAATATTGAAGTAATTAAAATATAATTCAAGCATGTTTATATTAAAATTTATGAACAAATAACCATGTTAATTCATGTATGTGTAGTCAGATACCCACGTTTGTCTAATTGTTAAAAATGTTAGCTTTCAGTTGCATATATATGAAATTCTCTGCCTAAACGTGGGAAAATTAACCTGGTGATGTCACTTTTCTGTAAGAATTAGTGAAGTCTAGAGAAAGCATTCGGAGTTTGGAAACTGCAGGAGGAACGTCTCGAGTTCGATTTAAGTTGCAGTGCTGCTCTGCAGTGCACAGAACTGCTTTCATCTGAGGTCTAGGGTTTAAGTTTCCTCAGTCAGAAAGTCCCAGTCTGGAATGGAACTATTGGTTTTTTTTGAACACTGCTACAAAGAGCTAAAAGATACCTGCTATATGGGTTTGTAAATGATGAAGTCAATGAAATTTGAAGTAGAAAACTTACACTACCTCCCTCCCTTCCTGAAAATAGTATTATTGTCCTTCATTTATTTTAATAGAATAATTCCTCAACAGCAAGAATTCCTGTGTTAGCTACCTTTTCCAGGCAGGGTAACTACACTATAGAAGGTGGTTAGTAAGGCAAGGTTTGATATACTGATGAAATAAATCTATAGAACTCATTACTGATGCATAAGCCTTTTTCTTCACCCTCTTCTAGGTTCATTATGACTTTGGTCTGAGGAATATCCTGTCAGTACTTAGGACTCTTGGATCTCAAAAGAGGGCCAGACCAAATGAAAGTGAATTAAGTATTGTTATGAGAGGGCTAAGAGATATGAATCTTTCTAAGTTGGTAAGAATCTAACTTAAGATTTTAGCACCATATTATACGCAAGACTACTAGTAATTTCTTTTTCTTTTTTTTTTTTTGTAGAAGTTGAGAAAAAAGCTAAAACACCCCTTTCTTTTAAAAAATGAAAAGAGATAAACATATTATCATTAAATGCTAGTGAATGTTTATTAAACTTTAAAACAGTAGTTAGGGCTCAATGTTCAAATAAGTTAATATTGGTTTAGCTGTGGGTATGACATTTTACATACTGACTTGTGTATTGACTGATTACTGTACTATAAATAAACTGAATAATTTGAATGTGAACTAAATTAATCTTTTAAAGTATGCCTGCTCAACAATGCATGTTTATGCAGTTGCCAGTAATGCAAGTCCTCAAGTAATGAAGTACGTAGTGTTCAGTCCAGTTAGCACATGCATAACAATCATGTGCCAAAGATTTCTAGTTAATTGTCAGTCTGTTTCAATCAGGTTTTGCTTTATCAATTACTGTAAAAGCAGTAGAAAGTAAGAACAGAGTTAATATATAGACAAACAAATAGCATGTATGCATATATCTCAGTGCGTACACCTTGGGGATATATTTTTGTCAATAAATGTTGCCATGTGTCTAAAATTATGGGTGGTATTTTTGTGGAAATATCATAGCCATAATAACTTTAAAAAAAAAGGCAAGACAAGAATTTTTGTACATAGAAACAGTATCTTCTGCTAGAACAGCTGAAAAATGTAGAAAAAAACAGGTCTGTATGTACACATGATTTTGTTCAGGGTTAGTGTAGAAGCAGTGTGCTTCAAAATTAAATAGAGCTTGGGAACAGTTGATTATAGTGTCAGTAGATAAGTATCAGTTAGATTCTGTACACAAAAAAAAAAAAAAAAAAAAACCACCAAAACCAACCAAACAAAAAAAACCAGTTGCTGCCTGTATGCCTTTAAATTGAAGACAATATTATATGGAAAGGGGAAAAGTGTATGTACTGAACGTGGAGATGACTAGGGAGCAGAGATTCTAGTGTGTCGTAAATCCAATGTATGCATCAAATTTGTGGGTTTGATATCCAGCAGGTGTAAGAATTCTACCTTCAACACATTTTTTAAAAGGTTTTTGGAGGTGTCCTTTAAGTATTAGGATTCAAAAATCATACATGTAGTGAATGTTTTAAATGTAGAATTTTGCTTTTTTTTTTTTTTTTTTTTTTTTTCCAGTGATAGTGTGAGTTTTTTGGGTAGACAGGGGCTTGTTTAGTTCCACCAATATAGTCACCATAAAGGCATTTGCATTGAATGAAGTGTTGTTTGTTGTAGGAATTGAAAGCACATAATGCCGGTATTTTTATGGTTCTATTACAGAGGTATTGAATTTAGTGGTAGTGGAAATACCTTGACAAATTTAGCATTTTTTGCTCAGGTACAGACTAAATCTATTTTATGCTTTTTGGACTTCAGGGAGTTTGCTTTTGGTGAAGTGCTTGGTAATGCTGGGAGGAAAACTATTTAAGGCCTGGAAAAGGAAGTTATGGGAAGGTTTCTTTCCAGATAGCATGTTCTGTCCAATATATGCTGTGACTATTGGGGGATTTTACAGATAGATTCGGTGTGTACTCAGTGGGAAATTTCTTTCAGTTTTGAATTTATTTTTCTCATGGCATGGATGACAATATCAAAATGCTATCGCCTTATTGACCTATCCTGTTGGTAGTATGCATTTATGAACAGAGGCATCTGTATTTAGAAAATATATTCTTACTGTTTATTACTTTACAGTAGAGATTAATTTTGGATTTTGGTTTGAGAAGTTTGGATAACCATTCTTTAAACACTTAATAACTTTTTTGTTTGTTTGTTTTTCTTTCCAGATAGATGAAGATGAGCCTTTGTTTCTCAGTCTTATCAATGATCTATTTCCGGGGTTGCAGTTGGACAGTAGTACATATATGGAGCTACAGGCTGCAGTAGCTAATCAGATTGAAGAGGCAGGATTGATTAACCATCCACCATGGAATCTTAAGCTTGTTCAGGTAAAACATTTTTTTTTCCTAAAATCTTTTTAACAAACAGAAGTCAGAACACCATTTTAATGGTTAAATCTCTGTCTCATTCAAGGACCTGTGCTCTTAATAATGGAATAAAATAAAGGTTGTGTGTAGACCACACTAAGGAATAATAATCTAAGGGTCATTTTTTTGTTATTATTATTACTTTGTTAAATTATTCAGAAGAAAAAAAAATGTTAAAGCATGCTGTTAACCCATCCTTTCCCAGATATGGTAGTGCATCTAAGCTATTTGAATGCAGAAATGAAGCACATAAATGGCTCTCTAAACATGAGTTTCTTAGGCTAGAGTAGGGATGGTAGGGCATAAGAATAGTTGGGAGGCATTTTGAAGGCCAAGGCAGAAAATAAATAGTGACAAGAAACAAAGCCAGGGCACAACTTCTGCTACACAGGAAATGAGAGCTAAAAGACCTATCATAGGGCAAAGAAAAAAAAAAAGAGGTGTGTTTTCATGACTTAAATACGTTTCTGTAATGAAGGATGGTCTTCATGATGGGTTTGAGCAGACATTATAGGAAACAAAGACTCAAACCTTATGTGAGAAAGAACCTGTATTGTTGGGTAATCATTCAGCTTAGCCGTATTGGATTAAAAGAGATAAAGTATGTGTAGAAGCCTCAGGCAGTCTTAGTATATGCTATGACAACCTTATTTGAAGCTATGACAAGGCTAAGTATGCAAGTGAGCATGCAGGAGGTACTGTAAAATGAAAGAACCAAAAGATAGAAGATTGTTAAGGTGTTCCGAAAATCTAATTATTTTTGATTTAGAAATATTTATAAGACATTATGTTCAATAAACTAATGATTTAATGGTTAAACCATGATTTTGGATTATGGTAATTTTTTGTTTAGTGTGGGTTAATCATATGGCATATTGCTGATTAATGGGTATATAGTTATTTAATAGGAAGGCCTTGAAGTGCTAGGTTTGTTCATAGGCTGTACAGTCTTCATATATAAAAACCTGCAGGAAGTGCTGTGCCTATGTCTATTTCATACACTCAAGATGTTTTAGCACTTTACTGCTTAGTTATTTGTGTGTTAAATATTTTGCTACTATTCATTTTTTTCCTTTTGAGTAATACAGAAAATCCTTTTTAAAATCTGGTTAAAAAAACAAAATGTTGAGTTGCTTTGAATAGGTTAGGCAAGATTTAGTTCGATAAACTGTTTCATAGTAAACTTGGTGCTTTACATATTAGGACAATTCCACAACACACTGCAAATCAACAAACACAAGCTGGTTTCAGTTCTGAGCACATTATGTTCTATGTCTAATATATTTACAATCACTGACTATCAAACATATTAAATGCAAGCCAAAATCTTCCAAAAGCTTATTTCTCAAAACATTTTGATTTTTAATAGTTGTATGAAACTTCTCTAGTACGTCATGGATTGATGACACTTGGACCTAGTGGATCTGGAAAAACAATGGTCATAACCATATTAATGAGAGCAATGACAGAATGTGGACAACCTCATAGAGAGATGCGAATGAATCCCAAAGCTATAACAGCTCCTCAGATGTTTGGAAAACTAGATGCTGCAACTAATGATTGGACAGATGGAATATTTTCTACACTGTGGAGGAAAACACTGAAAGCTAAAAAGGGTATGTAAATACTTTGTGTGGGGTGTCATAAAAATACCTCTTAAATGACATATTGAAAAAAGAATGTTGAATTTGCAGATGTGGTTAAGTCCTTTCTTGAAAACAACTATAGAGAACATAGCCAATGTTACAATTCACTTCTCAAGAAAGGGCAAGAGTTTAAAAAAATATTGTTTCAGTATTATATCTATATAAAAACTGTTTGTTTCCTTGCCACTCTAGTTCTATAATGCAGATGGAGGCTGCAGATGGAGACTTGAAGGCTGATAAAATACAGTGAAGATTTACTGATAGAATCATAGAATCATTATGGTTGGAAAAGACCTTAAAAAAAGGGAATTCCTCTAGGGAACCTTCCCAAAACGAGGTTCTTTTCTTAAAATGGACATGTTGAACTGTTTGGTTTTTGGTCTTTGATGTTGAAATGGGTTTACATAGCAAGGTTTTAGTAGCAGGGGATCTGCAGGGCTGACCTATATGAGAAGAAGCCAGGGACTCTACTGTGCTGGACGTGGCCAGTTTTATCTGGAAAAGAACCACCACAGGACGTGGCTGAGACTATCAGTGAAAATGGTGGTGTCTTTGTGGTAATATATTTAAGAAAGGGCAAAACACTGCTCAGGCTGTGAGGAAGAAAAAGAGAAACAATCCTTTGAGCGCCAAGGTCGGTGAAGGAGGGAGAGGAGGTACTCCAGACACCAGAGCAGATATTCCATGCAGCCCAATGGAGAGGACCATGCCAGAGAACACTGCAAGTGGATATGCTCTGAAGGAACTGCAGCCCATGGAGAACCCATGTTGGAGCAGGCTTACCCTGAAGGACCGCAGCCTGTGGAGAGGACTCATGCAGGAGCAAATTTTCTTGAAGAACAAGGATCCATGGCAAGGATCCGCATTGGAACAGGGAGAAAGTGTGAGGAGGAAGGAATGGCAGAGAGGAACTGTTATGAACTGATCATAACACTCATTATCTGTATCGCATATGCTGCACAGGGTGGTGGTGGAGGAAGGAAGAAGAGTTAGATGGGTTGGGAAGGAAGGAGTGAAGTTGAGCATGGACTAGAAAGGGGGTGGAGGAAAAGTTTTTTTTGTTTGTTTGTTTTTTGTCTTTCTCATAATCCAATTCTATATTAATTGGCAATAAATTAGAATTAGAATAGTTCAACTGAAAGGGACCTAGAAAGATTGAGTCCCACTGCCTGACCAATTCAGGGCTAAAAGAAGTTAAAATATTTTATTAAAGGTGCTTAAGCACCCTCACGGTAAAGAAACTTTTCCTAATGTCCAGTCTGAACCTCCCCTAGCACAGCTCTGTGCCGTTCCTAAACATCCTGTCATTAGTTCCCAGGGAGAAGAGACCGACACCTCTCTCTCCATTTCCCTTCCTCAGGAAGTTGTAAAGAGCAATGAGGTTGCCTCTGAGCCTTCTTTTTTTCAAATCAAAGTGTCCTCAGCCCTTCCTCATATGACCTATCTTCTGGCCCTTCTAACAGCTTCGTTGTCCTCCTCTAGATGCATTCAAGTATCTTATCATAGAATCATAGAATATCCCGAGTTGGAAGGTACCCATAAGGATCATCAAGTCCAACTCCTGGCACCGCACAGGTCTACCCAAAAGTTTAGACCATGTGACTAAGTACACAGTCCAATCACTTCTTAAATTCAGCAGGCTTGGTGCAGTGACTACTTCCCTGGGGAGCCTGTTCCAGTGTGCAACCACCCTTTCGGTGAAGAACCTCTTCCTGATGTCCAGCCTAAACTTCCCCTGCCTCAGCTTAACACCGTTCCCATGGGTCCTATCACTGGTGTTTACGGAGAATAGGTCACCTGCCTCTCCACTCCCCCTCGTAAGGAAGTTGTAGACTGCGTATCTTAATATCCTTTCTATAAATAGTAATTTTATAAATTAATTTTCCCCAAGTCAAGTCTATTTTTCATGATGGTAGTTGGCAAGTGATCTCTATCTTTACCTCAACCCATGAGCATTTTCGTCTTATTTTCTCACCCTGTCCTGTTGAGGAGGGAGAGTGAGAAAGTGGTTGGCTGGGTGTCTAGCAGCCAGAAAAGGCAAAATGTACATTATAAAGATATGAAAAAGCCCTCATTTGCTTCTTTCAAAAATGGCATCTTAACTGGGTGTTCAAGTAATATAGTAATGAGTATGTGTGGAGACAGCAGAATTTACAGTAAGCAAAATTTATTTTTATACATTATTTAAGTTCTGAGGCATTTTCAATGTTCTTTAAGCATGAGGATACGAACCATGTATTTTTTTATTTTTTTATTTTTTTATTTTTTTTTTCCAGGTGAAAATGTGTTTCTGATTTTAGATGGTCCTGTAGATGCAATCTGGATTGAGAATCTAAATTCAGTTTTGGATGATAACAAGACCCTCACTCTAGCAAATGGAGATCGAATTCCTATGTCCCCTACATGTAAGCTGTTATTTGAAGTCCACAACATTGAGAATGCCTCTCCAGCCACAGTTTCTCGAATGGGTATGGTCTATATCAGTTCCTCTGCCCTCAGCTGGAGATCGATATTGCAAGTAAGATTACCATTGCTGGCTACTCCTAACTTTACCTTGTTATATATTTATACAGAAGAATAATGTGGATGTTTTTCAGGCATGGCTGAAAAAACGTTCTCCTCAAGAAGCTGAAGTTTTACAAAGTTTGTATGATAGAATATTTGAACCAGCATATACGTATATGAAACTAAACCTTAATCCCAAAATGGAGCTTCTGGAATGTAACTACATTATGCAGGTAAAACAGATACTGTGTAAGTCTGTATGAATTGACATAGTAAGTGTGGAAAAATAGCAAAATGAACATTCGATATCAATAAAATTTCATTTGAAAAGATTGTTTCTGACATAGGAAACCACAACCTCAGTATTTCTTTCTTAGGGAATACAAGAGGAACTGTTAGGGGTGTGCAAAATAAACTTTTACTTCTCCTTATTGCTTTCTATATAGGCTAATCTTCTGTTGACTGGATTTTGCAAGCTTTAGAAGGTTTTCAGAAGTACGTGTTTTTTAAGCTTGTGGTCTCATTCCAATTCTTTAAATACCAAACATATTGCTGTAAGGGTCAGACCAACCTTACTGGTACTGTCAGCAGAGACAGCAAAGAATAATTCTAATTATCTTTTTATCCAGATGTAATAGCTATGATCCTGTCAGTCAATGTTTCCAAGTTCAGCATAATAATTTTTGCTTCTCCCTTCCTATCAATTGCAGTTCTTCCTTGAGTGGGATCAAATCAGTGTTTTATTATTAATAAAAATTATTTGCTTGGTGGATATTGCAAGATTGCAAGTCCTATACTGCATGTCTCCAGCTGATTTGTTTATGAATCAGTTGTCATGTGCAGATTCTAAGTCTCCAGACTCTGCATTGGTCCATGTAATCTCAGCTTTATATTGACAGTCTCATTAAAAAAAAAAAATCAGTAGCGACTTTGAATAAGAGAGTAGACAAGGTAATATTTTGGCTAACACTACAATTAATATTAAAGTACCCAATTAGAACCTAGTATCTCTTTACTGTCCATTAGGGATTTAGCTTCAGATGTTCAATAGTTGGAAGTATTTTGCTGCAAATTAATAGCCACAATTGATGCTGCAAAGATTAACTACGTGCAGTATCAAATGGAATTAAGTTATCTATGGAATTGAAGACCACAGGCAGAAACTATGTAATTCATTCATTTATGATGATAAAAAAAAAGTAGATGTGTTCTCCACAAATTTTCTACAAAGAGAGAATATTTTTTTCTTCTGCATTTTTTATCTGTGAGACCTTTGAATTCATGTAGTATTTTTTTCTTTTTTTAGTGTTGATTGCTTGCACTTCCCGAATAGGGAAATATTTCCCTGATTTAACCTGTATTGAATATTTCTTCCTGTGATGCAAATCTCTAGTTTCTGTCACAGGTGTGACAGTAAATAACCCACACTGGATCTCCATGCTGGTGCTTACCTAAGATCTAGTGAGATCAGACCTTTTACACTACTTGATAACTTTATACATTCAGACACTCACTTGCTTCCACCCTCCAGTATTATGTTCAATTCCTCTTCCCAGCAGGGATTTTGCTCTTGGTGTGGGAGGCTTCGGCAAAAAGTCTCATTAGTTCTGTGCTGAGCAGCCACTTGCAGCTACCAGGATTGGGCATTACTTGACAAAAGTCCCTTGGCATTATTCAGCTTTTTCTCTCTGATCTCTACAGGATCTTCCCCCACTTCCAAGTTCTTTCCTCCAACCATGATCTTAACATCCTTCTTTCTGCACTCCCTTTTTTCCAAGACTACTTCGTTTTGGGAACCCTTTTTCTTCCGTACCACCTCTTCTTCCCCAAATTTCAAGGTCCCACTTTTCCCATAAATGGTCTAAGAAGCACTGTACCTGATCGGCTTCCTGACTGGTGCATCTACCTCATGTCTTTTTACTAACTGCAGGATTCAGGATATTCCAATTTTGTTTAGCCCAGGTATTATCAAAAATTACACCCCAGATCAGTTGCAGGTAGCAGACTTGTACCCGAGAGTTCAGAAGTCAAGTTTTGAATGTTCACCCACTCAAACACATGTACCCGATTATCTGTTTTTTGTTAGCATTCACTGTTAACGGTGTTTTTCTTTTGTTTGCCCCAATCCTAAGGGTATAATTACCTTATAATAGTATTATGTAAAAGTGATTCCACTGTTGCCTTCCTTCTTGCAATTTCCACTGTCTTTGATTTTCTAACTATATATATATTCTACTGTTCATCCTAGATTTTTTTTTCTGCTGTTTTTTACTTTTATATTTGCGTTTTGACTGTTCACCTTCCTCTGACCCACCTCATTACATTGACAAACGAAATTTACCTTAGAAGATTCATGTAGTTTTTGTTTAGGGATATCCTGTCTTATAAGCCTATTGGAAAAGTCAATTAACTTGTAGCTAAGGATGGTCTGATTGATACGGTCTGCCTGAAGGAGCAAAGGTGTTCAGTGGAGTTCTTTACCAGAGATTTTCATGTAACTAAGCAGTCATAGCAGAAGACAGGCAGTTATTTACAGCTAAATAATTGATCACATGAAAGGAAATCAATGATTAAAGTAAAGGATCAGTTTTTACAAAGGAGAGATGTTACCACTGGTCCTGAGGTACCCGTGCAGGGATTAGTTCTGTTCAAAATGTCCATTAAAAACTTGGAAAAGTTGTAGGTGAAGAAGTTTACTGATGACACTAAATTATTGAGGGTGGTAAGGACAAAACAGCTAACCATGAAGAACTATAGACAGACTTTATGGGACTGAATAAATAGGTAATAAAATGGCAAATGAAATTCATGAAGGGGCTTGCACAGGATAAAACAAACTGTTCAATGCCATATATAGCACACCAATGGAACATCTTGCCAAAGGGTGTTATGGATGGTAAAAGTTTATGTACGTTCAAGAGCAATCCTGATATTTTCATGGTAGAAAAATCTATAGAGGACTAATAAACCTAGAAAAAGTGTATTTGGTACAGAAAGACCTAAATTGCACAGAGTACCAGCAGGAAGTACCACTGTCAGTACCACTGCAACCCAAGAAAGTACCACTAGGATGTATCATATTTTTTGTTTGTTTTTAGTCTTCGAAAAGAGTCCACTTGGTATTTTCATCTGATCTGTTACAACCATTTGTGGTATTTTTATGAGTCAGTTTATCTTTATCTGTTTTCTTTCTTAAAAAAAAATATATATATTGTTACAGAATACTGCTAAGAGCCAAAGCATCATGTAAAACTTTGCAATTGTGCTTATGTTTGAGGGGACAAACAGATTATGGTCAGATAAACTGGGACAAAGCCTGTATCTGCAATAATTAGATAACATATCAATCATCTCCCAAAGAAAAGTAGTGGCATTATTTTAACGTTATTAACTATAATTGATATTGGTTAATCATCTTTTTTAAACTGGGTTTTAAATTAATAAAAAGTATTCTAACTACTTATGTCCTTAGGCTGCATTTTATATATATAATGTGTATATATATGTATATGTATATATTACTACATTACTTCCTACTTCAGTATGAGATTGAGATCCAAAATAGCATAAAGAATACTAATTCCAGAAGCTGACTGAAAATCTGATTCTCTGTTAGAAAGAAATATTTTGAAGCAATGTATTTGACACTGATTTGTACTGAAAGGAAATATGAGTGATGTTCTGTAAGACAGTCAAAATAAACATCTGGTTTTGTGAGTGATGACATAGATAGCAAGTTACTAGATTTCTGGAATCCAGTTCCTTAAAAACAGAGGGAAGCAATCATAAAATTGGATATTTAGAAGTTTTTTGTTTGTTTGTGTGTTTTTTTTGTTTGTTTTGTGTTTGTTTTTTTTTTTTTTTTACACAAAATGGAAGTTAATGTGCTATATGCAACATTTGACTATAATTTAAATAAATACATTGGAAAGTAACTGAAAATTCTTCCACGCTTAAAAGAATTTTAATGCAAGAGATGCTTTGAGGAATTTTCAGAATTGAGGAGGCACATACATTATAATATTTAATTAAGGCCACCTAGTTTTGGAGTTCTGAATATCCCACTAGGTATTATAAATACCCTTAAAATGTTGTTCTGTTACTCTAGATCTTAAGTTACATTATCAGGTAGGCATAATTTAAAAGGATATTTGACTAGCAAAGTACTTAAGTAATTTTGAAAATGTTGTCCAGGTTTATATAAATATAAATAAATAAGTTAACAATAATGATTAATAATAAAAATTGATAATAATACATTAATAATTAATAACAAATAGATTAAATATTTTTAATCTATTTTCTTGAGTTTGTAGTTCTGAATTTTATATTATTCTTTGGTAATCTGTATTTTCAATTTATAATTTAAAGTTTGAATACATATAAATGCATATAAATGTAAGTATGTATGTGTAAAAATAAAAAATGATTATATAATATTTTCTTAATGCATAATACTTTACAATATTTTCAGTCTATTAATCTTCTGGAGGGCTTGATTCCATCGAAGGAAGAAGGTGGTTTATCAACTATATCTCATCTGCATAAATTGTTCTCCTTTGGAATAATGTGGAGTTTAGGTGCCCTTTTGGAGTTGGACAGCAGAGATAAACTTGAAGCCTTCATTAGAGCTCATGATAACAAATTAGATTTGCCAGAAATCCCCCCTGGCACCAGTCAAACGATGTATGAATTTTATGTTACTGATTATGGTAAGAAAAAGCATTGGCAGTCTTTTTTTATACTGGCATTTTAAAACTGAATATAGCTCATTTGAAATTTAAAATTACTAATTTAGACCTAGTTCTTTGGTAATTGAAGCACAGATTTTGACAGTACAGTAGTAACACAGATTCTGTATGCATCAGCTTTGTCAAGGTGAGATGTTAGAAACCAAGAATTGGTAGTATTGGTGGTTCATTGGTAGTATTTTCTTCCTTTGTTTCTAGTTTCATTTGCACATATTTTTTTTCTCTATTAACTATCGTTAAACAGTCTACAATTTTTAGGTAATTTATGCTTAGGCTGTTCTAGCCTAAATTATTTTTATGTTTATACTTAATTTCCTCACAGCTAGAATTTTTTGATAAATATATAATCTGATTTAAATTCTACTTCATAATCATTGTTTATCCATGTATGATGATCAGCAATAAATCTTAAATTTTATGACTTCAAATAGTGTCATATTTTCCAGAAATAATTTATAGTTTAAATTACACACACAACAAAATTTACAAAGAATTTATTGTTCTTTCGTAGTATTTTCTCACATTAATGCATCTATTTCTCATTTATCCAAATCTAGATTATTTTGCAAGCAATGTTGATTTAGTGTAATCACACACAATCCATATTTTCACATTCTATACCTTTTCATCAATAAAGTAAGAACATGTTTCCAAGTAAACATTATTTTGGCCTTTTTATTTAGGAAGCTATCTATAAATTTTAGTAGTACATATATATTTAGTTGGATTCTTTTTTTTTTTTGTACTAACAAAATGTTGACTCTAGGAATTTATTTATTTTTATTTATTTTTTTTGTCATTTCAGGTGACTGGGAACACTGGGGTAAAAATGTTCAGGAATATGTTTATCCAACAGATAGTGTCCCAGACTACGCATCTATTCTGGTTCCAAATGTTGACAATGTCAGAACACAGTTTTTGATAAACACAATTGCAAAGCAACACAAAGTAAGTGCAGGATTACTTATTTAAGTGTATATAAATAGAAACTTACTTATAAAGTAATTGGAGTTGCAATCATTGTTCATATTCTCTGTCTCTAGTATTGCTTGCCAGCTGCATCATTATTACTCTATTTTTGTTTCCTTGACGTGAATTCTCTATACTTATTTCTGTTCTGAGGAAAAAAAAAAAAAAAATGTTAAATATCCACTTAATAAGGCATTTTTTTCTCATAAAAGTTTAATTCCAACAATGCATCATTTTTCTTGGAGGAAGACATAAAACCTTTTCCCTAGTTGTTACACCATATTCCTCTTTCCAGTTTATGCTTTCTTGAATAGAGAAATAAGGAAAATAGACTTCACAAGTCAGCTTATGATAAACATGAAATTACTAACCTTTACTGTATTTTTTTCCTCTCAGTCAGAAAACTGTAGTTAATACCAGTAGCCATGACTACAGAAAAGGAGACTTCTTATACAGATTTTACCAATTAGGTCCAATCATGGGCCACAGACCACATCAAACAATAGTTATTTAAACATATATAGGCCTATTTGCCCAGTGGAAAATCTGGAAAAAACAAACCAACCATCACCACCACCAAAAACATTTGCATTAGCACAATGCTATTAACAGCCCTAGCAACCTGCCATGGAAACATGCCAATCTGTGAGGTACAAGTCAGTATACTCTCATCTCAATATCTGGAACCAATATTAGAAATACATCAAGTGTATGAGCCAGTGCTGGAATTTGGCTTTTCTGTGAAATTCTGGGATTTGGACACAAAACTTTTTACTTGGGTTTGATGAAACTGTTCCAGAGGCCATAATTTGGCTGTCCCTTTGATGTATCAGACTATAAAAACACACAAAATCTTGATATTTAGAAACATGGTAAATCTCTGAAGGTCAATGCCTCAGAAGATATTTGTGGTGGTTTTACCCTACAAGGCAGCTGAGCTCCACCATAACTGCTCTCTCACTCCCTCTCCTCAAAGGAAAAGAGGGAGAAAATACGATGAAAAGGGCTCAAGGGTTGAGATAAGGACAGGGAGATCACTCGCCTATTATTGTCATTGGCAAAACAGACTCAGCATAGGAAGATTAATATAGTTCATTGCCTTTCACTAGAAGACAGGGCAGTAAGAACTAAAATCAAACTAAAAACACCTTCCCCCCACCCATCCTCGTCCACCTCCTCCCCCTGAGCAGCACAGGGGAACGGGGAATGGGGGCTGCGGTCAGTCCCTGGCTCTTCATCTCCACTACTCCTTCACGGTCAGTCTGACCCTGCTGCACGTGGGGTCCCTCCCACGGGATGCCGTCCTTCCCGAACTGAGCCTGTGGGGGCTGCCCACAGGCAGCAGCTCTTCAAGAACTGCTCCCACATGGCTCCATACCACGGGGTCCATCCGTCAGGAGCAAATTGCACCAGCATGGGTCCCCCACAGGTGGCAGCTCCCCCCAGACTCCCTGCTCTTGCGTGGGCTCCTCTCCACGGGCTGCAGTTCCAGCCCGGGGCCTGCTCCTGCGGGGGCTCTCCATGGGCCGCAGCCTCCTCCAGGCCACATCCACCTGCTCCACCGGGGGCTCCTCCACGGGCTGCAGCGTGGAGATCTGCTCCGTGTGGGACCCCTGGGCTGCAGGGGGACAGCCTGCTCCACCAGGGGCCTCTCCACAGGCCGCAGGGGAACTGCTGCTCCAGCACCTGGAGCACCTCCTGCCCACTTTCTCCACTGACCTTTCTGTTTTCAGGGTTGTTTCTCACTCCTCTCTTCCAGCTGCTGTTGTGAAGCAGTTTTTTTTCCCCTTTCTTAAATTTGCTCTCCCAGAGGTACAACCAACATCACTTACTGGCTCAGAACTGGCCAGCAGCAGGTCCCTTTTGGAGCCGACTGGAGCTGGCTCTGATCTGACCTCTAGAATATCTGTTTTAAAATATCTCTTTTAGCAATTGTGTAATTGGTTTCAGGACAATACCAGGAAGAAAGAATTGTCCTTCCATCACAAGCACGTCACCAAAGATTACATTCAAATTAGACGTTCGAGACTACTTTCCATCATAAAAAAGTCTTCCCAGGGTCATACACTGCAAGAGATTGCTGCAGACTGCTGTAGTGCGTGTGTTAGAAAGTAGAAGGCGTCAAGCAACGGAGAAAAAAAAAAGGAAAAAAAAAAACAAAAAAAAAAAAAAACAAAAAAACACAAGTAAACCCTCTAGTACATTCTCACTTTAATCCTTCCTATTTTGACTCAATAACTAATTTGTGTTGGAGAGTTGAAATGGGATGAAAATACATACTGTGTAACTGCATATGGAGACCCAGAAAAACTATCAGAATAATATATCCTTTAAAATTAGGCACAGAAAGTATCCCTTTCTCTAAAATAATTCTGTTATGCATACTTAGTTAATAGTTTTGATACTACTTGCACTATTTAAATGTCTATTGCAGGCAGTTTTGCTCATAGGAGAACAGGGGACTGCAAAGACAGTCATGATCAAGGCATACTTGAAGAAGTATGATCCAGAAGAACATTTGTCAAAATGTCTAAACTTTTCATCTGCCACAGAACCATTTATGTTTCAGGTAAAAATATAACTTTTAAACAAATCTTGTTTATTATGTCCTTGCTAAATATTTAAATGTACTTAATTCTGATGATAAAATAAGTGATGTAGAAATAAAGTTTAAAGGAACTTTTTTTCCTCTAAGTCCCTTAAAAACTTCAGAAAATTCTATAAAAATATTTTTTTTCAGAGCAGAATAAAATATGTTAACTCATATAGATGCATGATTACTGAGTGCTTTTTCTTTATGTAATTCTAAGAATCCATTTTTTAATATTCTTCATTTATTTTTTTGCTGAAAATTTTTCATTTCTCTTTAGACTAATGATTTTTTTTTGTTTATAATTCATCATTTTTTTCCTGATTCAGTAGTTTATAATCATATATATATAGTTTAATAATAATAAAAAAAAAAAACAGATTTCAAATACTAGATCATCTTATTTCTGCTCAGTTCAGGAGTGACTAGTACAACGATCTAATCTTTAAGGGTCCTCTAGCACTGCAACTTTATAAGATTTCCCTTTCCCAAAAGAACGGCAAAAAATCCGTATAAATAGACACAAATACTACAGATAGCTTTTCAAGTGGTAGAAAGGATGATTTATACCACAGCACTGTGATTCAATACTGTTTTGCTAGGATGTGATCCTGTAAGTTTAGTTGGCTTCATTACCTCTTGAAAGCAATGAATTCATGGTGAGAATGCTCTGGTAGGAGAGTAATCATCGGGGAAGATTTCTTAATTGAAAAGTCTGCTCATGAAGCAGGTTTTACAAATTCCATCCCCAAATCCAGTATTTGTTTTTAAGAAGCTAATTCAAAATGGTATTAAAAAAATGGTGAGAAATCATAACTTCAATCACACTCTCCCTCTCTTTTTTTTCCTTTTTTTTTTTTTTTTTTAAATTCCAAACTCATAGAACACCTGCTGGGCTTTTCTGTTATGTGTAAGATGTCTGGCCATGGTGTATATATTAAACTGTGAAGCAGAATAAGGCAGGCATCCTTTCATGCATGCAAGATTAATTGAACAGTCAGTATCTTTGTCTCAGTGTCCTTCACTTAGTATATTATGGGTCCCTAGAACATTACTGTCCTGAAAAACAAAATCCAGACTTCCTCCTGTCTGGTACAGAGACACTATGAAAGGAACTTATTGTGCCTCGTCTCTGCTACAGTCCTGTGATACCTCTGAAGATATGCTTTTTGTTTTCAGCTAGCTAGTTCAGTACATAGTTCACTCTACTGATTTCCAAGAGAGAAATGTAGCTGGGGGAAAAAACAAAAAACAAAACAAAACAAACAAAAAAACAGTTGAAATACTTCCAAACGGTTGAAAGAGCTGCATTCAAGATAGTTTTTGAAGTTTGAGTTGTCATTCTGAGGGTATTTGAAAGACAGGTTGATTTTAGATGTGATAGCTGTGAAACAAAATTTTTATTTTCTAATATAATCATTTTCTGTTTCTTAGCAGTTTCACTTTAATTAAATGTCTCCAAAATGACGTATTAATGCTAAGAATGTTCTATATGCATTTATCATAGAACATTGAGTTAAATATTTTCCATGGTGAAAGCCATTGGATAAAACTTGTATCTGTTTTCTGTTTGCGATATTTCCAAAAATGTTATTAATACTTCTATCTTTATCACAGTATATGCCATATTCCTCATATAGAACAACAGTTATGCTTATAAAACCAAAACAATTATTTGTCTAAGGAAAACATTTTCTACCATCTTTTAAGGTATTTTTCTGGCATTGTTTCTAAAAGTCCAAGTACCTTTAGAAAAACTTTTGAGCTGAGAGCTTTGAAAATGTATTCTAATTAAATATCAGCATCTTATTTGTCTATCGCATCTTGCTTCTTATTCAGTTCAAAACTAATTGTAAAAGATTTTTGCCACCAAAATGTTAAAATACTGCATTACTTAGTCTACAAGACATCTGGGAAATTATTGTAAAAGGAATCTAAGTTGCCTTTGTATGGTCTGCTGTCATACTGTAAATAGATAGATTTCCTTCAAAATGAAAGCTGAAAGAGGAAAGAAGAGGAAATCATTGGTTAAGTAAGGTGGCACTTTTTTTGTTTTTTAACAATACATTTTAAATATTGTTGCTTTAGATAAAAAACAAGGACTTTCTTTAATTTTTAGAGGATAATAGAGAGTTATGTGGACAAACGTGTTGGAAGTACTTATGGACCTCCTGGAGGCAGAAAAATGACTGTCTTCATTGATGATATCAATATGCCAATTATCAATGAATGGGGAGATCAGGTACATTGTTAACTAGTACAATTTATTGCTGTTGCTATTTTTTCATATATATAGGAGTCTGTGGACTCAAAATACTCAACATTTTAATTTTCTATTAATTATTGGTAATGCTTTCTAATTATGGTGTATTTATGGAAGGAAAAAAAGAAGCAGATTCTTACATTATTTCCACTTTCTTATATTTTTCTAAGACTAAATAAAAGCATCACAGTACTAAAATACCGTATTATTAAGTTAAAGTTTGACACTAATTTGAGAGCACCAGTAAGCAAACTTCCTGCCAAACAGAAGTGTGATACCTTGTAAAAAGTAATAAAGGCTGTGTTCAACTTCAAAGGTAACAAATTGGCTTGCAAACTGGATTAAATATTTTTGGCTTTTGATGAGCCATTGTCTACAGTTTGGGTTTGTAGCATTCATATGCCTACACAGATCCCAAATAAGGCAAAAGTATTCAATAGTTCCTTCCCATAGTAGGTCTGAAGTCTTTCTAGACCAAGATGCTAGGTCTTCTGGAATAGCTATTTTAATGTAAAGGGCCGGTATGCTTACCGTTACTTTCTTCAATTTGCTCAGAGTAAATTAATAAATGGGAGACCCAGTGTCTATGCACAGGTTTGAATCTTCTGGCTGTCTGGCTTCTGTGAGACTCTGAGCTTGGGTTAAGAGTAATTACAGCATTAAGTTGGTTTGTTTATAGTATGGGGAGTAGGTCTCTTTATGAGAGTGGGCTTGAACAAATATTTAAGTGGCAGTATGGATCTAAGTAAATTTGTGTAGTCTGAATAGTTCATTTTCTTCACTTTAGAAAGCTGTTTTTGTAAAAATTGAAGCCAAGTGTGTGTTTTTAGTCCCTCTGAACTGCAATTTGGTCTTTTACCTAAATGCTAGCCTATATCAATTCTTTGGTTTGCATTATTTGCTTGCACTTAAGACCTTTTTTTATTATTATTATTATTATTTAAATTAGCATTAAATAATTCACAGTACTGAGCTGCTTGACCATAGTCTATAATGTGGGCAAGTGGCTGTGTTTGAGGCAAAATCCTCACAGGCCCAGGCTTTACTCGGTAATAGGAAGAATCTCCATTATGGAAGGATCTCCATCTTTCATCATGGCCCCAAGACATTTCTCCAATATTTTTTATGGGATGATGGTTTGTGATCAGTGCCCTGTTGCGCTTCATGGCTTTGCTGGAGCACATAAGGCTTGCTAATTATTGTTGGAGCAGTTGCTATAGTGGCAACTCTCTGGTGCCTCCAGATCCATACAGGTGCTGTAGAGTAAAATACAGAGTGAATAGTCTTTTCAGAATAAGCAGATTCCTGTCTCAGAAAAGAATGAGATGTTTTGCTTCAAAGGATTCCCAAGGGAGAACTAAAGTACACGATTTGAAACTCTGAAGCTGAATACCTAATAGCAAAATATGGAACACATACGTGCACATTTTGTTACATATTATGTGGTAGTCCTGCTCTGAAAGAATATTTCTGGTTTTAGAATCACATAAACCAAGATCTTCCATATGACTAAGGAACATAATTTAATCTGAGTTTAGATTAAAATTCTCTAGGGATTAATGGTAAGGTTACAAGAATAAACTAAATTATCACAGAGTATGTTTTGGTTTGCCTTCCTAATGTGTGTGCTACATAAACTTACAGGTAACAAATGAAATTGTTCGTCAAATGATGGAAATGAAAGGAATGTACAGCTTGGATAAGCCTGGAGACTTCACTACAATTGTAGATGTGCAATTAATAGCAGCAATGATACATCCAGGAGGAGGCCGTAATGATATTCCCCAGCGTTTAAAAAGACAGTTTTGTATATTCAATTGTACATTGCCATCCAATGCATCCATAGACAAAATTTTTGGTACTTCTTTTTCTTGTTTTAGCATGGATTTAAAAAAAAAAAAGATATAAAACTTATAATACTATGTTCTCTCTCTCTCATCATGCAAATGTAAAGTGCTTCCAGTGAAACAATTGAAGATGTATTACAACAAAATAGCGCCATGGAACAGAAATGAACCCCTCTAAATGCTTATCTTTCTTATTAATGATTTTGCTTGTCTAAAATCAGAAAGTAATGGTGATTTCCTGGAAGATTATAACTAATAATGTTAATATGTAGTACATCTGCATTGCCTGAAGAACCATCTGTTGCTGACATTCTTTTAGCTTTGTCACTACAGTATATTGTTAAATCTTAGCAGTCACCAACAGATGTCCATGCCACCTGTTTAGAAAAGCCATGGATGAGAGAGACAACTATTTGATCTGTAATTTAAAAGCAAACTAGTTTTAACTATATTTTTGGAATATTGCTCACAATTTACCTTATTATATCCTGCACCTTGAGATTAATTGTTTATTCCACTTTATCTTTTAAGGTGTTATTGGTTGTGGATACTTTCATTCATGTAGAAATTTCAGTCCTGAAGTATGTGATATGGTGAAAAAATTGATCCCGACGGGTAGAATATTGTGGCAGTGGACAAAGGTATAAATTATAGGGAAAGTTTTATCATTATCAGTCTGAAAAGAGTGCCTGCTAGTGTAATTTAGGCAAATATTCCTTAAGAACATATCTGTAGCAAGAAGAAAACAGGAGAAAGATGAGCTAAAAAATTGTTGGAGAAAGAATCTGGAAAATACTAGATTTTAGTATGTAAGATAGATGAATGGCTGTATCAGTTCATTCATTCCTATAGTTTTATTCATGTTACCCGAAGCTTTAATCACTACAACTTAGGAACAGGGTGTTAAATTCTTTATAATTGATCACTTTTAATTTATAAAGCCCAGAGTAACATATGATAATAATTACATGTTCTAAGAGTTGGGCTTTTACATTTAGTGCTAGATCATGCCTCCAAACAGATCAGGTATTTTTGATGACTTCTTAGAAAGAGTTTGCCCAAACTATTAAGTGTGAAAATTAGTGTTATTTTTTCTCATTTTAATAAGTAAATGTTTATTTATAAATGTACAAGTTTTAATTCTCATTTCTTTCTAAATGCTACTGATCTTGAATATTAACAATATTTTTCTTTAGACAAAGATGCTGCCTACACCATCTAAATTCCACTATATATTCAACCTTCGAGACCTTTCTAGAATCTGGCAAGGAATGTTAACTATAAAGTCAGAAGAATGCATGAGAAGCACTGTCCTTCTAACACTTTTTAAACATGAATGTACTAGAGTAATTGCTGACAGGTATCATTTTATATCGACTAAGTTTAACCATTCATTTTATGCTCATACACATTAGATTTGTTAACATGGCAAATATTATTAGGCCAATATGAAACATGTTGTCTTATTCTGCATGTCTGCATTGTGGTATCAACTACTGTTTAACTGAAACTCTGTTCAAAACCACTATTTTTATTTTTTATTTTTATTTTTATTTTTGGCAAACTTGTCTTTGGCTACAGTCAGTTCCTCTGTGAAAGAGAGGATTTTACAGTGTCCTAAATTTATACAGTGGCCCATAGACTGCAGTATAAAATTGCTCTGATCTCCTTACAGAAAAATTATCACATTCATGTGATTAAAAAAGTGGCTCATCTCATCAAAATCTGCATTAAATGATTGATAAAATCAGCACATTTGTCAGCTCTATGTTTTAAAAATTCAGTAATGTTTTTGTCTACAGTGTTTCAATTTCTTGCGAAATTCCAGATGAAGTGATGTAGCTGTCAGTAAAAGTCAACATATATCCACAACTACTGTGGATTTTAACTAATACAATTATTTCTTATCTGAGGAAGGACCTTCATATTTACTATAAAATTAATGTTTTTAAATTAAAACAATAAAGCTAAATGTTGACTTAAAAATATATATATTTCATTACACTGCATTTTCTTTTTAAAGTGAAAACAATGAAAAATGTTTTGCCATAGACAAAAAGGCATATTGTGCTGTTTTTGCTTTTAATTAAACCTAACGGCCTTGAAATATCAAGTGCTTAGGAATTGTCATGAGTGGATATTTTTCAGTGTTGTAGAAGTCTAAAATGGGATTTATTTTAAGATGCCAAGTATATAAATAAGTTCTGGTGCAAACAATTTGGCATGGTAGCTGTTAAGATTCATAATTGCATTGTATTTAAGCACAGTCAGGCTTAGTCACTATTATTCCAGTAACCTGCAAACATAAAGGAAAAAGCAAAGATACAAAGAATTATCTTTTGAAAACAAAGCTTCTTATAAAAGGACAAGGTGAAATCCTCATAAATGTACTTTAGCATATGGACCTTAGCATGCACTCAATTGAAACAGAAACAAAACAAATAAGATACATAAAACTTTGAGATATATTACACATACCTGAAACTGGTGGTTGAAAAAACAGTCCTTCACTATGGGTAAGTGTTAGAAAGAGTTCCAAGCAAAACATAGGCCACTGTCAAACAGTTTTAGTTACAATCTCTGCCAGTATCTTCTATAATCCCTCATCTTCTTCCATGAAAGCTCTGAATCAGCTGGCAGGTGCCTTCTGCTTTTTCATGGGAAGTTGCATTAACAAATGGGAGTGAAGACCAAGGAAGTAAAATTGCTTTTTATGAGCTCTAATATCCTGGAGGAATTCTAATTTGAAATTAGAAATTTCTAATTTGAAAGCCCTACTCACTTTTTCCTCTCTCCTTAGATATGTATGATGGGTTTATAAAATGAATGCAGCAAATCTAAAAGGAAATCTAATCCATCATTTTCCAAGAATATTAAAAATAAAGGCCAGAGTTTTCTGGTGATTTTCACCATTGCTGATCTCATTGCAATTTCAGAGGCAGCACCGTAATAACATAAATTATGCTATTCCAGTGCTGGTCAAAAGAATAGAAGGGAAGCTTGGCCCTGGTTATTTGGGAAATCATTCAGCTTTTTTCATCCTTTTTCATCTGAGACATTAAGTGGTTTGTCGTTAACTACTTCTAGAGGAAAGCTGGAGAATTAGTGTTTTGTTTTGTTTTGTTTGTTTTTCTCTGTTCTAGTGACTGGCTATGATACTTGCAGAACATTGAAAATATTTAATTTCTGTTAATATTGATTAATCATTTTTTGTAACTGTTGTCTAATATGTATTGCCTAATATGTATTTTTTCAATGAAATGCTACAAAATTTGTTATTTTTTAAAGTATTTAATTATGTTTTCCTCCTTATTCAACTAATATTTTAAAACTTTTTAAAATTATGCTAATCTATGATTTTTAGATTTATTACTCCTGAGGATGCAGCATGGTTTGATAAAACTGTTACTAAGGTAATTGAAGAATATGTGGATACAGGTGTAGCTGTTCTCCAAACAGAGCGATATTTTGTAGATTTTCTGCGGGACATACCCGAACCAACTGGTGACGAACCAGAAGATTTTGTATTTGAAGCTCCAAAAATTTATGAGGAGGTATTTTCATTTTGCACCTAAAATACTCAGCACTGACGTATTCCTTTAATTATTAAGTACATTATATTGCTGAACTTACATCAGATGGAAGCTTTGTTGAATACCTGCCACATTTTTTGTGAATCTGTATATACATATTTTTGGGTTAGTATGCAATAAGTCATTTCCATGACATTAAAAAATATATATTAAAATATGTTAATGTTAATGATGCTATACAAATGTACTTTATTCATTCCTCCTTTCCCCTTTCCCTTTCCCCTTTTTTTACAGCATTAGCAAAAGAAATTCTGCTTACACACAGGTACAATCACTGAAGTGAATGAACAAGATAATTTCATTATGTGTGCCCCAAACAAGAACTCAAGTTTATGCATAAAGATGCCAGCAGCATTTTAAGTTCTGAAGGGCTGTGCTAGCATTGTTGCTGATCTTTTTTTTTTTTTTTTAATTTAATAATTTGTAATCTTTCAGGTTCCAAGCTTTGAATTTCTTTGTGAAAAACTGCAAATGTATCAGAGACAATACAATGAATGTATTAGAGGATCATTTCTTGATTTGGTGTTTTTCAAGGATGCAATGACACATCTTATTAAGGTTTGGGTTTTGTTACTTTTGTATTAATTTAACTATTACCATAGTGCTCCTGAGTTGGACAAGCTGTGCTTGGGGTGCATATTCTGAAAAGCAGCTCTTATCCCCAAATTTGTTTGCCATCTTTCCCTAGCCATTTTAAGGAACTAGAAAAGAGCCACAGTCATTTTGCCTCTTTGCATATTTTGTAATAAATGCCTTATTTTATATATATATTTTTAAACTTCTGGGTGTTCAGAAGTGTACAGATTACCCTCAGTAGGAAAGGTGAGGTCACAAAGAGGTACATTTTTGTTTTGTATATACAATATTTTTTTAATCTTTAGGAATTCAGAGGACACTTCAAAGGTATCTGTACCTGACAAGTGAACAAAGCAGTGTGAGGTAGAATCTGACTGGATGAGAGATGAGAAGAGAGATAAATAAGGAGTGTAGTGGAATGTTGTAGGGTATTCTCAGTTCACAATCAAATGAATCTCTTTTCAGAAAGGAAGATATAAGGGAAGAATTCATACCAAGTCAAAATTGAATTTGGAGGGGAAAAAAAGGCTAAGTGTAGATTTTGTTTGAAGCAGTGTGCCTCTGCTTTAAGATGTGTTAGTTACCTCAGAAATTTCTTAAATTTGGTAGTCTGTTTACTGAAAGACACATAGAAGCTGTATGAAAACCAAAAAAGAAAAAGAGAGATGTTTTATTATTCACTAGTTAACCTAAAGTGAATTAAATTACTACCTTTTCTTTGCATCTGACTGGGAAAAAAAAAATTCAGTTCAAGTGGTAGTAGGTGAAGCCCTGTTGTGACTGCAGTGATGATGAATTTTGCCACCCTCATAACAATAATAAAATAGAAGTCTAAATAAGAAATTGTCTAGGTAGGCTCAGAAGGAACTGCATATAAAACCAAAATTAATTTATTTGAGGGAAGAAAATGAATATAATTCAAAGGCTTGATATAGGTGCCCATCTTTTCTTTTTGTACATAATTTATATGAGGAATGAAGGACACTGTAGCATCCAAGAGTAGTAGTGCGCTAATAGATAATGAAACTGAGAAAGATGTCATGTATATAGAGGAGTTCTGAGGAGGAAAAAATAAAAAAGCAATTAGATAATAAGTTTGTAATCCAGCTTTTGTATCTGAGAGACTTATTAATGAAACTTCCTCAAAGGAAATATTAAAAGTAAATAAAACAAAAGATCACAGTTAAACTATAATTTAGTGTTTCTTCAACTGAAAAATCCAAGTATTTCAAACTCTTAAAATTAATGTAGTATATTTCATTCTTCTAAATTATTTTTTTTAAAATTTATAGTTTTGAACATAGTCAGGATGTAGATGTAGATTAGAGCTCAAAATGTCTTCCTTTATTGAAATCCTATCGATACCTCTAATCATAATCATTCTATAGTCTTACAAGAGAACTCTTTCATTTCAGTTACACAAAATTCCTAAAGAATGTAAGAATGTTCTTCTAAGAAGGTTTCTTCAAAACTCAGTGTCCTTTTAATGCTCCTTATGTTTAATTCGATTAAATGCAGTTGTTGTATAACAGAATTTTAATTTTGCTAATGAATGTTTTTATTTTTTTCAGTGTACTATTATTCTATTTTTTCCAATACAGATATCCCGGATAATTCGGATGGCATATGGAAATGCTTTACTTGTTGGAGTTGGTGGTTCTGGAAAACAAAGTCTTTCAAGGTTGGCCTCTTATATTGCTGGCTATAAAATATTTCAGATCACTTTAACCAGGTAAGAAATGTGAGAAGTATATAGATACAATTTATACTGCTGTTTTCTCTTTACACAGTAATAACAGTATGTTTTTAACAGATTGTCTTTTTCATTTTGTGACCAATTAAAAATGGAAATTAAAAAAATTAATTTATATCTGATTTGTGTACAATATTGGAGGAAGTTTGAGCTCTAAAAGATGAAAAGTGTTAGCTATTCCCAAGCCAAAATATGTGTATTTACAAAGGGGTCTTTCACTATCATTTGTAAAACACTCTAATCTGGAAATAGCAGTATTCTGTGTTATTTTGAACTAACACAATATGTTTCTTATTACTTGTAGATCCTATAATGTAAGCAATCTGTCAGATGATTTAAAATTTCTGTATAGAACAGCTGGAGCAGAAGGAAAAAGCATTACTTTTATTTTCACTGATAATGAAATAAAAGAGGAGTCATTTTTGGAATATGTTAATAATCTACTGTCTTCAGGAGAGGTAAGTCTCATTGTGACAGACAATGTACTTCAGAAGCAGGAAACTGGAGAAACTGTTCTCCTTAATTTCTATTTATTTTCATAATAAGTTGTGAAATTCATAATGATTAACCCTAAAATGTGTCAACATTTAAGAGAAAGAGCGCTCTTGGTGTGGACTGCCTGTATCTGTATTTCAATACAAGGCAGGAAAAGACCAGAAAATCATTATCTTGGGTATTTCAGTAGCTTTAGTTAAATGAAGATTCACTGGCCAGTCAAGATCTGTATTCTTTCTGAGTTAGAATTTTTGATTTTAATGGAGTTAAATGAAGTATAAATCAGGAACAAATTTGTTTTTAATATGTCTAAACTGCATATATGCAGAGAGATATACAGGTGTAAACAGACAAGTATTTACAAACTCTATAACTATATCCATGCAATTTATTTTCTTATCAATTTTAATTTTATATAAAGATTTCTAATTTATTTGCTCGGGATGAACTGGATGAAATCACCCAAGGACTAATACCAGTGATGAAAAAAGAGATGCCTCGGTGTCCTCCTACATTTGATAATCTTTATGAGTATTTTTTAACTCGGGCAAAGAAGAACTTGCACGTTGTCCTCTGCTTTTCTCCAGTAAGTTTTTTCTTTATATCTGTCTTCCTTGCTTCCATTAGCAAACTATCCTGTAAATTGTGAAAGAATTATTTCAGGTTTGTATTTCTGAGGAGATATAAGGGCACATTAAAAAACTACCAAAATCTGGGGTATAATTGCTGGTATAATAAAAGTAATAGTATAATTGTCAGAACTTAAAAGCAAAATACTTTAAAGTTAAATCACTCTTTTCATGTTAGCTTGATTTTCATTTTTTCCTCCTGGTGTATTCTTGCCTAATTAAAATCAATGTATGCAGATTTGTGAAATTCTTGCTTGCAACTTGAAAGAAGAATTTCATTTTGAAATATTAAGAAAGATTCATATTTGTCATTAGCTTCTTCAAATTTCTAAAATATTGAATGTAGCAAATGTAACAAAATATTTAACAGAAAAGACTATGCAGGGTGTTCTAAATAGAAAATTAGTGAGAAAAAAAAATAGACTACTTGTTTATATACATTAAATATTTTGATCAACCTAATTTAGATGTTGCATCCTAAATTAACAGTGTTACTCTCTTTAGGTTGGTGAGAAGTTCCGTGCACGTTCTTTGAAATTTCCTGGGCTCATATCCGGATGCACCATGGATTGGTTCAGTCGATGGCCTAAGGAAGCTCTTGTAGCTGTAGCCAGTTATTTTCTTTCAGAATTTAGTATGGTCTGCTCTGTATCAGTTAAAACACAAATAGTAGAAACCATGGGTCTCTTTCATGATATAGTTTCAGAAAGCTGTGAGAATTATTTCCAAAGGTAATATATTTATATAAATATAATAATCCCCCTAATATTGCTACTGATAGTGTTTTTGAATTCAATGTGTTTTATGAGTCAGTAATTCTCTTTTAAGGCTAATATGAAAATGAATGTGCTATATCAATATATGCAAAGGCCATAAAAATAATTACTATTAAATTGCAGGTTTGTTATCTTCATTCCTACTATTCGTCATCTTTAAATTTGCTTATGTGGATAAAAGCAATATAACTGAACATGAGACTTTGCATTATGAAGAACATAGATTCTGACTGATTTAAGTGCTTGTTTTATATTACCATCTATTGCCAGATTGGCAACATATTAGAAGTAACCAAATTGTGGTATAATTGAAAATATGTACAAAGTTGATGTTGCCAATATACCATGTTTTAGGTATCGAAGAAGAGCCTATGTAACACCTAAATCTTATCTCTCTTTCATCAATGGCTACAAAGAAGTTTATAGTGAAAAGTTAGCAAGTATTAATGAACAAGCTGAACGTATGCAAATTGGTAAGCAAAATGTGGATAAAGATATGTCTATGGAAATATGGATTTGTCTGTGGAAATCCTTGCTATACAATCTGAGTGCCTCATTTCAGATTTCTGCTGAGCAACGAGCAATTTTTACATGTGGTCATTTTATAAATGGGGATCTGAAATACAGAAAAGTATGGCTCATATGTTCTAATTTTGAATATCTGTTTGAAATGATGTAATCTTTAGATTTAGAATAGTACTTAATGGGTTCAGAGTACAGTTGCAGTTTTCTGCAGTTTGCATCTAGACATATTTTTATAAATCTGAAAAAACAATAGAACAGCTCAGGAAACCTGATTTTTATCTTAAAAAAAGATACTGTATTTCAATTTAACAGAACAGAGCAACATCTATATGATAAGATTTTTCTTAGAAAGGTAAAAATATATAGTTTTTAGACAACGATTAATGATGCAACTGATACACTTCACATGAAGAAAAGAATAGAATAAGAATGTTTAGATGTTTTATTTACAGCCTGTTTGCTGAGTCAGAGTGGTCCATAGAGGAGTGAGTGATCATTTTCACATAATGTAGACATAATGCAGATTTCCCTGTATAGATCTGTTGCTAGTTCTACAAATCAGACATTACCATCAGTCCTGTTGATGAGGATAAAGTCTAAGATCTCTGAAGATTTGAGTTGGTTTTGTTTTTTTGCTATTCCTTCTTCAGTTCTGCTTTCAAAAATAATTTAAAATAACTAGTCTAAGCACCTTCGGTGATGTCAAGAAAATTTCACATGTAGATTTTAATAGCTTCTCAAGTGATATTATCTCTAATTCCTTATCTAATCTTCAAAACAAAACGATCTTGTACAGATGACCATGTTTGTCTTCTCCTGCAGCATCGATGCTCAGAAAAATCACATCTGTCAGTTTATGGGCAACACTAATGCCAGTTAAAAAATAAAATCTAGAAAGTTTCATCTGCATAGAAAAGATTTATTACAAAATCACAAAAACACTTGGTCATCCCTGACTCCAAATGTGCTCCAGTTTACTACATTTTACAGAATGATCTCAAAAAGTTTTTTATTAATTATTTAGCTATTTCACATGTCCATACTTTAATCCTTAGTCTTTCATAACTTAATATCAAAAAGATTTAGAAGGTTAGAAAGATTAACCTTGAAAGTTGTTTCAATCTGTTAGGAGATTATCCTGATAGAGGATTTAAATGTTATGTTGTCAAAGTCAGTTGAGATAACATTGGTTTTTGCATCTCCTTATTGAGATGTCTTTGCTGTATGTAATAATGCCAGGGCCAACTCAAGATGCTTGTAAAACAGCAAAAAATGTGAGAAATTCCATTATTAGTACCGCTTCCTAGAAAGAACCTGGTTTGAGTACACTGAATGAGTGCTCATCAGCCCTGTGGTATCTATACAAGCAACACATTTTGAAAGATATAAGTAACTCTTTTCTTCTGCTTTGTCACTTTGGATGAACAATCTTGTAACACACATGAGGAAAAAATTATGTCTAGGGAAAGGAAATGTTTTAAACAACTTTTTTTGTTGTTTCACAGTGAGTGTCTTTAGTGAATATACCTTTGGAGTTTATTGTTGAAAATGGCAAAATAATGGGTCTTTTGTTGAGGAATAATAAAAAGCCTGTGGAATGGCAGTAGCTTGATTGTGAGGCAGCTGTGATGGAGAACAGGAAACGTCCTAGGAGAGAGTGCTTTTGTGTGTAAAATGTGGTAACAGAGAAGTGGAGAGAGAGAACAGAAAAACACCACACACAAGAGATGCATCAAAGGTGTAATTGCAAGAGTGCTCTGACTCTAGCCTTTAAGGAGAAAGGATGCTGAGGAGAATGCTTCCAGGCAAGCTGTAAGATTTTTAAGATTCAGTTGTGAAGAGGAGAGAAGAAGCTAGAGAGGATTCAGCATTCAATGTGGAATTCAGCCAAAAATCAGAGCTCATATCTATGAGCAACAGAGGAGAGAAAATAAAGATGCATGGGACAAACTGAATATGTAATAAGAATAAAGGAACAAACTCCTCTCTTTTTGAGCAACTGTGTAAGGCTAAAAGGCCTCTATAGATTGTTGCTTCAGCATATATGGGAGTATGATTGGACTGTCCCTGAACAATGTGGGCATAGGCATTTTTATTTATTGTTGTTGTTGTTGTTGTTTTCTTTTTTTTTTTTTTTTTTTTTTCTGTGCTTTCTGTCACCAGAGATAAGAGAAGCTCCAATATGCAGAAGCTGGAGGCTGTAATCTTGCTGTGACCTTTCGGCCTACTTTTGGTGACTCCACTTGGGGATTCGGTCATCTGTGCCTTCACAAAAGCTGTGTGAGATTCAGCAGGTTGAATCTCACGTTTCATACTGAATTCCATATTGATGAAACTAGCATCCAGTCTAACTATAAAATTATCTCTGAAGATGGGCCATGTAACTTCTCACTTTCTGGAAAGAACTCCCAGTCAGAAGGCAGTCATGGATCCAAATATTGATGTCATTTTCTAATTCAGTGTTACAAGTGTAGTATAATTCTGATTTTCTGATCATTGTATATCTTTTTGAAACAACATATCCTCAGCACTCTACTTTTAGGTACCATTTACAGCTATAACAAACCAAAACTAAAAATTTTGGATTTCTTTTTGAAGACTCAAGCTTGTTAATTATCATTTGGTACCCTATGAAGTTATTTATATCTATGAAAAGTGAATTTAAAGCACAATCAAGTTAGTATGACTTTTATGCACTTTCTCTATCATGAAAATTTGAAGAAGAGCAAAAGATACAAGTTATTTGATATCCAGAGCTAGATTATATTATGTAATTAGGAAAAAATAGTTTTCATTTTTCTGATTTTTATCTTTTAATTAATAGGTCTGTCTAAACTGATGGAGGCCAGTGAATCTGTTGCTAAGCTCTCTCAGGAACTGGCTGTTAAGGAGAAGGAACTGGCTGTGGCATCTGTAAAGGCAGATGAAGTAAGGATTAAAGTGCTAAATAGCAAAAGGCAGTGGATAGCATTAGGATATACAGTGGGGTGAAGTGGTATGGTAGAAGTCTCTCATAATTTGTACAAGTCAATAAAAGTGCATTGTGGTCTAAATAGAGGTTTTGCCCCTGTGCCAGCAGGTCAGTACAGCACATACTTCTGAAACAACAGAGGCTGGGATTATACTGGCTGGGTGGGAGTTCATAAACATATTCAAAGACTGTGTGTCTTCCTTGTTTTCCTCTCATTTCTTTCCACTCCTATAAGCATCGGGCTTCAGTTTTTGCTTCATGTGTTGTTTATTTCTGTGAGTGGTTGACTAAAGTTTATTAAATTTGGTGTTATAAGTACACTTATTTGCCGATAAGTTAATGGATGGTAATGGCACTTCAGTATTTCAAAATTGCTTTTCAAAATTCATCCAGCTTTAGTTCAGTTTCATATTTTGTTTTTACATTAAAAAGGTGTCCATATATTCATGAGACTGGCGGTCTGGTATAAATCAAATATTACTTTAGGCATTCTGTTTTCTGAAAGATACCATAATATTCTGATGGTGCATATATAATATGCACGAGAGAGCAAACCTTTTGCCAGTGATTGCTGAGGGACTACCTGCATTCTTCATAAGAGAGAAAATAATGACAGAAAAGGGATGAATTGACACTGCTCACAATTCAAGAGTATGATAGATATTTGTATTTGATATGCATTTTGGAATAGCTGTCTGACAATAATTGTTTACATAGCCTCTGGGATATCAACTTTTTCAATAGGGTACTGTCTATGAGTCATCATAAGTAGAAGATATATAGATATAGTATATATAGATATAGAAAATAAAAGAACAGATATTTATTTAAACTAAGTGTGATATTATTTATATTCCATATATTTTTTTCTTTCCACTTAGTATTGAGCCTGTAGAAATCAGAACTGGATTTGACCAAAAAAAAAAAAAAAAAAAGAGGGATTTTGTTTTTTATCTGTCATTTCTTCTCACAGCTATTTGAGAACATTATTTATGTCTGGTAAATGCATTCAGAATGCTGGTCTAATGCTGACCCTACAGCTAATCCTGAAAAAAAAATATTCTGACATCAGCTGTATGTCACATGCACAATAAAACTAAAAATACATGTACTGAAGAATAAAGACACAAATGGATAACAATTCCGTGGATTCACAGGGTTTTTCTTTCAATAGACTAGTTAAAAATGAGTTGCCTTAGACTAGAGAAGTAAAAGGAAGGCTGAACATTCATGAAGATAGTTTGCATTCCTCCATTAGTTCGATTAGCTATTTTATTTTTATCTTTATTTGCAGAATTATTGTGGAAAAAAAAAAACAAACAACACAAATACTTATTGTATTGCAAAAGTATAGATTCAAATCAGATGAAAATCCATCATAGAATAAAAACAAACAAACAAACAAAAAACAAGCTTTAAAAGCCACTGAAAGGTCTTTTATCCATTTTAAAAATAATTCAATTTTACTGTCCAACTCCTGCTGAGAGTCTACTCCAATTTTTCTTTGTGAGGATTCTGCAAATGATAATCATTTTGATTCCATGCTTTATAGGATTATGATTTATCAGATTTCTGGGGTTAGCCTTATATATATATCTTTAAAACATCCTTATATATCTGTGTACTCTTGTATCTGATATCTTAATCACTCTTTCCACCATTTTGATGCGTACTTCTCATGTGTTTATTAACAACTCCAGGTACTAGCAGAAGTAACAGCAAGTGCTGAAGCTGCATCTAAAGTAAAAAATGAAGTCCAAGGTGTGAAAGATAAAGCACAAAAAATTGTTGATGAAATCGATTTAGAAAAAGTGAAAGCAGAAAGTAAACTGGAGGCAGCTAAACCAGCACTAGAAGAAGCAGAAGCTGCATTGAATGTGAATAAATTTCTTACATTTTCATTGGCTTTGTGCTATTTGAGTCACCAGTGAAAGAAAGGCTAGTTTCACCAATATGCAGTTGTCAGTTGTTTTTGACTGCTGACACTAGCTTATCAGTGTACGTGATATCTATGGAGTGTGCAATTTCTTTCTAAAAACATAGAGATTATTTTATAGTGATTGTCCTGTTTTTACCTTACTAATTGATCTTTGGCAGGCGTAAATCTTTCCCAAAGTTACAGATGCATTTAGAATTTATAATCTTGATATTCTGATTTAAAAAGAATAATTCTTGTTCTAAATTTTTTTAAAATTTTTTTTTCATAGTTAATTAGTTGTATATTCCTTTTAAGAAAGAGGAGTATAAGGCTGTGTCAGCCTTCACTAAAAAATCATTAAAACTGGAGAGAAAAGAAACAAAGAGGATTCGGGGAATCAGAATCAGAGTTAAGGAATTTTGAGGCATTGCTGCACTCTGTAATTTAATTTCATTATTCTCCTTTGAACAGTTAAAAACTTAAGAGCTCTGAAATCAAAAATCAATAATGTATTGCATGGTTAAGGACTTCTGTTCCACTTACCAGAAGCTATGTGACAAAACCATAATGAGTGGAAAAAGTAAGGAAAAGTGAGCGTTGTTTACTCTTATACTGATAGATAACAACATAAATAAAACTTTCAAAACCACTCACAAAATACACTGTTATAAAATATGTGTACTCCTGCACTATCCTGTGGATTCCATATTTTGTCTGTAACTACTCTTTCCAGACAGTGGCATGCATGTATTTTGCAGACAGAAATTACTTTCTTAGTTTAGAGGTTTTAATCATTTATTATTTTTGTTTGAAATATTATTAAGCTAAGCAAAGTGTCAGTGATGCTACTAGGAAAAGAATTTAAAATAACAATATCTCATACCAATAATAGCTAAGAAAGCAACAAAATAGATCAAATTTATCTCAGAATAAATTATGACAACCCTTAAAAATCCAAAATACTGTTATACCAAGGAAAGTGCTTGTAATTAAGTACTTTGCAATTTATTATACTCTTCTTCAGTCACCTAGATTGCCAAGTTAATGCTGTTGTTCTATGTATTTAAAATTTATTTTTAAGTGCTATCTTTAACATTGAGAAAAAGTTCACATCAAATATATATTTGTTAAAAGTATTTAAGTTTCATATAACATTCATTAAAGTAAGCCCAGTGACTCATATTTTGTATGTTCTTAATATAACTTACCTCAGAGAAAAGTACGACAAACAATATTAAAATCAAGCTATTTAATAGGAAAATATGATAATTGTATTGAGGCATACAAAGTATTGTTATATTTTTCTTGAAATAGACAATCAGACCAGTGGATATTGCTACTGTTAGAAAACTTGCAAAACCTCCTCACCTAATTATGAGGATCATGGACTGTTGTCTGTTACTGTTCCAAAAGCAAGTAGATCCAGTTACCATGGATCCAGAAAAGACTTGCTGCAAGCCATCATGGGGAGAATCATTAAAAGTAAGTAGAGTTTTCAAATTGTGTTTCTTAAAAATCAAAAGTAGCATCTTACATATCAGAGAATTTATGATGCCATTTACTCAAAGCAGGAAAGAAGTTTGTAAAAATGGAAATGTGATTTTAAGATGCATGTAGTATACAAATAGAATTTATTTGTTAGCAGTTAGTAAGAGAATTGCTTAGAGGATTGTGTTGGTCCAGTTCCATGTGACCTTATACCTGAAAAAGAATTATTGTTGTCAGTAGTACTTCCTTCTAATGTTCTCATAAAATATGATTGTCTCTCATTCTATGTATATTTACCATGCATAAGGTACAGGTATTCTGGAACATCCCTTTTTCTCTTTGGGAATTTGCAGGCTCACAATTAAACATTTTTTTTCTGTTCCTCCAGACTTGTTGATTGTTTGACTAAGAGATAGAAGCTTTTTTTTTTTTTTTCCATTCTACATTTCAATATTCTTGGCCAAAATTCCTTGGGCATATGGCCATATCTTCTAGTCTTTCTCTCTTCTCTTACTCTCTTCTTTCCATGCCTTTTCCTGCCATTCTTTAAATTTTCTTCTACCTCTATTAGTATATTAATTTGCAATTATTGCTGCCTCAAAGTTATCATGCAAATGAAGAAAAATTGCATATATTGGATGTGAGTAGAGCTCTTGCTTTTTGTTTAAGCTTGCCCAGACACTAAGAAATCACCAAACCTTTTCATTTTCCATGGACATAATGAAATGGGATAAGCAGTTATTCCATGACTTGTCTTTAACATGTTAAACATTTGTTAGAAAATTTTAAAACCAATGGTTTCCCTTTCCAGAATTTAGATCACATTTCAAAAATGCATAAGCCGGTTTTATTGGCATTCTTTAGGTAAGTTACAAGTGTATTTCTGAGGCTGTATCTTGGCTGAAATTTTTACGAAATGCTGCTTTTTAAATGCTTCTTAAATGGCAAAGCAGCAATATGAAATAGAAACTACATTCGCTGAAGTATAATTTCTTAAAACTTTAGAATTGTTGAAGCATGTGGAAGGAGTTAGAACTGAATAGAACACCCTTATAATAATAACTGTATGAATTACCTCCTTTTTCAGAAGAATTTTGGGAACTCCATTCCCTCCTACCTTCTGTCCGTCCGTCCATCCATCCATCTATCCATCCATCCATCCGTCTATCTGACATACTCACCTATAATCAACCTTTTGGTAATAAAATGAGTAAAAAGACTACAAATATCCTGTGGTTTTTTTGCAGCTTATGAGTGGCCCATTCCTGCAGAGTCTACAGCAGTTTCCTAAGGACTCAATCAATGAAGAAACAGTAGAATTACTTCAACCTTACTTTAACATGGAAGACTATACATTGGAGAGTGGTAAAAAAGTGTGTGGTAATGTAGCAGGACTCCTGTCTTGGACACAAGCCATGGCGATATTTTATGGTGTTAATAGAGAAGTCTTACCTCTTAAGGTAACACATCACCTCTATCTTTGTGTTTTATTTCCATGTAATTTAATTTCATTTACTTTAATCATCATAAGATTTATTTATTCTTAAATATGTAAATAAATTGATTCAGACATAACTGCCTGTAGAATGTAGTGGCTAAGGATAATATGAGTAGAAAAAAAAAACAAAAACAGTATCCTCCTCTTGATTCTAGACAAAACACAGAACAACAATTTAGTTTAAATTAAATTTAGGAGAGATTAACTATACTATGAAAAGTAGTATTCTTCTGTTCCATTGTCTTTCCAAAAGATCCCAAATTTCTGTATCGCACAGGAAAACAGAATTTTCTTAATGGCAGAGTGATCTCTGAAATTCACTTAGATAGATGTTCTGGCTTACTGTGTTCAGTGAAAACTATTTTCTGTGTTTTTATTGTGTTAGAATTGTTTTCATAAAGTTGTACTAGGAGAAGATCTTCATTGATTCTCAAAAGAGTCCTGCAAACAGAGCTTTCATGCTGAAAAGAAACTAATAGAGGGTTACCAGCTATTTTACTTTCTCTGCTTTCATGCATTAACTTACAGCAAGTGGAGGGCTGATTTCTTGCCCAGATATTGGCATTGTTAAGACATTTGGGGCTCACATGAATAAAGGAGTTATGTTCCAATGTATTTTAGGAGTCATTTTTACTTTAGGGTGGGTGTTCTTTTACATGGTCATGAACATTTGAACAGACCTTTTTATCAGAGGTAAAGATAATATAGGAGCTCAAATACAGTGTTTGTTGCTTTTTGGATTATAAAACAAGTATTTAATCCTTATAGATCCCAAAGGGGAAAGAATATGAATGGTGATTCCAAATCTTGTTTTGTCACAGGTATAAATGTAATTTAAAAAGCAACAGTGATGCAGGTTATGATTCAATAAATAAATAAATAAGAATCTAATGAATATCCTATATTTAGCATAAATATATGTTTAGGGAGGATTCATTGTTTTAGGATCATGATTTTGCAGTGGATGAAAACTGTATTGTTAGCTGATCAAGGACAAATCTGTTGTAATTGTCGATCACTGAAGAATACACAAATTAAAAAGAGAGACTAAAGTGTATAGTCAAGCAAGAAGATTGTGAGTGGTTGGTTTTTTTTAGGCTAATCAATATTTACAGATCAGAAACCTTAATACCTTAAGCAGCTTCCTTAAATGTAATTTTTTACTAAAACAAATATATATATATAGTTGACAGTAGTACTCAAGGTTCCTACTAGATATTTAACACAAAAGTAGTATCTGAAGTATATATACATCACAGTTTTCAAAGGAAATAATTAATATTCATTCAAATACTAATATAAATATGTTTCAGTGTATTATTGGCTGTTAATTTCCAACTAAGCAGGCAGAAAATGAATCCTCAAAGTATATTCAAGTCTTGTACCATTATTGTTTTAATATTCCTTCTCGTTGTAGGCTAACTTGGCAAAACAGGAAGGCCGCCTGAAAGTCGCTAATGCAGAATTAGCAAAGGCTCAGGAGGCATTAGATGAAAAGCAAGCCGAACTGGATAAAGTGCAGGCGAAGTTTGATGCAGCAATGAAGGAGAAAATGGTGAGATACAAGTATTTCTATTATGAAAATGCTTATATACCAAACTTACACTATCAGGAATCGATACAGACATTCACTTAGTACCTACTACCCTGAATAACATGGATGAGGCTCATGCATAAAAATTAAAGAGGTTTGAATCTGTTCTCTCATATTTTCTTTTTCCTATGAATAGGCACATATTAGACAATAGATGCACTTGCAGATCTCCAGAATGACCTCTAAATAAATTGATTAACCATCATAAGATGTTGAACTAATATATAAAATAACTCTTAAGATTTTTGCATTCTATTATTAAATGAAATAGGACATTCTTTCATTTTTAGGACTTACTGAATGATGCAGAAACATGCAGAAGAAAGATGCAAGCAGCCTCTGCACTTATAGATGGACTGAGTGGAGAGAAAGTTAGGTGGACTGAGCAAAGGAAAGAATTTAAATCTCAGATTAACAGGTATCAAATTCATCAGAGAAAATAAAATGTAAAAAATGAAGAGCCAGCAAGCAATTTAATAGCTTTAATAGTTGTACTTCATTTTCCTCCTAGAAATCTTAATATAATTGCACAATTAAGTAAACTGTCCTGAAATTTGAATTTCCCTCCCATAATTATTTGTAAATGAATGCTTGTATTTCACTTCAGAACAATACCACACATTCCATAATTCACTTCAAAAGGGATTATTCTAGTGCAGTTATGTGCTTATGTTACAGCTGTCTCTTCTGTCCCCTTTACACTTCTCCTTGTTCTAATGTTACTGGGAAAGTGAAACCCTCAGATAGGTGGGAGATAGGAATGATCGAATGATCTAAGGCTGACTATGTGAAGGAATGAGGAAGAATTCCTAGCCTGATACTGGTTAGGAAAAGAAGCATCCATTTTGATATTTGTTATGGCATATTTGAATGAAAGAGGGAGTTGTAGAAACTGGACATTAGCCTTTGTCCTATAGTCGGTGTGCTGAAACACATGTAGTATATAGTAGGCCTTGTTCTGAGAAATTTAGAAAACTTTGGAGTTCCCACTGTGTACCACTCCAAATGCAAAAATGTTGAGCACCAGTTCTTTCCTTAAATAGCCCTAAGAGCAGAACTCTTCTGTTTTAAAAGCTGCTTATCTAAATTGATAGAAAATGAAATAGCACATCACCTTTTAATTAATTGTTTTCTTTCTTTCTTTTTTTTTTTTTGTGTGTGTGTGTGTGGTTTTTTTTCCAGACTTGTCGGAGATGTACTGCTTGGCACAGGTTTTCTTTCCTACTGTGGACCTTTTAATCAAAACTTCAGGAAGCTTTTGCTTAAAGACTTATGGGAAGCAGAGATGAGAGCCCATAAAATCCCCTTTACTGAAAACTTGAACCTGATTTCTATGTTGGTAGATCCCCCAACAGTAAGTTCTTGGTGATCAGTGGGTTTCATTTTAATTTCAGTGAACATATTTTTTTGCTGTTAGACAACATTATGCTTAGAACAGGACCATTATCCACAATATTGCTGTCCAGTGTAGTTCTGTGGTTTCCCAAAGTTCTTGGCAATTTCCACTAAACATCTGAGTACTGAGAATGTTTAGATAGATAAAGAAGTTATGTATGATAAACAAGCTATATATTATACAATTGCATAATTGCCTGTAACATCATGTACTTTCATGCATCTTCTTTTGGGAATCCATAACCACATCTATAGGATACATATCTACTAAGACAGTGTTGTTTGTTGTTAGCTTTTGTTTCTGTCAATGTTATCTGGGTATAGTCTGAAAAAAGAAAAACAGATTTTATATCAAAGAGAACATTTAACAAAGAATGTGTGAAATATTTTCATGGGAGTCAGAAAGGCAATGTCTTTCCAGAGTATTCAAGTACTCTTCTTCAAATATTAAGCCCAAAACTCTCAGTCTGGTTTTCTCTTAATTGACCCCAGTGCTTAATTTGGCTGTCAAGTTTTCTTAGACTATAAATATTTTCTGTCCGTATTAGTCATTTTTCAGGAGCTTCAGATATGTATCCCCTTTTGCTTGATGTCTCCATTGTTTCTTAGAACAATCTTGATTGAAGGATAATAGTTCCAGTGAGATTCTACTCCAAACTTTTTTGTTGTTGTTGTTTTATTCTTCAGATTAGTGAGTGGAATCTTCAAGGACTCCCTGGAGATGATCTCTCAATTCAGAATGGTATCATTGTCACTAAGGCAACTAGATACCCCCTGTTGGTAGACCCACAAACTCAAGGAAAATCATGGATTAAAAAGAAAGAACAGGATAATGAATTACAGGTGAACAATGTTTTGAAAACATAATGTGCTACGTTATATTCCTTTAAATGTTATAGCCCAGCACTGGACTGCTCAGCTGTTTCTTTCCAGTAATGAGCAGAGGAGAAGGATCACCTTCCTCAGCCTGCTGGTGATGCTCTTACTAAAGCAGCCCAGAATGCTGTTAGTGTTTGCTGCAAAAGCAGCTTGCAAGTTCATGTTCATATAGTTCACCAAGACTCCAGAGTGCTTTTGTGCAAAGCTCTTTTCCAATAGGATGGCCCTATTTCATAGCTGAAGCTAAAATCTTGAAAATAATATGAGAGGTTTCTGAATGTTAAAATAAATAAATAAATAAATAAAAACAATACAAAAGTAGTGTTTTATTTACTTATTTTTATGGTTTCATATACTACAAGTCCCTTTTTTGTGCTATTTCAAATATCTGAGTTCATGATATTGTAACAGTGATTCATCTATTAGACTGAATGTATTCAGAAAGAATTTCTCAAGATTTAAAAACAAAATTAGGAAATCTTATCTGTGCACGTAGAATAGAAAATCAGAAGTTAGACGTGTGATTTCAAAAATGCATGGAACATTTTCAACTTTCAAGAAGTTGTGCCGGTTTCACTAGTGTTCTGATAATGAAATTTTGCAGATTCCATTACAGCCAATCTTTTACTTCACCATTTACATTTCATTGTATATACAAGGACTATTTCTTTCTGGATAAATTGCTGCATGGCCAACATTTGTTACTGCCTTTAAAATGCAACTAACAAAACCAATGAAAAAAGTTTTTGTAGTGAGATCTGTGGTTTTCATGTAAGACTTTGAAGAAATGCTTTGTCCTTATATCAATATATAATTTATTTTTTGAGGTAACAACTTTGAATCACAAGTATTTCCGTACACACCTAGAAGATAGTCTTTCATTGGGACGATCACTTGTAATTGAAGATATAGGTGAAGAGTTGGATCCAGTCCTTGATAATATATTAGAAAAGAATTTCATGAAATCTGGAACTTCTTTTAAGGTTAGTAATTGAATGAAAGACCTGGAATAAGTAGTTAGTTTTGTGATGAATGATACTTTGCCCATGTATTCCAAACCTCTACTGCATCAGGTAAACTTTGTATTCAGTAGGGCAGTGTGAAGAATCAAACTGAACTAATAAAAAATAGGAGGCAGAACCTCAGCTGAGTAGTAAGTTGATGAGTCTAAAATTTAACTACTGAAGTTATTTCTGAAGTTTACAAACCAGAACCAATTATGTTTATTCTTTTGAATGCTTACAATACTTTCTACTGATTTTCAAGCAATTTCATTTTACACCCTTTAATAGAACTATCTAGGTTTGAAAATATATTTCTGTTTCTAGTGTGGAATGCTGATGGTAGCAACCATGGAATCTTTAGTCTGTAATAGAACTGTTTTCTGAAGCAACAAGCCAAAAGTTTTATTAATAATATTAAGTATACTCCCAACCTTGAAAAATCATGCAGGTTTCTGACCTTTAATAGATGAAGAAATGACTTGCAAATTCTTAAAGCATCCCCTCTTCAAATACTCTGAACTTAAATGATTGTAAATGCTGCATATTGTTGCATGCATTTTTTTTTTTTCAAATTATCTTAATTAACTGTCTGGAATCTGACAGAGATTACAAAAAAGGTTGTTGATGATAATGGAAACCAAATGATTGCTATTTTTGTGGCAATCCCACAGTAGAAGTAATCCCTATATTTATCTGAAACGTAATACTACTTTTACAGTATACCTCGACTGTTACATTTAGTCATTATTTTTGTGTCGAATTTGAATTGTGAAATAAAGTTCCTCTCTTTGGTATTTCAAATATTCATTTACTTATTTATTGCTTGTCCATATCATTGATGTGAATAAAGTTCATTTTCCTCTGCTTAACATTATCATATACATACTCCACAGGTGAAAGTTGGTGATAAAGAAGTAGATGTAATGAGTTCCTTTAGACTATACATTACCACAAAGCTACCAAATCCTGCTTTCACACCTGAAATTAATGCAAAAACATCAATTATTGATTTTACCGTTACAATGAAAGGACTTGAGAATCAGTTACTGAGAAGAGTAATTCTTACTGAAAAACAGGTAACCTAACAGTGCACATAAACCATAGTGATGCTTAGTTTTGATTTAACTGTTTTAGTATATATATATAAAAAAAATGTTCAAGTGGAAAAAAAAAGTCATCCATTTTCTAAATTTTTTATGGAGATTCAGTACGGAAATTTTAAAATGGCAATAATATACACTGGTGATTTTCTGCAGATGGCTGTCAATATGAAAAAAAATAAGCAGAAGCATTTGGCATTCATAAGATACTTCCAACTGAATAAAAATGCTTTAAAAAAAAAAAAATGCTACAGTAACATATTTTAGATAGCAGAAAAAATAAAATACACATTCCATGAACTTGAAAAATCAGCACCTGAATTTCAAGTATGATTCATAGCTACAGTACATAGTGTCATGCCATTTCCTTGTCTTTTAATAACAGGAACTAGAGGCAGAACGAATTAAACTCATGGAAGATGTAACTTTTAATAGGAGGAAGATGAAAGAACTAGAGGACAATCTTCTGTACAAACTAAGTGCAACTAGAGGTTCTGTATCAAAGAGTACAATAACTAGGATTTTAAAGGGCAAATTAGGCTGCTGCACATTCCATGCTGCCTTTCCATACTGAAATTGGTTTATCTATTTAAAACACAATACGTGAACATACAATGGTAGAGATTTGAAGTATGTGATTTACCAGAACATGAGGAATTTGGTATGATAGCAGGCCATTATATAGCTATTCCAGACACTAAATATTTTAAGCACCTACACAAGTTTTGTGAAATAAACCAAATTCTTCATAGCTTTCTGCCCCTCAGATGAGGTAAAGTATCTGATCATGGGCAAATCCTTAATCCACTGAAAATGCAGAGTTAAATGGGCTAGTTTAAATAGTATTGAAAGTCTTTTGCATTACATTAGGAGCCTGCACATGATCATTTTTTTTGGGGGGGGTGGGGGGGGGCGGGGGGAGAAAAATAAAAAGATGGTGACTTCCAGCAGATTGATTAAAAAGTACTTGAGGTTGATGAATACTATTTTGTGTGTGATCATTGTCTTTAGGACCCTAAGTCTCTTTGACTTTGAATGTGACAATCAACAAACTAACAAAAATTGTATAACTCTGTATGAGTATCGTATGTTATGTGCCTGGAAGAGGTGACATCTCTAGTAAACAATGCAAAACTCTTGGTGCACATACATTCAACTTGACATAAGTTGAATGCATTTGTTTTGCTTATTGAGTATAAAAATAAGTTTTAGTCTTATGTACACTGTTTGGTCTCCATTTTAAAATGCTTTCTGCAGTTCAGTAAATCATTTACATTAGGTATACATAATTGTAACTTGATTTTTACATATATGAAGGTTTTAAAATGTTATAAAAATGACCTAAACATCCAATATTTGGCTTTTTAGGTTCACTAGTAGATGATGAATCTTTGATTGGTGTTCTGCAAACAACTAAACAAACAGCTGCTGAAGTAGCTGAAAAGTTGTCTGTGGCAGCAGAAACTGAAGTGAAGATTAACTCTGCTCAGGAAGAATATCGACCTGCTGCTACACGCGGAAGCATTCTTTATTTTCTTATAACAGAAATGAGCATGGTCAATAATATGTATCAAACTTCACTGGCTCAGTTCTTAAAGTTATTTGATCAATCTATGGCCAAGTAGGAAGACAGATTTTTCTAATATTCAAATGTTTGTCTTTCTGATGTGTTTCTTTCCAAGATGTTATTAACATGCTTTTCTTGTGTTTTGTTTTCGTGATTCAGATCTGAGAAGTCTCCTTTACCCCATAAAAGAATCTCAAATATTATTGAGTATCTTACCTACGAAATTTATATATACTCTGTTAGAGGCTTGTATGAAAACCACAAATTTCTCTTTACCCTCCTCCTGACGTTAAAAATTGATCTTGAGAGAGGACGTGTGAAAACTAGAGAGTTCCATGCACTCATTAGAGGTAAGTTCAAAAATTTGCGTTATATATAGAGGTAATTTCAACCTTTTAAACTTTTATACCATTTCAATGTATGTTTTTGTGGGTTTTTTTTTGGCTGCATGGTTTCTGCCAATAGTTCTGTGGGAGCTGGCTCTGTCTTATCCCTGTTGTGGTCCAGTGAATTTAAAAGTGGTTTCACATCTCATTTCTGTCTCTGCATTTTATCCAGGCTGTGTTCTTTCCTGAGAACAAGGTGATAGTTCTGGTTCTCTGGTTTAATTATTAGTTATTTTTGTATTACATTTGCATGTTTATTTTTATAAATTAGATGACTTCTTTTTCTTTTGCTGCTCTCATTTCAAGGAGCTGAATAAAGCTATCTTCTAAGGTGCCATAACATCTCTACACATGGTCTGGGAGGTGCTACAGCCTTCTATGGGTTTCAGCTTAAGCTTTTTCTGACTCTTGCCAACCAACTAACAATCATTTTTACAGAACCTAACATGCTTCTGTGGCCCAACTGGCCAGGTCTACCTCTGTACCCTGAATTTATGACTCTGCTGAAAAATGTGACCACAATTACTTATGCAGAGATCCATATAAAACCTGCTTGAATCTTACAATGATCAAATGAATTTTGCAAACATCTTATGTCAAAGTAGTGACCATGCTTTTGGAACATCATTAGCTGCCGTTAATGAATGAAATGGATAGGAGAAAAAAAGATTACATTCACATACTATTTTGCTTTCTAGTTTGTCATAGTGTCTTTATCTTTTGAGAAAGGAATCCAACTACCATTTTACCACTGATGTCAGGCAGGGTATGCTTTGAAATGCTTTCAAACTGAACTGTCTGCATTAGACAAGCATTAGACAAGGAACCTTATGTCTTGGCTTCCTAGCTCATGGATTTTTGTTTTGCTGGAAGAAGATATACCTTGAGCATCTAAAGCAGAAAGTGGATGCTTATCACTTTGTTATTGATGATAATCTATAATAAAATACAGGAATACTTTTAACAATTTTTTTGTCTAAAATGTAAGAACACAGTTTCCCACCTATGTTTATGACAGCTGATTTGATAATGAGAAATTCTTCTAGTGCACAAAATGCCACCATAAAAAAGTAATAACAGATTTTATTTCTATTATTTCCAATGATTATTTCTATAATTATTCGTATACTCTTGAATCAGATGGAAAGTGGGCGGTTGCCTTGCCAAATTGTCCTGGATGCTTAGGTATCTTCTGCAATGAATGTATTGTTCAAATTTTTCCTCCTTGGATGAGCAGTTTGTTGGTGCAAAATGAATGAAATGAATTTTTTTTTTTTTCCCAGGAGGAGAGCTTTCATGGCTTATCATCAGCCATATTATCAGGGGATGTCTCAGTGAAAAATCATTTCTATTTGAAATTGAAAGGTCCCTAGAACACATTATTCCACTGGTCTCAGGAGATTAGCAACTCTAAATCTTTCCTCCTGCTGAAGTACATAAATTGAATTCCATTCTGCTTTACTGTATTCCATTAAAGCCAAACACTAGGACTTTCCTGACACTTTAGTGCTATAGCTTGAAGGTATCCTGAAGTCAGCAAAACACAGAAAACAGGTCCCAAAATTGGAGGAAAATAGCCCATATTCAAAATGTTTATAAATACATGTGTATATATATATGTATATATATACTTGCTCTGTTTTTCTGCCATGAGAATGGTATAGATTATCTATGGAAATTATAGAAAGAAACAAAATCTAAAATATAAAAGAAAATCTAAGTTCGTTGAAAACTTTATAGGTGTTCTGACACTGCAGTCTGCTACGTTCTTTTCCATTAAAAAAGTGGACTAATGCAAATGAAGATTGATCTTTTCTAGCATAAAGTCTATTTTACTAAGAAACTCCATAGATATAAAAGAGTGCATTACAGAACTGCAAAACATCTTTGGTTTTGACTTAAATAAAACCAGAAATATTGCCAAGTATCTACTTTGTGGAAAACTAATGATTACATCTTATAAGTAAGAAAAGGCTTGTTGTCTAAAGTGATTGTGGTAGTCACAGAATTCAATAATTTGCCCCTCCCCCCCCCCCCCCCCCCCCCCCCCCCCCCCCCCCCCCAAAAAAAAAAATCCAGTTGGACTATTTTATTAAATTTGTGAAAGATATGATTCTGGATATGATTCTGGAAAAATGTATCATATTGTAATAATGCTAATGCTAATAATGGATTACAGATTTGTGTAAAAAATTTTAGTTATCTTCTATTTGATTTCCATTATTTCGGTTTGCAGAGATTATGAAGTTCTGGGTTCCATGTGTGGATCCCAGCGTCATTTGAAGCCATATATCCTAATGCCAAGGACATGAGTAGAGGATGCTTGAAGGAAACTTTAACAAGTACTTACTGGAAAAGCAAAAGAGACATTATTTTCACCCCAGATTTCATGAAACAGACCTTTCTCTGAGGTTACTGATGCTTGTCATCCCTAGGGAAAAGGAAAGGCAAAAAAGTTCAGTAGTAGGAAAAGTTCATAATAAAAGATCATGAAGGAGCTTAGCAATTTTGTATGACAGAAATAATTTGGATTTTTATGTAGAAACTTCACATTCTTGAAGAAGAGTTTGCCCTTTAATCAACCCTGCTTCCTTATGTAAACATTCAAATCATATGTGATCTAATTCTATTTCTTGATTATATCTAAATGTCTCCATATGTGGATGAAAGGCTTGCATAATTTTTTTTCTAGATGCTGGAACTTTTCACTTATCCCTATGTATGGCTAAATGAAAACTAATAAAAGGAAGTATGTTTCTAGGCATTGCACAATTAATAACATAACAAACCACTAACCGCAAGACCTTAGCAGGATTTAGGAAAAGATTAAGTATGTATATTAACCACAAGAATATCAAGCATTACAATGAGAAACACATTGTTGACATTTTTGGAATTCATATTCTTCATTGAATATGCCTGCCTCTAAAATTAAGGTTTAAAAGAAAACTTTCCCCAAAACAAAAACTTCCCTAAAATCTGTTTAATGGCCACTCATTGGAACTTGCACTTTCATTTGATGGTGATTGTTCCTGTTGACATAATATTGCCCAGATTTTGCAAAGTAATTCTTCCATTTCAACTTAGGGAATATAGAAATAACTAGGAAAATACCTAATCTTTCTGAATCTTCTGTTTATTTATCTCAGTCTTTTAAAAGTAGAGTTACTCTTTCCTGAAAATCATCACTAATAATATAAATAAAATTCTTGCATCCTGGAAGCCTGCAGGAAAACCTCTCAAAGACTCGAATCTTTCTCTGTAAAGTCTTTGTAAGCAAAAAGAGACTTCATGCAAATCAGAAAGCATTTTTTGCATTATAACATTTGAAGCACCATAAAGTTTCTTATAAATTTGTCAGAACTTCAAGCTTTTTTTTTTCAGCTGTATGAAAAATGCTATAAATAATATAATTCCAATAATTTCTTAAATTAAAAAAAAGTTGTGTTTTTTTTTTTTTTGTAAAGAATTAATGTTCTAATCTCCTTTCACTCCAGTGGTAGGATTGTCTTCTGTTCTTTTTCTTCTTGCCTTTATGATACATTTTCTCTATATTCCATTCATGGAGAATTTGGGGATGAAATGGATGCAGAGTCAAAAAGTGTTAAATCTTCTTCATAATTTATGGAAAAATTAAAAACAGTTTGTAAAAGTATGAATATTTGAATTGAAAAGGGATCGACATATATATTTATGTATGTATATTTTATAAGCATGTATGTATAATTTGAAAGTATTAAAATAATCAAAGCTAGCATAGGCTAATCAAAAATAGCATAGGCTATGTTATACACACACGTGCTCACATACACAAAGCTGCTTAAAAATAATAGTTATTATTCCAAGATGCTTTTTTAGTCTGTTTGTAGCAAATTGGTGAAATTCATTATACCACTGACTTAAATGAATAAAATAGTCTTAGACCTGAGACCCCTGGAATAACAATGTCCAGTTTTCCTGAAAGGTCACATTAATTAATTTGCAGAGGACTGGAGAAGATGCAGCTACGAGATGAAGAAAATGATAACTATGATACAAAACTGATTTGGAGTCTTTCGTTTAGTCTGTTTAAAGTCAGGTTTCAATCTTATCCCAAGGGTATTACTTAGTCTTCTCTTCACGTGCATATCAGAGGATGTAAAATGTGTATGATCTACTGGCTCTCTGGCTTTACATCTACTATTTAAGGTGATATATGCTCAATATTTAAAATGATTTGTACACAAGAGTGCAAGTAGTACCCCAGTGAAAGTGACATGGTCCAGAAAACATAATTTAAAAAGCAATACCAAAAATATCTTGATCTTTGGACTGTCATGTATAATTCATCCAAATGTTTTTATCTGCAGGAGGTGCAGCACTGGATTTAAAGGCTTGCCCACCCAAACCATTTCGCTGGATTCTTGACATGATGTGGCTAAACCTAGTGGAATTAAGCAAACTTCCACAGTTTGCAGAAATTTTGAATCAGGTGATATTTATTAATTACGTTAATAGGCAGTTTCCTAATCATAATCGTGCTCCCATATTTCACATTGGGAGTGCACATGAGAGATGCAGTTAAAAACAAAGAAAAAAGAGTATAAAATAATAAAGGTATAGAAATGAACAGTTAGGCAAAGTTCTCCATTCCTAGATATCTAGTTTAATTTAATATAGACATATTCCTCTTCAAACATTTAGATGACCCTGTTGCTTTTCACACTGTTACTACCTCCAGCAGTGGTTGAGGGAGAGATGACATAAAGAGATAAGTAATAAAACCTTAGTAATTTTACTGAGTCAACTGAAGTCCCTTTTGTCCAGTAATCTGTCTTTGGTTGAGGCCTTCAGCAGATGCTTTGAGAAGGTATCTCCTCTGAATACTGTCCTAGCATGTGCTCAGGTTGGTGTCAATGTATATAGAACTGTTGTTTCTTTTTGTTTTCTCAGACTTGGATTGCAGTTCTAAAAGGGACATTTGTGTTGTTTCTTAATCTGAGATTATAGGAGATACATGGTTGGAAGAGGTTCCTGTATGTTAATTTCTCACTCCTTTCCCAGTCTATTCTTGATTTAGGTTGTTCTGAAATTTCTTCCGTGTCAGTTAAGCAGCCAGAGCTACATAGTTTGTAACAGGCATATGGTGCTGTATTTCAGAACAGATGGCATCAGTGTGTTCCTCATTTTCATTCCAGTAATCTGAGAATATTGCAACTGACTCTCCTCACTCAACTGCATAGTAATTTTCATAATGTTGCGTCCACCATTATCCCTTGTTCTGTTAGGTCATATGTTCTAAGAGGTGCCTAAATAGCGGTCATATTTGTGGTCAGATTTATTCTTTCTTAGGTCAAAAGCTTTCTAGAGCTTGTTATTATTAATCTGTGATTCTTTGACTGTCTAGACTATACTGGGACAGAAAGCTTTTTCTCTTAGTACTTGGCGACTAGAAGAAATAAATCAATCATGGTATGTTTCTTTTGTATTATAGAATCCTCCTGCTAATTACTGATTTTTAAGTAGCTGCACCTTAATACTAAAACTGCTAATTGTAACATCTTAATAGCAATTCACATGGTGTATGTCATAAATTTTACAGTCTGTTAATGTTACTTGTAATATATTCTAATATAATAACAGAATCTCATTAAAATATACATTTCCAAGGGGATTTTACTACAGCTGAAATATATTTGTGTGCATTAACATAATAAATTTAGATAACCAGTAATGAAAAGGGATGGAAAAATTGGTTTGATAAAGATGCTCCAGAGGAAGAAATTATACCTGATGGATATAATGATTCACTTGATACCTGTCGCAAGCTTTTACTCATCAGGTGAGTATCTTCAGAAATTTGGGAAATGACATACATTATTGCACCATGTATCTCAGTCTATCTGTATGCAATTATTATATTAGCATAACTTCAATTAATTTCTGGGTGACATTAAATATAATTTAATTCACTCGCAGGTTATATTATTCAATTTACTTACTTCAGAGCTATTCTCTGAAGAATCTAAGAGAAGCTTTTTCTAGAAAACAGTCTTCTGACTTTCATAGAATCATAGAATCGTATAATAGTTTGGGTTTAAAGGAACCTTAAAGACCACCAAATTCCAATGCCCCTTCCATGGGCAGGGACACCTCCCACTAGACGAGGCTGCTCAAAGCCCCATCCAACCTGGCCTTGAACACTTCCAGGGATGGGAAGCTTCTCTGGGCAGTCTGTGACTCATGACCCTCAGAGTAAAGAACTTCTTCCATAAGACCTAATCTAAACCTACCCTAGTTTAAAGCCACTACTCCTTGTCCTACCACCATACTCCCTGACAAACAGTCCCTCCCCAGCTTTCCTGAAGGCCCCCTTTAGGTACTTGGAAGGCTGGTAAAAGGAATCCCCGGAGCCTTTTCTTCTCCAGGCTGAACAACCCTAACTCTCTCAGCCTGTCTTCATAGGAGAGGTGCTCTAGCCCCTTTATCATCTTTGTGGCCCCCCTCTGGACTCATTCTAATACTTCCATGTCCTTCTTGACTTTGCTTTTATGTCATGACAAAAAGAAACTGGAAATCACATTGCAGCCTTCTCCAAAAAGCCAGAAAAAGTAGAATCATCCAGATAGTTTTCAAAATGTTTTTTTCTCACTTCTTTTTAAATGAGCTATTTTAAATAACTTAAGTAATTAAAAATATTTTAAAAACTAGAAAGAGAATTGTAAAAATGCAAAACAGGTATTCAGAAGTCCCATGTATAAAACGTGGCATAGATGATTTTATTGCATCAGCTAGGATACTTGTGGCAGGGCTTTGGGATAGAATGGATTTCCCCAAAGAAGCATTTAGCTGCCTTATACGTGAGATCATGCTTTCCTTTCTCATATCTTTCTGCATTCATTGTATAGGCTCCAAATTCTGCAACAAATAAGTCAGAGACTCTACTGAAAATATCATTAATTAGGCATGACTTGTCTTTGGAGTGGATTCAACCTGTTCAGTAAAAGACCCGATTCTGATGGAAGAAGTGCTACATGCTATAAGCCCTGAAGAGGGAGGGGGAGTCTATAAATAATAAGCCTATAAATTGAAATTTTGCATATCTTTTGGTCCAAAAGAAGTTTTTTGTTTGTTTTCTGTGGGAGCAATAGACTCATCCCAAACATAAAGGCAATCCAGTGCAAGAGCAGTGTGCCCTAAAAGACTAACAGACCCAATGAAACATCTCTAGGATTATACCGAAGGGCCAATCTATCTAACATTTCCTTGCCTGTGTTTAAAATGAAGAATGCCCCACTCTGAGTACCCAGAACAGAAAATTCCAGTGCAAATAGTTTACTTATGGCAAAATTCTAAGAAACTGGAAAGTATTGGACAGTAATAAATAGAGTGAAAACTACCAGCTGTCTATTATTATATTTGTAAAGATAAACATACAGACATGAATATGTATATATATGTATAATACAAAGCAAAAAGATCTTTGATTAAAATGGAACTTATAATTTAAGTCTGGTCTTTGCAATGGGAAGTGTCACTAAATTTGTGTCTTTGTATACATTTTTATTTGTAGGTCTTGGTGTCCAGACCGAACTCTTTCTCAAGCCAGGAAGTATATTGCAGATTCCTTGCATGAGAAATATACAGAACCAGTTATTCTGAATTTAAAAAAAACTTGGGAGGAAAGTGACCAAAGAACACCTCTCATCTGTTTCTTGTCTATGGGATCTGATCCAACTATTCAGATTGATTCCTTGGCTAGGAAGCTTAAATTGGGTAGGAAAATAATTATTCATTGTCTTGAGTTGTTTAACATACAGAAGACTAACATAGGTAACTTCCGATTTATTTTTTTTCTGAAAAGTATTTTTAAAATTCTTTTATAACATTATTGTTCCTGAACAGTTGTCTTAGAGATAAAACAATATTTTACATGAAAGATATTATGCTGAGGACTATTCTCTATGTAGTTGAACAGTAATGTTTTCGGTTCTTTTTTGAGTTATTATCTAAGTGATGACATTTTTTAGTCTGTAGCTACAAGACAATATTTTTATTAACTCTGACGTGACAATATTGTTGTCTTGTTTAAAATGTTAATATTATTAATAACATTAACAATAAATATTAATGTGTTTAAATTATACATTAATATAGGTTTAATGTAATAAATATCAATAAACATTAAGTTCAGGTAAAGAAATTATCAGCTATCTGCTTACAAGATTGCTTTGTAACAAAAAACACCCACATGATCTGCATTTGTATATTCTGGACTTTATATCTACATTATATGAAAATATGGAAACTTGAAAATTGTGCATACAAACTGAGTTGGATATAAATACATTAATTCCTGATAAAAGTCACATTAAGATGTTCACAATTCAATTTTACAATTATGAATTTTGTTCATTTACATGGCTTCATTACCTAAGCTTAAAGAAAAATCTGGGTTCTTATTTCAAACTAAGCTGTGTCTTACTTTATTAAAATTTGGCTTAAATTCCCTTTGACAATAACAGTAGTCACAGACTTTCACTTCTGCAAACATTATAGATGTATATTTAGATGTTATTTGACAAAGTTTCAATGCTAAAAAAATATAATACGTAGCATAATGTTTTAACAAAGGGATTTGACTTTAATAAGTATATTTTTTATAAATATGTACTTAATTGTGCTGAATTTATATTGCTTTTTTGACTGAATTGGAATTCTTATTTATCAAGAATGTATGTTCACTACTCATTATCAAACGTTGCAGAATGTAGGACCATCTCTATGGGTCAGGGACAAGAAGTTCATGCGCGCAAGATCATACAGATGTCAATGCAACAGGTGGGAAAAACTAATGCAAGATAAATTGATTTTCTGTTTTAGCATTCTTTTAAAGCTTTTCTTGCATGTAATCTTTAGTATTTTGCATTTTCACCCTACTATGTGGCATATGTCAGGGTAAACAAGTCTCTTTGAGAGCCTGAGCCTGAAAATATTCCACTGTGGGATACACACGTGACAGTGGAGTCCAAGTGAATACCTTTGCCAGCAGTATTGTTAAGCAGCATTTCAGAAGTAGCACATTCCCTTCTTATCACTATATGGTTATCCAAGGCTAAAAGGACATAGTGTTCTACTGCAAAGTTTTTCAGAACCCACTTTTTTACTTGAGTTCCTTTTTTTTTTTTTTTTTTTCCCCCACTTCCCTATGTTAGCTACCAAGAAGTTGCATAGATTATACTAGATAAAATGGTGAGTGTAAACACAGCTTAAAGCTGTAGATACAGAAGTCTGTGCTGGCTCCTCACATTTTCCTCACATATGTGCTATACAGATCCTCTTGCTCCCCTGCAATTGTTCCTCAGCGATTGATTTTGTTTCTTTGTTTCTTTAATTGTCAATTCTTGTGGTTCTGAATCTCAAGGATATCAGAATGTATTTCAAGGATATTCTTATCCGACATGTTGTAGTGTTGTTTTTTTGTTGTTGTTCTTGATTTTGCTTGTTTGTTTGTTTGTTTCTTTTATGGCATATGATATTCCCAACAGTAAAAATATGAGAAGTGTAAGCAACAGCTCTGGAAAGATGGTAATTGAAAGCTCAGATGCAAAATGAAAGTTACAGTGCAAAAGCAGCACTGTCCAGTCAGCTGAACACTTCAAAGAGTTGTGGACAATGTTCCATATGAAGACATACATACAGCCATAGTTGCCTGTAAGCTCAAAATATCAGGAATTCTGAAGGACTAGAATATCTTTACTAGTTGAAAACAGAAGACTGAAAGAACTAGATTGATACATGAAACAGTTTTTGTATGACCATAAGCAACCATTAGTCCTTACTAAACCAGGAGTACAGCACCGCTTCTAATATTCACCTAAAGAACTCTGAAGTGACTTTTGCTCAGTAAAAGCTTTAATTGGTGACATATTACCTATCCATTATCCAATATATGCTTTCATACCTACAGTGAGAGAGTTCATGAAAAGTTAGATAAAAAGTTCAAGATGGATCCATTATGAGATTTAAAACTTACCTCCTCACAATATATGACATCCATAAGATTCCTTGGCTCTCTGTCCCAACCCATTAGAGTTCTGGAACAGTTCATTTGTCACTTTATTTTTTAATCACAATTAGACGAGGAAATGCAAAAACATTCTTTAGACTTCTGCAGATTTCTGTCCTCTTCATCTTTTAGAATGAAGTGCTTCAGAGCCTTTCTGGGACTGTCTTTCACGCAGGGGAAAAAAAAAAAAAAAAGTCAGGTAGTATTAATTCAGGGAATTCCAATTGCTGTTTTCTGTGAGATACCTTCATTTGAGGGGCAAAAAAAGAAAATCTGTTGCCAGATTATCTTTATTCATGTGAATATTGTGCTTCATTTGAGTTTCTCTAATATAGACGTACATAATACTTGTATACACCCCTTACCGTATACTTTCTAGACATTACTGTGTAATCCAAGGCTCTCTAGCTAATGTGGTCTTTGTTAGGAAAATTGTCTATATTGTATCCCAATAAAATCTCAAGTCCTACCAAATGTTGTAACAGCTGATGTGGAAAGCAACAATACTGTAGATGTACACCACTTTGGAATAAGAGAAAAAAGGAATATCTTCATAGCAGGTAGCATTTTTTATGATGTGAAAATGCACATATGCATCTTTCATATTTCTCTGTGTCTGTATGTCTATAATAGTCATCATCAATATCTAGCTCATTGGAATGGTGAAAACTGGGGCACCACTGCCTTTCTTTGCCTGTGTTTGAAACACAAGGATACTTGCAACAGTACTCCAGTAGGACTACTAGTAACAATTTCTGACCCAAATGCCTTAGTGGTGCACACATTTCACATAAGCAGGAATATATGAACATAAAAATCAATTTTGAAAGGAAAAAAAATAAACAATTTCTGAACATGGAGACAAATATCTGTGTTGGTTTTGTTTTAGGTTTTGTCTTTGTTTTTCTCTGCTTCTGACCAAGCATATATAATATGATTAAGCCTGCTGTGCTGTGAACTGAGCCTGATTCGTTTGGAAATTAGACAAAATTGATTAAAGATCTTCCTTAAAAAAAGGTGGATACATATAAAAGAAGAAAAAAACCCTCTATTCCTCTATTTACTCTTAAAAAAATAATATTCATTAGTTCTCCATAAATATTTCAATTAGATTCGGTTACAAAATGTTATTTATTTGTTTCTAAATGGGTTAAACCAAAATTGCCAATATGAAGTTACAAGCTGTAATGAAATCCACACATCACTGTTTAGAACTGATTAAATAATGCCAATTTTAATATCAAGCTTCTGATTCACTAGGCTTCTAAAGTGATGCTAGAAAAGCTGATTGAATTTAAATTCATGAGCAGACGTGCTGAGAGATAATAATCAAAATAGAGCTTTGATGCAACTGAGAACTGAATAAGATCAAAACTAATATGCAAGAGGTTGAATTTCATAAAAATGTATTCATTACAGATAAACTTATAGTTGAAAAGTTTGGGAGTCTTGTTACAACCTCTCTACCTTTACTACAGATTACGTTATTAACAAGTTGTGCTTTTTTTTTTTTTAATAAGGATGTATTTCTCAGATTTCATCTTTTGGATTGTTAATCACAGTTTGTTGTGTTTTTTTTTGTTTGTTTGTTTTTGTTTTGTTTTGTTTTGTTTTCTAGAAGATGATAGGAATTACTACTTTTTGCCACTAGGTAGCACTGATACTTTACTTAGAACATTTGCTCTGGTTATGCTATTTTCATTGTGATTTTATAGGATGTGAAAATAACTTTTACACTAACTTTTCAATTAATTAATTTATTGGCTTTAACTGTGCCAATATCAAATCAAATCGTGATACACATCTAGGAACCGACCAAAAGTCATGCAACTAAAAAATTACATGCAAGACCAAATTTGATTCTAATACAGCTATTTGTTTTGAATGTTATAAATAAATTGTTATAAATTTTATATGGTAATTGTCGATATTGTTATTTAGGGAGGTTGGGTGTTACTTCAGAATTGTCATCTTGGATTGGATTTCATGAATGAACTACTGGAGACACTTCTTACTGCTGAGATACAGAATGAGACATTTCGAGTTTGGATAACTACTGAACCACATCCTAAATTCCCAATTACACTGCTACAGGTTTGTTCAAATGTTTAGTTTAAGTACCTCATGCCATTGAATTTATTCAGGGTAAGCATGTAAATGAAAAAGAAAGAAACTGTGAGTGGGGTGGGGGCATGAATAAATGAGCTTACTTTACAATACAAATGACACCAAACAGGAATGTTATTTACCAGTAACTGGAAGTTTTTCTCAATTAAAGATGTATTGTGTATGTGTGAATTTACACTAATTCTGTACACACACATTTTTAAGGCTTTATCTGTACCCTTTTTTTGCCCAGCTAGGTGCCTTGTGCACAGGATAATACCTACAGCTACTTTTAGACTCATATTTCCCTGACTGAAACAAAGGATAAAGAGAACAGAACACATATAGACAGCGCATCTCAAAGACCATCAGCTGACAATAAATGACCCGTTTTTCTTTAGCTAAATTATAAATGGTTGTTCTGTAGATCTTAAGGAGATATCAGTCAGTACCAGGAAAATTGCCTAAACTCTTACAAAGTGCGTTTAAGTTACTTATGATTGTTCCTAGCACTCTCACAGCAGATCATAATGCTAGTTAATATCTAGTATAATAGCCGTGTACTGACACTTCTGTGTTCACAGGCACCTTTCCTCTTAAAAACAGTGGGAGTCTTCTTAGTGGTTCCCATTCTCTCTAATTAAAAACAGATACTGTGGTTGATATCTAGGATATGAAGGGAAACATTAGCCTAGATGTGTATGATTTAAGGAAGTGTGAAAAGGGAAAGGAAAAATTCCTTTCTGGAATGAATCTAGGAGATGACCTTCATCAAGAAATGTATGTCATCATGGGAAAACACTGTGTATGGAAGGTAGCTCTCAATAAAAAAGGAAATCCTTCTAAGTCTTCAAGTTTGAGAAGTGGTATATAAACATGTAGTTTGCTAAATGTCACGATAGAGATCTGAGACAGCTGCTAGATGAATCTTCACTGCATTTATTTCAAATGTTTCATTTGTGATATCTTAGTCTGTAGTGACACATTACCTGTTAATATTTTAACATATTCAGGGGTACCAGAAAATGAGTAACTGACAAACCAAAGCTCATCTCTTTCTCAGAAGAAAGGGGAAAATCATTTGCTGTATTATTATTATTATTTTAATTTAAGCAATGTTCATACGTAATTGAACAAGATAGCCTTTGAAATGTGTAAACACTGGTTAGTAAGTGTTCTCATTCAATCCAAAATTCTAGTGTTCATATGCAGATAGGTCCTTGCAAAAGCTCATGTCTCTGAGACAGCTTGCCTGGGCTCTGCAGCCCAGAAATATGACTCTGTGAGATGGAAGTTGAAAAGTCATCCCTTAAAAATAATTTAATTTATTTACCACAAATATAGAGATAGTAAAAGTGCCAGGAGAAGTACGTATTCATGAGTATATTCCTTTAAGATCCTCTCAGAGATAGAAATAGTTCACAAACATGCTTGCATTCAAACCTAGGGCAGCCTGGCATTGACTATCCTTTCAAGTGAATGCAGCAATGTTATGCAGGCTAGTCAGACAAGTACTTACTGTTGGAGCAGAAAAATGCTTATTTTTTGAGTTCCTCCAGCATCTGAAAGTGTCTCATAGAATAGTAATCTGATCATGGTAAGGCTGGTCTGTGTCTGAACTAATAGATTTAAGTATGTCCATGACCATTACCCAGTACTAGAATGCAATAGTCCATAGGAGTACATAGTTAGAACATTCTCTGAAATGAAAACCTGTGGTAACTAGCACTCTTTTAAACAATTTTCAGGCATGGTTTGACAATTAAAATTTTCTAGAAACTATCCCTATTAGGAAGTTTGCATGAAGTTTCATGCAAAAAGGAGCTGTAGCCAAAAGAACTTTGGCAGTGTACTACCACAAATGTGGATTTCATGCCTGCTGACTAGAGTGCCCAGAAACATTCTTGAGCAATCCTAATTTACTGCTGCAGACATAGCCACAGAGTCCAGAGTGAACACAAAGATCTGAACTGAGGAGAGGTAGGATTTCTTTGTATTTATAGTGAGGTCTTGGGAACAGAAATATAACAAAGTTATCATCCCTTCTGCATAGTTGTCTTCCATCATTCAGTCATTGAATTGGAGATAGAGATATGACGACCATATGATGCTTTTTGAAAAGCATGGAAAGTGCTTCCATGTTGTTGATCAAAAATCTTAGAACCATGGACACCTGTCAGTGATGACTCTGAATGACATAAACGGAAAGTCCATGTTCAAAATCTTAAAGTATATCACAAGGTTTTGAGGACTAATGTAATGTGTACTCCTTTTATGTGGTAAAACTGTCAAATTTGTATCTACAATGATTCAACTATTTCTATTGTATCTTTTATTTATGACTAATAGCTGTGACATTTTTATATGTTGCTGGTTTTGTTTCAGGAAATAAATCCAATTCTTTTATTATTTTTAAAATTTTTTTTACATAACAGATTGCTCTGAAGTTCACAAATGAACCTCCTCAAGGTGTACGTGCTGGTTTAAAAAGAACATTTTCTGGAATTAATCAGGATCTGTTAGATGTTAGCAATTTGCCTATGTGGAAACCTTTACTTTATACTGTAGCTTTTCTGCACTCTACTGTTCAGGTATTTCTTATAATGTTTGCAAATAAAGGCGTGATTTAGGGATTCACTTTAACAAAGTTTCTCTATGGAAAATGTGTGTTCTGATATTTATTGTAGCAGCATGTTGCAGGGCTAGACCTTTAATTTCTATCATCTGTATTTTGAGATAATTTATTCTCTTAATTGTCTTTTAAATTTTATATAATTTTCATACTATGGGTATTTAGAATAAGGATTTTTCTCATCTAATTTTAGCTATCCAAAAGTTAGTTGTCTAAGTGAATAAACTCTCTCTGTAGGTAATAGAAATAGATAAGCACCCCAAAGCAGCAAATCAGCTTATATGCCTTGGTGGCTGTCTATAAAAATGAGAACAATTTTGTGGAGATATATCACTTTTTTCGGTCCATTGATTTTAAAGGCAGTTCATAGGCCTAGCTTAGAGTAGCTCTCTACCTTCTAGATGCCTAAAATTAAATAAAATTCTATTGTTTACTGTCTTGTTTTTATCTTATTTTTTGTGACATTTTCTACACTAATATGAATGTGAGCACAATGGTGTGCATATTTTGTATGTTAAAGATATATAACTTTTGAGATCACAATAAATACCAGATGTTTAAGCACTCTGAATATACCTTATTTTAAGCAAAGATCTCAAAATAGATTTAAACAGTATTTAATCCTAAGATTCTATTTAGCTGCTTGTATTTTCAGTGCAGCAAAGACTGAAAGAGAATGGCCTTTTGTAAGAAGATTCCTATTAAGATACAATATTTTGCATTATTTTCTTCTTTCTACCTTTTATAAACACCGAGAAAGTTGTTCTGTGTACCATCTCCTAATTATAGTGTTCTTGTGGAAGGAGAAGACCTAAGTTTATTCAATCATCAATACTTTCAAAAAATATTATAGCCATTCTTTTGCTCTGAAAATTTATTTCGGATTGTTAATCAGTAAGTAATATATACATTGCCCTGACTTTAAACTGACCAGTTCCTAATATCCTTTGGTGACAAGATCGGTATGATAAATAGAGCTTAAGAAGTAATTCAGAGAATTTGGCAGAAAATCGTTATACCTTTCTGCAGGGTATTATTGGTTAAAGCTGTCTCATTTGCTTATAAACAATACTTGATTTAGGAAAAATAAAAGGTCTTTTTTATTTCTTTCCTATTCTAGTTCTTTTTCAAATATTGTAACTAAATGCTACTTAACAATAGCAATGACTGTAAGTCATTGTTGACCTGGTTATTTAAAATCTAATAAATATGCTATCGCTCTAGTTAATTTTAGAATATTAGTATTACTCTGTTTATTCATTTAATAAATGTCAGCACTATTCATCAATTTAATTCTTAACTTCATGGAGTAATTTTTTCTACATTCTGAAAAAATTCATTGAGTGAGGTAACTTGAGTGATTAAAATAAAGTGACAAATCTAGTAGCTTTGGTTGTTTAAAATGTCTTTGAGCTGCAGATTACATTCACATTCTTTTATAGTCAACTTTTTCTGTTGCTACTAGCATTATAATTTTAAATTCAAATATGTACATAATGAAAAATGCAGTGGTGGCAGCTTTAGTAAAGTAAATAAAGTTTTGAATTTTGAAAGACATATTAAAACTATACAGTGAACCAATGAAAACAAAAAGGGCAACCTAGAAACCTTTGAATAGCTGAGCATTAATACATGAATTTGAACACTATCATTAGTAGAAAGTATATGTAGGAAAAAAATGAAAGACAGTAGAGAAGATAGAATTGTTGAATGTGCTGAAAATGCAGAGATTCAGCATTTTCTTTAGTTAATTACTTAGTATAAAAATCTTAGTATAAAAATTACTTAGTATAAAAAGCCCACATAGACATGAGACATTTCAGACCTATGACTTATACATTGATTAGTAAAGGTAATTTACATTGAAAGTAAATAACTATTCTGTTGTTTTTTCTATAAATTTTTAGTGCCAAGGTGTAACTCAATATCATGTGGTTTATTACTGATAGCTGTTTCCTAGGCTCTTTCTTCAGTTCAATTTTTTATTCCAATTGAACTTTAATAATGAAACTAAATGATACATTATTTTATAAACATATTTGCTTTTAAATATATTCCTAAGGAACGACGAAAGTTTGGGCCTTTGGGTTGGAACATTCCCTATGAATTTAACTCAGCAGACTTTACAGCCAGCGTTCAGTTTATACAAAATCACCTAGATGAATGTGACATCAAGAAGGTGAATACTACACTTTGCATAAATCTTATTTAATTGCTTTATACAGCCTCTGTAATTATTTTTCTTCCTTTTTCTGTTCATCTCTATTCTTTCAGCACAGCTAGGAATGATCAAAATTTCATTTTTTTTTGTATCATCCATGTTAAAAAAAAATGCAATAGTTAAGAACTTCAGAATCTGATCTTGTGTTTTCAGTACCGTATCCAAAATGACAGTAAGTCCATACAAGATCTGTTTTGGAAAGGGAGCTGAAATATTCACAGTTTTTAACAAAGCCACTCAAACTTCTCTGTGGCTGCCAGTTGAGCTTCTACTGTTTCACAGGAATAATGTAGAAGAATAGCCATTTCTTGCAAAGTAGCACTTTGATGATAAAGTAACATGAGAAACTGCTGGGAGGGTGTGCATGTATGGAAAGGAGGAACAGAGAAGAAGAAAAGCAGTAGCAACTGAGAGTGATTTCACATCACACAAGAAATAGTGGGATATATTTCCTGTAGCAGGATCAAGCCCAACTCTAGTTTAAAATTTCAGAGCTGAACTCAGGAAATACATTAGAAATCAAGGATTATTTCGTCTTCCAAATATAATCTTTTCATTTTATATTTTAGAGCCCGATGAACTCCAGATAATATCCAAATTACAGATGATATCCAAATCCCTACTACTTACATGTTGTAACTACAGTCTTTTATTTACTTTACTTGCATCCAGGGAATATCATGGAACACAGTACGCTACATGATTGGAGAAGTGCAATATGGAGGCCGAGTCACAGATGACTTTGATAAGCGTCTTCTTAATTGCTTTGCAAGGGTGAGAGACCTTGAAAATACAGCTATTAGTCATTTTTATTGGTAGTTGCAATACAGAAATCAGAAGACCATCTTTCTGCTGAATACACACTTCTTCACCAGCCTATAAGACCCTTCAGAGTAAAATGAATTTTTCAAAACATCATTCATTGCCAATGAAGTTCTTCCCCTTGATTTCTCTTTAGTATGTAGCAGAAATTATTAAAAAGACATAACTAGAACTCAGAAGACATAATGTGATTTACTCACGTATTCAAGTAAAGATGGATGTAGTAGCTAAAGCAAGAACACTTATTCTCCAAAACTGAAATTAAAAACTCCAAATGGTAAAGCAATTTTGTGCTTTTTTCTCTGGATTTTGTGCAGGTGTGGTTTAATGAAAAGATGTTTGACAGCACTTTCTGTTTTTACACTGGATATAAAATTCCAGTGTGCAAAACCCTGGGCCAGTATTTTGAATACATCCAGTCACTCCCTGCCATGGATAGCCCAAAGGTCTTTGGTCTGCATCCTAATGCGGATATTACGTAAGTAGTTCTCAATACATTGAAACCAATGACTCTTTATTTTAGTATTTGGAAAAAAAATCCCTCTGAAATATGTAAGTATATTTTTCATAGCAAATATATGATTCATGTGAATTTCATTGTTGAGATGGAACAATTTATGTGCATGCACATGATTAAGAATGCAGTATCTTCAGCTACATTTTATATGTTCTTTTAAAGTAGTCATGCTTATTACTTACTCATGGTTTTAGTGGTACGTGTTTTTGTTTTTAAATATGAAAGCATTATAAAACATTTATAATGCCTCATCATTCTTACATTCAGAAGCAGAAATTATATCCTCTGAGAAGAAAACTGACAGTAGGGTTTCTTCTATTTTTCCAATTTATAGTATTATATTTGCATTCACAGTTTATGTTGAAATGTGCAGTATCTGGCTTGTGTAGTCTTATACTATCTCCAAAGCTAAGATACTTTAGAGTTCACTTGTTCTACCCTGTGGAATAATCCTTGGTTTCATTTCTTATATAATCATGTATGACAAAGTAATTGGAGGAGATGGGTGTCAGATGAAGGTTGAAAAGTAAAACTGGCATGTAAAATTATGCTTTGAGTCAGAATAAATTTATGTTCTGAGTCAGACTAGGGCTGTACGTTCCTAACGTAGCTGATTCCATAGGGCAAAAGTAGCAATGCTGTCACTGCAATACCAACACACATGCTTTGTTTTCTTTCTTACTGCCTCGCAGATCTGTGCCACTAGATAGCAGTACTTTTGTTATAATGCTGTAATTCTGCTTGTGTTGAAGGACTGGCATGGTCTACTATCTTTTACCGTCAAATGCAACACTTTTTTTGTGTTGACTCAGGACATAAATTTCCATTAGCACTGCCCATACTGTACTATGAAATAGAAGGTTTTAATCTCCAGTGTTGTAAATCTAGCATTTTTTACCATTAACCCTGAAATACCTCAAGGCAGAATGAATTTTCTAATTAATGAAGGGGAAGCTTGTAGATTTATGCCTCCACCTTTTCCTTCTTTTGCATTCCACTTTTAAGAAGTAACTAAATGAAGGAAATAATCTTCCTTTTTACAGAACCAGAATCCCTAGAAATCATATGATAAGTTGTTCTGCTGTCTCATTTTCTCAGAGGTTGAGAAGCAGCCTGTGGAACTCACTGTTTTTCTAATTCAGAGCTAAGCAGAAGGAAAAGATTATAACAGAATGGGTAGACAGCAGATCACATTCTTTATGATCACACAAAGCCAAATGTTGTTCACAATGTGTTTGGCTTGGTGCAGGAAACAAAGGAAAACAATTCCTGTTGGGAGTTTCAAATTAAGCTGGTGACACTGTATTATTTCTCTGCACTTTCAGTTTTTGTGTTCTACCAAATATACATTTTAACTATTAAAAACCCCTCTGTAATTTATAACATATATCTTGTCCTCTTAGATATCAAAGTAACACAGCAGCTGATGTTCTAGATACTATTACCAACATTCAGCCTAAAGAAAGCGGTGCAGGACCTGGAGAAACTCGTGAAGCTATTGTCTATCATTTAGCTGAAGACATGCTAGAGAAACTTCCTCCAGATTACATACCTCATGAGGCAAGCTAATCTTAACTATTTTCTTACCATTCTCTCTCCATTGAGTTTCCACATAAGACATTCCCCTTCCCCACCTCCCCCCCCCCCAAAAAAAGTATTTATAATTCATTAAAGATCATATACCTCTTAACAGATTCAAGCTAGGAACTTACACCTTTATCTCTATCACTGTGAACAGATATGAAGCTTATTTTTTTATTATTACTTTAAAACAAGACATCTAGCACTGATCATGGAGAAATGTCTGGAGACTGTTCTTGCCACAGCTGTATGTGAAAATACAAAAAAAAAAAAAAAAAAATCAGTCTTGTGATGGCAGTCTCCGGGGCCTTCTGGGTAAAATCTTATTCTATCACAATCATGAATAATCAGGTAATATCAGACAAAAAATACAAATAAAAATATAAACTGCAACAGTTTGAAGGCAGAAAATTTTATGTGAATAATTCAAATTACAAGTCTACAATTTGCTTATCTCAAACAAAGTTAGTTAAGCCGTTATATATGAGAACCGTATTTCAGCATATCATATTTAACTAAATTCATTCTTCTGGGCTCCTATATTTTAGGTAAAAGCTCGTTTAATTAAAATGGGACACCTCAACTCGATGAATATTTTTCTTCGTCAAGAAATTGACCGAATGCAAAAGGTGATCACAATACTCCGCAACAGTTTGAATGATCTTAAGTTAGCCATAGAAGGGACTATTATTATGAGTGAGGCAAGTATAAAGTTATTTACTATGTATAGCATACTTTATTTTAAATTATTACCTTGATGTCTTTAGGTCATTTATTATAATTTCACTCCTTCAGAATTTGAGAGATGCATTGGATAATATGTACAATGCTCGAATTCCTCAAGTATGGAAAAGAGTATCTTGGGATTCTTCAACACTTGGCTTCTGGTTTACTGAACTTTTGGAAAGAAATACTCAATTCTCTACTTGGATATTTGAAGGCAGACCAAATGTGTTTTGGATGACTGGATTCTTTAATCCACAAGGTAGGGTACTAAAAGGACTTGAGTAATAATTTATTGTATTTTATCATAACTTAATGGTTTTTACCAGGTATCTACTTTAATGTTAGACCTAGAAAAAAAAAGTTTTCATCACTGTCAGAATACGTTATAGAAGACAAGATGATAAATGGGTTCAAAGAAGAGATTAGACAAAGTCATGGGAAAATGGTCCTATGGTAGATATAAACATGATTGTCCAAACTTAACCTTCAAACTGGGAGGTCCCAAAGCTCCAGATTGCCAGAATCTAGAAGAACACAGAAGGGAAAGGATTTGTGTGTTATTTTGCCTGCTCTAATAATATTTCATTAAGCATCCTCCTTTGTCTAGAGTCAGAGACAGGATGCTTGTATAGATGGTCTTCTGGGCTGATCCATAAACACAGTTTTTATATTACAAGAAGAAAAACATATAGTTAACAAATGAAGTGCCTTATCTTGTTGGCATATAGTAGCAACTGATGATATGGCTTCTAATGAAAATACAATTTTCCTGCTTTTTCTGTGGCTTCAAACTGTTTTTCCAATTCCAAACTCCAAGTTGCAAGCATGGAAGAGCTTTAGTCTAGAGCATTGTGTTGTTTATATACTGTGCAATAGCAACATGCAATTATACCAGAATTATCTCTTTCACAGAGAATCATCAACCTGTCATTTTCACAGTGTCTTTGTTTAATGAAAGATTTGTTCAAATTCATTGAAGGTATACTGCAAAGTACAAGTAAACATGATCTATCATCTGTTATAACTTGATATATTTATTGTTTTATTGGGAGGAAGAAAAATTATAACCATCTCCATTGTTAATAAAGAACACTACCTTATTGGATGTATGTTTGTAGAAGAATCTCATTTAGCCTACACAGCTACCCATACAAATTCTCATGGGAAACTTCTCCCATGTAACAGCTATGATTTATATATATATATATATATATACATATATATATACATATATATATATATTAGGATTAACCTCTGAAATCCTTGACTATTTTATGAGTTATCTTCACTTTGGAGTGTTTCTATTCTATAACTTTCCTATGACTAGCACTGTAAAAATACTAATATTCAAGCAACTCTTATTTTTCTCTCAGAAACAGTTGAGGTGCCTGGAGGGCATTCAAATTATTGTTAAAAGATGGTTTCAAGATGCCAGGCAAAACATCATTCCATTTGTATCATAAATAACATAGCTGGTAATAGTACTGATCTCCAGGGGTTCAAGAGCACCACTCACAGTGGTATAAAAGATGATAGTGGAAGAGATTATTTTGATCAAAGAAAATATTTAACCTAAGAACAAACAAATCGGAAACACGAATAGTCTTGAACTTGACAATTGCTTAAACTTCAGTGATCTGAAAAACTAGTTCTGTAAATGGAGAAAGTAGTCCACTAAGTATAAAAGGTGCACGATAGGATAAGAGGGGGGTAAATATACTTACTGTGTTAATAATAATGCTCACCAGGAAATTCTGAGTAAATCAAATCACAAAGTAAAGTTTACAAATTGACTAGTGTGAGGCAATTCAGCAATTGGACTACCTTGTGCTGCCATTGCAGGTAAATCTAGACTGATTGCACTGGTGAATCAAGATCTAAATCTACCATGGAATTGGCAAATACATTAAAATGTTAAAACCTGAGAAGTATATTTTATCAGTTTATTGGAAAAATCTCTCTATATAGCATTATGAAGTATCACTAATAATTGTATTTAAAATCTGTTGTGATGTTTTAGCAAGTATCAGTTTTTGTCTTCTATAAATTATAATTATTAAGAGAGAGCGGATGTTTCTAGTGATGCAATATTCCATTTAATAAACATGGCACTTGAACAGGCTTATAAATGATCATTTTTCATATATTAGTGAAGGTATTATTCATTTTAGTGAAATTTAGAAGCCTAGATCAAACTGTTTTATTTGTATAAGAATATATAGCAGTTGAAGAAATGAATACGTGTTCATTTCACATGCTACGTTAATGATGTTTACAACACATGAATATCAGTTGTGACACAGCTGCTATTTGACTTTCTCCTAATTGGGATGTTAAACCACCTCTTACATCTGGAAATGCTATCTTCCACTGCATGACCCTGTCCTTTCATGATTTCCCTCCTGGTTTGTCAGTATGTCATTCGGTGGTTTCTCCCCTATGTATATGCTCATCAGCCCACAAAACGCTAGTCTTCCTTTCCTTTATGCACAATCAAGGAGGAACTGATGACATTTCATCTTTAAGTCTTCATAGCAACCACTCTCAAGTATGCAGTTCTCTGTTGTTAACATTTTTCCCTTTCCCTCAGTCTCTGATAACTCCTAGTGCTACTTCCTCCAGCAGCATAAAATAGCAGCTGTTTTTTTGTTTGTTTGTTTGTTTCTGTGGCTGCATTGTCATCTTCTGAGACACTTGTAACAAGTACCTCGACACCCAAAGTTCCTTGCTGCCCATTTATGTCATCTTATGCTTATACTGTTCAGTCCTTCACCTCTCAAACCTTTTTCATCACAAAACTCTGTAAAGTCTATTCAAAATAATACATTGAAAATCACTTTACTGCTTATGTCATCTACCTTCATTTCTGCCTAAGACTCCCTTTTCTTCACTTAAAAACAAACAAACAAATAAAAAACCTCCTTTATAAGCCCTGCCTTGTTTAGATTCCCTAAGCATAGTCATTTTTATTATCACTTCAGACACACCTTCTGTTTTCCATCACTGAAATTTTGCATCAGTTAAAATTATCTTCCTACTTCTTCCATAAAAAAAACCTTTTTCCTAAGTTGCTTTTGCATAAATATCACCTCACATAATTAATACCTTACCTGCCTTCAGCTTCTTTCTTGAAGCACAGATCTACTATGTATCCCGTAGTTGATTCTGTAATAATATATAAGCCGGTATCCTGAGAAAACTTTTAAGCCACTTAATTGTTCAGTTAACAAAAAATATATCTGATGTGTCATTTAAAAAAATATTTCTCAGTGCAATGCCTTCTATGGGGCCAAAATAGGAACAAGAAAGTGGCAAAGCAAAGTTTGCTATCATTAGTCAAGGCGCATGGTTTCATGAGAACTCTGAATATCTGCCTAGTAACATTGAGTGCAGAACAGTGCAGATAATGAGCAAGATTTTTATTTTTTTGTCATGGGAGTATATACTAAATCTGTGGCTTAATTTTTCAAGGATTCCTGACAGCAATGAGACAAGAAGCAACTCGAGCACATAAAAGCTGGGCTTTAGATACAGTTACTATACATAATGAAGTGCTAAAGCAAAACAAAGAAGAAATCACAGCACCTCCTTCTGTATGTATGACATGCAAAGATATTTTAGTATTCATTTCAGTATTTAATTTGTCATTCGGTCATTTGGGATTGCTAGAGGAAAAAGTCACTATTGTCTTCAGCTCTTTTTTTTTTTTTACTCAGCTTAGAAGATAAATAATTATAGAAATTTTGTTTTGTATTTTGCATTTATAAAATTATTTTAAGAAGCATTTCTAATCTTCATCTATGGAAGAAGATGCATGGATTTACTGAATATATAATAAACTTTACATCAAATTACATACTGTATAGGCTTTATTAAACAAGCTTTATAGTCACAGAGTAGCATTACCTTCTGAAAAAGATAGATATAATTTTACAGGTTGGAAAGATCCAACACCAGATACTTTATTGTAGAAATTATATTAATTTTAATGGCTTAAGCCAATTAACCATTTTACAAAGCAGATGTTTTCTTTTGTGTGACATATCTGCTTACTCTCCCTACAGGAAGGAGTATACATTTATGGGCTATACTTGGAAGGAGCAGGCTGGGACAGAAGAAATAGTAAACTCATTGAGTCTACACCAAAGGTTCTTTTTGCCCAGCTGCCTGTGGTACATGTATTTGCAATTAATACAACTGGTCCTAAGGATCCCAAGCTTTATGTTTGCCCTGTTTACAAGAAGCCCAGCAGGACAGATCTGAACTACATTACAGTGATCTATTTGAGAACAATAGTATCTCCAGACCACTGGATATTGAGGGGAGTGGCTCTCCTATGTGACATCAAGTAAACTGTTTTTCATACCATAACAGAAACAAAACATACAGCATATGTAGCCAGTTATGTGTGTAATTCTGCTTTTTTATTTCATGGCCATTAGTCATTATATTAAAACTTTCAGCATTGGCTTATGGATTTTTTTTCCCCTTTGATAGTTCTAAAATAAGTAAGTTAACTGATTGTAATCTTTGATGTTTCCATTATATTAATTAAAAAAAATACTGGCTTAAATAATACACAATGTAAAATAAGACATTGTTAAACTTCAATAGACAAAATCTTAGCTTCTTTGCATCTTCTTATATACAGTTTTTAGCTTGCATATCAAGAAAATATAACGACAACAGAAGACAGTATAAGGCGTAATAAAATTTAGCTTCTCCCAGATACAAGTCCTTAAGTATTTCTGGATTGAGCATGGCACATAGATGATTTTCTTTGACTCATGTTTTTTGTTTGGGATTTTTCAGAGTTCACTTGTTTTCATTAAACTATATAGATTATGCAAAACTACACCAAGAATGTTCATCTCTGCAGTATCTCACACAAGCCAGGAAGATCTGTTCCATTTAGCAGTGTGGGAATATAGCTACAGAAGTAGAACAGTACCAACTATTTAATTTGGATGCTTTTGTAATTATAATAGTGAAACAATTTATATACAACTATTTTCCTGCATTTCATCTTAGCTCTTAAACATAGGCTTGAAATCCTTAGAGTGGCTATCACAACGTTTCCTGATAAACCTGATGAATATACATGAATTTTCCATACATTATTAGTATTAAGATAATTCTGTGCACATAATTGTAAATAAGATAAACTGTCTACACTCTCTTTAATAATCTGTATCAAATTTGTTGCTCCTTCAGATACATCTATTTGGCAACAGTTTTTTCACTAACATCCCCTCACAGAGATATGTTCTTCCTTTTGCAGTTGAGGAGTGATCAAAAGTATCTGCTGTGTAAAAGTGCAGCTACTGTTACTTGTTGAAGGCCTTGGGCATCTGGTGGGATGGTAAAAGGCTCTTTCTTGAGCTGGAATTTGATTGCTTTCTGTTGAAAGGACATCCTCTTGCAGAAAGGTAGTGGGATATAGGCTATTACAATACACAGATACAAAATGATTATCAGAATAGTAAAAATGAAGATCTCCAAATGCATTTAAAAAGCTTCTTCTCCCTCTCCCATCTGTGGACTCTAGATCCAAATATAACAACGAGATAAAGTGTTAGGTCACAAATACAGAGATAGAAAGAGTTACAAGTTGTAACATTAAACTACATCTGTACAGAGAATAAACTATAATAATAACAAGACTATACAACTACAAGAGATTCAAATCATAACAAAAAATAAAATAAAATAAAAGCTAGTACTTGTGGTGAGTTGAACCTTACCCACAGCTAATACCCACCCAGTTGTTCACTAAATCCTCCCGCCCCACCAGGATGGTTGAAAGAACTGAAAGAGCAGAAGAAAAAAAAAAAAAAGACCTCGTGGGTTGAAATAATGACAGTTTAATAAGTGAAGTATATCTTCTACACAATCAAAGCAAAATAAGGAATTTGTTTACTGCTTCCCATCATCAGGCAGATGTTCATCCACTTCCTGGAAAACAAGGCCTCAGCACACATTCTGTTACTTGGGAAGACAGATAGCATAACCACAAATATCCCTGTTCCTTCTCCTTTCCCTGAGCTTTCAGTGTTGACCTTAACATGGCTATGGCATATCCCTTTGGTTGATTTGTCCCATCTTTTTCCCGTCCAACCCTCTTGCACACCCCCAGCCTACTCACTGCAAGGACACAGCAGAATAAAGAAAACCTCAATGCAACTCAAGCAGGATTCAGCAACAGCCAAAACACTGGTATGTTATCAATACCATTCTAGTCACAATCAAAACCACAGCACCATACAAGCTACTGTGAAAAAAGTTATTTCCATCCCAGTACAGCATTCTACCCCAAACTCTTGGTAACAGCCTCTTTACACCAGCTCATTTATTAATATTTGCAAATATGTCTTAAATGGCAATGGACTGGGTGTTGGGGGGGAAAAAAAATTCTTGTTTGGAGTACAAAATATCTTAGTTCACATCAAAAAGCACAACTTAATTTATTCATTTCTAAAGTTTATTTCCTGGTCTGCCCTTTCAGCTTCATTACAGTAGGGACACTATGTGCAACCATGTGAACATTGCCAAAGGTGGAAGGTGTGCATTGCCTCATTTATAACACTCTACATGGGAAAATATCAGGGAACATGTAAGCTAATAATGTTTTATGTTTTGTAACTTACACTGAAAAGGGTTTCATTCTCCAACCTGTATAATATCAAGAATAGAGATGAATAATATATTGTTGATCTCTGTTTCATATATTACATCAGATTCTTGACAGCATCTGCTTCTTCTGTTTGTCAGAGTCCATTCACCCTTGCCCATCTTCTGTGAGATTGTCTGGGGCTTTGTTTAATCATGTTCTATTCCGTCAATAACATCCATTAGTTCCATACTTCCAGTTTACTCCCAGCAAAACATTCTTTACAATCAATGTTTATTTACATATAGCTTTTCAGCTAGTTTGTGGAAATAATGTTTTGCAATAGTAACAGTCTACTGTCATTTAGAAGACTCCCTTTTTAATCTCTGAATGCTTTAAGAATATGCAAGAGATATTTCTGTTCTCATATGTGGGAGAGTAAATACTTACACTTTATTTGGTGACAGCCAGCTCTTCAAACGGCTAACAAGGTACAATTATTTGATTTTCTCTCTCCTAAGCCTTACTCATTCATCACAAGTCATTTCTCCCAGTTGACAATCTATAAGAACTCAAGGCCTCAGTAGAAGACCCTTCACTCCCAGGAATGTTCTATACATCCAGAAAAGATAACAAGCATTCAATTTCATAAATTAACCTGGACATGTTTTTTCTCTAGTTACTGAACAAGTTGCCATTTATTTTTTTTTTTAAAAATGGACAATTGGTATTCAGGATAGTCCTATTCAAGTTGTGAGACAGTATACCAGTGATTGCATTGACGAAGACAAGAATGCCATATCAGCAAAACACGAATACTTAACAGATAATCTAAACAACAACTCTCTGAAAGCAAGGGCTTAACTCATGAATGTGTTTGAGAATGTGTAGCAGAATTAGTCCAGAATTACTTTAAAGCATGCATCCATAGTCTATCAGATTCCTTCCTTGATCACTGGAACTGTCTCCCAGGAAGATTTTCCTATCCATTTCCTCCAGTTTTCAGAGGCAAGTTTAAGCAAGTGAGACAACGTAAGGCACACGCTCCTACTGCCTTGCAGTGGAAACATTAATGGGGGTTCTTTGATCTGCTAGGTATGTCAAGATGATCACCTTGCACGCGAGTGAGCATTCTTCAATGATGATTCACAAGAAGTCTGGAGCATGGCTGTATGGTGAGCTTTTATATAGCAATGGATAGAATCAGATAGGATTAATGAAAGCTACGGAATATAGTTTGCAAGGGGAGGGGAGATGTTTTCATCTCAGGTTGTTAAATCTCACAAAACCACTGACTGGTACAAGCTTGTTCCAAAAATATAACATTTCGGTTAAGCTTTTGTTTAAAAGATTTATTTTTTTACAGAGAAACATTCTTCTTCCATTTCTGCCTTGAGATTCTGGTTAGTTATAACTAAAATTTGTTTAACAAATATTCAGAATATTCACTTCTAAAGTGAAATATTTTATGGAAAAAAACTGTTGTTTTCCTGTACTGTTCAGTAATCTCATTTGCTGACTATATCTATTCTTAATATTGAGTTCATTATTTTTGGGTGGTCTGGAAGAACATTTAGCAGCAGTATTTAACTGTAATTCTTTGAGTCAAGTAGTAAAAAAAATGTATGGAATGTGCAAGTTGCAGTTTTAAGAATATTGATGTTTCTGCTGCTTTTTAAATATTGGAATGTAATTGCACAGTTTTGACAAGTCTCCAGATCCAATTTCTTCAGAAGCCTCTGATGTTTTATTCCTAGCATAGACATCACACGGACTAAAGCAAGCACTGTCAGAAGTGGTACATGTGTCTGCACCACACAAGCAGGGTGTTCCTGAGACAAAGCTAGTTACATATAGAAAAGACTTTTTTTAAATTGTGATTAATACTGCTTTCAGAGCTCACAAAGAAACATGCAGAGATTAACTCTTACAAAGTCGGTAAAAAAAAAAAACACTTAAATTTAGCAAGATTCCACTATCAAGATCAAATCCAGAAGGAAACGCTGAAAATTGAAACATCACAATTCTTTATATAGTAAAGATTAGGATGGAGAAAATGCTTGTCTCAGCATTTGGAAAGCTTTTTCCTGTGGAAGTCTGGGTCCTGTCTGCTCAGCATCTAGCAGCAGAGTAGACAGAAGTCCTCTCTACCTCTGGCAAAGACCAGTATTATGATCATTGCACAAGATATATCAAAATATACAAGGCAGGTCTCCTTTTCCATATCAGTTTCCCTTGGTGAGAAGATATTGAAAGGATTAACTTCTAAATAATTACCTCACAGAAAAAGCTACTACTCTATAGTAAAGGGAGAGAGAAGACTATTGGAGTAACATTGATGGAAATACTAAATAATAATTTGACTTTCCTCTTTCCTCCCTTGTTCTGTGATTCATAGCTTCCTGTGAAAAAAAAAAGGAGAGAAACTAAAAGCAGTACAGAATATTTCTTACCATCCTTTCCCTTGTGCTAGCATATTTTCATTTTGTTCACCCTAGCAGCCTTCTATAGGCCAAAATACAGTTCTTAACAAAACATTCTTGAAAATGAGATCTTAAACTAGGAAATCTTAATTAGGAGAAGTCAGGTATTGTGGTAAGAAATTCATACAGTAATAAAAGAGGTTATTTCCTATTGTACAACTGCAAACAGCTTTTATATCTTTGTGCTTCTAAGATGTCTAGATGTAGGAATGCCTAGGACTGATTCACAGATTCCACAGCACAGGGCCACATGAGTCCTTTGACAACATTTTATGGAAAGGACTTGAAGCAATTTCTTCTTTAATAAGATAGAGAATGTATACTTTGTATTGAAATTAAGCCTTGACCTGTATCATTCCCTCCCTATAGCGGTGACATAAAATAAATTCCACACAGCAGCTAGACCACAGAAGTAGATACAGCTACTTCCATTCATTATGTAGTTTACACAACTTTAGTAATAAATAAAGATAAATCTTTGTATTCGTTTCTCTGCTGTCATCAAAAACATATATATAGCCAAAAAAGAACAACATATACTATATGACAGCTGAAAAATGGATCTCTTTTGGTCAAGCAGTACTTGTTCCTTTTATCTATTTACATCCAACCAGGCCTTTAAGACTGGAACTACAAACTACCAGCAACTTCTATTAATTCATTTGGAGTCTACATTTCCAGTACTGTACTTCACATTATAGGAAACCAGGAGATTTCAACCCCTGCTGCATAGCTAATATGAGACATTTCATGTCCCGATCCCATTCTCCTACATGTGAGCAGGAATCTGAAGTAACAGAACGATTAGTACTTACAAGAATAAAACTAAAAATAATTACATTTAATGCATAAATGTATACTATAGCCAGTAACCAAAAGAAATTATCCTACTTTCTAATGCACTACACTCTCAAAAGTTTTGTACATTAATCTGCTATATAGCTATTTGCTGTAGGCATGTTCTGATATAGCATACTTTAAAATCATTTTGAATGTTACTGAAATGCTTAAGTTTACCACTTCCCAATGTCAAGGTTTCAAGACACAATTCAGATAATTTAGTTTCTCCAAAGATATTGAAATGCATATAGCTTCAAGACAAGATGACCTGTTCTAAATACCTACATGCTTGTAATCACGAGTATAGGTTATTTGTTTGTAATACACATTTGCATAATACTGTTCAGTTACTTTTTTTTTCCCCGCCTCGGGGAGGCATAAAGAAGGATTTGGCTTAGCTGAGTTTTATTTCAGTTAAGCAGGTATCCAAACACATCCATATTCAATGATTCAATACTAGAATTTTTCTGCTTCATTTCTTAAACACCTATTTCAAGTTTGAGACATTTCTTTGAATAGCTTCATAGGTACTGATCTTCACCTCAGAAGTTTTAGCTTTTACTGAGCTTGCAAAGACCTGTACTGACAGTTCCTCTTAGCATAAAAAAAGAAAAAAAAATGCTAACTGCTGCTACACATTACAGTTATAAACCACAAGATTAAACAGCCAACAGCTTTTCAGGCACACAGGCAACACTTACAGAGCTATCGTACAGGGCAGCAAGGGCAGCAGCTCCCTCTACTCTTCTTATAAATCCTGAGTTTAGGTCAAACACTTAGTTCTGCAAGTCTCAGCAACCTCTTACCTTAAAATATCAAATATACATATGTAAGCTAGAAGGAAGGAAAGAGAAGTTATAGAACTCCTACACTTCAAACATCATCTGCAGTTGTTCAGCTACACACACACACGAAAAGTCTCTTTTTTAAGAGAGCAGCTCAAAGCTTTCTCAAAACATTATGCTGTATTTTTCAAACTGAAAGGATCTCAGGTTCTTTTAAAGTTAGATCGTATCATTTGAATGCTTCACTTTGCTCTCTATTTTCAAATTGCCCTTCTCTACTGTTAATACCCATAAAAGATTAAATTGGGTTTCAATATTGATAAAACCACCAATAAACACAACAAAAAATTCAACAGATACAGGTTTTAGAAACAATATTTGTCATTATTTCCCCCCAGAAATATTTGAATTTGTATAACAAATACCTTCCTATCTCTAGGAAAGTGGCCTGTCTTTTATCACAATGATATAAGTCAACAGGTCATTTTCAGTCTTCTGAAATGACATAATAGCTTCCAAATGGGCATAATAAAAACATACCTGTTTATTGTTTACAGATAATCCTTTTGAGTCAAGTCAATCAAGGAGACAACAAAATAAACAAATTAATAAAAATATTTATTTGAATATACCTACAATTAAAAACGAATCATTGAGATCCTCCAGAAACATTCACATAGATAATACCAGTGTAAAATTCATCACATCTAAAAAATTAGATCTGATTATTTCTGGAAAGTAGGATTAGCCTAAAGTAATACCTCTGTTTCTAAAGGGATGCACCTCACCCTCATAGGCTGAAGAGGCTCTTAAACAGAGATATGAACTCATTAAGTTCCTGTGGAAGCAGCTGGCCACCTACTAAGCACAGGTGCTGGGAGTCATTTTGGGAGCAGAAGTCCTAACTGGGAAACTTAATTAATAAGTCTGCTGCAGAATCAGGAATGGAAAGTAGTGGAGAAATGCATGTGAAGCAGGTGCACCCTGATAAGGCTGGTGGTGCTATCTACGTGGAGGAGGTTTCTTTCCCTGTATTAAGGTTTTCTGTTGCCTGGCCTGAATGAAACTGGAGGGTATTTTGCTCAGTTGCCTGGTGGTTTTGTTGGTTTACTGAAAGCACCTGTAACATATTTGGTCCTCATGCTAGCCCATAGGCACTTCCAAATGGAGTCAGGTGTCGGGCTGCAAGTCAAATATTCCTGTGAGGTGTAACCAGGCTTGGACTAGAGTCTTCTCTCAGCCTTTCAGGGAAGTAAGACCACATAAAACTATAGCAAATGCTTGGTTTTCCTAGTCATGCTTCTCAGTAGTCTGGCATAATAGATATTCTCTCTGTTTGCTTCCTTCCAGGACATGTGATAATTACAGGTAACTGAAATGCAGGTTTTTGCAGAAATTTCTTGTAGTTACATGTAACTTATATGTTCTTGTAGTTATGTGTAACTTATCTTAGCACAAATGGATACGCATACCTTTAAGGCAAACATTAGATATGGGCTTGAAGCAAAGGGATCACTGATTTCCATAAAATCAGCTTCTTCATTGGTCTAGGCCACATGGCTGTGCTTGAACAGGATTTTACAATTATTTATTGTTTATATTATATTTATTTTTTTACCCCTCGCTGTTTTCTAAGTCCTGAGCAACATCTGTGACAGAAATGTTACTTTTATGGTAATGGAGCATCTCTTACTGGGACAGTGAAAATTAATCTCGAACAACATAAAAAGCATCACCTGAAGCAGACATTCAGGGATTTCAACTGACTTGAGGTGTTTGAGGGTCATCTCTTTTAACAACCCAAATTACACATTCTTTCTTTCTTCTTTGGGAGTAGTTTTTCCAGTCTTTTTTTTTCTCTCAAAAAAGAAAAGTTGAAGGAAATACCCTTTTTGGCTTCAGTCAACCAAGTCACTTCAGTAAATGCTGCCTGGAGTTAGCTGTTGAGGTGTAACTGCTGTCCTGGCTATTCTCATGCTAAGGAATTTCATGACCCATGACACTGATGCTCTGGCTAGTCACATTCCCAAAGCATCAGCCTGTGATGCGTTTGAAATTACCGCACGTCATTAATATTTAGCTCCTTTACATTCTAATTGTATCTAACAGACCAATCTGAAATCTTTTCCCCTGCTCTCAGTTCAATGCTGAGATTTCCTTCCAGACCTGTCAGGTCTTGAATGCTTTCTTCTTTCGTGAAGACTTTAGCTCAGAAACCTACACCTGATCTAACATCCAGCTCTGAAAATTCACGTTATCAACGGCTGACTGCACTCACTGCTCCTAACAACTAATAAAACTTAGAAAACCGCCTGGACGGGGGTAATCTTTCCCAACCCGCCCCAGGCAGAAGAGCAGAGGTGCCGGGACCTCCAGAGGCGCTTCCCCGCTCTCCCTTCTCCTCCTTTCGCTCCCCTCCGGGCCGCACCTGGGCCGGCCCCGGCCCGGCTCCGCCTCCGCCGCGGCTACAAAAGCGGCCGCCGGAGCCCCGCCGGGAGCGGGCCCCTCGCTCCGCCGTGCCCCGCGCATGGGGGCCGGCCCCGGCCATGCCCCCCGCCGCCCTCTTCTTTCTCCTCCTGCTGGCGGCGGCCAGAGCTGCCCCCGTGAGGCGGGTGAGTGCCCCCCGGGTCCCCTCTCGTGCGGGTGTCCCGGCTTCGCGGCGATGCTGGCAGCGGGACATCCCGGGGCTGCGGGTGGGGAGCGGGTGCTGTTGCCTCCCCGTGCCTTGTCCCTCTGTGGGGCGTGGGGGATCCGCGTTGAGGATCCCGGGAGGGGTCCCTGTTGACAGCCAGCTCCCGGCGGAGGCACTGGCAGGGCTGTGGTACGGTCCTCAAGGTAACTCTGCTTCCCCGCAGCCTTGGGGATGTGCTGGGGTGGGTGAGCGGACACAGCTCAGGGCGGTGAGGTGGGTTTTAGGGCAGGCTGAGATAGGGAGGGAGGGAGGGAGGACAGCAGCAGCCTGGGACACGGCCTGAGTGGGAGTGGGTGAGAACACCCGTCCCTGGCGCTGAGCCCGTGGCTTGAATTTTCCTAGATCTCGAGTCAGCCTTGTCTCTGTGAAATGCCTGTCAGATTGCTTGAATGCTTCCTCTGGCAGAAGCGACTGAGGCTGTTGGGGTTTCCCTCTTCTGCGGGTATTGTGGGTGACGTGGGGCTGCTGGACCCAGAGGAGCCTGAAGCGGTGTCTGGCTCGGGGAGAGGCTGCACTGTGTATGCATGGCCTGGGGAAGGGGACACAGCGGGTGGTTTGGGAAGAGCAGTGGGAGGTGATGGGGAAGAGAGTGACGGGTGAAGAAGGGTAATCCCACTTCTGTGGGGATGGGGAGGGAGAGAGAGGCTGGCTGTGGGCTGTAGAAGGGAGGGATGGTGAAGCTGACTGAGCCTGCTAGCAGTGCAGCTGCTTTTCTTCCAGTTGCTGAAAGTTTATGAGGTTACTGACTTACAGAACACTACTCAGAACAATCCATTTAGTTCCCAGCTAGTCAGGGGGGTTGTTGCGGCTATTGGCTTCTGGGTTTTCTGGTTGTCTTACGTCTTCCTTCTTTTTGACATCAGGGCCTTGTTAGAGGAGCAGCAGGCACAAGTTGCACCTGGAAAAACTCCGGTCAGGAAAACCTCTTCACCCTGAAAGTGGTTGAACACTGGCACAGGGACCCAGAGAGGCTGGGGAACCTCTGTCCTTGGGAGTGTTTGCTGCTTGATAAGGCACTGAGCAGCCTGAGCTTACATCAAAGTTGGCTTGGCATTGGCTGAACCGGATGACTTCCAGGAGTCCCTTCCACCCTGAGTTATCCTGTGGTTATGTTAGTGATGGAGATCCGTAGCATTTGCTTGCAGTGCGTAGGAGTGCTAGAAGTGTCTGAACTTCCAGGCTGTGCGTGGCTGCGGTTCATGGATGTGTTTGGGGTGAGCCAGGGATTAGCACCACGGAGGTGTGCTGCCAGGTAGAGATGGGAAGTCAGCGTAAGGCTGGGTACACTTGGGATCGGGCTGCCAGAGGCCGAGAAACAAGGTGAAGTACTCTTCCTAGCAAAGGGGTCTCCTTTGGCTGGATGTAGGAGTAGGGGAAGGTGAGACGGAAGAAGTTTCTCTGATCTCAACACTGATTTCCCTCTGACTTCAGTGTCACAATGTGTTGTGTGCTTTTTAGCCTCTTCTGACACTAGAGGGTCTTATCTGACAACTTGTCTTGAGCAGTGATTGTGTCTGTTGTGTGCTGGCAAAATGTACAAAGTACTCCGTTCGATGTTAAGCGTGCAGAAGCATGGGACTTTTGCTGTCAGGAGTCTTTTCAGGTTCAGTTCAGAATGGTGCTAAAGGTAAAATCTAGGTGATAATCTGCTACTGCTTAAGCAGTGTAAATTTCAGTTTAAATACTCTTGGCTGCAAAATCTTGGCTTTTCTTGTTTAAAGAGGCGTGACAGATGTGAGGGGAAGGTAGGATAATATGATAGGGTGTTGGGGGAGAAAATGTTTTACTGGTGCTGTGACTGCTGTTTTACTTTGAACTTCCCCATCTCCTCAGTCCCTCAAACGAGTGAGAAAGGGGATTGAGAACAAGACAGGAAAGGCAGAAGAGGAAGGTGAAGATGTATGTGGAAATAAGAAAAAAGTCTGGAGTTTGAGTTTGTGCTGCAAACTTGACACCATCTTAAACACAGGATGACTGGCAATTGCTTAAGTGTTTAGATCGTTTTTGCTGCATTGAGGGTGGTAAAATGACCAAGAGCTGGTAGCACATGGCTGCATTGCAGAATCTGATTACTCATGACAAGCCTGTGTCCTTTTCCTGCTTGGCCTTGAGCAGTGATGTCCTGCTGCTGACGGAGCTGACACGCAGCTGCTCGCTGGTTCTCTGCCATCTGGTTGTATCCTGGGTTTAGACTTCAGACCCCAGTTTTCTATGTAGAGCTTATGTTCAAAGCTTTGATAAGATAGTCTTGAAGAAAGTCATTTAAATACCAGTGAAGAGCAAGCAGGAGCTGTGCCCCAGCTCTTAATCGGCTTTCTGTTCTTCAAACTACCCCTGGTGCTTTTGTTCCTCAGGCTAAAATGTGATTAACACAGCTCCTGGGTGGAAGTACAAACAATTGAATCCAGTGGAAAGGTTGCAGATCTTTTGCTGTCCTCAGCTGTTAGTTCTGAAGTGCTTTTGCTTGGAAATAGACAAGTATTCACATCAATATCAGCACTTCTGTTAATTCGAGTGTATGGATGTTTGTGTATGTGCGTGTTGTTGGCACTCAATTACTATTGGATTATTTAGGCTTCTTCAGGTACAGTTGCTAATCTGTTCTCTGACAGTCAGCATGACTCCCTAGGCTGCAGGCATTAGGGTCTTGTATGTTCCTGCTACTTGCTCCCCCGTTGGAAGGCTGTCACAGCTGCTTCTAGTTCTGCAGCCCCCACTTTCTCGACAGATATCTAGGGTCCTGTAGTGGTCTCAGAGTGCTAGCTTTGAGTCTTGTTGAACCACAAATGGAAAATGCAGCTTAGGGGGTGGTTTCAAATGTCTTTGTCTGCTAGACTCTGGCCTGGACAGCAGAGAGGTGTGTGTCTGATTGAATGTCCCAGCACAGGCTTGCAGGGTTGTGACTGTTTTTGACTTGTCTTCTGCATGTCCTGATGCTGAAAGAACTGAACTAAGGCTTCCAGTTACTGCTGTCCTCCAGACCTGTGTTCCTTAGAAGTCATTATGGTGGGGAAAATGACTATAGAACTTGGCTGAGAAATGGAAAAGTGCTCTGGAGGCTAGTGGCTCCAAGCATGGAAGCAAGCGTGGAAGCATGCACATCGAACTGCATCTTGACTTAGAATCATAGAATCATTAAGGTTGGAAAAGCCCTCCAAGATCATCTGGTCCAACCATCCCCCTACCACCAATGTCGCCCACTAAACCATGTCCCTAAGCACCATGTCCAACCTTTCCTTGAACACCCCCAGGGACGGTGACTCCACCACCTCTCTAGACAACCCGTTCCAATGCCTAACTACTCTTTCTGAGAAGTGTCTGCTAATTTCCAACCTCAGCCTCCCCTGGCACATCTTGAGGCCATTCCCCCTAGTCCTATCACTAGTTCTCTGTGAGAAGAGGCCGACCCCCAGCTCCCCACACCTTCCTTTCAGATAGTTGCAGAGAGCAATAAGGTCTCTCCTGAGCATCCTCTTCTCCAGACTAAACAACCCCAGTTCCCTCAGCTGCTCCTCACAGGACTTGTGTCCCAGGCCCTTCACCAGCTTCGTAGCCCTTCTCTGGACACGCCCCTGGGCCTTGATGCCCTTGTTGTACTGAGGGGCCCAAAGCTGAACACAGTACTTGAGGTATGGCCTCAGTAGGGTCGTCTTCTGAGCAAATTCCCCTCTCTGCTTACACTGACTGGAAGTTCTGAGGGTTTTGTTCTCCTGCTCCTCAGAGCTCACATAGTACTGGTTTTCTTTGTTGCCTGCACTTTCAAAATCAAAATGTTCTAGACAAGTCTCAGCTTATTAATGCTCTGTCTGTTATTAGCAGCACATACTGGCGGTGGTATAGAATGTAATTGAAAAAGGATGATCGGACAAGGTCTGACACTGTGCCACCTTGCTATAGCTGTTATCAGAGGACACTTTGCCAGCTTCTAGGTAATGGGCTCCTTTCCTGGGAACGTGGCCAGGTTTTTCAAAAACTTAATACTTGCAGTCCACATAAATTCATGCCTGTATTAATATGGTATAAAACTTCAGATTGCTTAATAGTAGATGAAATCAGTGTCCCAAATGAAGGCTGACTAAAACACCTGTTATGTATTCAGAAAATGTATTTTTCAGAAACAATTCTAATTTTCTTTAAATTCTATAAAGCTAGTAATAGCATGTGCAATAAAATCAGATGCCCTAATGCAGCAAATATGAGTATATGAGCTAAAAAGAATATATTTAATTGCTTGTTATAATATTGCAAATGTACCTGTGTGTGTATGTGTAGACATTTCAGGTTTAAGGAGCTTAGGATATCAGATATCAAAAGAAAAGGACTGTGTTTTTAACACAGCAAGACAATGAATTGGCCTTTTGCATTGATTTTAAAGCTCTGATGTCTGGTCTAAGCAAGTTAAACTTAGTGAAAGAGTTGTCAAATCTTCCAACTTTCCCTGCCTTTCGAATGCTATTACTGCACTCTTCACCCAACTCCCAAACTGGGCAGCAGTTTGGTCAAAAGTATTTGAAGTGAAGTGTAAGCAGATTACAGCTGGGCATGGTAGGGTGTGTGTTATGGCTATATCAGCAGTGAAGCATGTGTAGCTGTCTTGTGAGGAAAAAAAATGTACTCTGAAAGTGACAGAAGCAGAGCCTTGAATAAAAACTAAAGCTTTTGCCCTCCAAAAGTTGTAGCTCTCTAGATGCAATGAAATTCAGTGAAAGTGGACCTGGTATACAAAGCATAAATGGTTGCCTGCTGGTTGTCAAGCGTATTTTTCCAAGGTATTACATTACAGTCTGTTTCTGTAGGCCTGTCACACTAAATGGAGCTTTAATTTGCCGTGCTGATCGATTGCCAGTTACTTGAGAGGACATACCAGCAGGAGCTGTTGCTTCTGACATCAGAAGGCCTTCACTAGCTTATAACGTGGAGCACTCCTTTGGAAAACTGCTTGTTTCCTTCTGCAATGCTGTAGGGAAATTATCTTAGTGTTCAGCTTCTTTTGTTAAAGGCTTTTGTATTTCTTATTCTGTGGTAAACCAGTGCATGTACTATTAGCCAAGGCTGCTCAAGTTTCCTTGGCTAGGTGCATTGGTTTTATTAGTTTGGATCTTAACAAAGGTAACTTTACACAATAGCAGACGTGCCTTTGCTATGAAAAAGTTGTTGGTAGATAAGAAACCTTCTATTTAAGTCCTACAGCATAGTTTTCTTGTGAGGCTGAATTAAAGCATTGGGCAGGAGCTCCTTTAATTAAAGCAAATCTTCCTAACCGAGCTACTAAAGAAAAGACAAAACTTAATGTTTTCAGCCAGTGCCCTCTATCAGAAGAGGGATAGGTAAACAGTGTCTAAGGATCTCCAGCCTGCCAAATGGAAGGTAGCCCATTCAGGTGTTAATGGTACATATAAATGCAGAAAATTTGAAATTATGGTATGTTCGTATAGGTTTGCAGCTGGTGGCTGAATATTGTTCTTTGTCATTTCGTTCAGAGCTGGAAATTGAGCTTTATAAATTGTAACCACACTGACCTGTGATCTGCTATATTCCAGTGATCCTTTGGTATGAACATGAAGGAGCCTATGAAAAGTGTCAGTCTTCATGGGTAGTGGGAGAATCTGTAGGCAATGCAACAGTGTCATCTGTGTTTTCTAAGCATAAACGTGGAAGGTCCTCCTCTCCTGCTTCTGAAGGAAAGCAGATGGTTCTAACTGCAACGAACATGGACCCATGCAAAAACTCCTTGCAGTCTTAGTTTTAGGGATATAGTAAGCCCTGCAGTAAAGTGTTTCTGGGGTCCAGCATGGCAGATCTACTGATGACAGAGAACAAGAGTGGCTATCCATCAAGCGCTGTCCCCTTAAGAATACTTAAGATCTTACCATTTTAAAGAAACAACCAATCCCATGCTTGGATGCAAGTGAATGGATCATTATAGTTTTATATGTGCAGACGCAATATTGTAAGAGTCTCAAATTCTTACATGAAAGGCTTGTGAGGAACACCCCATACCCCAAGCTCAAGTGTGACTTTAACAGTCTCATAAATATTGCAGCTGTGTATAGAATGAACATGCCTTAATTGAATGAACAGTTAAAAATGGCAAGTGGGTAGAGGAAATTGTAGTTTACATACGTGGAAAAGAATAGTTTCTTCAGCTGGCCATTGTACTGCCTACATCTTACTGCTGTTTCACTATAATTGACAGTTAATGGATTGCCATCCCAGTGCTGTCTGGTATCGACTGCTATTTTTCTTGCAACTGATTGCTTTTTATTGTTAGTTCACCCTCTTGCCATCTTTTTCCTTAATTGTCTTATGGTAGCTTTCCCAATTCCAATATTTTTGTATTGTCTTCAGTTGTCTTTTCTGTTCTTTGAGTTCATCTGTATTCTCCTGTTCTGTTCTTGCCCTGTCTCGCTTAAGTGCTTATTGCCCCCCCTCCTTTAATGCCTTCAGGACTCTTAAAAACTTGCATTCTTGTAATATGTGATGTATAGGTCTAGCTGCTGTTTGCTGCTGCCCTTTTCCTTGCTCTGTTGCTGCTCCTATGTTCTCTTCTGTGCTAGGGGAGAGGTTCGGGAAAGTGAACCTACTTTCTGATTGCATCTTGGAAGTAGATAAAGATTCAAGATCTGTGTAGAAGAACCTTCTGCAAATGCTAGAAGATGAATTCCTTGAGCACAGTTGAGAGGCTTGTGGCTCTTTTGGTCTCCTGCCTTCTTCAGCACCCTGTTTTCTTAAAGGACAAGTGGACATGAATTAGTATGTCATCCAAATTTTGTTATACTTAAGGCATATTGTCTGTTCACTCACTGAAACCTCTTGCCATTATTTGTATTGATTTTTCTCCTCCTTGCTCTGCAAAACTGCACTGCTTCATTGTAATTATTATTTCCAGGAAATACTGTTCTTGCCACTTTTTTAGACCTATTGTCTTCAGGACAAGCAGATGTGTGTATGGATGTATCTGCATGGGACAATCTATGAAGTTTGCATGTGGATACACTCTGAAATCCTGCTCTGATTAAGAGCTGCAGTTCTGGCTAGAACATTTTGGTCTCCTCCTGACACGCAGTTCTGGTGCTGCTCAGCATATCAGTCTAAAAACTGAGCCATGCTGGAGGCCTTAGCTTTAGGTAAACCAAAACACTTGGGATGAGCCTGAGGGAAAAGTTGGAGGGGAAACAGTGTTCTCCCATATATACTTTTCTAAATGGGAGGAATGTCAGCCACTGAGATTTTTGCATTAAGTACATCTCTGGTATTTGGCAGAAGATTATGGCAACAGTCCTCATTGTCCTCAGCAGAGTTCTTGTGGTAGCATGAGCAGTTTAGACTCTGGCTTGACCACATGTAGGAGCAAGTCAAATGCAGACAGAAACAAGGGAAGTTACCCGAAAAGGTGCTTCATGAGTGCTCTGGCTCTGTTCATAATGGGTGTTTCTTTGGCTTGTAAGGTAGTCCAGCTGCTTTTGAGTGTGTGCTGAGGCAAGCTGCAGAAATGCAGTTGACACTGCAACAAGCTTTACCACTCTGTCTGCTGAGCTGTGATAATAAAGGGAGATGTACTCCTTTGGAAGGAGTTTTGTATGGGAATTGCACCCCTTAAAAACAGGCTCAGGATGTGTAGCATCAGTCTTCCTTTCCTTTTGAATTATGTTAACACCAAACTTCTACATATTTCTTTCCCAAAGGAAACACCTGCCTTATTCTTACCAATGTTTCTACTCCCTTTCAGCTCTGTAGATATATTGCTTGTGGTATCAACCACATTCTCCTGGATTCTGCATTCAACCTTATGTTCTTTTTCATTACGAAAACTGAAAAATGTTTTTCTCTTCAAATTATATGCCAGTTGTTTCATGGCAGCTCAGCTTTTCACAAGTAGGTTGCAAAGAGTTTGCTTTTAATGTGGTCAGATTGAGTCAACTTTTGCATTTAACCATCTCTTTCCTCAGCTCAAGAGGTCTTTCCTGGTATCTGAAAACAGTGCTCAGAAAACAGGTCTATTTGGAGTGCTTGGCTGCATGGTGTGTCTGGGGGGAATAAACGGGTGGTGCTGAGTTAGATGCCTTCTCGTAACTGCAGCATGTGTGATTCAGTCCTCTAAGAAGCTCTTAGAGCAAATAAATTGGAGAATTAACTTGTTACCTTAACGGGTCTTGAGCCCCGCACCCCCCCCCCCCTTTCAAAAATACCAAAACTCAACTTCCATAGCATTGTAGAATGTCCCTTTCCTTCTTTGAAATTTGCTGTTACTGTATAGTACATTAGGTGGAATAGCAGGTGAGAGGGTATGGTATGTCCCTGAAACTGCAGAGATCTCATCGATGAATCTCTTCTTTTTCAAGATGCCATAGTTCTTAATGCAGGGAAGAAAGGACAAAATATGTGCTCAACTATATGGGGAGGCCCTGTTCTTAAGCTAGTTGCTAGCTTTGAAGTGAAGTGTGCACAAAGCATACTGGAAGGTACTTCATGGGGTGAGTTGTGTGTTAGCAGGAACCTTGGTGAATGTTGCGAAAGACTGCGTTCTAGGCTACATTTCATCTCTAAAGCCATGTCAGTGGGGAGGGGTTGGAGAATTATACTGTCTGTCTTTGGCTTCTGGACCAGTTTCCTGCTTTTGCAGGTGCCTGGTAGAAGTTCTGGTTAATGCAACTACTAAGTTGTGGTGTGAATATGTAATAAAAATTATTGTTTTTCAGACCTTCTGGGAGAGACTGACATGGTTGGTATCCAAGGGCTTCTATCGTAAGATATACTTCCTAACATACAGGGATTCCAGACCTCTCTAGAGTGCTGTAAAGGAGCTGCTGAAGAGTTGTTGTAAGACATTTTGACATACCAAAAAGGGTTACATGTACAGAAGCATTGACAAGCTCTCTAAAATGTCAGGTGCCTTACTTCATGCTGATCTGGATCGGAAAAACAGGAAACTTTCAGAAGACTTGGTTTATAAGTTAGTGCTCTATTGAAGTTACTGCTTCATGAAATGAATGAATTTACTCATCCTGATTTGATCTTTGTGGTGTTCAGAGTCTGTCACGGTGAGCCATGCGGGACCTGAGATGGGGTGGCAGGGCAAGGTACAGGTCTGGTTTGGGAAGTCCAGAAGCCTGTTGCATTTATGGCTGGCTGTGATGTGACTCATCTACAGACTGATCAATGTCTTGAGGAGTTTTGTACCTAAAATCCAAATTCTGCATGTTTTGTTTAGAGGGAGAATCTGGGCTTCAGTGTATTTTTCCCCTCTGTTTCAGCAGGCGAGGTGAGTAGGAAGTGCAAGGCTTAAAAGGAACACCAGCATCTAGGAATGTAACAGCCTACCTCATATACTCCAATATAACTGGGGGGCTCCAGTGTTGTTTTGGAAAAATACAGATCCTGAAAATCCTTCAAGTTCCACATACTTTATCTGCAAAAGTGCTGTGGCTATTAGTACTGATGTGTGTGGGTTACAAATAATAGATACAGGCTTATATAATTGGATCAACGATGCTCAGTTAGGCCAGTCTTCATCTTCCTTCTTCAGTCATACTCCTCCAAAATAAAAAAATATATATATATTCTGCTGTACAATGCTAGCTGTACACAATGGATGAGGCTTTTTTCCTTGATATGTTAAAACTAAAGGTGGAGCATTTAATCTGAATGATTTGAAATAGCCATTGGTCTCTGCTATTGTCAGATGTCTAGTGTTCTCTAATTTATTGCCCTTTTCATTTACAAACCATTAATAAAGGATTCATCAGGTATTATTTGAAATGTAGCATTCTAAGAATAATGAAGATCCTATTCCTTTTAAACTCAGTGACACTGCAAACAGTGCTCTCTTGAAAAAGGAAAATTGACAGGAAGTTATATGCTATTTACAATGGCACCGTGTGGTTATAAGCTGTACATCAAATAAATGAAGTTGTATTTGTAGTGTACTTCTTTCAAAAGCCTCAAATTTTTCCTACATACAATTTCTCTAGCAGAAATGTGAAGCATCACAGAAATGGTACAGAAGACACTCGGGCATAAAGGTGGTCAGAAACATCTTGTTCAAACAGTACTTCAGAAAACTAGCATCTAATATATTTAGTGTTGTAATAGATGCACTTTAAGTCTACATCTCAGTACTCCTGTGCTGTTAGTTGAATCTAGCTAAGAGTTGACACACACTTCTTTTAAAAATTCCATCCAGTCTCACACAGCTTCATTCCCTACAGACTTCTAGGGCCAACTAACATTAGCTAAAGGATAAACCTCCATAAGATATCTTCTGTCTGTAGAATAATTCAGTATGTTCTGAGTTTGTTCATTGCTCTTTGGGGATTAAGACACCTGGTGGTAATGAATGAGGCTATTAAAGCTCTCCAGAATAAAACTGATTGTATTACTAATGAGATGTAAGGGTAAAAGAATGTGAGCTTTATAATCTGAACTCTTAATGGCCTTGCAAAGGTAGACATGGTTGTAAATCACAAGAAAGTAAACTGTAGTTTGAAACCGTATTTCTTGATTTCTTACTTGTTTTGGTGTCTGAGCTATATTGGTGTCTCAGTGCTGGAATGTGACAAAGTTTTATGTATTTGCTTGTATAGTTAGATAGCATCCATGTGGATGGGTCATCGAGCAGCCAAAGATTTCTTCATTTCCTAATCCATTTTTCTACTTTCTTGTTGTTCACAGTAACTGAGTAATGGGAAATCATTTAACACTTCAGGGGAGCTTTCATCTTTGTCATCATTCCTATGTTCTTTCCCACTTTATCACCCTACGTTCTTATTAATTAATTATGAGACTGAGTTTAGATACTGCATTTCATCAGTCAACACTTATTTTTTGAGGTGCAAACCTCTATATATCTCCTGACAACTGATTTATAATCAGCTGATTAGACCCAGGCACTTTATGTAATCACAGTAGAGATGAAATAGTATATCAGTGGCAAAACGGGCAATTACATGGATTAATTTATTTCCCCACATATTAATTTTAGAGGAAATTGTTACAGTTGTGGACTGTTAGTTTTCTGGAAAAAAGAAAAAAATCAACCCTTGAGTTACGGCAGCTTTAACTACTTCTACTTGTTTTTTTTTGCAAAAATGTTACAGGCTTTCAAAATGGAAAAAATGGTTTCTTGTTTGGATCTTTACAGTGCTCTTCTAGGATCTTCCTTTTCCAAGAAGGAAGATGATATTCATGTATTTTTCTGTGTGTGTATTGTGGGCAATCTCTCCAGACCTGTTCAACATAAAATGTTTCCCGTTTTTGACAATGACAAAAAAAAAGTTTCTGTGTAGGAATGGCTGGGAAGAACCTGCCTTCAGCTACTCCAGTAATTGGGGTCCTATCAGAGAGCAAGGCTCTTACTTGTGTATGTGGGAAAGAAAGGAGGAGAAGGTGGGGAACAAACTACACGCTGTTGCTGTAGTACTCATGGTTATTCTGGGTAATCAAAGGAGATGTGCTGTTCAAGACTGAGGTTGTTGATCGCAAGGGGTTTAGCCAAACTGAAAGTTGTGGCTCACTCACTAACTGTTCTCTTTTTTGAGTTTTCTTTTTATATGGTTTTAATCAGTGCCTGCTCTTGCAGATAAAAGCTTTACCCTAGGAATAAGGGTTGGAATAGTTAGGTAAGAGAAGAAACAGGGGTGGCTCGATTTGTTAGATGCATCTCTGTGACTACTACATAAGTCTGATGGAACATCTGGTGGCTGATAGACGACAAGAAACATTCAGGCTTGTGCTTGAGTGGGTTCAGTTTGTTCTTTTTAGATTTTTCTGTGCAAGATAGTGAATTTCAAACTTTTAATAGCGTCCTCCCTTCCATTTAGGGAAACTGAGTTAGGTGATAACTCATTACATATATGGAATGTTAAAACAGGAAGATGGGTTAGTGTTGTCTTGCACTTTCTACAGAAAGTAAGAATGGTTGTCACTGTCACTACTTAACAAGATAGGATGGCCACATATGTATACCTGCACAGCACCATAAACCATGCAGTAAAATAACCCTTTCCAAATACCTGGTTTGGAGAAGAGGTGATGGTAATTAGCTTCCTCCTGCGTGCACTTAATTCAACAAGACTGGGTGCTTGGATACTAATGCAATAGGTGCCTTGGAAATATCTGTAATGGCTACAGAAATCAGAGTAGTGAGCCCTTTCTGTAATAGAGTCAGGGCTGAAGGGCTATGTTTTTCCGAAAATGGTTTTTAGTTACTGTGTAATTGATTTGGGGAGTGTGGGGAGGAGGGTTTACAGCTGCACAGTAGACATCATGATCAATGAGACTATTTGTACTGTTAAACAGTATACTCTTTAAAGCCGGGCACTTAACAATGAACTAAGCTGTCAGTTGTTGCTACACATACTATTTAGTGAGCTTAAATGCTGACATATTGAGAGAACAAATCTAATATAAACATCCTTTAAAGTTCATGAGGTTAACTTTTTCCTTGTCCAAGCTTTCAATAATTAGTTCCCTTCATGTCTCTACTTTGTATTGCCCCTTGCCTGAGGCCCATCAGGTTCCCCTTTTCAGGTCCAGCAACTTGGTTTTAACAGCCTGACTTTAATCTTCACAGTGTGTTGTCCCCTGTTGTTTTTGAAAATACTCAATAGTTTATCTTCAGTAGAAGGACTTAGAGTAGTCTTTAATCTCGGCTTTGCCAATCTGTCTGAGCTGCTTGGCATAATGCTTAAAATAAACTTTAAAGAAAATTCATACCTTCAAGTGTTTCATGAATATGATTACTTCAGAGAAGAGGAGGGAGAGAATGCCTGTGTTCTAGCTAATCAAAAGAAACTAGGCTTTCAGTTCATGTGCTGAAAAGAACTTACATAAAAATCCTGAATTCCAAATGCTTTCTCTTGTCCACAAATTACATCAAAGGCAATGATCTTTATGTTAATGCTACTTAATGGCCTCTTTTTGTTTTGTTGTTTTTGTTTTTTGTGTTTTAATTTATAGCTGTTCTTATTCTTTACTCTTTCTTTATTTTTGTCATGCTGGAAATATTTGGAGCAAAATCAAGCTCTGGAAATAAACAGATTTATTACACTGTTCAAAGTGTCTGTATCCTGCTCAATGGACAGCTGGGATCAGCAAAGGAGAAAAAGTGTTCCTTGAAAGGCAACATGTGCAGTAGATTCACTGGGAAATGAGAAGATCATTTCATAGCAAATTTGTAGCAAACTTGGAACACCGTCAAGTGTGGAGTGACAGGCATCTGACAAAGGAATATTCAACTTCAGTACTATTATGAGCTGTTTTGTACTTGTTTTGCAATGCTTGTCTTTTGCTTAGTTTTATGACACAAACTGGAGAAGAATTTATTTGAACAGTTAGGAGTGGAAAGTGTCAGCCTACTTTGGTCTTGACTAAGTCTTTTTCTTTAGGCTTCTTTTCCCTCCCATCTGTCTTTTCCTCCACCCCATTGCTGCCTTAATTTTTTTCACCGTTTCTGGTCCAAGTAATCTGACAAGAGAAATGTTCTGTGGGTTAGTGTTCTTTCCACTGAAAATTCTGCTAGAAACAAAGCAGACAAGCTGGCCAGTCTGCTGTGTGTTTGTCCAGCTGCCCAGGCTGCTTATCTAATGGGCTCCTCTGGAGATCATGTCCCAGCTCTGGCCAGAGTTGTCTTACTCTCCATATAGCGAGTTACTGCTTTTTTTGGTTGTGTTTTTTTTCCAGTTGAATTCCATAAAATAGACCCTTCTGAACAATTCCTGTTTAGGCTGTGGCTCTTTCATGTTTCATTTGTGCCTTGCCTGAAACATTTATATAGTGGTCAGTCTAGTGAGATCCTGTGCTCAGCTGGGACCTCGTTGGGTTTTAATGAGTGTCTGTCTCTTGTTTTTGAAAAGCTAATAAAAATGCACCTCCTCCTGCCCTTTTAAAAAGCCTATATAGCTAAAGGACTCTCCTTTTTGGAGAGAGGAAGTACAAAGGATGAACCTTTAGTGAATTCATGACGCATTTATTTTAATAATTGGAAACTGTTGTGTAAAGAATGTTGAAAGAGATTTGCATGCACAAAGGCTTATCACGGGGTCTAAATAAACCCTGGTTGCTGTAAGACTGGAGGAGGATGTACCCAACAGTGACCTGAACATGTAGGTTGTTGGAGCACAAGGTTTTCCTGTACCTACAATTTTATTCTGATCTTTGGCTATGGGTTTTAATGTAATCAAAGCTTTCTTTTTTCTTTTTTTTTTCCTCTGTGCACTTATTCTTTCTACCCATGTAGAATCATGTTTATCTCATTTAGATCTCTTGGAAATTAAGATTTTGTCCATATACTTCATGTCAGTCTTGGGTATCTATTAGCTACTGGCTAGACCTTCATAGAGTTTAAAATTTGCAATTCTACTACTTAGCGAAAAAGAACTTGTTCGTTTGATCAGTTTCAGCCTGTTGAGAGCTCTGTGTGACATGAAGAGAGAAGCTGTGGTAGTGGGTTTCTTTTTGAAAGGAACACTTCTAATAAAATTGCAAGAGCATCATGGACATCTTTATATATTAATCTTAAGGTTGAGATTTGCTTTGTTTCTATAAGATATTATACAACCGTAAAAAAAAATAAATCATTTTTTATGTATGTATGAATGGAGGATAATAAGGATGACAAATTTGGGTAGAACCCAATAATTAAAGCCAGGAAGTGAATGGTAACTATTAATACTTTCAGACTGGATCCTTGTAAGATCTTGTGGTTTGAATTTTGTTTTAGACTCCACATACGCTTGGTAAGAGGGAGAGGAAGAATATAACAAGAAAGAGGAAAAAGTCACGCGACTTCCAATGCTGTGTTGGAAGGATGTAAGAGGGGGTTGCGTGGGTGTACATATGCACACGTGAACGTGTATGACTGGTGTGACATTTGTACAGAACTTTAAAATAGGTATGTTAGTCACCATATATTAAACTTATGCAAGTAAACTTTCTGTCCTCAAAATGTATGCTACTAAGGCAAGAAGGATACCAGAGGTGACAGAGTCATTGCTTCTGTACAGTATACAAAGCATCCTGCTTTGCTGGCTGTGAGGAACTGACTTATTTTTGGGGCAAGGTAGTCAGGCAAGAAAGCTTTTACTGATCTCTAGAAGCAGGTGTGATGCACAGCCCTGATAGTGTAGCACTTCCATCTACAGATTTTAACTTGTTTATTCAAGCAATTCCTTCTTCTCATTGGAAAAGTAGAAAGAAATATAAACTACCATCTGAAGCACAAAGCTGGAGAAGTAAAAATGTGAAAAAAAAATATAAAAATAAAGAGCACAAATGCTACTAACTTTGAGGTGTTCAAGGTGTTGATAATATCCCCAGTACCTCTAGCTGTGTGGTTGCCCTCTGTAATCACTTAATTCGTTCTTTTAAGAAATGGAAGGGATATTCAAAGTAACTCCAGGAATGACTGACAAAAAAAAAAAAAAAAGGTAAAGAAGCTGATGGCAACAAGTACAAACTAATCAACAATTAAAAAATGTTAATGGAGATTTAAGTATCTGAAAAATCTATGGGTAATGGGGCTAAGGACAACTATGTCAGAAACCAACTAAATCCTAACAGTGATGGGGAGTAGAAATCAGGCCTTCGCTCCACAGGGCACCAGGGCAGAGCATTAGCATGGTACTGCATGGTAGCAATATTATGAAAAACTTAGCTTATATTTGCCTTCACTAGTAATTAATAGCTGTTTAATCTGTTACTCACCCAACTATACTGTGAAAAGGCTAAAAAATAATCTAACATAACTAATATTAACCAGCTTATTATTTAGAGGAAAAATTATGTGTATTTTCATGACATTAGCCCCATTCTGATGAACAAAATTGCTGATATACTTCATGTTTTGTGAAGTAATTCCTTTTAAGGAAACTTATTTGCATGATTAAGTCTACTCAGACCAGAAATAAGCACCAGAAATAATTCAATAGTGAGTGTAATTAGCCATAGTAGCAGATTGCCTAAGAGTGCAATGTATTCTCTATCACTTCAAGTCTTTGAACCAAGATTAGATGTGTATGAATAGTATCTTCTGGTTAAGATAGCATGTGTGAGGCTCTAAAAAGTGTTACAAAGGAGGGCAATGAGATTTTCATCAGCTGTGAGATTATCATGGTTTCTTCTGGTCTCAAGGTCCCTGCGATTGCCATGTACTGTTCCTGGTGGAAAAAAAAAGGTGAAAAATCATGAGTGCTCTATCTAGGAATGGGTATCGACAAAGAAACATGAAGGACTACTTCTCCAATAACTGAAGTCTTCAAGTCTTTGTTTCCTTGTGAGCAATAAATACTTGACTCCTAGCATAAACATTTTTTTACAGGGAGTGGGCTTTGTTTTAGGCTCCTCTTAGTTCCAAGACTGTGAGTAAGATTATTCTTACATTTTGCTGTGAGCTATACTGCTGTTGCTTGCCTCTGCTTTGCAGCAACTCTTATCCTCTTGAACATTTTGCCTATTTAATTTTACCCTGGAGAGCTTGCCTGTCCAGCTCAGTGCAATGGCATGGATACTTATGCTGGCACAAGGAGAAGAGAGGAGTGGAGGGGGGAGGAAATGGCAGCTTCTCTTTGGGAACAGAGAAATAACTTACTTCAACAGCAGTGCTGGTTTATGCTGTTTTAAATGCTGATAGAGTTATACTGCAAGATGACTCTGTCCTCCAGAAGTGTATCTTAAGGATGAACTGAGATCTAAAACAAAAATACTTTGCAGAGTTAGTTCAGAGAACAAACTCTGTCTTGGGAAAGACGTCACATAAAGCCACTGCTATTTAAGTTCTCAAGTGTTTTCTCTAGGCCCCTCTCAGTGGATCTGTTCTGTTCCTACAAGTGCTGCTTGATTTAAGGTTAGTGTCAAATAGGAAATATGTGGCTGTGAAACTACTAACATGGAACTAATGGAATGATTTTAATTCCTTTAAGTGACCTATCTATTTTCAGCTGTGAGTGGTTATTATTGCATGGTCACTGCTTCCCTTGGTGCTTTGAAAATTGGAGGTGGAGGAGGGGAAGCTTTGTGTATAAGTTAAAATATTCACTTTGGCAAAAGCCAGGGACTTGACCATAGGGGCAGCTCTTCCTTCTGTGTTTGTTTGTTCAGGCTGGACAGTTTTCTTGAGAAGAAGCTCTCTGCGTTTTTTTCTTTTTTTTCTTTTTTTTTTTTTTTTTTCGGTTGGCTTTTGAAGTTGTTTCACCCTGCCCTTGGGCTTTATCACATCTCCTGCTTTCTGAGAACCGATGTGCTTGTTTGCTGTCTGAACAGCAGTCTTCCTCTTGCTGACCTCTCCCTCCTTTTTAAGGTTTCCCCACAGAAGGGTGTGGAGAAGTCTGTCCATTCAGTTTTAACATCAACACAATCACAATTTATTTCTGTAACTTAAACTACAAGTGTCTTTAGCTCCATATACCCCTACAAGAGTATGGGAAGGAAAGAACCACCAAAGGGGAGGCAGGCTCACGTCTGAAGTTATGATTGTCTCTGAAACAGGCTGTTGCCACAGCAGACCTGCAGGGCTGAAGGCTGTGATACCTGCCAGAAGTTAAGAAATACAATCTGGGCCTGGAGCTGATGGGGATTCTGAATGAGGAGAATCCACTGGTTTCACACACATTGGGAAAAATGATGTTGCAAGGCTTCAACTGATGGAGATAAAAACCTGCTAGAAGTGGCCTGAGGATAGGGTGTGGGGGCAAACTTGTGCAGAACTGGAGGTTACAACTTGTATCTGACTTCCTCTGTGCTACTTATGGGAGGAAGGAGTGTAGTAGCATGTGGGATTGACTTGCAGGAATAATGCACAGAGCCCCGGCTGCTGAATCTAGTTGTGCAGGTTCTCTGATCAGAACAGGGACTGAGTGTTGGTATCCGAACATAGTGTGCACAAGGTTCATGTGCAACTATGTAGATATAACTGAGGTAAGAATGTAGACAAGGTGGGAGAACAGATTTATGCATTATACTGAAATGGAACGCAGGCTACCAGTTCATTTCCGTATCAAAATACTGGGAGAGTGAATTGAGGAAAATTGCTGTTTGAGAGGGTTGCAGAGGAGTGAATTGCAGGGAAGAATAACTTATACTGGCCCAGTACTGGATACCAACAGGAATGATGGAGGGTTGTTTTTTTATTAAAACTCTCAAATTTACAAAAGCCCTCTGAGCTAAAAGGGGATTACTAAAGCAAGTTCTCATACAGAAAGATTTTTAATTTAACTTCATAAATCTCTGTATCATCAACACATGCAGCTGCACAGTTAGTAACTTCAGAGAACTGATATTGTTTCCCTGGCGAACCAATGCCAAAATTCCTTGGGTCTACCTTTTGGTCACCCATTTGCTTGCACCCAAGCATTATACACTTGGCATCTCCCTTAATGTCTTTATTGCACTGTGATTCCAAAATAATGGCACTACAGTCATCCTTTTGAAAGAGGTTTTGTGGTAGGGTAATTCAAATCTGAGGAAGTTTGATCTGATTCCTGTGGTTCATAACTACCTTTCCAGCCCTAATGTAAGAAAAATCTGTGATTCAACTTGGCTTGCTTGCATTTCTGTACTTCCTTGTCAGAGAAGGGCTGTAGGGAAAAACTGAGACAAAAACTCATTCTGGATAAATCTGATAGGTACTTTTACCTGGGTGAAAGGGTGATTTTGATCCTGCTGAATCATTTGAGTCAAGGATAATAACATAACATTGTTGCAATGGATTAGTGAACAGCTAGCTAAGCACTATCTGGAATTTTGTGATTTCAGAGTCTTCAGCCTGCTTTGTTCTATGCAAAGCCTTGAATAAAAGCATCAACCTTTTATTAAGGATGCAGGAAAAATAGAGAGGTAAAAGCTAATATCACCTAATGGATTAATGCAAGCTTTTTAAAAATAGATTTAATTCCTGTGTCCTGTAACTAGCTGAAGAGTGATTGTAACTTTTAATACTGTTGAAGATGGTGGCCACTGTTCACAGAGAATGGAAAAGGGTAAAAAATAAGCTACAAGTTTGATTTATTTATTTTTTACTTCAAAGAAACTGACTTGGTCTCTGCAAATAAAGGTAGAACTACACAGAAGTAAAACCAGACATGTCTCCCATATCTGTTTTTGATTCATGCTTGTAATAACACTTGTGGAGGAAGACTACCATACAGTCAGCTACCAAGACCTCACAAATACAACAGACTGTTGTCAAGTTAAGGTGATGCTTTAAATTGGTGCTCTCATTAGAGTCTTTCAGGAGTGTAGCAAAAACCAACCCTATGTAGGGATGCCAAAATTTTCTGTGCCTTGTCTAAAAAGAAGGTAGAAGGAAAAGGATGCAAGAGGTGGCATGAAAGCAGGAACGTAAATTTCCTGTTGGATGGCCTCAAAGTGATAATATCACCTGGTTCCCTCCGCACCAGGAATATGGCTCTGAGGGTAGTGCTGCAGTCCTGATGCAGTGTGTTGTGCTAGATTTCTTCTTCTAGCTTGTATTCCCAATTGATTGTGGTGTCAAGGACTGCAAGATCTTCCCATCAAACTTCGGATAAAATAATGTGAAGATCATCCAGTATGAAGCTAACTTTAGGCATGCTGATTTGGTCCTTGGTTGTGGATCTGTGTTACTTCTGTTTCATATGATCAGAGTACAGTCCCTGGGTAGCACCTCAGTACACCTTTTTCATTTGTCTTATGACTTTTTTTTTTTCCTACTTCAGTGTTTCTCTGTATTAGGATGAGTTAAGACTAGCCTTTATGCAGCATTGCTCCTGTCTTGTTTTTGACAGATCAAGCCCTTGGAATATAACGTTTGGCAGCTGTGTGGGTTGAATGCTGAAAATTGTAAGATTATGTGCTGGCTATAAAACACAACGCTGCATCCAACCAAATGAACGTGAACACTATTGTATATGCTGTGATACCACAAAGACGCTGTTGTGGGGGTTCTGTTCTGTCTAGGTGTGATAGATCCATGCCATTGTGTTATACAGAGGTGTACCTCTGCATTATCTTCTATGTAACGTTTGGAAAGAAGACAGATGATGTCTGGAGAATGAGTTTCACTGGCAGAATTTCCTCTTGTATGGTCTGTTCTCAAACGCATTGTAACCGTTGATGAAAACACTAGCAATTTGCAAAGGCACTACATATAATTGTCTTGGCAGAGGGGTGGATAGGAGGGAAGGAGCAATATGGCAGATAATGGGACAATGGACCTTGAGCCACTGTGACAATGAGCTGCTGAGGGAGTTAAGTTGGCCTTAGTTAAAACTGAAATAAACTACTGTCCTCAACTAGAACTGTAAAAGCCATACAAATTTGATTGCTAAAGAAGAAAGCAATCTCTAAACAACAGTAGATGCGCAGAACCCATGAAATTATGTACTGGAGGTTGTTTTTTTGTTTTGTTCTAATAGCTTTCTGGTGATTGTTTTATACCCTTTGTTTTGGGGAGGAGGGGAGAACTAAACTCATTTTAAAAATATTTAAAAAAAAAAATGAGAAGGCGTTCAGTGAGAAAAAAGTCTGAAGGTTAGTATGTCTGCTGTGGTTTTTTTTTGTTTGTTTGTTTGTTTTCTCCTTGCTATTGAACTTATCAGAGAGGTCATAGTGATGGGCTAGCAAGCTGGGGAAAAGCCTTACATTGCTGTATAGGATTGGTGATCCTGGGGAAAAACAGCTAAATGTCTACCCCTTGCCTTTTGATCCTACACCACAGCTCTGAAAAAGAGCGAGAGACTGGTAAATAGTCATTTCAAAAGCTGTGGATCCCTTGGGACACTTCAGTGTGAAAGGTGAACAGACTTAGGGTGTTTCTTGCGCAGTGAAAATACAGGTTTTATACAACCCAGTGATGTTGTCTTAGTCCCTAGGGTTGTGATGTAGATTATTGCTTCTGTTTTCAGGATTTCACTCTTTGTGCTTGGAAACTCAAATGTTGTGATTTCCCAGCTCTGCAAGACTGCAGGCTCTGTCCATCTCTTTGCTCAGCCAGCTCTGGGATTGGACTGTTGCTGGCTGTTGCAGAGAAACCAGTCAGTTATAATCTTAATCCGATTTATTTCAATTTTTTTTTAGAATGCACTTGGTTCAGTATGTCACGAAGAACCAGCTTAGCTAATTGCATTTTGAACCACAGTAAGAAGAGCCAGAAGTCCAACTTTGACAGATGTTCTTCACTTTGTTTTGCTTCAGCAGTTCAGACATTCGGGATGAGTCAGCTGCCCAAATGCAGGCATCTAGTGCTGCTGAAAACTTCCTACAGTATTCAGGACCATGTGTAAGACAATCGATTGTGTGGTGCAGGTTGTAGGGGAAACATGCACCTCTGCAACTTCGGCAGAAGCCAAAGCAAGACAATTATGCTTACTGGGAGGAACAGTAGGTGACCATGATTAAGTATCTGAATTCCACCCTGTCTCTTCCTACTTTTTCAGCCCTGTGTATTTCTCACTGCCCATTGTGATAGTAGGCATTACTGTAATATTTTTAATGGAAGGCTGCTATTCTTCCAATACCATAGGCTACAATCTCTAAAACTGTGAGGGTAGACTGAAGAACTCCTCTCGTTTTCTACTTTGTAGTTTCCTGTACTCCTATGACATTGCTTAACTTTTTCATTGTTCCTTCCATAGTGTTCTTAGTGCTACCCATTTGTATCTGTCTGAAAACGAAATTTCAACTCTTTACTCTGTTTTGCTTGCTCTGTTGTATAACCGCATACATAAATGTCTTCTATAGAGCACTTCACAAGACATGTACCTAGGTTTGCAATGCATAGTAAAATCTCTTTGTGTAGGAGTTGTATAATTTAATTCTCATGAGTGTTGGCACATAGTTTCTTCAACTAAAATTATGGGATTGTTTTCTGCTGTCCAAGAGTTTGGTAGTTAGTTTCTTCCGAGTTTTTACATTTTTCTTCTCTCTGCATAGTTGCTCAGTAGTTTCTTGTGTCATTTTTATGACTGGCTCATGTAGTAAGTCCTTGACAGCAACATTTACCAGAACAGATGAAAGAAGTAGTAATGAAAATAACATTTTTCTGGAATCAATGACTGTCAAACTAAATATGTATCTGTTTCAAATGTGTAAGCATATGGATTCATGGGTCCTACAGTGATCAAAGAAGGAAACTCTATCTGGGCTGGGAAAAATTCTTTATGGGGCGGAGAACCTTTATGGGTAAGTCTTCTTCCGAGGTATGTCCATCACTGAAGACAGAAGATAGAATAATCTTTTGAAGGTAGGTTTGTACCAAATTTTCAGGCTGCTCTACCTGACCTAAAGGAGGTTTTTTGTTTGTTTTTTAATGTCTCTAGAACATAATGCTTTATTTTGTAGCATGCTGAAATATTAGGCTCCACTTTATTCCCTTGATTTTATTACAATATACTATGAAAGTTGATTTAGGTATTAAAGCAGTTTGCTTTGACATCTGTGCCTTTGAATGCCAAATACTTTGCCTTGATCCAGAAAATAATGGGAGCCAGGAGATATTATTCTTACTGAAATATGCCTTGTCAAAACAAAATTTGAGGATAGGAAGAGAGGACTGGTAGGTTTCAAAGCATGATTGAAGCATCATAGGACAGACCTGAGATGTTTGGTCCTGGAGTGGAAACTGCTGTGGTCAGGGCTGAATCCTCCCACCTGTTCAGACAGTGTATGTATTTGGAAGAATTTGTGCAATGATAAGTCAGTTGAACTGGGAGCTGCTCCTGCCTAACCTCCAGAAGTACTGAAAACAAAAATATGTCTCAAGTCAGTTTTTTTTTTTGGGGGGGGGGCGGGGAGCGTTCTTTAAAATGCCTTACCTGAATCTCCACACCGATGCACTCTACATTTGGAAACCTGCAGTTCCTAACCTTCTTTGGGAGGTGTATATGCTTACCCTCTTTTGTAATTTAGCAAGAATTGGCCTTAAGAAAATGGGGATGAGGAGCAGAGGGGGAAAGTGCTCTGTGCTGTTTGCCTTCTAGGCTCCCATGGGAGCACATTCCGCCCTTCCTTTTGAAGCTGTGCCAGGATGCATACAGGCAGGATGACGTGCAGACACTATTTTCAACTGGGAGAAAGGAACTTGAGATTATGCCTCTGATTTTAAATAAATTATATGTATTTTTGTCCTTGACTGGGGTGCTGTTTGCTCTCTGAGTACTGTTTGGATGGGCTGAAATTCTGTTTTGAAGCTGCTTGGGTGGAGGATGACATGGAATTGGGGACAGGAGTGTGCTATTTTGTGTGTCTTTATTGAAAGCCCAGTGTTACTGTTCACACCAGAGGTGTGCTGTCAAATTCAGGTGAGTACCTCTGAAGAGAAAGGTTAAAGCAGTGTCTCTTCTGTGCATTGGTAGGCTTTAAGTGGTGGTTGGATTTGCTTTTGAAGCTTTGAGTTCAAAAGGTTGATGTCGTAAAACCTGAAGTCTTAAATTTAAGAGGGATGGAGTAGAGAGAAGGGTCTCCAGGGTTAGACAGCTGGTGAACACTGTATTCAAGATCTCTGTTTATCCAAGTCCTGGGACTTCTCCTTCTTGAAGTGTAAGTGTGATGCTGTTGCAGCTTAGGAGGAAGCTCAGCTCCCTAAGGCCAGGGAGTTCCTTGCTGAATTCAGTAGCACCTTTTGTGGGGAGCTCATAATTTGCTGCATTTGCTATCAGAGAGGATGCTGAAAGGGTGTTTTTTCTGTGGTGCTCTTGAGCTACTGAAGTCATTGGCTCAATTAGTAACCAAGGAACAGAAGTGTTTACAGGAAAAGCTCCTAGAAGCTGGCAACAGACTCTTCTCTGAAAGAAAAGCTGTTTTGATCCACTGCTTGTTTTTTTTCTGAAGAGTGAGGGACTTGTCCAGAGTGATCCAACTGCTGACAAAGTATCTTGTAAAATATGACTTGGGAAGAATAATGAATATTATATTATCTGGTCAGTCGAGCAGCTCTAAAGAAGGGGCTAAGCATAATGTCTTTATCTCAAAAGGGTCACTTAGTCTTCTATAATATCAGATAATTACATTAAACTCAAAATTGGGTGATGTAATATGTGAAGAGAAAGCAATGAATATGGAAATCTGGGGGATGTCAGATGTTCTGAAGTGTGATCTCATTTTATGATCTCTGGTAAAGGTATTGCAGAGGTATCGAATGATACTTCTCTGGTACTATATGTAATATAGGCAGCACTGACATTGTTTTATGCACCTCCCCTTTGACATGCCTTCAGTCTTTAAAGGGAGTGGACTGTCAGTGGTGTTGTCTATAATGTATTCATTAATCTCCTTATAAATCATTCAACTTCCGTGCAATGGATTAAGCAGTTATAAAATCAAGTTAAATTGTGTATGTGTGGGGTGTGTGTGTGGCAAACCATAAAGCCTCCTACTATGCTTACATATTTCCAGACTTTTGTTTTTCAAGAAGCATTGCACTGGAAGGACTGATCTTCTAGAAGGTTGACTTCTCATGGCATGAACAGTGGGGCAAAGCACTCCTAATAAGGAGAAATTCAGTATTTTTGCTGTTGCTGCAACAGCTGAAAAACTGTAACTTATTCAAATAGGCAGTTGAGCATCAATACTCGCAGGACTTCTCTAACAGGTGTATAATAACAGAAGTTGGGTCTTGACCGATGTGTTTAGGGAGCTAGTAAGAGCATCCTGCCATTCATATGCTTTCGTATTTACTGTAAATTAGAAGTGGAGAAAAATGATGATAAATTGCAGGGGAAGCTAACTTTGTCCTCTGAATAGATTGCCCTGTTATAGAATTTTGCTGTGCTACAGCCACTTTTTTTTAAAAAAAAAAAAAAACTTCTGCTCCCAGAGGTACTGTTGAAGGAAAGTGTTTTCCAGAAGCTTGACTGTATTTAAGCCCTAAAGAAATTAATTTGCTCTGACATCGATGAAACACGTAAATCATTCTTTCTGATGGGGGACGCTCATCTGTGGCAGTTTACTTCCTTCCCCCACCCACCTTTCACCTGTGACCTTGCTTGGGCAATAACCATCTGTGGTGGCAGTGATGAATGTGTCTGGTTGTGATAGCTGAACCTGGCTCAAGGCGCATTTGGGGGAGATGGATCCAAGGAGCATGCTAATGGAGCATGCACCAACCAAATATGGCTGGTATGTGAATATGACAAATGTTCAGTCATCTTGCCCCACAAATACTGGACAGCCTGAAGCCTGTTGAGCTCTCCTGTATTGCAGCTCAGGCAGGCTGCATACCAGGATCTGCATACCAGGATCTTCTTGAGCAGGAGATGCCTTCCAAGGTTACTCCTTGAGGTTGAGAGATTCCTTGCCTGTGACAGATGTTCAGTAAGTGACTAATAGCTAGCTTGCTGAAACTTTGCAAGCAATTTTCTAAGCATGCTGAAACTTTGTTATCTTAGCAAAGTGATATAAAGGATTGATTGTGCGTATAGTCCTTCAGGCATAAACTGTTAACTCTGAAATTGGCATAGGATCTGGCTGTATCTAGACTCCCTGGAGTTTGGATGGCCAAATGGACTTCATTACAAAACTCATGACTCACTGTGAGGGTCTCCCTGATGCTTTTAGTCTGACCCTGTCCTCTATGCAGTTAATAACCAGGTGACCTTGCCATCATGGATCTAGTTAATGTCACATTTAGGACTTCTGTTAAACTGATGTCTTAAGATTAAACCCTGTTAAACCACTATTTTCATCAAGATATTGATTATCTCTTATCTGTTACAAGTCAAGCGTGCATACTTCCTTTTGTGACATAATCACCTTGAATTTTCTGGGATGAAATGTCACAACAAATATTTCTGGGATTACAGTGTTGTGCTCTCCCCAGTTTGGACTGTGAATTGAGGACAAAGCTCTTGTAAATCCTAGCCTATGTCCATGCTAGGAGTTAGAATAGAGCTGCGAGGTGTCTAGCTTGCTTCCAATTTGCCTGTCATTGCAGCAGACGCACAGCTTATACTGACATAACAGGCAATGCAAAACAGTTCTTATTATACAAGAAAGAATGTCAAATCAGAATGAACATAAAGCTAGCAATGTGAAATCTTCAGGTATCTTGGACTCTGCTGTGCTGATTATGAGTGGAAAAGCCTTGAAATAATGTTGTATTGGATGTTTTATTGGCCGTTTTTTTTTTTTAAAAAAAAAAAAAAGGAAAAGGTTTAAAGTAACTCAACCGTGTTTCCAGGATAAAAGGCTGAAAACTTGATCTTCCTCTCAGAAGTTTGGTATGTCATTATTCCTATCTGAGGCAAGAATACCCAGGCCATACCAAAGTGTGGTTCAATGCCAGGTGGTCTTGCTTTTGTTTTTTGAAGACTAAGGTTATTGTTTTGTAGGTCCTGGTGACTGTAACATTGCATATAAGCCTTTAGTGGCATGTTGAAGTCTTGCATGTTATCCCGAAGTGTTAAAAACATTTTAAATCTGTAACAGAAGTGTTGCCATTTAAAAGATAATTAAAGAAAAATACAAACATAAGGAGGTATTTTGCTTTCTGTCTCATGTAAGATGTATTATATGATGATGGGTGAAGAGGAAAGATGGTAATCCTGGGAGCTGCTGGCTGCATCTGAAACTCTGAGAAGTTTCCCTTCCACTCTGAAGTTTCATGGTGTATTTTATCCAGTCTCAGCCCCCTCAAGGCTTATATTCTGTGCTCAGATTTCACTATTAAAGTGCCTTTGTAGCATGGCTTTCCTGGGATCCGCATGGATGCTTTTTCTGTCAGAGCAGGAATAGTTTCAAAGATGTTAGAAAGTGATTAAAATGCTTTCTGTTACAGTAGGGTCTATGAAGATAAATGATGGCTACAGAAAGGATTTTCTATAAAGGTGTTAAGGCTTTGTAAATAATTCTGTCTTCAGACTATTGAACGAGCTAATTTATCACTAAAGATTAATTACACTTAATTATATACCTATACTGAAAGGCTCACAGTCTGTGTGTTCTTGCCTGTCTTAATTTTCCTGCATCCACTTTATGCTACGTAGGCTGTGCCATTACTCACCTGCTTAATGTTTTTCATCCATTCTTGCTTTCTGACTCCTCCACCTGAGCTAGTCAGCCATGTTTCCATCCTCTTCTAAACTCTCTTTGATATATCTTTGTCCAGCAAAACTACTGGTAATGCTTTTCTTCCTGTGGCTAAGTATAACTGGAGGGCGAGGGGGGATGACATAGAAACAAAATACAATGAAGTGGTGCTTTTACCAACAAAAATAAGTTCTATGATTAATAATGCTATAATTCTGTGTACTGACCCAGGGGGCCTTGCCTTCATATAATCGTGTTTAGTACTCGGATATTGCAGGAGGAGTTAAATCACTTACTAAGAAAATATAGTACCTCTTAGTTGAACAATAGCTCTCACTGTAAATCTGTGTGTAACTGATGGTTCTTGCTCATGTGAGCCAAAATCTCTGGGAATGGGGGATTAGCATATAATAAAATCAAACTAATTTGGTAACAAAATGTGGCATGTAGTTGAAGCAAAGTAACCTGTTCAATAAAGAGTTCAATCTATGTAGTCCTGAGACTTATATTTGGTTGTCTTAATACTACCAACTATAGATAATAGGAACTTGTCTACCAAATCAGTCATCTCCACAAAAAGGCATTTCTAATTATTTTGCTCTTACAGTTTGCTAATCTCCTTGTTAGAGTTGTCTTCTCACATTATGAGAAACCCCTCTAAATAGAATGTTTCTACTTCTTCATTAAATGAAGGAATAGAGGCTTGCTTTTTTTCCTAAACTTTAATTAAAGCTGGTTATTCCCACGTTCATGAAGACAACAGATGAAAACTTGATTTAGAAGGTACTCTGTTTCAAAGGTTTTCTGACTCCAAAGAGCTAGTTTTCTTAGTGAATAGTTTTAGGTTTATGGCAGTATTTTAAAAAGTAGTCTCTAAATGAAACTCTGTATGCATTTTTCTTTTAATAATTTAAAAAAGCAAAAAGCAGAACTTGGATTAACTTGATATCGTCATTTGTGTGCACAATCAACAGTTATGTTTGGGGAAGGTATGTGACACTGAATAGCCTCAGAAATTATTCTGAGTTATAATTTAAGAGTTCATCCTGAAAATGATAATCCTGAAAAATTTACATGGTGATGAGAGGGTGGTAAAACAGTCTTGTGCAACTTCAATAGCTACCCTTGTAAAGTGAAGACCACTGAACAATACATAACCTGAAAGTTACTTTTTAAATCCTATCTGGGACAAACCTGGGTTTGAAAGTTCTTCTGTCTCCCCATACCAGTCATTCATTCATTATTTGGCCTACGTGGATTTGTAGATGGCATTTTAGTTCTGGAGTTCTTGGTTGTATGTTGTTCCACGTGCATACCTAACCCTAATTTAGATAATGTTTTCTTTGTCCTTCAGGTATGTTGAGCATAAATCACTATGCTGCAATTTCTTTCTTTCTGTAGGCACATGGGGTTAACATTTGGTAGGATGCATTCATTTTTATACTGAGAACTTTATTACAGACAAACTTTGGCAGTGTTTATTGGCATAAAATAAGATGTGACCAGGATGATTTAAATCAGGAAGACAAGGGTCAGACTTTGAAAGATCCACAGGCTTGTACTTGTTTTGACTTCAGTGGGAGTTGGCTAAATTCTTCAAAAATTATGGCCATGAGGCCCCAGTTACAGTTAAAAGTTGCTTGTAAATGCAGGCAGCTACCATTCTTCAAACACAACACAGATATCTACTACATGTTGTACTTCTCATCACATGTCCAAGAACATCTTTGTAATTAGATGTTGTGGCTTAATCCAGGCAGAAGCATGATGCATGTGGTGGTGGTAGTGTTTGCTTTTTTGCTTCCCTCCAAACTTTTTTTTTTAACTGGAATGATACAAGAAAAGAGAATAGAGGATTTGAGGTCTATCATCCAAAAATGCTGCTTTTACTTCTGTTCTTTTATATCAGAGTGATTGCACTGCTATCTTTTAAAGTCACATTAGTTGTAGTGGACAGCATTCAGTTTGCCTTTCCTGAAATGTGGTGTAAGTTTAAAATGACAACATGGTTTTAAACAACCCTTCCCAGGCCCTGTTTTTTCTAACCATCTGAAAAAAAAAAAAGTTTAGGAGCACAAAGAAAAACAAAAATTAGCAGTTGAAGCTGTGAGAATAGAATTACAAGGATTATTAACCCTCACGCTTCACTTCATAAACTGATCAACAGCTGGGATTAAATGACTTTTCCTCCACTCACTATTAGTGTTGTACCATTTGGTTCATGCTGTTAGGCTTATGTCTGAGACATCCATGCTGGGCTTTTCTCTGGGATAGGAATGCTGAGTTAGCTACTTTATCGATCGCGTACAGCCTGGTAATCCTTACATTTGTAATTCAGTTTACATAAATACAGGCAGAGGAGAGCTGCTGTCTTTTTACTTAAATGCAGCAGATAAGCTTGGGCCTCTGTGAGCCAGGTGAGGCACCTGTTAGGGTTCAGTGAGCAACCAGCACTACGTTCTGTAGTTTAACAACAGCTGGCTTCACTTGTGCTTATGCAGAGTCTGTGCGTACTCCTCCTGCCCCTTGGTACTTGGGGAATGCGACACTGTAATCTGCAGCCTGCCAAACTGTGCCAAAAGGAGGTCCCTGCTCTTTCTGTGGCTTCAGGAAAATATGCTGGGGGTGTATGGAAAGCTGTTGTTCATGGGAGGAAAACTGAGCTGGAAAAGCTCTCTTCCGTGTTCTGGAATAGTGCTTGGGGAATATCAGCTGAATATAGTGAATTTACTTGGTCTCATTTATAGGCTAGCACAAGCATTGCTTTTGGAAATAAACTTTTTTCTAAGAGGTCTTGCTTCTGTCCCTGTCTTTTCATGAGGTAATAAATCTCACAGTTGGGGCACATCTAGGGAAGCTAAAGCCCAGATAGAATTTGACATCCTGGCCAAGGATGTCAAAAGCAACAAGAAATGCTTCTACAAGTATATCAGTGATTAAAAAGAAGACTAGGGGAAGCGTGGGGCCCCTCTGCTGAAAGAAATGAGAGACCCAGTTACCTGGAACACAGAGAAGGCTGTTACTCAATAACTTTTTTGTCTCAGTTTTCACCAATAACCGCTCTAGCCACACCACTCAATTCACAAAATCCAAAGGTAGAGACTAGGAGAATGAAGAAGCACCCATAGTAGATCAGGTTTGAGACTAAGGAACCTGAAAATGCACAAGTCCATGGGACCTGATAGGATGAATCTGAAGGTCCTGAGTGAACTATCAGATGAAGTTGCTAAGGTGCTATAAATCATATCTGAAAAGCTGTGGCAGCCTGAAGTTCCCACTGACTAGAAAAGGGGAAACAGCCCCCATTTTAAAAAGGGGGGGGGGAGGGAGGGGCAAGGGAAGACAGAACTACGGGCCAGTTAGTCCCACCCTCTGTACCCAGCAAAATTCAGGAGCTATGCTCTTGGAAACTATGCTAAGGCACACACAGAACAAAGATGACAACCAGCATGGCTTCACTAACGGCAAAAAAAAATCACGCCTGACAAATTTGGTGGCCTTCTATGATAGGGTTACAATGTTTGTGTGTAAGGGAAGGGCAACTAATGTAATCTGCCTGGGCTTGTGCAAAGCATTTGACACTGTCCTGCACGACATCCTTCTCTCTAAATTGGAGAGACATGATGGATGGACCACTTGGGTAAGGAATTGGCTGGATGGTCACACTCAAAGTTGTGGTCAGTGGCTTGATGCCCAAGTGGAGATCAGTGGTAAGTTGTGTTTCTCAGAAGTCTGTATTGGGACTGGTATTATTTAACATGTTTGTAAGTGACATGGGCAGTGAAATTTAAGTGCACCCTCAGCAAGTCTGTGGGTGACACCAAGTTGAGTGGTGCGGTTGATATGCTGGAGGGAAGATATACCATCCAGAGGGACCTCGACAGGATTGAGACATTGAGCCCATGTGAACCTCATGAAGTTCAACAAGGCCAAGTGCAAGGACCTTAGTCAAGGCAATTCCAAGCATTGGTGAGGCACTGGCACAGGTTGCCCAGAGAAGCTGTGGATGCCCCATCCCTGAAGGTGTTCAAGGCCACGTTGGATGGGGCTTTAGGCAACCTGGTGTAATGGAAGGGGGACTGGAACTAGGTGATCTCTGAGGTTCCTTCCAATTCAAACCATTCTATCTTCTGAGATGGCAAAGCTAACTTAATTTGGGTCTTGCTGAGGGCACAGCATAGCTGTTTTTATTTTGTTTTATTTTTCCTCCAGTTCTGTATAGTACAAATAGAAAGTGATTTATTTAGTTGCAATTAAACACATAACAACATCTTGCAACATTTATCATAAGCAGTGCTGTTTTGGTGTCTTCACACCCACCTACTTAGGCTGCATGAAAAATAGCATGTAAATCTCCACAATGTCTGAGACTCATGATTTCAATTTCAGAGTTCAGATGGATCCCTCTCTGGTGTTATGCAGAAGTGGAGGGAGTACCAGCGCCAATGCCTGAAATACTTGTATGAGGCACCCCCCATTGCAGCAGGTAAGCTTCCTTGGTAGGATAGGATGTATTATTAAAATTCATGATAACAGTAGCAAGGGAGTGATTGTGAACTTGAAAAGACTTCTCCAGCTTATTGTCCAGTCTCTTCTTTATCACATTTGCTTCAGCCTGATCTCTGTGGGACTCTTCCGTCTATTGAAAGGAAGCATTTTGTAAAAGAATTTCATTGTGAAGATGTTAATATTCGGGTGCAGAGTGTCTTGTAAGAGTGGCAAGTGGTTGTTGTAGTGTATCAAAGTAGCACACTAATACAATACTCCTGCAACTTTTGTAGGGGGTCAGGGCTAGGAGAGTACAAGTATTAGGAAATCCAGGACCATGTTGATCTAGCAGTATAAATTATGTTGAGCATTGTAAAATGCTGAAATGGATTTTATAACAACAAAAGCAAATGAGAGAATAGAGCAAATGAGAATGCAGCATGTCTTAGCAGTTGAACTCCTGTAATGCGCTGAGAGCAGCTGTGGTGTGCCAGCACTGTAATGTTTAGAGGACACCGGTGACTTGTCAGTGATGCTCACAACTGGGCACAGTATGGGCACTTCTATGCTTCAGTGCTTTTGTGACACACTGGAAGAGATGAATGGGTCTAAAGTTATGTCTGTGAAGAATTATTTCAAAACTGTTAATTTTCCTTCTCTTAACTATATTATGGCAGAGTGAGAGCAGTAGCTGATGACAACAATAGCCAGGAAACATTTATCTCCCTCTGCTCTATTACCCTGCTGAGCGGTTGAATGCTGCCCTCTAAGAATGACAGTTTAATAAATCTGAAGTTGAAGTATTCTCATGTTGATTAAGCTGTAATGCAAAGTTATGGTTGTGTGTGGCAATTTTGTTGATGGATCTATGTATTAGGCTAGACTTTCCAACTGCATGACTCTGAGCCAGTTCTCAGGAATGGTTATCTACAATATTCACAGTAAAGATGATTTTAAATCCAGCTGAGACATAGGAGGGTGTAAAAGTGAAAAGATAGGAATGGACCAATATTGATCTGCCTTTCTTGTCCTTCAACTTAGTCAACTAATTTTTTCAACTTTCCTGTTGTGTAGGGCTAAGTGAGACACATTTGTCCAAAAGTTTTTAACTCCAAAGTTTAATTGTGTAATACTATTATGGCTTAAATGCACATGCTCATCTGATCTCTTGCTCTTCAGCCTTTTCCTCATTGCACTATTAATGCAGGGCAGTGACATAATCCTCTCTTCCATCTCTCTGCAGAAGGCAAGTTCTGCAACAGAACATTTGACAACTATGCTTGCTGGCCTGATGGATTACCTGGCACTTATGTGAATGTCAGCTGCCCCTCATATTTACCGTGGGCTAACACAGGTAAGAGCCCTCCCTTATAAGCACAGCTTTAAATCAACCCTGCTTTACTTATACAATATTTGAAAGGATAAAACTAGCTTTAGCAGCCACAAGTGCAGTCAGTTCTCTGTAATACAAAGATAGGAATGGGGCTCAGTAAAATACATTATTTATGTCCATCTAACAGGAGGAAATGAGAGAAGAGACAGTTTTTAAGGGCTGAATTTAGCTTGGATTTCTGTGCTATCATCTGCTTTTGTTGTTTGAGGGGTAGTGACTATTAATAAAATAGTACCAGGATGCCTGTTGGTGAAGAGTAGCTAACAGTAATAATGGTACAGTTTGAAAACTGAGATAACAGCAAAGCTAGAAGTTAGGTCCTCCTCTAGTAGGTATAGACAAAAAGGTTTAAAGTGAAAGGTGTTTCATGTTGCTTCCAGAGACAGTTTTTTGTCAGAATACTGTAAGGTGAAAGTATAGATGATGGCAGAGAGTTTCTCTAAAAGACAATGTCAAATACTAAGGAATAAGGCATGGAGACTGCACTGTGTCTGACTGGGTTGGAGGAAACTTTCTTCATAGCAGCCTGCATGGTGCTTTTATTTGCATCTGTAGCTGAAACAGCATAGATAATGCACCAGTGTTTTAGCTATTGCAGAACAGGATTTGCACAGTATTGAGGCTTTCTCTCCTACCCTGCACCTGCTCTGCTGGCATTGGTGAGGGGGAGAGGAAGAGGTGAAAAAGCCAGTCCAGCTGACCTGATGTGACCAAAGGGATACCTTGTGTCATATGGCAGTGTGCTCAGCCAAAAAAGCTTGGGGAAAAAGGGAGGAGGGAGGACGGGGAGCACTCATGGTTATGGCATTAGTCTTTCTAAGTAACTGTTTTGTGTGCTGAGGCCCTGCTTTCCAGGAAGTGACTGGACATCTGCCTGCCAATGTGAAGAATTGAATAAATTCCTCATTTTGCATTGCTTACATGCACAGCTTTTGTTTTTCTCATTAAGCTGTTAGCCTGAAAGGGAAGGAAAAATCCTCACATCAAAATCAAAATATCATGATACCAGAAAGGTGGACAACTTGCATGCACAGAAGATCTCCACCCCTTGTCCCATTACCACTTTACCACAACAAATTTTTTTTCAGTGTTTCTACTCTATTAATGTCCAGTCCCAGTTTTGGCTGTTACCTCTCCCAGTTACTGTCTTGATCTTTAGCCATGAGCTTTTCCATCTTATTTTCTCCCCCTGTCCTGCTGAGGAGGAGGAGTGAGAAAGCAACTGGATGTGTGTCTGACAGCCAGCCAAGGCCAACTCAACCACATCCACTGTGGTGGATCCACAGGCTCCAGGGGAATCTCTGCTCCAGTGCCCGGAACACCTCTTCCCCCTCCATCTCCTCAGACCTTGATGTCCACAGGGTTGGTTCTCTCGCTCTTTCCCTCAGTCTACGTTGCCAGTGCAGTGTTTTGCCCTTTCTTAGACATGTGTTCACAGAGGTGCCACCAGCTTGGTGGCTTGGCAGAGCTGTTGGAAACAGCTGTGTCCAGCACGGGGTGGCCCTGGCCTCTCCTCACTGAGACCTCTGCAGTCTCCTCTCTGCTGACACTTGCCATGGATGCCCTCTATGCTCGATGATCTGCTGTAACACTTCTTGTGGATTAGGAGAGATGTTTAAACCCAGGGGTAGGGGGGAGGGTGTGAAGTGTCAGGTCAACTGTTGTGACCCCTTAATTTCCTGGCTAGCTTCAAGCTTGTCTCAGAGGCAATCTCTAAAACAAAATTGCTGAGTCTGGATTCCTATTTTCATTTTGAATTGCTGTATCTTTTCTGTTAGGGCTTCAAGGGAAGACATGGGAACCACCATTGTGTGTTTAGTGGTTGAGGATCCCTGTGGTGTGGGACAAAGAGTGGAGATCATCTCTTCCCTGCACACCAGGGGTCTTACTGGCATGTAGTTGCCACTTTTTTCCTGCCTGCTTTCCGACATGACCTTTTGACAGTTTTTTGCTCCTGTCTTGTTCCTGCTGTGTCCCATCTGTGGTGGGGTGATGTTTGGGTTTTTTTTCTAGATACATCAATCTGTATTTTCCTAGGTGAATATTATTGTCTGTATTTCAAACTTCTGAGTATCTTTTTTATTGTATCTCAACTGTAGTGGTAGTAACTGCTAATTTGATAACCTCTGATGTAAAAATGCTGTTTGCTTACCCTCTTCAAATTCTTAGTAAAGATACTGCATGTTTAGAACGGGTAAATGTGTTTTATAAAGGTATGGAATCAATATTTACCTCACAATTAATTGACATAAAAGTATGTGATGCTGCAGAACTCTTTCCAATAAATCTAATCTTTCTGGATATCTAAAACTCTTTACAGGATTAAACTCCTCTCCTCTAAACCTGTTTACCTGCAATCTTTAAGACTCTGGACACAGTTATTTGACTTGCAACTGCTTTTGAAATATCAATGCTGGAGGTTTAACAAAACACTGCAGATTAATAAATTATTGGGAAGTGCAATATTTCTCATATTTTGAAAATAAGTTTAAAACATATTCATTATCATGAAAATAGTGTTTTGTTTCAGTCAAAGACTAGCATCATTCGGAAAAAAACATACAGCTTGCTAGGGAGCATTGTAAAAGTACTTCAGAAAGTACCTTTGGCTGTATTTCCCTTTTATGCATACTGTATGTGTGCCTCAATCTCTTTTATCAGGGAGAAATAAGAATGAAACAGAGTTCTTTTGTCTAATACAAAACAAGAAGGTTGGTATCAGTGCCAGATAGGCAATTTAGGAGCCCGATTACTATGACCTGATACTTTTTTTTCATGACATCTTGTGGAGTCATGTTCAGAGTGAATGCTAATGGACAGCCATAATGGAGGGGTAACATCTTTATAATGGAAGATGTGGAGCAATAGAAAATTTGACACCCTGTGACTTCCACTAATCACTGAAGCATGCTTATTACTTGTTCTTGCTTAGCCCTCCACCTAGAAATTAAAACCGACTGCAGGGGTTCTTTCTCTTCACATGATGAAAATGGACAAAATGTATAGATGAGACCTTGTTTTGAAAGTACCTTCAAAACATGTTCAGTGAACATCATCATCAAGCATGAAGAGCTTTCAGTTAAGCTTGCTTCTTTAAGATTATTCTTCCGTTGATTCATAGTCAGTTTTTCAAATGCATAAAAAGTCTACTGTGGAACTTTATGCCATACCCCCTGGAAGTTCCCCTGGGGACTAAACTGAAACAATGTTGAATATTGTTTATGATACGGTACTGAGATGGAGGAAGCGTTGAATGCTTCTCTCTTATGACTTGGCAGTTTCCATAAAATGGGTAGGAGAGTTGAAAACAGAGACAGGTGACCTAGGAGGTCAGCAAGACAGTGACCGTTCATGAGTGAAGTTTACGAAAGCTGAAGCCTATCCAGCATCTGTTGAAGAGCAACAAAAAAGGTCTTCTAAAGCAATGGCAACAGCAAGGGGACAATGAGAGGAAATGTGAATCCACTGCGTAACTTGTGGCAAAGGACATGGAAGTGGCTGAGCTACTTGCTGCCTTCTTCACCATGGCCTTTACTGTTAAGACTTGCCTGCAGCAATCCTAGACCCCCTTCAAGATCAGCAGTAAAGTCTGGAGCAATGAGGACTTATCCTTAGCAGAGGAAGATCAGATTAGATAACACTTAAAACGGATATATGCAAGTCTATGGGACATGATGAGATGAACCCGTGCATGCTAAGCAAGCAGACTGATGTCATTGTGAGGCTACTCTTGATTATCTTTGAAAAGTTGCGGCAATTAGGGGAAGTTCCGGCAGACTGGTAGAAAGCAATTTTTACTGCTATTTTCAAGAAGTGTAATAATCTGGGGACATATAGGTGGTCACCCCTGGAAGGTGACAGAGCAGATAATCCTGGAAATTGTTCCCAAATACATAAAGGACAAGAAGGTGATTGGAAATAGTATGGATTTATGAAAGTGAAATCGTGCTTGATGAACCTTATAGCTTTCTATGATGAGATGACTAGCTCAGTAGATGAGGGGAGAGCAGTGGATGTTGTTTATCTTGACTTTAGCAAGGCTTTTGGCACCATCTCCCATAACATCGTCATTGACAAACTGATGAAGTGTGAACTAGACAAGTGAACAATGAGATGGGAATGAAAACTGTTCTACTAGGCTCAAAGGGTTGGGATCAGATGCATAAAGTCCTGTTGAAGATAAGTGTCTAGGGGACTACTACGCTCTAGGGACTGAGAGTAGGGCCAATACTGTTTAACATCTATATTGATGATCTGGATGATGGAACTGAATGCACCTTCAGCAAGTTTGCAGATGACAAAACTGTGAGGGAGTGTCTGATGCACCACATGATTGTTCTGCTATTCATAAGGACCTGGAGAGGCTGGAAAAATGTGCTGACAGGAATCCCGTGAAGTTCCACTAAAGGAAGTGCAAAGTCCTTCTTCAGGCACAAGGAATAACTGCATGCACTGTCTGGAAAGCAGATCTGCAGAAATGGCCCTGGAGGTCTTGGTGGACACCAAACTGGACATAAGCCATCAATATGCCCTTGAGGCAAAGAGGACCGACAGCTTCCTGGGCTCTGTTAGGAAGACCACCACTGACTGTTTGAGGGGGTGTTCTATCCCCTCAGCTCTAGGGGATGAGACACAGCTGGAATGCTTTGTGAAGTTCTGGGTTCCACATTATGGAGGAGACATGGACATACTGAGGTGAGTCCAGCAGTTGGACATGAAGGTGATTATGGGTTGAAATGTCTCTTGTATGAGTAGAGGTTGAGAGAGCTCGGATTCTTCATCCTGGAGAAGGCTCCGGGGTGTGTGTGCGGAAATCTTATCAGTTTGTATGAGCACAAATTGAAATACAGGAAATTTCCTTTAAACGTAATTATTTTACTGACCACTCAGTCAAACACTGAGACAGAGAGATATTGGATTGTAACCTTGGAGACAGTCCAAGCCTGACTGGATGTGGCCCTGAGCAGTCTGCTCTAATTCATCCTGCTGTGAGCAAGGGGTCATGCTATGAGATCTCCAGAGGCCCCTTCCAATGTTGGTTATTCTGTGATTCTTTCTGTTGAATTTTTTATGATGAGATTCTGTACTTATTTACTGTCAAGTGTTACAAATTTCCATTGGTATGAGCCAGAGTAGGAGGTGGGGAGAATAATTCACATGGGAAGTTTGTAACGCTGGAGCTCTCCTTGATCAATTACAAATTTTGCAAACCTTGTCCTTTAACAGCTTTTTTTCTTGTTCCTGTCCTACTCTTTATCTTGTCCTAGTGGTTGTCAGTCTTGAGATTACCCTTCTGCAAACCTCAACAACAGATGCAGCTCAGCAGGTTGCCCAACAGGGTTGCAAGCTGCAAATGATTTGGAGAATATTTTTTTACCTACTCTAGCAAATATGTGCTGTGTCACTAGTCCAGCCCTTCATGATATTAGCAGGTTCTCGTCTCTACCTGCTGCCACAGAGCTGCTCTCCAAGGTTCAACTTTCTTCTTGCTTACTAAGTGTGGCAGCTTCTGAATCACTGCCTGCTTTGTGGGGGTGGGTTCAGCAGTAATGCTTTGTTCAGACATGGTCTTCAGATTGCTTGTTAATCTCAAGATAGAAAAGCAATCATAGGTAGGGGGGGAATCTGCTTAATGAATGAAAGACTAGAGGGGAAAAAAAAAGTTATTTTCAGACCTCTGTATCCATTCAGACTTGTTTGCATACACAGACTCAAGACCAGTCTTTCTAAAGACAAACCCATGGACGATGGGCCTGCATTTCTGTTGTGCTAAGCAATGCCTGCAGTTGCAAGGTTTTGTCTCACAGCATCACTCACTTTGTGATTACAGCTTTTGTCTTCTGCCCCTTTTTGAAAGTGCTGCTTGTAAAGGCAGCCTATAAAACACAGCAGAGAAAATCAATACTGTCCCACTTGTGTGTCAGATCTCTGTAGAAGTGCTGAGCCTGACTTTTTCCTGTTGTGTTACCCAGTGTGTGTGTCAGCATCCCTGACAAATTCAGTACTGGCACAGTGTCTGCAAGGATGGACTTGGAAGGCTCAGAATATGTTGGTGATGATAGGATAGAAGAAAGATCACAACATTAGACCAAGATTTTATGCTTGAACCCATGTATCGCTGTACCGCTATCGGCTTGCTTTGTGACAGGCAAGTAAATTAAATCTGAATCCTTATAGGAATTCATTTTGTAGCTCCCAGTGAAATACTGGGCATTGAGTTGTTAATGAGCTTTTAGGATGTGACCTGTATATGCTACATGTTTCTCCAGTGGTGCTTCACTACTTTATTTTGTACATCTAGTTGCTAAACAAACTCATCTATTTGTGTGGCTGTGCAGCAAACTGGATTGGGAATTCTACCCAAATGAAATGTTGTGGGCTTTTTTCCCTCAGTCTTTGAGTCATGTTTTCCCATGCAGGTCAGTTTCCTGACTGATGTGATTGCAATTGTATTAGCATTTATCTACTTCACGTAAATAGGTTGTTATAGCATTGCTCTAACTCACCAAGGAATTGTGAAATAAGGATATTAAAGGTATCCAGATACTCAATATTGTACTGAAGCCAAAAGAACTGAGGTTTAGACTAGCTTCTGTTTCAATGCAGGTTAAACTATTGTCACTGGAATGAAAAGTAGGTGGCTAATGTTTCTTACGGCACAGTTTGGTGGTATAGTAGAAGAGGAGCCCAGTTACTGCTGGGCTGTGACTACAGAGTAGGAGTTCATAAGTCCCATGTTCCTCTAGAGCCATACGAAATAGTCTGTGTGTGTTGTGGAGAAGCCCTTTGGAACACTGAGGAGCAGGGACATTGGGGATAACAGAAGGTGGAGGGGAAGCTACCTGCAGTCAAACAGTATTCTGTTCAGGCCTCCGGAGGTGAAATTCTGAAGCTTTATCTTTATCTATGCGTAATGTTCCCCTCCTCCACCAGAAAAGCTTTTGGTAAGACAAGATTATATTTGCACTTCTAATAACCTGTTTATGTGTCTTTGAAACAGTAGACTTTAGAGCAATTTCATACCTGTGTGGGCTATTTCACTCCAGATCTTTGTTTTGCTTCTATTTGTGCTTACGCAACTCCTGCTGTTGGGCAGGTCATCATGGGGAGATGCTGAAGTAGCAGGAGGGTAAAAGTAGCAGTAGCTAAAAGGATTTGTTCTGTGAAGTTTCCAGCACAGATTTTGGACCATATCCAAAGCTTGTTGAAACTAAATTTCACGCACTTCTGGCTGCTGTGGTCAAAACTCTTTTTTCCCATATGTGCATTTGTCTTGGGCCAAATCTTGCCTTTAGTGAAAACCTGAAAAGTCTATTCAGTTGCTGCTACCACTGAAGTTTAATTGGGTAAAATTTGCACATCTTACTATCCACATTGTAGTCATCAAGATTGCCAAGTTATGCTTGGGCTGTGGCTGTCTCAAAGTCCAAAGCTCCCAGGGGAGCAGTATTCCTTTAAGGGATGGAGGGCACCTCAACTTGCTGTCAGTGGCTGTGTGCTTTTTCTTGTTACCTTTCTGTAATTGAAGGCTAGCTGCCAATAACACTGTGTGGATTTGGAAACCTTGGAGCTGCACAATTCATTTTACAATTATGCCTCCTTTGGGGTTCTGATATATTATTGTTTAATAGTACTAAATCCTTCTTAATTAAAAAACCTTCCAGGGGTACTAGTTTCAGACAAGAGTTTTGTGAACAGTAGACATATCAGTTGCTCCTATATGCCCTGGGCTGCACAAAGGCTGCCCATAAACTTGTGTAACACAGGTGTAGCTTAGTACCATAGCAGTAGCAAATATTACTAATTTACCTTTAGTTGGATAGGTGAGGTGGTGAATGTATGTGTGGGTATTGACTGTATGGAAACTTAAACCTCAGGTAACCTATATTGAAATGCAAGATTAAAGATGCTGTAGATATGAATCAGTATACATTCAAGTGACTAGTGCCCATTAAAAAAAATGCATTAACAAATGTTATTCAGATCTCTGCTCAAAATCTTCTCATCTTTTTGGGTGTTTTTGTTTAGAAAATGTCTCTAGTTATGAGACATCTGACACCTGAATTGTCTTAACTGCTGGGCGGTATCTGTATTGGTATTTTGGTCTGGCACAAGTGGATTTTGAATCAACAATGGTCCTACTTTTGTCCTGTTGTGACCAAGTTCAGTTTGAGCAGTTGTGTGGGGTGTGTTTCTTTGGAGAAAATTAAACCAGAATCAGTGCACCAGGTATCCATTGGATGTTCTTCAACCTTTGATGGAGACATAAGAGCTAATGATTTTTCTGTAGTACTATGAAGTTCACCAGCATGACCACACAGGAGCTATTGGAACACTACTGAGTCACCAACCTTTCATTAAATTCTGAACTTTTCTTGTGCCAGAGAAAGGACCAAATGGCTCATATACTTTTAACTGGCATTGACCGTGTGGCCTCAATGCTTTCTAATTCCCATGTGCTCTGTAGATCCGCCTTTCTCTTAGTTTGTAATTCTTTCCTTTTAACTAATATCTTCTGTTGTCATTAACATCTGTTTTAATCACTTCTCTCCCATAATTCACTTTTATTTCTATATTATCTTCCCTTTACTACATTATGTGTTGCAATGGTGTTACTTACTCCTCTGTTCTCCCAGAAGATCAGGCAAAGTACACCTTAGGGAGCCTTGTAAACAGCATAGCTTTTCAGTCTGTGCCATGAAAGAGCTAAAAGTCTCTCTGGCAGAAGAATAACCTAGCAGGAACACTGGAAGATCTCTGGTAGTAACCTTGTGTCTGCCTCTGGCTAGTAGGGCCACAGTCAGAGGACAGCTGTACTTTGCACAATAGCTTTACCCAGTCACAAAGATTTCATGAACGAGCTTCGCTTAGAGGTGTTGACAACAAATATGTTGTTGGTGAGTTTGTTTAGGGGCCCAGGCTCTGGGCCTCAGAATCATTGTGTATAGAAGACCAGAGACTGGTTTGCTGCTCCAAGTACCTTTAGGTGCTAGGACACATCCAGGTCAGCTCTTTCCTGTTTCCCTCCCTCCCATTACTTATGTCTGAGGCTGTTTCTCCAGCACTCACCATTCCCTCTCTGGTGACGGAACTGCTTTTCTTGGTGTGTCTCTAGATAAGTGCAGGCTGTGCGTGAGGCTTTGGGTGGAAATGGGGCATTGCCTCAGAACTGCCATGTGCCATAAGTTACCGGTCCAACCATGAGGCCTGTTACACTTTTACAAGAAGGGCTGGGAGGTATAGGCAACACTTCTTCTGGTACAGCAATGATAATGGGTATTGCCTGCACAATCCCAAACCTGCACTAGTGTCTAGCTTAGTCCTGGCTACTACTTTTAAATAACGAATGCAGCAAGCCCTAATACTTCCCTCCTTTGTGATGTCTTATCCTCTTACACAGTTATAATAGCATCATGCACAGCAATACTGCAGATCCCATTCCCTGCTTCATGAGCATTAGAAAAATAAGACTTGAAAAGTATTTTGTTTGGAAACTGAGGGATTCACCTGTGGATCTTGGGGCCACGTAGGAGAAGGGCTGAAAAAGGAAAGAGGAGCCTTGTTGCTGTTGTGCTGCACGAGTGGAACCACTACCCTGGTCCTTTTCCCTGGGGTGCCTGTGTTTGGGTGCTGTTCAAACTCAGGGGGAGCTTGGGATCGAAGTGCCACAGTGCCCTAAACAAGAAGCAGAATGAAAAATTATGCTTGCTTTTGTCTGTGAGATCTTACACTGGTAGTGATGCTGGGGGAGTGACACACTGCTGTCGTCTGTGCAAGGCAGACCAAAGGAAACCATATATATTGCTTTCTAGAGGGGTCTGCAGAAAGCTGTACAACTGAGGAAGGAGGAGTTTGTGTGAGAGATTTCCTTTAGACAGTTTTTGCAGTATATGTTCATGGCTTGAACATTTGGTTCAAGGGACCAGATTAAACCTTGTCTGGTTTAATCTCCCTTACTTTTTGTTTAATCATGCTGTTTCCTAGTTTGAGATATTTTTAAAATCAAGATAGTTAGCAGATAGCTACGTGAGCATATAGCTAAACTGCCTGTTTGTCTTTTAATGTAGAAGGAAATAAATTTCGCTTCAAATATTGGGTACAGTAAAGATGATTAGACATTTATTACGTTTCTTCTCTTCTTTGCTCCAATAAAACCAAGTTTCCAGAAAGCTCTCCATAATGCTGGAAAGGGGTGTGACCTTTTTTCAGTGAAAAAGATGCTGCTCTGAATTTGCTAACCCTTAAGCAATTCAAAATTTATACTTCCTTTCTTGCAGTAAAAACTGTCTCAAGCTAATTGGCAATCTCAGTTTGCTAAATTAAAAAAAAAAAAGAAAAAGTCTTTCAAGTTCACCTCTGTTTCTGTTTGCTAGTCTCCATCTGGTAGTAAACCAGAAAACTCTAGGACATATGCTGCTCATCTCAAGGGTAGATATAGGGACTGTTGGGAAAAATAATTTTAAAAATCATTAACAGATAGATATTATTAACATGCATCTGTTGTGTACTGTGTGGCAATGCCATTCTACATTTTATTTGTTTAAAAATACGAAGTTTATTTTTAAATAAATTGCTGTTTAACTTCAGATTGAGGTACATGCAATAGAGCATGAACTTTCAGCTGGGATGAGTTATGAGACTTCGTTTAGGGACTGTGAAAAGGTATACACTCTGATTCCTCTTCTGCCACATCCAAAACATGTGTGTCCCTCTTCAAACGTGTGATGGGGACAGAAGGAGACTTTTGATATGGCTGAATGTTGAAGTGCACCTATCAGAAAACAGGGACAGCTGCATGTTGTTCGTATGGCAGGTACAGGCCTGGTCAGCTGAGGTTCTCTAAGAAGAATGTGCTTTTCTGCACTGCTGAACTGAACATAAAGGCTGGACACCCTTGCTGTAGGTGTGATTGCATCTGTGGGACATAAAGTAGCTGGCAGGAAACTGCATGTTTTCCAGCATTTTATTATTATTTATTTATTTATTTATTTATTGCTTATAACTGTATAATATTTTTGTTTTGTTAAAGTAATTGCTTGAGATGTGTCAAATGTCAAGGATATCAAGGCATACCTCTGCATAGCTGAGCTTTATTCTGTATTTGCTTGAGAAGTTGCCCCTAGCTGATCTAACTGCAAACAGGTCCTTTTAGTGAGAAATAAATGTCACACCCAGCTGCAAGGAAGGTACTGGACTACCTCTGTGCTTTGCCCATGCTAGTCTAGCAGATTGCTTAACTTCAGCAGACAGGTTTAAGCTCATCAATTTCTTTAACTTCATCTATGCCGTCATTACAGGTCTTGTGTAACTAAAGTATGTAGTATCTCCACACTTTCATTTGTTCACAGTATTAGTACCCTCTAAAGGAAGAGACCTCAAACACTTCTTCCCATTACTTTTGTTTTAAAACTGATTATCTTACACTTAAGAACTTGCAGTTTTTAATTATAGTGGTCAAAGAGTTAACTTAAGTAGTTAAGGGTCTGAATAAACATGGTACTTATGTATGCTAAGTAATTACATGCCTTGCTGAGAACAGGTTATTATCTTTCTGGTTTACTTAAACATTGCTAATTAGTCAAAGTATTGATTTATTTTTTTTTTCAAGTCACAAAAATGGGATAAACCATGAATGCCTGATCTTACCTGGATAGGTTGAGAACATCTTGCTAGATGAGCTATGTGACCTACAGCCTCCTTTTTCTGTGATTCCTGGCACTTCACCTTTGTGTGGTGGGAAATGCTCATCTTACATCCAATCTGTACATGTTCTCTCACATAACAAATATATTTCTGGTAGTGAACTTGAAGGGCTACTTGTTTGTCCCAAGAACCTTAGCTGAATTCAGGTGAAGATGCTTATGTAGTTCAATCTGCTTAAATATCTACAAATGTAAATATCTTATGTAGAGGAGAATCATGCTGTCTGCCTCCTGAAGTTATTAACTCTGTATTTTTTCATATTTTTGTTTGGCAAAGTAGTCAAGCAAAAATGTGGACTGACTTAAAAGGTGTCTGCATGTGAGTAGTTTAATTATAGAACATCCTTCCTTTCACGCCAAATTCACAAACACAACTTTTAACTTGAAAATGTTCTAAGCTATACAATGGTTGCACTTGTTAATTATGTACACAGTTTTATTTATTTGCTGTATTACCCTTTTCCATTTGAATGTCTTGCTGGTAACTTTCCCCTTGAGAGTTTTCTGTGGTAGACTAGATTTTCCCGCAGAGACCCTGGTCCCTGCTATGAATTTTGAAAGGACGCCAAATCCTCCTCAAGCATGCTCCAAATGTTAACTGTTAGTATTCCCATACATCACTTTAAATTTTCCGTGAATAAGAATGAAGTTTTTCTGGACGGCATGTTTATGAGAGAACCTGGGCACTTGAATAGTTCAATGACAATAATAATGATAGTGGTGTCTGGTGTCTGGCCAGATTCATCTGACCTTTCTGGAACTAATTTACTTTCTGACAATTGGAAAAAGCAGAAGTGAAGTAGGCAAGAGAAGGATCAAGCGCTCATCAGCATATTTCCTCTGAAAGCAAAAAACTGGCTTCCACATGCAAAACCTGGAGCTTAATGAAGCAGGGTATCAACAATTTCCTTTAAACAGAACCGAAGCACGGGCAAAAATGTGGAAAATATTGGTGTTATGTGGATGATGAATGACAGTGAGCCTCTCTAAGCTTTTAAAAATGTGAGGTAGCATTAGCAGTGGATACTCCAAGAAAGGATTGCACCTTGGCAGGAAAATAAAAATTTAAGTCAAAAAGATTGTATGTCCATCCAAATACTTTTCAAGCAATGAAAATATAGTGGAAATAAAAATGGAATACGAAACTTAAGGAAGATTACTAATGGAATGGTGTAAGAATTCCCAATTTTTAGATCAGGGTAGATCTCAACTTTGGAATAGAGAGATCGATATATAGAATAGTTGTAAAGGAAAGGTAAATCCAGACATAATGCTATAGCTTTAGTGACCTCCAGTAAATTTTGACAGGAGCGATGGTGGTTTCTATAATGAAATCACTTGGTACTTCTTTTTGTTTTGTTTTGCTTATTTGCTTTTTCCCTTAAAAGCTTGGTTTTAGTAAAAAAGCTTTTGCAAAACTTTGCTTGAATGAGATTCAACACAATAGAATAGACTTCTTATGTCCTTGTTGGCCACAGTAGGCTCTAGAATGGAAAGCAAAGGAGTTTCTTGATTGCATTCCTCTTCACTGCTTAGCTGGGGTAGGAGGAGCTGTTTGGGTATGATGAGGAGGGTTGAGGAACAGGTTGATGAGAAAGGAGATGTGGGAAAAGGTAAGAGGAGAGAGGCTGGTGTCAGTGTGCCATTTTATTTATCTCCAGTGTTTCCGGAGAACAAGAAGTCAAAGTAAGAGCTGAGAGGAACAGGAAAATGCAGAATGAAGGGAGAGGGTCAGCAACAGGTGTTCTGATCAGTACTGCAAGAGTAAGCAATTGCAGCAGTAGGGAGGGTTGGAGGAATAAAGCTGAAGAGGAGAATCAAGGAGAGGAATAGGGGAATGCAAGCGGGGGAGAAAGAGGAATGGTGTGACAGCAGCTAAAAGGAGATGGACAAAGGAGGCAGAGAGAAGAGGAAGAGGGCTGGGAAGGAAGGCAGACAAGTGTTAGTGTTAGGGTATGTCTGCTACAGAGTCTGGAAATCAACATCAGTATCTCCATGTTGTGTAACAGAGAAACCCAATGGCAAAATGTGTGAATATTTTGATGACATGGGGCAGTGTCCTGAGCTGTAAAATCAAGGGCTGTGTTTATTCATACACCTGAACTAGTTGATTGTGTTTTGTTTTGTTTGTTTGTTTTGCATTGTACTACCTCCTATAATGGTCACACAGCCTGCATCTATATAACTCCAGGTCTGCAGAAAGTGTAAGAGCTATTTCCATAGGAAAGCAAGCTTTTACCAGTTGATACAGTTTTTCTTTACAGCTTCAGGCTCAGTTATACAGAGGTAATAAACCTTTAACCAATGTGAGAGTGGACAGCTTGTTAAATAAAAATGTCTCTAAAAATGTCTGAAATGCACAAGATGCTTCATTTTATTTGTTCTGCTTTGAAGTATCCAGTTTCTTTGCTTCCTGTAGGTAGTGGGTAATACCTGTGGAATTATAGTTGTCTCTAAATGAAGTTTGATGGTTTGGATTCCTTTTTTTTTGTTTGTTTATCTTTATCAATGTCCATTGAGAGGTGAAAGCCAGTGATTCAATAATCCTAGCTTATGCTGTTGTTTTTGAGGATAATTAAATACCAGTGATTGTCCTATTGACACGAATCGGCAGCTTGTTTGCAGTGCCTGGCACTGGTTTTAGCCTGTGTCTTCTGGAGCTTCTTGTTTTGCTCAGCAGCTTCATCAAACAACTGTTTACTTGCACGCCTACTCACCTCTCCCTCCTAGCTATGCATATTTAACATACTAGTTATCTGTTGGTTTTTCTCAAAATTGCTTCTTCTTGCTCACCACACATCATGCTAATGACTTGCCTAGTTGTTTTCTTTTCTTTTAGCCTGTTTTTCTTTCACTGTATGCAAGTTTTGTTTGCTAGTTTTTCTTATTTTTATAAATTCTTGGAGCATGGCCATAGTAAAATGAATCTCTTCCTCTGCTCTGCAAAACCTTCAGTTTTGTCTTACAGCCTTTTAAGAAAACTTTTTATTGCATCTTTTTTTTTTTTTGCTTTAACATACTTTAATGAGATGTCTTCTATTAATTACATTAACTTACTGATCCAATAACTTTGAAACGCAGAACCTCTTAGCAGTGTTTTTACAAGTTTATTATGCATTAAACTTCCAATCACGTTTGTTGGTGCAATAAATTTATTTCAACCCACTTTTATTTATTCTGAGAAAAACTTTTAATAGTGCTTTTTGGTATCTTACCAAACCTTCACAAAGCTGTACCATTATCATAAAGATTTGTTTTTCATAAACAGCCTTCCTTTATTACGTTAATTCATATATCTTTTATAGTTCATAAACACTCTCCGTTATTAAACCTAATGCACGCATACATGCGTGCGTTTTTATGACTTGGTTTTTAAACTATATTTCAAAAGGATATGTTAGGTTTCAGTGTGGTCTTCCATAGTCAATACAGCTCTTTCTCAATACAAGTTACTCAGCTGAAATGCTTAGAGAGTATAATTGCTTTTAGGGTAATAGTCTGTATTGTTTTTCAGGATGGTATGGTTTGTTTGTTTGGTTTTTAAGATATTAACTCCTACCTAATGATATATAGGGTTACAACTTAATGAATACTTTATGATTTAGTGCAGTCTACTTTGCTCACACAACATTTATTGGCAACCAGTATGGAAATAGTTTTTAATTATGAAGCTATATTCCATCACTTCTTCACAGATTTCTTATTCCTTCACTATACAGAATGGATCTGTTTGTGAGATATGCAGTAAAGAGAACTCTTCTCTGAAAGATCATTGCCTCATTAACTGTGAGAGTTTATGTTGAGTGAGGCAAGATATTGCAGAGCTGGCAAGGATGATCTCTTCACTAAGAGAACTGAATGTCCAAGCAGAACAGATTTTGTGGCTGCATAATTTTCTTTGTTGTATAAATCTGGCTTTTATATATGACTAGAATATGCATTTCATTTTTGGAACTCTGGGAACAAATATGAGAAACTAGCACTGTGTGTTCATTGGGAAGCTGAATTGCTGGTCTAAGAAAACATTGAATTTGTTGGCAGTACATTTAAATACAACTTGATGTCTCACAGTGGTAAAGAGGACTAATCTATTAAATGACCCCCCTCTATTCTTCACCCTGAAGAAAAAAAGGGGGGAGGGGGAGAAGGTATCAGTGGATTCTGAAAAAAAAAGTATGACTGCATACGTAGAAACAGTTTTATTGTCTGGAATTTAAAAATGTATAAGTAGGTTTAGCTTAGCATTTCCTAATTCTTGAATGATTAATTTTGTAACATTAATATAATTCCAAATTTAATATTTTTAAATGAGAATTTATGTGCAGGCAGTATCCCTTGGGTGATGCAAAACATCACATCCATGAGCAGAGTCTCTGATTCTTCACTTTTGGTAGCACAGCACAAGATTCAGGCACTGAGGACTTACTGGGCATGCAGGGTGGGCTTGTGCAGCCTGTGGCATAGCCTGCACTTGCTTAATTGGATGTCCCCTTGCAGCATTTAGAGGTATCTGTTAGGTCTGTGTAAGCTTGCATCCATCTCTTGGAAGCATGGTGGGTACATGACTCTCTCTTTTCATTGCAGTATTTTTATTTTATTTTATTTATTATATTACATTTACACTGAAAGAGGCTGGAGGGGTTCTTGGGTCTCTTGGGTTAGGAGCTAGTGATGTTATATTCAGGTCTGTTTCCCCACTTACCCAAACTGTAGAATATAATTGAAAATGAGTTTCTTCCTGCTGCAAGAACTTGAAGTGACCACCAGCTTTCTGCCTCCAAGACAAAATGCAAGACATATCTGTTTGTCATTGCTTTATCATCACTGAAACGAAGAAGTTGGGATGACTAATACTCTATGAGGGAGGAGGAGGAGTGGGAAGGGGTACTAAATAAAGTACTTGTAGTTAAACTGCTTGTTGAGGTAATATAATTTCAGACGTTGTGGCAGCAAGCCCAGCATAAATGGGCATTTAGATGAATGTGGTTCTTGGACAGTAGTGTAGGCTGGAGCTCCTCCTGCTCCCTAGAGGCTTTGTGTTCAGGCTGCTCCTTCGTGTCGTATTTCAAGCTGTATGCTCACAGGGAAGTGCATGAATCTTGGTTTTAGGATGTGTTTGCTGTACAAGATGCCAAGGTATGTCTTGTACATGTGTGCCTACATGACACACGACAACTTTTTTAGACAACAGTGACTCCTTCAAGGTGAGTAATGCACAGGTCACAGCCTTTGAGAACTGAACAGGGCTGTTGGGAGGTACAGACTCCTACGTTCAGGTAAACTGCTGTCCCCATCAAAGGGCATTTCTCTCACTTCAAGAACAAACCAGTCTGCTGGAAGACTTGTGGTGCTCATATACTGCAGAGTCTCCGTTTTATGGAGAAAATTGTTATCTTCTAAACATTTACTCCTGCTTGAAATAGAGAAGAGCTATTAACAGAGGAGGATTCTATAACACTTGATACACAGCAGCTAGGTGAAACTCTTCGTCTCTTGTCCTTTTTCCAATCTCTTTTCTCTCTGCCTGAATAAATGTGATTGGATAGGACATGCTGTAATTTGTTTTTAAAATGAATAATGTTCCAGTTTATCCTCAGGGACAGTTAGGTGAGTAATCTCACACCGACCTTGACACACTGATGTTATAAAAGGCAGACCAGGTTGGTTGTTTTAAGCAGAGAAATCATTTAATTTGTTTTTATTTCTAGTAAGGAAATGTTTGTGAACCTTCTGCCATGTGATAATGTATTTCCCCCATGTGTAAAAGTGTTTAGCTAGACATTATGTTTGCTTTGATTTGCAAACTCGTCAGAGAGCAAGGTAGATGATGATATTAACTTCAGTGCTAACTCTTGGCCTCTCCTTTCTGTCTTTTATCAGTCTACAAAGCCTGTTTGAGTTTTAGGCATCAATCCATATTTTAACATGTAATTTTAATGAGGTGTGATTGACACTGTTCAAATAAACTGGCTTCATTAAGCTCCTGTTCCAAAGTTTGAGTAATTTTGTCAGTGAATGCATTAATTTACAAGTTAAATAAAATCATATTCCCCATACGGTAACTGTAGCTTTTATTTATTTTTGTTGTGGAAGATGATAGCCAATTCTAGAATGTGATAATTGGTGTGAGTTGAAACATTGACTGTATGATAATGAAAAGCATTATGATATAGGAAAGGGTTATTGTAGGGTAGCAAGGAGGCAGTAACCACCCAAACCTTCTAAAAATGTTGTTCATTACGCTAATCTGTTCAAACTGAAGCCGATTGTTGTACATTTGGTATTTGCACTTCATGAAAGGTAAGAGGGCTTGAGTCACTGCAGAATTCAGGCATGGGCAAGCGTGAATCATCTCTGACTAAACCACCTGCAAGCAAGAAACTAAAACTGCTCAATGGCTGACCTGAAAGCTGTGTGCATGCCTCTCTTCTGTCATGGCACACAGGCATCTTCTAGCAAGTCGTTGTTGGTTTGCTTCTGAATGTATTATTAACTGATCTTTTGCAGCAAAGGCTTCATATGAAGGCTAAAGGACAAGAGACTCTTGCTGACTTCAGAGCTTTGGATCAGGCCCACACAAAAAGAAGATACATACACATAGTGTCCTTTTATCGGTGTAGGAGGTTGAAGATAGGACAAGGAGTAATGGTTTTAAACTTTGAAAAGGTAGATTTAGATTAGATATTAGGAGGAAATTCTTTACTATGAGAGTGGTGAAGCACTGGAACATGTTGCCCAGAGAAGCTGTGGATGCCCCATCCCTGGAGGTGTTCAAGACCAGGCTGGATGGGGCTTTGGGCAACCTGGTTTGATGGGAGGTGTCCTTGCCCAGAGCAGGGGGTTGGAACCAAATGGTCTTTAAGGTCTCTTCCAACCCAAACCATTCTATGATTCTAAAATCTCCACCATCCAAAGCCACGACCAGCTGTGCAGAGGGGCAATCATAATAAACCCACATGAAAAATTGTTGTAAGAATACTGTATTTGTATATACTTACAACAATAAACATAAGTACCTTTAATACAAACCATTTGCTTTCCTTAAGATACTTGTCGTACTTGGATCAAAATGTACCTGATCCCTTTGAAATTAGTTGGAACTGCTTTCACTAAGCAAAGTTGAGAATTTAGCTTGTATGTTATCAGTTTTAATGAAAATTTCGTTTAATAACAAGATGTCAAATCTCCACTTAAGGTTTTTATCGGTTACTTTGCAGATACAGCAAAGCCGTTTCTGGCACTGAGACCATTCTCTGCCCCTCTATTCAATGAGGCACGACCAGGAAAGGGCATCAAATTAAGGTAGCATCTCTTCTGAGCTCTCAGTTACATGTACAAAGCTTTTTTCATGTTTCTGAGCAGTGAAGGTGGCAGCTCATGATGGAGCCTGTTGGCAGGTGGATCAGTTGACACCGACTGGTTGCCCTGTGTTTTTAGGAAACTGAGAGAAACCTGGGTGGGACCAGGAAGGGTCTGCTCTGAAGGTGTGCCCTGCAGCAGCCATGATGCATGGAAGCTGGGGCTCATGAGGCTGTGGCCCCTCCTTTTTGGGGGACCCCTGCAGCTGATCATGTGGCATGCGAAGACACCAGTGTCCCGTTGACTGGGTTTGTCTCCCAGGTCCTGCACAGTGCTGGTGCTGGATGTGCCCAACTGCAGAGGATGAAGGGTCTTGTGTGCAGTGTGTATCCAGCACCAAACCCTTCCGGGCCCTTACAGTCAACCTGCGCTAATGTCATGCGACGTAATTGGTGTTTTGCAACAACTGAAAATATTGTGTCCACAGTGGAGAGACTTGATTTCCCATTCCTGAGGGTAGCTTTTTGCCTCCAATACATCACCCCTGCACCCTCTTTATGTCATGGCTTGCATAGTCTCTCAGCTCTTTCGTGAGCATCTCTCCACATATCAACCAGAATCCTAATGCTGTCTTAAAGACTCAGTTCCCTTCCCCTTCCTTTCCTTTCCTTCACTTTCTTTCGCATAAATGATTCCTGAGACAAAACATACATACACTCTCCCATTCACACGTGTGGTTTCATCTATTTGGGATTTTTGATTTGATTGAATCTTTTTGCTTCTTAAGACTCTTCCTGAATATAGACAGATCTTTAGTTGCCTTGGGTCCTGCACTGACCATCGATGTTTCAGCAAGCAGTGAGGCTAGAACAGCCTGGTGCAGCTGGCTTGCTGCTACCCAGAAGATCATAGCAGCCCTCAGTCCCATTTGTTCTTGACTTCTAAATGTGGCAAGAGTTCTCCTTGCTGATCTAACAGGGCTAGTCTCCTTTCATCAAATGAAAGAATGTGTTCGGTTTTCTTTGGTGAAAGAAATCTTGTACAAAAAGATCCATTAGCATAGTCAAAAATAATCGCTTCAACATAATCAAAATGCTTTTTTTTTAATATATATATTCAGGGAAGTCATTATTCTTTTTCCTTAACTGACTGCTTTTCAGTCTTTAATTTTAAACTACGTGACATAATTAGAAAAAATTCAATTCATATACTTAAGTTACAAGATGATCTAATCTATATAAGATGGTGATAACTGACATTTGTTTTTCTTCATAGCTGAAGGAATTGCCTTGTCTTTCTGTCTGATGGCAAATTTCATGTTCCATTTGCTTTTCCATTCACTAAACTTTTCCGTTCTCCAATAGGTGCCAGGCTTCAGCATACAATACATTTTCCTCTTTATTATTTCAAGTGAATTGTTATCAATAAAAAGAAAAATAGAATTAAAATGTGTCACAGATTTATTTGGAGAAAAAATAAATACACCAAGGCCGAAGCTTTCATTTTAATTAGACCTTGACAGTTAGAAATAATTAAAAAGAAAAAGTTTCACAGCTTCAGAGAATGTGAGATAATGTTTAGGGAAAAAAAAATCAATTCTCATCTAGCAAGTTTTCTCTCTTCAGGAATATAGTGAAATTTGTTTTTGTGTGAGATTGTTCTCATAGTAATTTTGTCTTGTAACACTTCTTGGTTATATTTCATTGGCAGTCAGACTGAGTTTCTGAGTCCTATCACTGTCCAGACTTTTAACTCACTGGTTTTCAACTTCATTGGCTTCTGTAATAGAATATTTGCTGATTCCTGATTTCTAGAGCTGTCTTTGCATAGAATTTTTAGATAGATTGCTTCAATTTGATGTCCAGTAAATCTTAAATGGAAAAAAAAATGTTGGTTTCCAATTTGCTATCCTCGATCACATGAGATATCCTTAACATTGTTAATAGCTGTCAGCGTGTATATTACATGCACTGGCCTAGTCCCTCCTTCTGTTTGTGTGTAAACATATGCAAACAGAAATGCTGAAGAGTAAGGAAATTCCTCCACCAGGCATAACTTTATTTTTACATTATCTCAAAATGCATTCAATACACTAACTACAAAAGCAAATAGACTATGTTTATCAAAACTGTTGTCGGTTGCCATTTAGCATACTCATTAGAAACAGCCCAGTAGAATATCAAAGTCTAGATTGTTTTTAACACATCATTCTTTACTTACAGTGCCTACTACTAATATACCACTGACAACGAATTATTGAACAAATTACAAGCTGTCAGCTAATATGAAAATAACTTACTGGGTTGTTACAATTTCAAATAAGTTTTAATATTTGAACTTTTGTTAAATGCCAGAACTTCCAATTGAAGAGAACAGTCAAGCTCTAGAGAGTTCTGTCTGGAAGTAATGATGGGGCTGACAACGGGAGGCTGTTTCAACAGGCAAAGATAGGATTGAGCAAAAGCCAGAATCCAGAGGTGTTTTGTTACCCATGTTGAGTTGAATCATTTTAGCTCAGCTCCTCATACTATAAAATGTTGTAGTGTCTGTTTCACAACATTGTCCTGGTTGAGACCAACCCTGGTGAAGGGATTGACCCAGTACTGCTTATTGAGGTGTAGCTTCATAACCCAGAATAAGTCAGTTCGATGGGTAAGAACTGTAATTAGCAAGGAACTTCATTTGCAAGGCCTCCAGCACTGTCACCATTAACTATGCATTGATATTGGGGCAGATCCAGGTTGCTTGTGTACATCAGTAAGAGTTGTTAGGCTTCCCCAGTACTTCTAGCACCAGAGAGAGGTTTTCCTTTTATATGCTATGGTTGAGTTCTCCTCACCTCTTGTACTCCTATTTTGGTGCCTCAGTCTGGTGTAATTTTATTATGAGCCATTTTGTCATTCCTGCTTTTACAAGATCAAGCTGCTAACTGCTTTCGAAAAGCATTTTATTTATTGCTGATTTTGTTATCCAAACATGTAGACAGAAGGAATAAAAAGACTGCATGGGTAGTTTAGGCAGATTTATGGCTTTGTTTTATAGCACAGGTGTTTGCGTACGCATTTACATTTTGGGGAGCTAGTGTTAGTATACTTTCTCTGAGGTTCCTCTATTCATTGTTCTGCATGATTTCAGAAAAGAAAGAGCACTTTTACACTTTCAGTGCTTTCTTTTCCCTGTGAATTTTGTAGCCGAGGCTCAACATTTCCAAAATTTGTGAGTCTTAAACTCTGATATTTCAGAGAACTGGAACGTACACCTGTTGTGAAACACACACAAAGAGAGCAGCAACTGTTTAAGACCATTGTTGGTTAGTGTTTGTCCAGGCACATGTGCCGCTCGCTGCCCTTGCAGCCACAACATTGCAGGCTGCTCCTGTTCCTGGGAGGAAGGAAAGTTGCACCAGCTTGCCTTCCTGCGTTCAGGCTCCCCTCCAGCCAACCCTGTGGCCCCTCTTTTTTCTGGCAGTGCTGCACGGGCAGGTGTACCGGTTTTGCACCCCTGAGGGGACGTGGCTGCTGAAGGAGAACTCGACCCTGCCCTGGAGGAACCTGTCAGAGTGCGAGGCCTCAGACCAGGTAAGAGTTTCTGCCGCTGGCTGCTGCTGTTGATTCGGACCAAACAGAAGAGGACAAAAGTATTCATTGATGCCCACACATTTTTGCCCTGTCAACAAAATCTCTTTTGACTCATTATGAGTGCCTCACTTCAATGGCCCTGATAATACAGGACACCAGGCATCTCCCCTTCAGCAAAGACAATGTGTGAGGTAGATGAGCCCAGGTTCAAATGTAGGTGTAACAACCAGGAGATGCAAACTGGATGGTCCTTGTCATGGTGCAGGGAAGCCTGGCCAAATGCTGTGCTCAGCCAAGTGAGGCTCGCTCCCCGCAGTGCTCCTGAGGAAGACAGAGGTCTTATCCACAACAGGGTAAACTCAAATTGGAGAAGTCATCCAGTGTTGTTCCATTGCCTTTCTTTCTGTCGGTGGAATGTTGCTAGGATAAAATTACTGTTTGTCTTCTCAGTCCTGTAAGCAGCTATTAAGATGAACTGAACTGAAGGATATTTGTTTTTCAGCTTTGGATAGGAGACAGTTCCTGCTTTTGTGTGGGTGGGTGGGTTGGGGGAGAGTGTTTTGTTTTGTGGCTTTTTTTTTTAACCTTAATTTGACATGGGCTATGGAATTAGGCTTGTCGGTTTATTTTCTTGCTCTAGTGCTTTATACTCTGCAGGGAGCTGAGACACCTGGCATCAAATAAATGAGAGCAAAGGGATTTCCAAGGGATTTTGGTCTGCCATTGGCGTCAGCTAGTGCCCTGCATGTGTTCCCATGACGTGATACCATCACAACTATAAGCCTCCAAGGGTGATCCTTTTCCTTGTATAAATTGGGTGTACACCCTCCATCCCAGCATGCTGGAGACTGTTACATACCTAGCCAAAACTGTTCAAGTATGTGAAATTCCCAAGTGCCATGTCCCAAGAGGGTGCGTGTCCTCTGGAGTACCTGGAACTCAATGTCTCATTCTTCAGGAGGAATAGATGGCTGCAAGCTAGGAGGAAATGGGAAGAGATAATTTCTAGTTATCCAAATACGTAAGATTTAACTTTTCCTTTAATTCACAGTCTTATTCCTTGTCCATAGCACATTCTGGTGTACCCAAGCAGAGAACATTATCATACTAGCTAGTATAAGCCTGATCATTTAACTTTTCCTTGTTTGCCATTATGCTTTCTTCCAGAGCTGTTTTGGGTCATACCGAGGAGAGAGATACCTAAGGATAACACTTGGTCATTTGGTACCTACCTCCAAATTTCTATGAGATGATCTGGATTTTGAAAACCTGCATGCATGGTTTCAGTTCCCAAAATGTGAATAGCTGTGTTTGCTTTTCAAGCTAACATATATAGAGCCCCCAGTTACCTACTTTACTATGCCTCTTGTGCACAAAGACAAGAGGTTGTTTTTATAAGTTTACTGCATATAATAACAGTAGCTAAAACAGCCCCAAGGGTTTATGAGTGAATCCTTATAAAATAACGTGATTTTCTTTAGGTATGAGATGTGGTTTTGATCTGTGTATGAGATGTTGTAAATTGTCAGGTCTCAGTAATTTGCCTGAGCTTCTTTTTGTTGAGCTTTGACACTGTAGAGATATTTCTTTTCTCTTCTTAAGACAGCTCTCATATCATTCCTTTTAAAACATTAACCTAGCAAATCCCTGAAGAACAGCTTGTATGTTCACGTTAAATCCTCCTAGCTGTGCAAAATGCATCTGAATATCTGTACTTATTCCTGAAGTACAAGGAAAATATTCCTTTGTACAGCACAAATCTTGGGAGTCAGCTGCCTATTCAGTAGCTTCAAGTAGGGAAGTAAAATGCTTGAATCTCTTCAGACAAAGATATGTGCTTAGAAATGGGCCAGAATAAGAGAACGTTAGTGTACCTCAGAGCCAAAGCAACAAATCCATGTTATATTTCAGATGTGCCTGTATCTTTTTGGACAGTTCTCTCCCTAAAGATTTTGGCCAGTGCTTTCAAGCAAGGGTTAAAATGGATGAATCTTCAACAGGAAATCCAAAGAGAGATGCAGCGTGAGACTGGGACTGTTGGGAGGGTGCAAGCATCCCTGCATCAGCTCATTTACTCCCAGGCAGTGCTGTAACATATAGTTCATGAGTCCATCCCCAGGAGGTGGTATAGTTGAGGCAGAAGAGGGATAATCTAGGGGCAGAGAGGAGTTTAGTTATATGAATGCAAGGCACACTTTGCCTCAGAGCCAGCAAATGGGACCTGGCTTGTTTTATTTCTAAATATAGCCAAAAGAACACCTCCATTACAGCAGTAAGGTGACTGGCTCAAAGTGTGCAAGTCTGAAAACATAAGCTTTGCCATTTTTACTGCAGAATTGAGTTGTGTCTGTTCTTCCTGCCATCTGTTTAACATCTGCTTGTCTGTTAATTCATGCTTCTCCAACTTTATTATCAAATAATACCACATGATCTATTTTCTAGCCTGGCTGCGAAGTCCAACTGTTTGACTGAACACCTGGGAGCAGCTGGGGAATTCAGATTAAATTTTTATTTCTTTAGAACATAGGAAAAATGGAAGACTCATTTGATGAATGCATTTAGACTTGAAAGTAGGAGAATGACTTCTGAGTGTCATTAAGAAAAGTTAGAAAGCAACTAGGAGGAAAGAACTGAAGCCCATGAGCTCTGTCTCCCGCCTAATCCCTCTCACCCTTTTTTTTTTTTTTTTTTGTATACTTTTCTCCTTTACTTTTCTCCTTTATATGCTCTCAGGATGCACCAGAAGAACAGCTCCTGAATTTGTCCATCATATACACCATTGGATATGCTCTTTCCTTCTCTGCCCTTGTAATTGCAACTGCCATTCTTCTTGGATTCAGGTAACTGGCGAAGCTCTGAAGAGAGTGGAGAAGGGTGTTATGTTTTCCTATATGATAGTGTCAGACTGACAGAAACATTTGAGTTTTCCCTTCTTCCATCACCTTATTTCTCTATCTTATGTTGTCTCTGTGTGCTTTCCTACCATCATTTCTTCTCAAAATGAAAGAAAAATTCCTAAGCTTTTGTAGCATTACTAGTATGTCTGTGAATATGCTTTTTCCAGTTGGATTTTTTTTAATATATATATTTTTGATTCCAATTAAATTACCACTGGAAGAGATGGAAAAAGAGAGATTCCAGCATTCCCTCATGTTGTCACCTTGGACATGGGGCACTAGTATGGGATGTGAGAGGTCATTCAGGACAGAGGTTTTCATCTTGCTTTACATGGAAATACCCAGAACATAAATCTCAGTCTCATCCATTTCGCAACACCCACGTGTAGGGTGTATTTCAGTACAGAAATGAATTTTTTACACAATCTCTCTTTTTGGAGAACTTTCAGAAATTATTTCTTTTGCAGTACAGAAGGGAAACTAATCATGAAATTTGAAAAGTTTCTGTGAAATATATTGCTGTCACCTGGTCAGTTTGGCATGCTGGATTCATCCTGGTATACACCAACGAATTGCACAATTAAGAGGTTGCTGGTTGCACAGCCTTCCCAACTTGGATACGTACTGATGCTACATTGTGTAGATTTGGTTAAAAAACAAAGGAAAAAAACTCTGGGCTCCAGCAGAGCAATCTCTCTTTTTCCTTCTCTTAATGCAATAGGTATCTCGTTGATTTCAGCCAGACGTTCCTATGGTGTGGGGATGCTGAGCACAGGAGACTGATATTTAGAAAACACAAAGATGTGAACTTAATCTGGTGTGGAAGGGAAACCTATTCGTCATGCAGTCCTGCTCCTTGCTGCTGTGTGCATCCAGGTCCCATCATCCCTCTTACAGGCTGGATGAAGCTGCCTCTGAAAAAATATATTTCCCCATCTTTCAGTTACTCTTTCTTGAAATCAGGTCTGGAACTTCTGTGCCCTGATCCTTAAGAAACTTTCTTCCCTGACTAAATAATTCTCATTGCCAGTTAATGATCATTTTCCCTGGAGGCAGCACTCTGTTAGCAAGGCAGTCCCTCTCCTTTCCTCCCTCCTAAGTGTATGTACCCTTCATGTATTTGAAAACATCAGTCGTACCTTCAGCATCTAATTTCCGAAACTAAAATAACCCAAGTTTTATGTTACTGTGCAACACCTTCTAGCATTGTATTATCCCTCCTTCTTCCAGTGGAGAAGCGTAAGGCTATCTCCAAAGATTTAAAATGACTGCAGGAATGTAGAGACATGCTCACCCTCTGAGTGCTCTGTGATGATAATTATGATTTGTACATGTAGTAGCTGTGCAACTTTGGGACTCATCAGACTGAACAGCATATGGTCTTGAATTCTCCAAATGTCTCCCAGGATAAGAGCTTTCTCCCTTTTTCACCCATCAATGACACTTTTTGAATAATCTTAGTAGCCCAAATGTAAAGGTCACAGAGCGCAACCATGTATGTACTGAAGGAAGGTTGTGCATGTTTTTGGCAGGAAACAAAGAGCAACTCAGTTGCAGATGACTGGTAGGAGAAAGGGAATTTAGATGCTCTGATTTTTTGTGGAGAGATCCTTTAGCATTTTTTCCTTTAACTGAGAAATAAGGACTGGAAGAAATGTGCACAAGTGTGCATTTCTGATTTTGAAAATTAGTTTTCAGAGATGTTAAGGGGGCTGAGAGCTTTATTACAACTATGCAATCAAACCATTTTGTATTTTCCTGTCTAAATCATCAACCTGGAAACAAATTCTTCCTGGATCTCACAAAATACTTAAGAATTTACCCCTACATGGACCACAGTTACTAGATTCTCATTGGAACTTCTGCTTGTGGCCCCAGTAGTTGTGCAGCCTCACCAAATAAGGATAAAAATTTAATTCAGTGGCACCAAAATACTGATATTATCCACTTCTGCAATAGAAGGAGTTAATGAGTTCTTAGACTGCAAAATAACCTTTATATTTGCTTTTAATAATGATTCAAGAGAGGAAGCAATATATCTTGTGTCCAATTTTGCATCTTCTGAAAGAAATGAAAGAAAAATCTGTAATTTCAGTGAAGCTAAATTAGGCCCATAACTTAATGACAGAAACAATTTGAATAACCTGCATTGCCTGCAGCAGAAATAGTCAGTAACTACTTGCAAACTATTTTCTTCAATTGGCTAATTTACATAAATTTGTCAATCGGATTTAAATGCGTGGCAATTCTGAGGGGCAGCAGCAAATAAGTTTTGAATTAAAGGAAATTAAATATTTATCATAGGTAGGTTTTGAAATAGGCTGTGACCTAAAAGTGATGCAAGAAATTGTATTTAAACTATACATATATATATAAATTCTTCTTTGTCTTCAGTTTAAAACTGATAGCTTTGAGACCAAGTAAATAGACATGGACTGTCTTACCCAAATTTATAGAGCAATAAAATCAAACATTTAAAGCAGAAGTTCACTGAAACTTCTTCTAGAACAATTTTTTTTTTTGGTTGGTTGGTTTGTTATCTGAATTCTTTTAGCATCAAAAAAAGAATTATATCCAGTGTAGCTTCCTTTGAAGCAAAGTGTGTACCCTTGCAATGCTGGAAGAAAAAAGTTTGTGGGTGAGGTTGGTAAAACACTGGCAGCACTCTGCAGCTGGGTGCCATTTACATGACTGCGGTTTCCTTTGCTATCCCTTGATGTGCTCTTTTCAACGAGTAGCAATTTTGTTGTCTTTGCAGCTGGCTGATGAAATTCAAGAGGATTTTTTTCTGTTTTGTTTTCAATTCTGAATGCAGAGGTGAAAATTGTGTTCCTTTTAGTTCTACAGAAGATACTTCCAGTTCCCCTGGGAGGCAATTTGAATACAGGTTTTTCTCTTGTCACATTGGTAATATACAGGTGGATGGTATTTTGTTTTGTTTTGTTTTGTTTCATTTTGGGAAGGGATGCTTAAACACAGCCAGAAGCTCTACTGGACATTTCCTGAGCTTTGCCAAGGTAAACCCATGCAGTGGCATCAGGGGCAATTCAAAGAGGTTAGATACAGCATTATGTGAAGTTTGATATATTTTTTTAGTCCTTTCAGATATTTCTTCTAAAAATGACTTTATTTTTACACTTTTTAAACCTTTTAAATAGTTTTTCCTAATGTGGTGATCTTTACCCTTCCCTCAGACACTCACCCTTAGGGCTTGAAGTTTTGAATGTCTTTTCCTTGATAGTGATTTCTTCCCAAAGACAGTTTGAAACGCCCATGGCCATTCTCAAGTTATGGGATTTCCTCAGGTACCTCACGATTTTCAACAGGGCCCATTGTTCCCTTCCTCAGTCCTACCCATCATATTGCAGTTTTTACACCACTTGTAGATCATGACCGATTCTTCCTTTTTTACAGACATCTGCATTGCACAAGGAATTACATTCACCTGAACCTCTTCACCTCCTTTATCCTCCGTGCTATATCCGTCTTCATTAAAGACTCAGTGGTGAAGTGGATGTACAGCACAGCCACACAAGAGCACCAGTGGGAAGGACTTATCTCCTTCCAGGTAGGGGCAGACACTGTGGTGGTTCTGAGGATATTGGAGTCATCACGGTGGTGTGTCTGCATCACAGCAGGTAATTTCAATTTGTACACTGAGGCTTGTCCAAAATGCTGTTTTCTTCAGTCCACAGAGTTTCTCTGAATCTTGTATCACAACGTATGTGGTTGTGTGAGCTGGGGCTAGTTACAGAGTAGTTGATGCCTTGACATGTTTGCCTGTGATAGGTTTTCCCCTTCTAGATGGAACAAACATGAAAAGATGGATTTTTGGCATATATACAAATGACCATTTCTTCTTCCCAAGATGCAGGTTCTGTTCTTCAATAGTGACAAGATACTCATTTTCCTAAGCCAACACCTTTTGTGATATAATGACCAAATGTCCCTCTGGTATAATGACCAAATTAGTTGGTCATTCTTGGAGATCTTTATAATCTTTTAATGATGGAAAAAGGGAAGCATCTGATTTAAATGCAAATTTAATTTTAGAAAACCTTTGGAGGAACAGACTAATTAAATACTTCTAATCAAATGAAGAGGATATGCAACTCTTTTGTGAATATGATGAAAGCATGCCTTTCCCTCTTCAGATCTAGAATACAAAATGTAATTGAATCTTTAAAGAAACGGATTTCCATTATATGTATAGCTCTTGTGATTCTAGAACATGGATACAGTGGTTGCTGCTGAAATACAGGATTGGGGTCATAAAAAGTATGTGTTCTAATACATGCTTAGTACCGATCCACCCATCCTTTTCTGACGCTCTGCCTAAGGCTTAAGTGCCAATACCATGAGTGAATCTCTTATGATGGTTGATTTCTTTGCATCTACAACGTATAGACTGGCAGAAAATAACACTGTAATACACATATTAAATGCAGGGTTTGGCAGTCATTTCCTCCTTTCAAAAAAAAAAAAAAAAGCTATGTGCTTTCATACATGGTTTATCCAATAGTGGTTTCATCAGATCTGATGGATATGTTAATTAGGTAATCAAGTTTCATCCTTATCTAAAGCCTGGCTGCCCACTTCTCTGTAATTTACCAACCAGGAGAGATTTTGCACTTAAATGTGATGCACTGGACAATATTGTGCTTCTATCAAATATTTTTTTACTTTGGAAGATAGTCAACATTATGGAATCCACTCTTTGCTCTTAAATAGAGAAATTCTCAACTGCAGGAAAGAATATTTGGGGAAGTGAAAAGTTTCACTGATTGCAGTTGATATGGACACTACCTTTCGTTTGTGATTCTTTTCATCTTTCTGTGCTGCTTTTCAAATTATAATCCAATGCTTATTGAGGGAAAATGCAGGGTTTTTTTGTTTGTTTGTTTGTTTTTTAAGGAGCAGTGTTGTCTATATGCTCTGTATACCATGTAGTGCTGGCCTCTGTCCTTTCAGTACTCAAATGTGATGAATTTAGCAGCTGTTGTTTTGAGGAAGAAGTAAGAGTAGGACAGATTAAACATCTTTTGGGTTAGTCTGCTTTTTCTTGTAGCCCCTGTTGCATTCATTTGGGCTGTGCTTTCTTCCATCACAGGAATCCCTCATCTGCCGCTTGGTCTTTGTGATGATGCAGTATTGTGTGGCTGCAAACTACTACTGGTTGCTGGTGGAAGGCATGTACCTGTACACGCTGCTGGTACTTTCAGTGTTTTCTGAGCAAAGAATTTTTCGTCTTTATCTCTGCATTGGTTGGGGTAAGTTGATCTTTGCTTATGTCCACCAGTGGCTGTGTGTATCAGCAGACGGTATGACGGGAAAAAATACTGTGCGTCTTCTGTAGCAGTGCCCAGTTCAAGTCCCACACTCCATTCCCTTTTTATTCCGGATCCTTGATCTTGCTTAGGCTGGGCCAGCACAGCTCATGGATGCTTGCAGTGCAGAGGCTGTGGGTTCATAATGCTGGGGCTGTGCTGTACCACAGAAATTCCCCAACCCAGTGACAAGCTCGTGATACTTTTCCAGCAAGATATCAGCTTCCCAATACACGAGGTGTGTGAGTGATGTCAGGTGAGCAAAGGCTGTTCTGAAGCACCCTGCTTCATCTCCTGGCAGTTTCTCATTACATTCAATGACATGTTGGCTACTTGTGGTGCAAAATTATGGTGATATTGTATATCTTGTCAGGAGCAAAGGTAGAGGTGTGCTGGCACCATGAGCAGAGGGATGCAATAGGGCTGACAAACAAGAGGCTGCTAGTAGGGAGTATTCAGGTTGCTTTTGTGGGAAAAGCAGGCCAAATAACAAATGTCAAGTGAAAGAGTCATCAGGGTGCCTGCACCATGCGACACGTGTGTGCCTGAGATTAAGGACTGTGATGGTGTAAAGTCAGTTCCTTGAGCCAGAGTTGCCTTCTGTAGAAATTTTAAAGTTTTGGTTCTTTCACTCTCTGGTTAGTATGTAATTGTATTAGCGTTCAAGACTGATCTTATTTTTGAAATTATCTCCAAAAGTTTTTATTACTTTCACTTTATTCCCCTTTTCCTGCCTCCCCCCACTCTGGCTGAAAGTAAATCCAGGTAAATACTGCAAGTGCTTTCATAGATACTAGTTTAAGCATCTAAATTGTTTTGACTGTCGTGTTTGTATGGGTTTGCCAACTGTGAATATTAGTAAATTAATCCACTGGTAAAATACATATAAAAGGCTTACTGTGAATTGCTCGACCAATTATACTGAACAGAGATATATGAAGAGTAAGGGCTTTCTGACATACTGATGGGAATAACTAAATTCAAGTAATAGCAATTTCCTGCTGGAGAGTGTTAGTTAAAAAAATTCCTTTTCTTTCATTGTTGTTTTATATAGGGCATACAGCAAAAGCATTTTATATAATCAAAGAATCATAGAATGGTTTGGGTTGGAAGGGACCTTAAAGACTGTCTAATTTCACACCCCCTGCCATGGGCAGGGACACTTCCCACCAGACCAGGTTGCCCAAAGCCCCATCCTACCTGGCCTTGAACAGTTTCAGGGATGGGGCATCCACAGCTTCTCTGGGCAACATGTGCCAGTGCCTCACCACCCTCATAGTGAAGAATTTATTCTTTAATCTAAATGTATCCTTTTTCAGTTTAAAACCTCTCGCCCTTGTCTTATCACTACACTTCCTGATAAAGAGTCCCTCTCCAGGTTTCTTATTGGCTCACTTTATTGAGTTAGCTATGTTTTAATCACTCTACCCTTGATATTTTTTATTATTATTTTTAAAGAGGGGGGAGATATCCTGAAGCTTTGAAGTCATGAGAGGAAATAGAAAAAAAGAAATGGAAAAAAAAATCAGAGCAAAATTTTATCCAGCCAAATCCTGAGGGTACTGTGTTGTTTTATAAGCAAAGGATAGGATGGTTTTGATCTGAATCATTTCTAATTACAGTTTGTCTCTTGCAAAAGCAGAAGGAAGAAACAGAAGATGCTATTTTGGTTTTGTTCTTCCTTTACAGTGGAAGTTTTGCTACTGTATGCAAAATTTCTGGATGAATTTGTGGAAATTAGTGGCAGTGTCAGAAATTGACACTGGTTATATGGGCTTCATCCAGACTTCCTAGAAAAGCTTTGCCAGTGCCATTCAATCCTCTTCTGTGTAGTTTCTTGCTATTCCAGCAATGGCTACATGTGCAAACCTTGCCACTAATTCTCTGTCTTCAAATGCAGAAACATCTGCTATTGCAGTCCTGTGAAGCCCTCAGTGCTCCCAGATCAGTTATAACAGGTAACAGTTCAGTCTTTAACAACTTCTGGGAACAGATGAAGATTTTTTTTTTCTGTTTTCTCGCTTCTTCACTGGTGTTTCCAGTTTTTGGTTGTTCAGGTCCCTCACCAGGTCCCTTTCTGCTGTGAATTCTTAGGTATTTTTTTGAGCAGTATGATAGCCTCAGCATAATGATTTGCTTCAAAAAGACACTAGGTTCCTGTTTGGGTTGAGAGCATCCTGCTCTTTGAAGTAGTTCATCAACTGTAAAAATAAAGCTGGATCAAAACATATCTATTTGATTGTGTCAGAGCTGATTTGATACCCTGACCCTTTATTCTGTTAATGAAGTGTCTTCAGGATGATTTTTTTAAAATTTGTTCATTACTCATCTTTTGATGAATGTTTATGTGTTAAATTTTTATATCTGTATTGTTCACTAACTTAGTGGGTGTTACTCATATAATGTTATTTCTTCTAATTGAACTTACAGACATGAGCACTCGCAGACAACATGGTGTTGTTTCTGCTGTCTGAGTAACTTCTGTAATCCCGTGTGATAACATATGGTTGCACTTGTACTTCTCTCAAAAGTACATATGAATAAACTGTGTATTCTCTCCAAGGTTTTTGTCGATCTGAGTGTTTGCACATACTCTTGGCCACGATATTAGCCCTGTCGTACTACTTTTGAGGAACAGCAGATCTCAGAACAAACAAGAAGCTAGAACAAATTAATTCCCCGTGCAACCCCAAGCAAAACTGCAATACATGGACCAGCTTTCAAGCATGCAAAAATGTCCCAATACATATTTTTCTTCAAGCTTTTCAGTTGTCATATTAGATAGTGTTATATTTTGTCATTTACAGTGGAATAAAGTCCACGTAGCTGCGTAACTAAAAAAAAGTACTTCCTCCATTTCATGTCTAACAATTCAAAATATGGGAAGGCTTTTCAAATAGAAATATGTAAAAGATATTATGCTTAGTCTGTGTTTTCCTAGGAAATGTAAACAGACAGTGAAGGGTGTTACAAAAATTAATAAATATTTCCCACATATATTTTTGCTATATGATCGTGTTTTTAACATTCCAGGTCAGTTCTTAATGTTATTAGATGGTACTCCATTTATTACCAGTTCAAGTGAGTAATTATCTTTGCTATTAGAAGTTTTTTATATCTGTTTATCTCATGTTATTGTACTTTGCAAAAGCTAGAAACGTTATACGGTCTTGATAGACCAAAGGAAACTAACACAGTGTTACAAACTGGGAGTCGTTTATTTTGACATCATATATATATTGGTAGGATTCTATAAACATTCCTGATTGCTTGTGAGGTAACTGTATTCCTGTAATGGCCACTTCATTGTCAAGATTTCATGCGATAGTAGGCTTTGAGGTAGCCATGTTGTGTTTTTCCTAATTCATTTAATGTGGAAAATGACTTGCTTGACTTCTTTTCCCTTGTAAAGAAGACTTTCGTACATTTGTTTTGACCCTGAGTCCCACACATCTTACTGCAAAAACAATGGCTTATGGCATTTTCACAGCTGAGGGAAGAGGGAAGAAAACAGAAGCAGTAACAGCATTAACAAACAAAATTCTGTAAAGTGTCTTAATAAGCTAATGGCAGAGCAGGTAGATGAGTCTGGAGGTCAGCACAACAGTAGCTAAACAGGATGTTGATTCAGATAGTCATTATCACTTGCGGGGAAAAGTAATCTGTTGCTATGCATTGCTGGTACCCAGTGCTTCCTTCCTCTAGCACAAGAGAACCCCACGGATCTCACCTTCTATAGAGAACAAAATTGTAGAAGAAAGGAGAAAAGAAAACAAAACTAAGGAGGTCAAGATGATTACTCTTTTCTGTTTTGTTTGTTTCTTGGGATGTTCAGACTGCTTTTAATCAGGATGTCCAGAACACCAACTCATTGTGCTTCTTGCCTGAGCCCAAGTGAAGAGTCACTGAGTTAGACATTGACTTCCAGCAGCTGTGTCAGTGCTGTGTGAAGTGGTCTCTGGAGAAGAGCAGTAATGCCATAATGCCACTGTGTGCATCTTTCAGCAGCTACTGAAAACAGGACCTCTTCACATTTAGAGCCAGGGAGGAGGGAAGAATGGGGAAACAACGTCAACCTCCCACAGTGACTGTGCACGACATCCAAGCTGGAAGAATGACAGGAGGAGACAATTTTCAGCACTAAAGACTAAGAAGAAAATGTTAATAAAAAGCTAAACATCCTCCAAACTTCTATGGTAATTTTACACCCAGCTGCACTTGCAGCAGGGAAACTGCCATAAAAAATAAATAACTCCCCTCCTTCCAACTCTTGGTAATCCAGACTTGCTCTGAGGAAGAATATGCTGAAGGAATGAAGCTATTAAAGGCAGGAAGCCTGGCTAGGGTGTCAAAATCTATATCCCGATTGCAAGGAAGATCTGACTAGAGCAGAGCCTGTAAGAAATCCTTGTTCTGAAGCCCAGTATGAACTCAATGTAGTGACAGGATGCATGCATTATACTAGCCATTTCTTACCCATTTTCAATGAAAAATGTTTCAGACAAGGATGTGAAAATGGGCTTTGTGTCCAAACTGAGCTTGGTAGGAAATGAATCAATCAGGAGTTTCTCATAATTCTCTTTGCGCTTGGTCTTCTGCATTAAACTCTTTCATGATTTTCCTTTTTTTAGGAAGAAAAATATTTCATCGTTTCTTCTCACATCTTCCATATTGAGACTGTTTGTACATCTGGTCGTGTTTATTTATCCCTAACTTCACGTCACTGATCACATATTTCTTGCATTCACACATTAAACAGTTGGTAAAGTCAGACTGTCCTGGATGGGTTCTGAGAGAAAGAAAGGGGTATGGAGTTCTGACAGCAGTAGCGCCCTTCTGGTTTGTGTGCCTGGTTGTCTCAGAAGCTGAACTTCTCACCAAGTGGAAGCCAGTGATGTCAGGTTACATAGAACAGAATCATAGAATCACTTAGAATGGAAAAGAACTCCAAGATCATCGTGTCCAACTGTTGACCTAGCACTGCCAAGTCTACCACTAAACCATGTCCCTAAGCACCACATCTACACATCTTTTGAATACCTCCGGGGATGGTGACTCAACCTCTTCCCTGGGCAGCCTGTTCCAATGCATCACAACCCTTTCAATGAAGAAATTGTTCCTAATATCCAACCTAAACCTGCCCTGGTGCAACTTGGGGCAATTTCCTCTTGTCCTATCACTTGTTGCTTGGGAGAAGAAATAGGAAACAACTGAAATTTGGGCTTATAAACAAACTCATCAATTGTAAAATGCCGTATGCAGAATATTTCCTTATTTAATGGTCTCAGCAGGAGGGAAGTGCTCTGGTCCTACAGAGACAAATTTCCATCAAGAAGAATCTCTAATCAGCGTGTGAAGACGAGGGAAGTCTCTCTTGCTCCTCACACAGTTCTCTCCCCTGAAATTGTTTTTGCATAAAATGTGGTACAATGCAAAGCTAGCGATAGTATATGTCTGCAAGAATGAAAACTTGCTTGCATATTGAGGTGGGGGAAGAAGGAAAGATGGCATGGAACATACCTGGTGACACCTTTCATGGTAACTGCTACTTCATGGACTTCATGACTGCCTGAGTTTTTCTGTTCTATTACCAAAATATCTCAGACCCATTAAAAGAAGAGACAGATTTCTACATGTTTTTACCAGGACGTGGTTGCTTCCATTTGCAGCCCCACTAGTGATTCTCCTCTCTGCTTATTAGGGACAGTGAACACTGTGAAAATGTGAACCAAATGGTGGATTCCTGAGCAGAATTTCTCACAGCTTTCTTCTCTTACCTACCTCATCCTAATATTGTTCCGTCTAAAACTGCTGAGATTTTTGGCATGGATAATGACTATTTTTCCTTTTTTTTTTTTTTTTTACAGTTGTACAGACACTGCAGGTGTAGAATATTCTAAGCTAGATAGCTAGATTGAAAATAGATCCTGCTGCTTATTTATGCAGTAGGGTGTTACGATGTTGACTTGGCAGATCCATTACTTTCTCATCATCTATAATATATATAATTATTGCAGCCTATTATTCAGAAGCTCCATCCCTGTCATATGAAGTTGAACTTTATTAGCTGAACTCTCAGCATGCATATTTCATAATATTTCATAATACACTCGATAGGTTTCATAATCACAATGTGGTGTTCAAAGACTTTTGGTCAGTTATCCTGTAAACATTAATATGGCAGAGTTTATTTTGAGAAGATTTTTGCAGTCTCTGGCATCTTCAACACTGCTTCAGTACAGACAGAAGTAGGTGTTAACATTTCCAGAATTCAGAGACCTTTTTGTAGCCAGTTAATCTGGAAAAAGACCAGTCTTAGGGTTTTTTGTATGAGGACAAGCAAAGTCAGAAAGAGTTCAGCTTGTGTCTTAATTAAGCACATCCTATAAGTGAGTGCACTTTCTTGTCAGATACCTGATATTCTTTGAATAGCAGCAGGAGAAAGAGGCATAAGACTGAAATTGAATTGTGCCAAAAGGGCTGCATATTGGGAGTCTAGGACTGGAATACAGTGTTGATTCTGTTAATAAATAATTTGTCTGTAGATTTTATTCAAGGAGCTGTATAGAATTTGCTTGTTCTGCCTGCTCAAGCCAGCCAAATTTCCCCTGAGTGAAGTAACTATAATGACATTTACATTTGTGCCTGTTAACTGAGGTTAATTAGGTGTCAAGATTATAAAGCAATTTATGGAGAACCTCATCTTGCAAGTGATCCTTGCAAGCCACAATTACTGCAGAGATGCTGCAAACTTGCTCTTTTGCTGTTTAAATATCTATAGATTCGAGGTGGATTAGGGAAGTCTGTTGTGGCATTCTCCTGTTTAGATCTTGATTAGGGCTTTGGAAAACTGGATGCAATCCCATCTGCTGAGATTGTCCCCCAGATATTTTTCAGAGCCACCCTTTTCTTAGGACGGGACTTTGTGAATTTGGTAAATGTCAGATGGTATTATCCATGTGGTATTTGCACTGATGTTCAAAGCTCACAACTATGCGTTGCACTGTTCAGTCTTGGTGTCTCACGTGAAAAGTATGTTGCTGGAATGGACTATAATGTGACTGGCAGTGTTGCAACAGAAAGGGACCACAGGTCTGTGTCACAACTGGGAGGGACAGACAATGTTGTACAGGTCACCATACTACCTATTATTTTGTATATTTGTATAGCAGGATGCTGATGTGGTTCAGTAATACCAGCCTCTAGGTAGACTCTTTTAAAACATAATAATAACAGATTCTCAGTTAATGCAAATGTCAAGTAAAGCAATTAAATCTGGAGATATTTCTTCTGTATTAAGAAGATGGAGATATCCACAAATAAGTATCATTATCACTCAGTATATCTATTCCCTCCACTGACACACAGCCTTTGTGCTCTCGGTGTTTGTGCGTTATCCTGCAAATTTCATATTAAAGTGTCTTAATTCTCAGCAAAGTCGAGAAAGGAATAATTCAAACTATAATTAGTTTCTATGAATCAAAGGCTCATTTGTGTTTGGAAGCGATTTGCAATGAGCCTGTTCTTAATCTCTTACACCAGTATCAAAGCAGCACTGAGTTCTTAGTAATTTTGCTCCCAAAATATTGTGCATGCTCAGTATCAGGTACGTCTGTGGAATGTGATTCAACCGCCTGCCCAATAATCTCTACTCAATTTATTATCTTTGCTATTATTCTAATTTTTGGTTTTCTGTGATTTTTTATTGCTGCTCTTTATTCTTTCTCTCTTTTTTTTTTTTTCTTTTATGGATTGAGCAGAATAACAGGTCCTTTGTAGCTATAGTATTTAGCTGTTCTACTAGTATAGAAGTAATACAGTACAACAAAAGAGTAGGTTTTTACTGATAATGTATGCCCACTACAGATATTGCTTGAAGATTTTCAGTTTGCAAGAGATCACTGATTTTTCTGTAGCTACTTTTGTCAGGAACTGTGTATCTGCTCTGTTCAATGCTCAGTGCTGCACACTGATGTTCTTATGATCTATTACCAATTGGTTCTAAAGAATGTATTAAGAAAGTACATTAAATATTGCTCTTCCCATATAATATACATACAGCATCTGATACAGTCCGATGAGGTACACAGAGGAATTGTAGACCACGTCAATCCATCCTTAGGCAGAAATTCTTCATCCTTCTTCTTGAGTCTCAACCTGCTCTCATTCCTTGCATTATTTTTTTGGCACTCCCTGTACTGAGTGTTGGTTGGTAGATGCACCTTAAAATTACTTTTCAAGACCTAGGAATTTAATAAGTGGAATAAATTTGTTTGAGAGTCTTCGACGTAAAGCAAATAATCACCGCCTGCTTATTTGGCTTTTCTCTCTTCCCCTTACACCCCAGATAAACCGTGAGCATCTGTAGCACATACTCTGTCAGGTAAGCATAGGACCAAGGCCCTTCTCAAGACCAGGTGCATTTGCTTTGTGGCAACCCCTCAAGTCCTTGCCAGCACCACAGCCTAAACTTGGGACTTCTCTCTGAGGGAGACCTGAGCACACTTGCTATGTGTGGTGTGCCCATGCTTTCATTTGTCATCAGGGTATGTGGAATTGAGTCTGCTCCAACCCTGATGCCAATAGACAGCCTGTGCTTGGTGCTGCCTTAATGCAACATATAGCAGACCTGCAAAGAGAAATGTGGATGCAAAAGGTTTGGTTCAGAGAGCTCTGCATTCCTGCTATCTAGCTTGAATACAGAGGCTGAAAGAGACTCCAGAAATTTAGTTCTCTTGCTCCCTCCATGAAAATGTTCTCTTGGTCCCTACAGAAAAGCTGTTATATGCCAAGTATGAGGGTGATGGTCTGTTGTCGTTTATTGTTTGTGCTCACTAAGTGGAGGCCCAGGCAAAACAAGCTACATGTATTAATTACTTGCAGGTTAGATTCCTCCTCCCACCATTCAAACCACCTACACTGGACAGGAGCTGCAACCTTGCTACCGGAGGATTACGTTGCTCATCATTATGTGTGGGGTTTTGTCCTCTTCTATTTTCCCTGTCCCCTAATTTCAGTGCCAACCTTGTCTCCTCTCTTCCCAGGTGTGCCAATGCTGTTTGTTGTCCTCTGGGGAACTGTCAAGTACCTTTATGAAGATGAGGGGTTGGTTTAGTTCTGATTTTCTAGCTATCTCATTTGTGCTGCGTGTGTGCACTGACAGGTCATTGTTTGCTTTCTGTTCAGTGTGGTTTGCTTTGGCAATGTGCTGAAACCTCATAAAATTGCTTCTGTTTTGTCTGAAGGTCTTGCATGACATTTGAGGAAAGAGCTTATATTTCTTTCTGATCAAAATTTTCTGCATGTCTGAATGAATCTATTCTTTTGCAGGTCAAGGAAAGGTATGTTTTGTTTTTCTGTAGTTACAGTATCAGCAGTAGAAGTCATCATACCCAACCAAGACCTCTCCTGACATTGTGCCTTTGGCAGTAGCCTTTACAGATATGCTTCAGAGGAAGGCAAAAACTTCCCACAGGATTCTTCCTGTGATTTGTAGTGGTTAGCTTATGCCTCGCAGCAGAGATGTGATTGCCTGTTCTTGTTTAAGCTTCCATTATTTAGGTCTTCATAAAATAAAAACACAGTCTTTCTGAAGTCAAGTATAGCACAAACAAAACTGCTGCAAAACACAAAATACATTTTGTCCACTTTTACTATTGTAGCTGTTCTGAAAAAAATTGCCTTTGATACGGTTTATGTACCAAATAGCATTGTACTTTAGTATTTATTTTTGTTTAAAAAAAAATAAAACCTGGAGGAAGGAAAGTGACTTCCTTTTTAAACTTTATGCTGTTTTCTTTTTATTCTAAATGAACTATTTATCAGGTCTTCCTCTTACTTAATTTCCAAACAGCCCAGCCAGCATTTTTGTAGAGATTGTGGGTTTTTTCTTCAAACACAATCCTTGCTGGAGAGATGCTGCAGTGTGAAAATTCAGTGTAGTCAGAGCCATCCCCAGAGTGTTTTCTGGTGCTCATGAGTATTAAGAACTGTCTTTTTTTTCAGTGTCTTTTGTAATACTGAAATAATTCAGTCAAGTTGCCTCTTCTGGCTGAAGTAATGCTGGGATTTTCTGACTTTCCTTTTCAAGGTTGACTTGGTAATATTCTGTAAGAATATCGTGGTCACAGTGATGTATTGCTAGTTTTGTTGAAATTATCAAAATAGGTGCAGAGAGCATGTAGCATCTGAACAGGCAGTAGTCCATGGACATATCTTGCCATTGATGTAGAAAATGTATTCAAAGTACTCATGCTGAGCCTCCTACATTATGCGATGCTCAAAGCTGACTTATGTTTTCTATTATGGAAAACTGTCATTCACTGCCTTTAGCGGACCTTAAAAGGGACAATTTCGCACCTTATTGAATTTTCTAAATCTTGTATAAATATTTGTAAAATACAACAATAAATAAACACATGCAGTAGTCTCTCTCAAAGGCAAGATTTCTGCGCCTTGGGCAGACATTTGTTGGAGCAGCTAGGGATATCTTTCATGCTGTTTGCCACAGCACTGTCACCATGGATGTGCAGCAGGCTGTAAATTTCATTTGTGACTCAACTACTTCCCTGGTTATGAGGAATAACTGGAAGTAGATGTGGTCAGGGCTGGGAGTTTGAGGCAGTCCTGCAAATGTAGCCGTTTGCACGAAGGACTGAATCCTGCAAGACCTATTTGCAGACTGGCTCCTTCTTTCTTTATATGTGCTTCTGTGAACTCCTTTATAAATCAGTTGCTGTTATAAAAAGTGAGCTATTGAAAAACACTTTGTCTAGATTACAAATCAAATTAAAAGCAAGCTGTGCTTGCTTAATTATTAGACTGTGCCTAAAGAGCTGATACTTACACATCTTTATTTCTGCCTGCAATTAATTATGGGAGGAAGACAGCCAGCCTACAGATTTATTTATTTATTTTAATGGAGCTATTCAGCTGTGCCTCTTTAAGGTAAAAATTCAGTGTTTTCATTTTTAGAAAAAGACTACCAGGTTGGTAAACAAAGCCAGAAACTTACCAGTAGCATCTGTTTCACTGGACCAATTCCCCATTCACAGTTCTGATAATATATAGTTGTCAAGCATCTTCTAAGTTGTGCTGAACAAACTGCAAGGATAGATCCCAAACACAACAGCTGTTGGTGTACTTACCTTTGCGACAATCCCAGAAAGCACTAATTTACAAGAAATCATGTACATATCTATCAGTTTCATTTTCTGTACTCTTTAATAGCTGTGACACTTTAATTGGACTCTAATGGTCTTTTTATTGCACATATTTGTATAAATTTAAAAGTAGCTAAATCTGCTCTGTGCCACAGGAAGTAAATTAATACACACAGAAATGTAGCAGGGTTAATGTAAAGAACCATTTCTCAACCTCTGTCGTTATCAGGAAGTTTTAAAATTGCCTCTGCTTTCACCGCAGCTAGTCAGAAAATTAGAACTCCACTCCCAGCCATGTCTATTACCCTGCCTGTCTTGAGGGGTTCAAATAAAATTAATTTTAAAGGCTACATGAAGCCAGTTTCTAGTCACACGTAGCAATTCAGAAGTTCTTCTGTTATTCAGATTCCAGCTCAAGTACACTGGCTGCACACAGTACGTACACCTTTTTTTCTGCAGTACCTAAAATACAGTTGAATTCAGTCAGGTAGTGGAGCTGGTTGTATGCATCAAATTGAAATTGGTAACAAAACTGAAATCCCTAGCCCTTCTTGGGCTTCCAGTACAACCAAGGGAATACGGAATTGCTACAGCCAAGCTGCTTCACTTTCCTCTGCAGTATTCATAGAGTGTGTGTAAGTGTGCTGTTGTAGCATGGACCCCCAATATGTGCTGTATGGTTTGCAAGTTTCTCTCAAGTTGACTATTCCACAGCAAGGTTGGGTGGGTTTACTCTCCACCAACATCACCCAAGCTGAAGTTTCACAGGCCTATTAAGAAAACTTAAGGAAAATTGAGTATACATATGTTCTGGCAGCAAGTGAAGTGGTATGTGAAGACTGCCCGAACACCAGAGCTGTTGTGCACACAGCTGTTTTTGTTGGGGGACCCAAAAGAACTAGATGTATGAAGCCCCATTGTCAAGTTCACTTCAGACCAGTCATCTCAAACTGTGGGTTTCAAGCTTCACATTCCTTGTGATTGCTCTCCAGTATAGCTCAAGGACACAAGAATTTAAAAAGCTAAAATGAGGCTTATGGGGAGAATAAAGTATTGTATTGCCTGCAGCATGTTACCTTCTTGGCAGAGGGATCAGTCGTCCAACAAAAGTTAGGAACTATTGCTCCAGTCTTTGATCTTTCTTTCTTACAACTCAAAACTTCCTTTGGGCCTGAAACCTGTACATATACAGTGGTGGAACCTTAATTGCTTAATTGCCTTAATTGCTTTCTCCTGGTTGAAATTAGTAGGTCATTTTTGAAAATAATAGCAAATAAAATAGATAATTGATCTAAATATTGATAGGAAAAAAGTGATGGTAGGTAATGTGATAAAGAACTAACGAGCAGCTAAGGAATATGACCTGACATTGGAGACTGCAGAGTAATAAAAATAGTACAAAAAGAGTAAGATAGGAACTACTCAGGAAAGGTCTGACTCGAACAGATTCACCCTAACCCTCCAGCAAAGTGACATATTTGGACCTTGGTTTTAATGAAGTAAGTCTTTGCAATTAACCAATGATAATTCATAGCAAACTGTGGAGGAGAGCTACCCATTAGTGGGCAAGAAAGGCAGACAAGTAGTATCCAGTTGTATTATGATAGCTGCAATTGTACAAAGCATTCAGCGTTTCTAAGAATCAAGCCACTGCATCTGTTTCTATGTCAGCATGATGTGCTTTCCTGGTATCTAGTCATCAGTATTGTTTTCCATCTGCACTGCTGTGACAGAATGAGAAATGGGAGATTTTAGTAATGTACTGAAACTTTTTTTCTTGTCTTCCTCTTTTTGCCATCTGCCTAGCTGCTGGAGCAGAAACTATAACATGAATTACTGGCTGATCATCAGACTGCCCATTCTAATTGCTATCGGGGTGAGTATGGAGTACATGCAGTACTGCATGATGTGGTAGAAAGAGCGGAAATGCACATGGCTATTGTGCACGTCCAAAGGCTAATAACCTTTGGGGGTACTTACATTTTGATTCAGAAATGCAATTTGATGAAACTGAATTGTTTTCTGTCACTGGAATTCCTGACTAGCATAACGCTTGTTTTGGCCGTGCTGTCATGTTGTATTGGCAGTGCATGATAATAAAACAGCATGCCACAGTAATCTGGTTAGGTGCCGCGTGGGGAAACCTGCAGCAGGTAGCACAGAGAGACAGAAGGTAATATTCCAAATAATGGGCTCCAGAAGAGAAGCAAATTTTGTGGCATTGTGGAGAAATGCTGTGTTCTGCAGCTGCAATACTGTGGCGATGTCAGACCTCCAGCTAAGGCAGGAGGGTCAGCCCCCACACCTTGACTGTGTCTCACTCCCCAGAGATGTAGGTATGCGCCTCTACTTTGTTTAGTGAACTTCGTGCATTTTCAAAGGTGATTTGTGCATTCACTGAGGTATATTTTAGAGCATGATAGCTTAGCAAAGAATTGAAATCATTGGCAAATGCTGCAGCTGCAGAATAGCAGGATGCACAGGGATCTACAAATGTATACACAAACCAACTTTTTGAATACTTATGCATAGGTATTTTTTGATGATGATATAAATCCTTCTTTCATCTCTCCAGGTAAATTTCCTGATCTTTATCAGAGTTATATGCATCATCATCTCCAAACTACAAGCTAATTTGATGTGCAAAACTGACATAAAATGCAGGTATGTCATTTGGTGGTCTGACATTTTTTTTTACCTCTCAGAATGGAAGTAGACAAAGAAGTACATGAAAAGGAGTGGAATGACAGTAGCAGTTAAAGATCACAGACCCTGGGTAAATGCACAGGTTGTGGTGCATATTGGTATGACTCCTGGACAGCCAGTCTCCAGAGAAGCCTCTTGGTGAAGCCAGGGCAGGTGTTGTACCTTCATTATAGAGAAACAGAAGGCTTGATCTCTTTGTTCATGACTTTACCTTCCATAAAACCGGAAGAATATTAAGCAAGCAGGTATTTTCTAAATACTTGCAATATATGCAGGTACTTACATAATTTAAAAATATATATATGAGTGAGAGAAATAAAACCTTTAACTTCAGTGAATATCAAGGTGTGGGTCATTTTGAGTACTGCTCTTTGTTCTCCTTGCCAATTGTTACTAGGAAAAACTTTCAATCCTGGATTTACTAAGAACGTATATGATGTTTCAAGATGTCGAAAGTTATCACTGAAGTATTCGCTTCTTATTTTGCAGACTTTGCCCTGTCTATGTCTGTGTTACTCCTGTTATTTTATTACCTTGATAAGATTCTTAGTCGCATCCTTCATGTCTACATCTTGGAGAATATTTCTGTATTGCAGTCTGAAAAATACTGCAGAAAGAAGGTTCTTCACCGCGAGGGTGGTTGCACACTGGAACAGGCTCCCCAGTGAAGTAGTCACTGCACCAAGCCTGTCTGAATTTAAGAAGAGATTGGACTGTGCACTTAGTCACATGGTCTAAACTTTTGGGCAGACCTGTGCGGTGCCAGGAGTTGGACTTGATGATCCTTATGGGTCCCTTCCAACTTGGGATATTCTATGATTCTATAAGAACAAGTCTGCAGTAGGGTGAATTAATGAATGTGGAGCTACATGCTGTGATAGCTGTTCTACTACAGTTAGCTGACTTTGCTAGTTTGAAGTTGGATATTTCTTTGTTACAGCCTGCTAAGCTAGACACACCATGTATTTTTGTGTGTTCCCATCTGACTATAGAGTTGACTTGTATGTTACCTGCCTTCATTACCTCATGTGAAATTTAGGAAATCCTTTTGCGTGTTTGGAGCTAAAAGCAGAGAAAAGCACTCCTTCTAATGTGCTGCATGGTTTGCTTCCATTCATACTGAATATCCATGACCTTCATTTGCCAGGGTAAAATTTGCAGGGTAGAGTGGGGGGGAAGGCAGTTCCGTTGGCATGGGGCCATTTAAAAATCTGACTGTAAAATTATCTTATCAAGGGAGAAAGCCCTTGCTCTCAGAACTTCTGTAAGCAACAGGTAGGTTTGATACAGCTGAACCATTTCTTAGAGGTGCATGTTAATTCTGTTCTTCATATTACATGGTCAAGAATCTGCTAATAATGCAGAGAGACTTTAGCAAGAAAGAATTTACCCAGCATCAGAACCTTCTTCATTGATGACGACTAAAGTCTTGGAGATCTTTCTGGCAGTTGGTAGTTATAGACAAAAGCTTTGGAGAAATCTGCCTTTACCCAAAAGATTTTGGTTCATTGGTATGCCTGTCATGATTACAAGACCAATAGACAGAGATACCTGTATCAGAATATTTTTCCTGTTCTTTTCTGCTCAGAGAGACTGGTAAAGACTTGGGTGGAGGGAAGACAGAATGTGGAATGTATTTTCCTAAACAAGACCAGTCTGGGTGCCCTTGAAAGTCACTAGCTTAGATACAGTTGTGTATGGAAAGGAGAAAAGTCTGCTGCTCTCAGGAAAATTTCTACATCTGCTCTCACGTGATGCCCGTTCAGCTGATGAAGAGCTAGTGTTCACTGTTCAGTATGGCAGCAAATCCCATTTCTTTATGTAAGGACTAGGAGTGTGGAAAACGTAGAAGGAGGTGCTGAGAACTGGGTTTATTCAGCACAGAGAACAGGCTAGGCAAGGATTTGCTTGCAGTTCCAGCTACCTAAAGATGATTATAGAGAGGCTGGAGCTGGACCTTTTACAGAGGCGCACAGTGAAAGGACAAGGGGCAGTGGTCTCAAGTTATAGCAACAGGGTTTCCATTTGCATGTCAGAGGTGGGAAAAAAAAATGAAATGAGAGTGATCTGATGCTGGAAACTGGGCCCAGAGTATCTGAACTGGAGATATATAAAGCTTGGCTGGACACAGCCTTGAGCAACCTGCTGTGAACTAGAATTGGACTAGTGGCTTCCAGAGATCTTTTCCAACCTGAACGTTTATGTGATTCAGAATAAACAATCCAGGGCACACAAGATTTACTGACAACCCTGCTTTCTGGTCAAGTGATTCTGCACCTACCAAAGCGTCTCATGGCAGGTCGTCGGGAGACACTGGCAGTGTTGTCTGGTTCTGTGGCCCAGGATAGTTCTATAAGCTCCCACGTGGGGTTCAGGGCCTTTTCATTATCCTGTTGGGTGATTTAGCGTGTATGCCTATCAAAAGAGAGTTAAGGACCATTCTTGTCAATGTTTTTTCTGTAGTTGTAACCCTGAGCATTGCTCTCCCACTGATGAAAAATATTTTACTTCAGATTAGTGTCTTTTTTCGTTTGCTAGCTGTGTCTTTGAACTTGCCGTTTAAATCAGGGAGTCATCAGTCACTCTAAGGCAGTTTAACTGCTTTTACGAAGTGTTGTGCAGTGACAGTTAGTTACAGTGTTTTGAAGATTTAACGCACCACGGAGGTGGGAAGGAATACTCCTCCCTTTGCCAAGGTATTTTTAAAAGATTCCAGACACTGATAGACTGTTTCTTTCAGGCTATCAACAAGGTAGGTTTTGATCATATTTCCCACCTATAGACGGGGAAGAGGGTATATGGGAAGGCATCTTGGGGTACAAGAAAGCATGTGACCTGCTCCTGAGTTTGGCAGGCTTTCTAGGTGAAAAACAGCCAGGAGCTGAACAGATAGCATTACTGAGAGCAGCGAGTGGTCTGCGGTGAGTGGCAATTAAAACATACTGAAACCTACTATGGTTTTGTTTTGAGGATTTTTTTTTTTTTCTGCAGCCTCTGGAGGAGGAGACTGCAACACAAAGTAGCACAGTGAGCAAAGTTCACAGTGTGTCAGAAACAGTGGTGATCGCTGGGATCAACAATGATCTATTCAGTGGCTTTTTTTTTTTTTCTTTGTGATCTTAGGCTGGCCAAGTCTACGCTGACGCTGATCCCACTGCTGGGGACTCACGAGGTCATCTTTGCCTTTATTACTGATGAGCATGCCAGAGGGATGCTGCGCTTCGTGAAGCTTTTTACTGAACTCTCCTTTGCTTCTTTCCAGGTAGCGCTCACAGTCTGCACCTGTGGATAAGATATTTTGTAACTGCTGTTTGGGGACCTGCTTACTCTCTCATTCATTGCACGCTCCCTGTTCTTTATATTTCTCAATTTAGCACTGGATATTACAGGTTTATGACAGTGGAAGCGAAAGCATGAGAAGTAATTTTTAATAGCTAGTTTAGATGTTAGTGTCACTTATTTTCAATAAGTCTTACATTTCCCACAATAAACTGGTATTGCTATCCTTGTATTAATCTCTGCTTCCTATGGGACACCTCAAGGCAATAACAAAATTATCTGTGATTTCCTGTAATTGTATAATGGCATTGCTGAAAGCAAATTTTGTGCCTTCTCTTGTGTTTTTGATACTCCTTTGAAAATCTGTGCTGTGAGAGGTAGTTGTCTACAGCTGCAACTGCATGCGAGGCGAATGTAGATTTACAGTGATTTTTATTTAGCTGTTGCCTTAGGTAAAGCCATTTTAAAAGAATCTCCTTGTCTAAAGGAATCATTATTCATCTAGTTTCCCTGCTCACCCACTCAATCCCTGTTTATCAAGCACAGAGCTGTACTTGAGCTCACTGTGAATTGTTCATATATGAAGTGTATATGGCTAGAAACCAGATAAGGAAAAAGAAGGGGGAAAGAATTGTTTGGAAAAAATGACAGAGGCTGAAGAAAACAGCAACTTACTTTTCCTAAGATCGTGTGCTTTAAGACATAGTTTGGTCATACTTCTCTGCCATCAGGGCTGCCAGAGACCACAGATTGTCTCCATCTTTCAGTCTTGTTTTTCTCTCACCATGGAACATGCTGGTGTGAAGCTCACCCCTCTGCAGGCTTGCTTGGCAAAGTGGGACAACTGCTCTGCTCTGCTCACTCCTCTTCTGTTTTTTGTTGATTTCAGGGGCTGATGGTTGCAATTCTCTACTGTTTCATCAATAATGAGGTAAGAGAGACACTAGGAGTTGTTCCAATTTGCCTTATCAGCATCCACTGTAGAAAAAGGAAATTGAAAATGGTCTTGAACTGCTAAATGGTCTTAAACTGCTAAAAGTTGCGTTTAGGGCCTTTTTTTTTATTTTACTTTTTCTGCAGATCCTCCTCTGTACAATTACACAGAATAACTCTTCAGACAAATGTTGTTGGAAGGAATTCAGGCAGTATAATTTAGGGCCACTATTTGTAGACCTGAAATCTTGCAAGTTTCTTGCTCACATTTGTATAGTTTTCACTGCTGGAACTTTCCTTTTATTGAGAATTAGAGCTGCTCTCCTTTATCCATCTCAAAGTGCTTCTAATTTGCTTGTTTTGATGAACGCGGGAGTAGAGCTCTTTTTATTATGAGAACTCAGATCATCTAGCTGGTTAAGTTGTAGTCCTCATGGCGAATGTCTGTATGGTTTGGTTTAGTTTGGTTTCTGTATGGCCCAGCTACTGAAGATACCATCAATCCCTCATTGAAATGGAGCACTGAACTTCAAGGAGTAGTGAGCTCTCCCAAAGGCTCAAAAGAAATAAAATCAGAGCTTTGAGTTAATTTGAATATGAGTACTATCTTCTAGGGCATCTGCTGAACCCCAGCCCTGTTAGGGTAGAATATTGTTCAGTTTCTGTATTGCAAGAACCTCTCATGTTACCTTCTAAGTGATTATTATTATTCATTCACTCAGCAGCCAGGTTTGCAAGGGATGCAAACATCAGTAATTTGGCAGCACATTATTAATTCTAACGCACATCAGTGTGTTTTGCATTCACGCTAAATCTACTTTTAAATATGACACTGTAATCTAAGATCATCCATTGGGAGATAGGCCTCATCAAAGAACTGGAATCAATAGAAAAAATGTTCTAATTGTGTCATTATGGCCTGGCTGGAGTCAACAAAAAAGCAGCAGGCATCTTGAATGAAGGCCTGCAGGAGACTGTTCACTTTTGTAGCTGTGGGTTAATTTAGTTTAAGTGAATGTGGTAATGGTTTAAGCGAACGTGTACCACTTATGAAAATCAGAAGTGGGTAGCAGCAGGATTTGCTCAAGTATGAGTTGAAGAATATTCGTTTAAAATTCCTTGTACAGCTTTACAGGTGTAAATCTTGAAATGAAGCACAGTCTGTTGCTGCATCATGCATTTCTTTTGATTCACTTTAGCCTTTGCTCATACATCCCCTGCACAGCTGCAGCCAGGTCTCTAGTGAGTAATACTGAATAATTTCCTCCATGAAATTTCATTCCTACAAGGGCAAAGTTACATCATAGCCCAATTGAATACAAACAAATTACCCGATACCAGGTACGCTTGCTTCTTTTGATGGAACTTCCTGTGAGGTAGCCCTCCTAAAGGATGTTTCTAAGGGATCCTCGAAATCTCATGTTGTTCTACTTCTCTTGCATTTGTACAGTAATGAAAATGTAATCATAATGTGTTCAGCTTCACAGAAAGCTGAACAACAATGTATGCGAAATTCTTGGTTTTCAAACTATTATTCTTCTGACAGACTGTTTGTGCCTGAAGCCAATCCCCATTTGCAGTATGGACTGTATTTTTATTTTTGTCTGTGACTCAATGACAGCTTTTCTTTTTCATTAACCGTACTTCCTAAGGTTTTTGCAATTGCTGGTACCAGATCAAGGGTAGAAATAAAGCTAGAAGTTTTATTAGTTTCCTTTCACAGTATCTACTTATAGAAAAACATTAAAATATATTCATATTTCAGTCACATTTCAGCTGAAAGAATGCTAGTATTGCTCTGAAACAAACTGCAGGATCTCATCAGATTGTCTGTTATCACCAGTGTTATTTTGAAAATGAGCAGGGTTTAATATGATTAGTTTTTCTGCAGTTAGTGCTGCTTTCTATAAGAAATATTCTAACCAGAGAGACTCTGTGTCTTTCCACCAGAGTCAGTTTAAGCTGAATCAGGTTGCATTCTCTATAGTCTTGCTTCTCTTTTTTGCCTCCTTCCTGTTGCAGTGGAAGTACATTCAAGTCTCTTCCACATTAAAATAACCTGTCCTAACTCCAGGACTCCTGACTTCTTTTATTTACTGCCAACCCTTTCTTTTCATTGAGTATTCTCTACACAGACTATCTATTGAACTCCTCCACCAGCTCCATTCCCTGGCATTTCAGATCTACTTTCCTTTCATTGTGATTTATTGACATGTTTTTTGCCAAAGTTTAACTTCTCTGCAATCACATTCCAGGCTCATTGCCACACCTAATATCCTTGCCCATCAGCTGCATTAGTCTCAATCAGCTGCTCCCTGTGAGATACCTTTTCCGTCTTTAACCTCCACGACATTCTTTTCCAGGTTCTCATAACTCTTCCCTTTCTCTTAAAAATTTTTCTTCTTCCTCTTTCTTGTGGGAATTTCGCTCTTGGTTTCCTTATCCCTATATAGCTAATTTATGAGGAATCTCATCCATGCACAGAAGCTACTAGGCTATGATAATTCTGCTGGAAGATCTGTACATCAGCTTCTGTGCTCAAAATCTACAAAATAAATCTTAACCTATGCCACTGGTCACATCTTCACAGCCATCGAGGCAAAAATTCAATTCAATGCTGACACCAGAGCTGCTCTTTACCCTTTTCCTAACCTCTGGAGAGAAAATTAATGTTGTCATCCACATCCATTCCTAAGACATCATCTCTGATATGCTCTTTTATTCAGGTCTTTCCATTCACTTCATCTCAATCTTGCAGGCTATTTGTATCATAGCTCTAGGATACAACCTGTCATGTCCAGCCGGACTGAAGACTCATTTCCTTCCTTTCTCTGACTCTAAATACCCATTTGTATTGCTCATTGACTTAATCTGTCAGTAAGTACATTCATGCACTCTTTCAGGACCTACCTGTCAATGTCCAAAACTGCTTATTCCCAATGCTACCTATTAAATCAGATGTTCTCCATGCCCACAACGGGGGTGGTAGTATGATCAATTCTTATCCTACAGACAATATAGTCCTTGCATTTCGCTGTTTTCTGTTCTGTCTTTATCAAGCTGTTCTTCCTTATTCTTATACGGCAAGGTATTTCAGACACACTGTCTTTTTCCTCGTGTCTTTGTGTAGCTTTTGACACAACCACCACCCACAGTAATCATGGTAAAATACACGCTTTTTATCTCAGCACCTTTCCTTCTGTCCCATTTGGTTGTGATATCAGAGGGACAGATTCCACCCTCAGTAACACAGAAATGCAGTTGGTTCACAAATGCCTGTGCCAGGATAGTGCTTGTTACAAGGGCTGTAGCTCAAAGTTGACAAGCACTGCTGGAGGTAACCATCAAAGGAAGACAACTGCCTATGTATTATTTTGCTTCTTTTTTAGGGCTGCTTCCCAGTTTCAGTATTTGAAAATAAGCAGAGAAGAAAGCTTTACAGTAACTGGTTCCCTAGGAAGTTTCACTCAGAGTATGAAGGTTTCAGCAGCCTGCATGGGATGACAGGCCCGTGTTGGAACTGCCATCATTTATTTAGTCTCTTAGTGATCAGCACCAGACCCTAAAAGGAATAAAACAAAAAGGAACTCTCCAGAGAAGGCTCACTGAGTAACCTGCCCATATTGAACTTACTTCCAGGCTGAAGTACACACCCTAATGAGTCGATTACTGTAGTTACACTCCTGCCTTTTTCTAAATAGAGTAAAAAATGTTCAATTTTATGTCCTCTGCCTTATGTGTTAAAAGCTAATGGAGGTTCTTACTTCAGTCAAGTGGCAAGAACTTTGCCCATGGAACAGGAAGATCTAAATTCTGTTCTTGTCTGTGAAATACAAAAGCTGAAACCATGACAGTTGCAAAAGCCTTGGTGAACTTCCAAGTGAGTACAGCAGTTACACAGGTTAACCCAGAACCTGTGACCAGCTAGGTATGTAACTTAAAAAAAAAAAATAGTATCTGCAAAGATATTCTAATTGTTATTTAAAAACAGGGAAATAACATGTGGACTTTAATGTGCCAGTTTGTTGATATTTCAATTCTAAATAGTCTTTGTAATAAATAAATAAATAAATAAATATTCAAAGAATAAAAATAATCCCACACATGATAGTGTTCAAATGAAAACAGAAATTAAAGCAAGACTCTAGGAATACCTGTGGTTGCAGTACTAAGCTGGAAGCCAATCTTGTCAGTCATTTCATGACTGATATGCAAAATCAACTTAATTGTTAGTAGTTGTAGGGCATAGAGTACATTCGCTATTGCAGCTGAATACTATTTAGAATAAAATACTGAAGATAAAATTTCCTGGGACAATGTAGCTTTATGCAAGTGAATACCATCATTATCTTAAATATGGAATACCCTATGATGGACTAATGAGATAATTAGCTAATTTAAAACAGTAATATTGCAGATTTAAAGCATTGTCAGCTTTTCCGAACAGTGTGGTATGCTTATTTTTAACTTGCCCTTTCCTAATTGAATCATTTAAAGGTCTGATTATTTCTACATTCATTCTTTTTATTTCCTTCTTTGGACCTATTAGGTTCAGATGGAGTTTCGGAAAAGCTGGGAGCGGTGGAGATTGGAACATTTGTATGTCCAGAGAGACAGCAGTATGAAACCTCTGAAGTGTCCAGCCAACAGCATCAGTAGCGGAGGCACAGTAGGCAGTAGTGTCTATGCTGCCACTTGCCAGGCCACATTCAGCTAAGATTTCTGAAGGTGAATCAGACTGAGAACAATGAACTGTATAATATACCTGAAAACCCTGAAATACCCAAGCAAGTGGCTTAAGTGTGTCATCTCCAGCAAGAAACTTAAGTATATGCTGCTCATTGCCTGCAGGCTGTTGGACAAAGGTTTCTAGGGAGAGCAATCTGCTAATATAATCAACACATCAGAGGAAAAATTGATCATGTCTAAAGTAAGTTAAAAGAGTTTCTTCCTATTTGCACGCAAGGCCTCCAGGTGTCCAAAACTTAAGCATAGCATTGATCCAGTCTGAAACCACAGGGTCAATGGCTTATTACTGTTGAGTGGGCGAGCTGAGTGATCAACTGATTAAATTACAAGGATACAGAATATGATTATTGCCAAAAAAAAATTTACACTTTTATGGGGATAGCGTATGGTGCTATTACCAGTTTTAGAAAGAACTTAGTGGGACACAACATGTGTTTTAGGGGAGAATCAGTTTTGTAATACACTTTCCAAACCTAAAGTTCAAAATATGCTTACCTGTTTTACTAGGTAGGTGAAGAACAGCATCCTGAAGATCTGTAACTGCAGCAGGTAGTGTGGTGTATGTTCCTGAGTGCTCTTTTTAAGCTTCACTTAAAAAAATTAAACCAAAACCAGTATCTAGCAGGGGGGCTCTTTTTTATTAATAGGTCTCTGTTGACACTGATAGAAATATCCCCTGTATGCACAGTCCTTCAGCTTCTACATGACACTCTGCCTCTCCAGTTGCGTGCAGAAGTCAACCTGCAGTCACAATTGGTCTTACCAGACTTCACCTGCTTGGGACAGATTTGGCACTTCACAGTGCGGGCTCACTCTTCTCTGGTCTCTTCTCTAGCCTTGTCCGATTTCTGCAGGCCCACGAGCTACCTGCCAGGTGCCCTACCCGGGGTGGCAGGCAGGCGGGCAGGTTCCACCAGGCATGTCAAGGGCTGCATTTTCAGCACGGCGGACAGCTCCAGCTGCCCACCACCTCCCCTGCTTGCCCTCAGTGGGGTTTGGGAAGCCCCCACGGCGCAGCACCCAGAGCTCGATGGGCTTGTGTCACCTGCTAGAATCTGCGAGGGCTCTCGCAGAATATGCACCTATGCTGCTAATTAGCAGTTACCCTTGCTGCTGTTTACATGAGTTGCTGGAGAAAAAAATGGGGTACCTTTACAAGCAGACCTCGGTCTAGTGCATCACTTAATAACAGACATTACGTATTTTTACTCAGCTTAGATATTCAGGCTCCCTTTACAACAGAGACAAGGTGCGAGATACTAGGTCAGAGAATATCCCTGCCCATAGCCTTCCTGTAATGAGTAGCTGCCATAGCCTAGCAGTTAACTGCTCAGCAGAGAGAAAAAGAACATATTTTCAAGTCCCTCTTTGCACTTGAGTTCACATCCCCCAATGCCAAGAAAATGGACTGGATATTCTGGGATGTAATTCAGCATCTTCCCTGCCTGAAGCTAGATTGCTTTGCATGGAATTATTTAATCATTGTATTAGAATTCAAATTGCCAACAGGGTGGATTAGTTTTGTAATCAGCAGGTTAGAATCAAATTACACAGGATAGGTTACCTTCTTCTGCTATAATGCTTATAATTGAGCTCCAGGGAAAAAGTCAGACACATTTGTAGAAATCCACCACAGGTCTCGGGCTGGTTTATGTCTGCTTAGCATGCTTGCTACTATGCAGACCATTCCCAGGCTGTCCCTTCATAACTTCAGCTGCAGAGTTGACCTTGGAATGAAGCACCTCAGGTTCGTCTGTAAATTTAATACCTAGTTTCTACATTGTCACCATTAATACAATGCCTTACTACTACATATGTATGCTAATTGCTGTCCTGAAATTTAATTAATTAGCTTCTTGTATGTTGAGCATACCTGATGTTTCTACTTAACATCTACCATTAAGTGCTTTGGATAGGAAAAGTGGTAAAATTAGAGTCATTGGTAGGTGAAAAGGTGGTAACAGGTTAAATAAATACCTGTGTGATAACGCACACTGGAGGGACTGATTTCACCCACGAATAGTCAAGATAGGGCGCTAGTTTTCCAGGGCCCAGCTTGGTTGTGTGCAAACCCAGAAAAAACGTTCCTCCTACTTGCGCAGCTGTTAGCAAAATTAATTTTGCTATAGCAATAGGAAGTTATAGATGCGTTGTAACACACTATTTTGCTGGGAAAAAAAAAAAAGTATACATACCAAATGAAAGCTAATAGACATAGGAATAGACAGCAAAGTCCTTACAGGCGTGGCATCAAATCTGTACTTAGTTGCTGTCACAAAATTTGACATGCTTTTGAGCTACTAGGCTCCTTTTACCCCTCCCAGTGTCACTTAAAAACTGAGGGCTTTGGGCCCGTTGGAATAACTCCAGCACCAGCTGTCAAACTTACCTTCTTACATTATGACTTGTCAGAATCCAGCAGGAAAAAGAAAAAAAAAGGTATGTTAGACAAGCAGAGTTTTGGTGTGGTTTTTTTCCTCTCCAATTAAGCTCGCTTCTTCAAGCCTTTTAATATCCCCTTTACATACTGGTGAAACAACTCAGTGAAAGGAATTGCCACCAAAGCAGAGTAACAATAATATATTTTGAGAAATATTTTCAGCAAGGCCTAAACAATGATTTCTACATCGTACTTTATCTAGTTCAGTAAAATCTTTTACAAACCTATGTTGTTATTCATGACATCTCCATTTCAGAATTTATAACTTGCATTTATTTGAGTAGCATGAAATAAGCAAAGCAACACAAAGCACTGGAACAGATGAACTGTGTGTATTTTTATTTCTTGTGCCTTTCAGCTTCATGCTCATTTACTGTTGTAACTTGTTTCATAAAGTATTAAATAGAACAGTCTATAAATTCACCTGGACAATATGTAACTAGAGTTTATAGCAAATGAAAACTTTATTTCCATCATTGCTGCTATAAAGTTTCATAATTTCATAGATGTTACCTTATTTTTAATATTTATTTGCATGTCTTTCCTTGTTTAAAAAAACACCCACACGATCTGTGAAAGATGTCAGATTATCAACTCCCCATAAACATGTTTATTTTTATCCTCATGAATAAAGATTCAACTCACAAAATTCTATCACTTGCTGGTGTATTTTATTATTGTTTTTTTAAGTGTCACCTGACTATTTCTTACTTCTTAATTACCATAATACTTTCTAAGAATGTAAAGACTTACACTTCATGGAAGCAAAGGTTTTATTTGTACCACCATGTCCAGTACAACAACTGCTCTTAACCCGCAGAAGCTGTATTAATTAAAGACAAAATGGAGCACTTTATCTGTAGAGCATCAGAAGGAATCAGCAGAAAGAGTGAGAACTCTGTGGATTTTTACATCTCAGCTAGAGGATGGAGGAAGATGTGAAAGTGAGAAAATTCCGTGCTTGGCTTTAAGAAGCAGCATTTGGACTTTACGCAACAGACCAATACTAGAAACTAAAAAGTACTGCGGAGAGCTATTGAAAGATGCTTGGCATCGTTAAACATATTATTTGTACTTTAATCTATTACTCTCTGGTCCAATTGAACTTGATAAATGCTTCCTTTGATTTCCTTAACAAATGACAGAACCTGTAGTAACTCAATCCTTAACACTGTAAATCACTGTTAAAATACAAAAGGCATAATGAAACAGGATTTGAAAGACCAAGCTGTGATTTTTGTTCTTTACTCAGTACTCACAGGCATAAACTCTATTAGCTGCTCTTCACTATGGCAGTTATCAATGATTTGTTTCAATCATGTTTTGTTCCCGTATTTTAGAAATACCAGCGATCACACAGAAAGTGTATACCTGACAGTGTATGGAGTGATTGGAAGAGGCATCACCAGCTGTGCTATGGTAAAAAAAAAAAAAAATGAATCCAGTAACAGGGCAAATCCCTTTCTATCTGAGGGCTTCCTGCATTTCCACATCTGCTGCACGTTGACCCTAAATTTTAAAAAATTACAAAAAAAAAAACATTACCTGTCAGGAATAATAATCAAACCTTTTGTCTTACACTGCAGATGATAAAAGCTGTCACTTGAAGTGAACAGGGAACTTGCATCAAAATCAGATGTGTTAGACGAAACGCTTGAGTGTTAACAGAAGCACCCGCCTCAGCTGTTCTTATACTGCCTCATGTCTTCAGCAAGTGGGTTCCAGACAGAGCTGGCAAAGAAGAGCAGTTAATCACTTTATTAAAGCTGTTGTCAAGCAGCAGCCTTCCTGCCACCACTATTAAGGATACCAGGTGCAGAAACTGACCAGCTGCCAAGCTGACGGCCAGCTGTGCGAGGGCCGTGCCCCTCAGAGCCCTTCCAGCACCGCTCAGAGCAGCTGCTTTCCGCTTCGGTGCCTGCCAGCCGGGCCCGGGGCCACCCCCCAGGAAAGGAGACCAGAGCTACGCTTTGCTACGGCTTTATTCGGGTCCGAGCCGCGCCCGGGGCCGGCCCCCTTCCCTCCTCGTCCCGCAGCAGGCCGGTGCTGAGGCGAGGGGGCCGTGCCCGGCGGCCAGGCGCTACCTCCCGGCGGCCGGCCGGTAGTGCAGCTCCCGCTCCAGCTGCTCGGCCGTCAGCGTCCCGGCGATGGCGGCGCAGCCGGGGTTGAACACGGAGTAGGCGCTCAGCTCGCCCGGCCGCCGCTCGCCGGGGCCGCGGGTGCCGGCGTACATCCAGTACAGGAGGGAGACGACGAAGAAGGGCAGCCCCAGCTCCAGCTCGGCGAACAGCGCCAGCAGCACGGCCCACAGCAGCACCTTCAGCGCCAGCACCAGCAGCGGCCGCGCCGGCTCCGTCGCCGCCGGGACGGGACGGGGCTGTGGAGGCAGCAGCGAGGCGCGGCGTCAGGCACCGGCCCGCCGCCGCTACCGCCGCCGCTACCACCGCACGCCCCCTACCCGCCCACCACTGCGCTCACCTGGCCGCCGCGATCCGGGCCCTCCGAGGCCTCCGGAGCCGCGGCCTTTCCCGGCGGCTCCTCGGAGAGCGGCGGGAGGCGGGCGGCGGCGGAGCCGGTGGTGGTGCCGCGGGCGGCCCGAAAGCGGGCGAGGCGCTGCTCCACGGCAGCCGCCATGGCCGCCCCGCGGCTGCGCAAGGGCGGGGCAGCGGCCGCGCCTGTGACGCCTCAGCGGAGGGCGGGCGGGGCACGGGTGGGGGATCGCGCGCGCCGCCCTGCGGGCCGGCCGGAATGGGGAGTCAGATTGCGGGGTCCCCCAGCGCTGTGAAAACCAAATTTCGGAGGTTTTAGGCCTCTGAAAACACGGGGAGATGGCCAGATGGGTAGTCGCGCCTTTCCGTGCAGAATAGGTAGGGGACCCCACTACGTAGCTCTGAAGAAAAGTTGGACGTGACTGAAAGCCTCCCCTTTTTCTTTCCTTTTTTTATTTTTAAATCTTAAAGACTAACGTCAACACCAAAAAGAAAAGGAAACAGAGGGAAGAAAGCATGGGGTGACCAAAGGACGCACAGGGAGAATGAGATGTTAGCTGCTCTGGTGACTCCAGTGTTTGTATTGACGCCTGAGCGGCCATTTTGTGAAAACACTGGGCAGCACCAGAAGGGACAGCAACATGGCGGACACACGTGTTGGGCCCTGCACGAAGCCCTACTCATTTGGCCTGTCCTAGGTGGCTGCTGCTCTCAGGGAGGCTGAGAGGCACCGGGGATGACCCAGCACCACCCTGCTTCTGGCCATGGAGAAAGACATGATGGCCAAGCCAGCAGGGCCCCACGGAAGTAGGCTCTGCACGGTGGCACATCCAGACAGGCCCATCCTTCTCTCTGTTTAACCAAAAAATTAAACTCAGGAGAAGCAGCTCTGTCACATTGTCTTTCAGCTATCATTACAGCTGAGAAATAGAAATTTATTTACAGGAGCTTGCTCTTAGCCTCCAGAGTAGAGCATTTATCACTTTCCAGCAGTAATAGTTACCAATGAGACATCATTTCATCCTGCAGTGCTGTTTCCAGTCACTTATAGCTTTCTCAGAAGTGACCTTTAGGGCTGAATATCTCATGCATGTGTCAGCCTAGAAGTAAACATGAGAAGTCTAATAAAAAAACAATTTGGGTGTTCTTAAGTTATCTTAATGTGGAAAATTTTATTTTATTTTACTTTTTCCAACTAAATCATTTTTCAAATGCCTATTTTATGCTTGGTTACAAAATAACTTTTCTTTCAACCTTCAGACTTTGAAAAAAGTGCCACAGTGAATGACATTTTTCTCTTTATTTGTGGAAATTTGATTTTGAAATCACAATCCAAAATGTTTTAGGATATCCTACACATGACATTATTTGATTTTGATTTTTTTTTCTTCCTCTTACACTACTGCTCATGAAAACAATGCCTCCAAGAAGTGATGGGTAGTTCCACAATTTATGCTCTGCATGTGTCATTAGTCAAACTAATAGTTAAAGCTGAGTTTAATTTTATTCAAATTTTACTGTTTTATCATGTTTTTGCTAGCATGCAAATAGCTATTTTATAGCTTTGTTGGGCTACCTATATTACTGTGTATTGTTAGAAAACACATAAAAGAGTGCCATGAATCATGCCTTTGAAGTGTAAGTGCACTACAGTAACATCATCCGTAAATGAGCGTTACACAGCAGACAAATACCTAAACAAATTTTATACATAGCGTCTTAAATGACTTCAGCAGATCATTTTTGTAAATGAACAGCTTAATTGCATAGATATTTAGTGTTTTTTGTTTGTTTAACAAACCATCTGGACAATTTATTCTGGACTCCAGTGCTTAAAAGGGTTCAAGACAGTTCAACAAGCCCTATCTTTGTATCCTCATCTAGTGACTGGAAGGGCAGGAGAGTGCATTGAGAATTGGAGGAACAATTCTTTGGGACGTTTGAAGTGCTTAGTGCCTTTCTCCCTATGTATAAGAAAAACAAATTAACCATAGGTTTTTGTAGTGTGTAGTGTTTAGGCAAGCTAGACACCCGCAAATCTATGGGCCCTGATGGGATGCACCAGAGGGTGCTGGGGGAGTTGGCGGATGTGATTGCTGGGCCGCTTTCCATCATCTATCAGCAGTCATGGTCATCTAGAGAGGTCCCAGATGACTGGAGACTTGCAAATGTGACACCCATCTATAAGAAGAGTCATAAGGAGGACCTGAGGAACTACAGGCCTGTGAGCCTGACTTTGGTGGCAGGAAAGGTGATGGAACAGGTCATCTGGAGTGCAATCACACAGCATATGAAGGACAACTGGGGGATCAGGCCAAGTCAGCATGGGTTCATGAAAGGCAAGTCCTGCCTGACCAACCTCATCTTCTTCTATGACCAGGTGACCTCGCTGGTGGATGAGGGAAAGGCTGTTGACGTAGTCTACCTAGACTTCAACAAAGCCTTTGACATGGTATCCCATAGTGTTCTCCTGGAGAAGCTGGAGGCCCATGGCTTGAACAGGTACACTCTTTGCTGGGTTAAAAAGTGGCTGTATGGCCAAGCCCAGACAGTAGAGGTAAACAGAGTGAAATCCAGCTGACAACAGGTCACCAGTGGTGTTCCCCAGGGGTTGGTGTTGGGGCCCATTCTCTTTAATGTCTTTATTGATGACTTGGATGAGGGAATTGAGGGCACCCTCACTAAGTTTGCAGATGACACCAAGTTGGGGGGAAGTGTTGATCTTCCGGAGGGTAGGAAGGCCCTGCAGAGCGACCTGGACAGGATGGATCGATGGGCAGAGGCCAATGGGATGAGGTTCCACATGGCTAAGTGCCTGGTCCTGCACTTTGGCCACAACAACCCCATGAAATGCTACAGGCTTGGGGTAGAGTGGCTGGAAAGCTATGCAGAGGAAAGGGATCTGGGGGTGTTGGTCAACACTTGCCTGAACATGAGCCAGCAGTGTGTGTGGGTAGCCAAGAAGGCCAACGGCATCCTGACCTGTATCAGGAATAGTGTAGCCAGCAGGACCAGGGAGGTGGTCGTCCCCCTGTACTCTGCTCTGGTGAGGCTGCACCTTGAGTACGATGTTCAGTTTTGGGCCCCTCACTTCAAGAAAGACATTTAGGCTCTGGAACGTGTCCAGAGAAGGGCTACAGAGCTGGTGAAGGGCCTGGAACACAAGTGCCATGAGGAGCAGCTGAATGAACTGGGGTTGTTTAGTCTGGAGAAGAGGATGCTCAGGGGAGACCTTGTTCCTCTCTACAACTACCTGAAAGGAAGGTGTGGGGAGCTGGCGGTCAGCCTCTTCTCACAGGTAACTAGTGATAGGACTAGAGGGAATGGCCTCAAGTTGTACCGGGGGAGGTTTAAGTTGGAAATGAGGAGACAGTTATTCTCAGAAAGAGCAGTCAGGCATTGGAATGGGTTGCCCAGGGAGGTGGTGGAGTCACCGTCCCTGGGAGGTTTAAGGAGAGGTTGGACATGGTGCTTAGGGACATGGTTTAGTGGGTGACATTGGTCGTAGAGCGATGGTTGGACCAGATGATCTTGAAGGTCTTTTCCACACTTAATGATTCTATGATACTAATATTGTGAGACAAGTCTTGCACGCATGTGCAGCAGCTAAGTAAATGTTTAATCAAAAATTTGAGGTGCTATTGATAGATCTCTAATGCTTTGTTCTTGATAACTGAAATTCTAGATCTTCCCATCAACTGCTAGGAGGCAGCATTAAGATCATCTCAAAAACTTGCAATTCTTTTGGGCTGGTTTTATGCTAAACCATAATTGCCATATCTATAATGCCAAGCCCTTGTGCTTCTCTGTCAGGAAAAAAAATGTTATTCTTTATAAATTTCTAACACACCAATTCTGCCTTTTCCTTTACCCCAGCTACCAACTTTTCATTATATTTTAATATTTATGGTATAAAAGAATCTTTGCCCATTCAGCGTCTTCCTCTCAGCCAATTGGCATGAGCTTACGGGATCACCTTTTCAGTAGATGGGAACTGCCAAACCATTAGCAACTGTGGAGATTGCAAGACTGACTGCAAGTCAGCAAGAGAACAGGAGACGAAGTGGCTGGTGAAAGAAGTGACAAAACTAGAAAACTGCCAAAGCTATGTCCAGAGTGCACTATTTTTTTTTTATTTTTGCATGCGGCAACTGCAGAATTTTTCTAAATTAATTTTCAAGCTTCTCCGCTCCTTCTAGCTCCTTCAGAAAGCAAGAAAACTGAAAACTAATTTGGGGAAATATTTTACATGACAGAAGGCATTAGAACTCTTTGTGGCAAAGTATAAACCCAACGGAGTTGATAAGAGCTAAGTGTTGATAGCAACATTTGGATCCCATGGCACCCTTTTCCTTTGGCACAGCAACAGACTATCACCAGCACATCTTGGCATCGGCAACCTGTTTATTCAATAGTACAGGCTCAGGGCCTTTGCCTAATGTTTTGGAGTGTTGCTTCTTACTTCTTACAGCTGCGGTTATCTCTTTGAGTCAAGTTCATGCACGCCAGCTTTTTCAGATGTATCAACAGTAATCAAGTGACATTAATTCTCTTGATGGATTAATATAATTCATTGACAGGAGCTTTCTCCTTCATGATACAAGCATCCACACAACACACTGACTTGCTAAGTGCCATAAATGCAGACAGAAGGGCAACCCATTATTAATATAATGACCTAACTTAATTAGTTCAATGGAGCTGAGGGAGCATTAGCTTTAGTTGTTGAGGACTTGGGGAACATGTATAAAGCAGATTGGAGTGCACAGACTCATGCTTGTCTAATTCCATACAGAGCTTTCTGCATATCCACTTATTAATCATTTCTAAGCTGCTGATTAGAGATGATTCCTTTGTAAAAAAATAGACACTAATTTTACTTCCTAAAATAGCAGTATGAGGGTACTTTGCATTTAGACTTAAAGGAAATATTTTGTCTGTCTTTTTATTTAATCAGTTTAGGTTCTGAATTGCAAATTTCCACATCTGCATGGTTTCAAAATGTGTGCACTTGTGTATTCAACAGTGCATACTAAAAGGAGCTATTAGCACTTGCATTACTGCTTTGTATGCCAAAATGCTCTATATTTAAACACATTAAAATATGGGCATAGCAGAATTATTAATGTTTCCATCACAACTATCTGAAATGTTCCTTATCATTTCATGGGAAGCTTCCATTTGAAGAAATGAACACAGTAAATATCCCTTACTATTACAATGTCAACTGTAGATTGGAGATATTTAGTGTTGTTGTTGTAACAGAAAAGGGAGATAGATAAACTATTTTATTACATTTAGAAGATTACAGCCAATGAGCATTCTATTGAGGACTGCCTCGTTACATTCACAACTTTGATTTAATTCAAAAGGGAAAGTTTGAAAATTGTTATAAAGCTTCAAAAGAGCATAATGCTGCCTGTTGATTTTTATCATATAACAGATAGATTGGGGAAAAAATGCAGCTGCTGCCTGAAGTTCCCTATTACTCACTTAAGTGATAGGAACCCAAATTTACGTCTTCTGTGTGTCAACATTGATATGTTGGGTTTAACCACTGCACTCTTCTCAAGGCTTCTTTTTTAAACAACAACAACCACAAAACTTTGTAAATTAACTATCAAAGAAATATGTCAGACTTTCACTTTGGAGGGAAGGGTGATTTTTTGTTTTGTTTTGTTTTGTTTTTTATGTTACCCCAATGGTCCATAATGAGAACTCCTGGATGGTGCCTCAGTCCAGTTAACTAGCAGCATTATCCTCATGTTACAGACAGGGAACATAAAATAAGAGAACCTCAGATAACATCTTAAAACCAGTTCTAGCCCTAAGTTCTGGTTCAACACCTGTTTCCTACGAGTCCATTGGAGTTTAAAGCATAGAAAATGCTACACAGCAGAAGATGGATAAAGACTGAGGAAGGTAAAAATGTAATACATTAACTCCCTACACACGTGCACACTCAGTCTTTAGAAGTCTTTCATTAAGAATACACCATAAACTTTAATGGTCGCATTGGCTGCTTGTTTCATACAGCCACTTCCATGAAAGCACAAAGAGCAGTAGAGCACTGACAGATTTGATTTTTAGAGGATCAGAATGCTCAGAAAGTCTTTGCAACATTTTCTCCTGCCTTTCCATCACTGCTCGTCTAATCGGGCAGATCATCATCATCCAAAACACTGTGCTGTCATCACATTTGGCAATGTACATTCCAGCCAGCTGGTTGGAGCCTCAGGCTCTTGCTGATAGATTTACCTATAAGCAATCCAAATGTGGGTGAGGCTGCACCTGCAACCCTGAGATAGGTATACCAGGCATTAGGCCTTAATGCTGTCTCTTAATTCCCACAAATTATTCAGCACAACACAAGATGAAGGAGGACGACATCATGGCAATCCTATTCCTCCTTGGCTCTAAATGAAAGAAATGATCTTACCTAAACCAAAATAGTTGTATGTGTACATCTCCACATAACGTACAGGACACAAATCCAACCTATTACATCTGACAAACTATCAGATTGTTCTGAAATACTATCACTTTACTCTTTTTGCCAATTTCTACTTATTGTCAACTCGTCTTAGCCCCAACACTTGCACTGGATTTTGGAATATTTATGATGATTACCACCAGAAGTGAAACTCCTCTGTCAGATGACAGCTAGTAGATGACAAAAGGTTAAGGGTAAAGCCTTCCCTATTCTTTTCAAAAACGTGAATAAACTAGCAAACCCACCAAGAGAACAACAAGACCTAGGAATACACATTTCCAAATTGCTATTTAAATGCATGATATATATTTTCTTCCAAAATAAGCTAGAGAATAGTCTTATTTACAGTATTTTTCATGCCAATATTTGTTGTAATAAATGGAATAAAAGTTTAGAAACAGACCAATGTCAGACAAATTGGAAAAAGAAAAGTAACAACTAAGTAAGTCTTAATTCCATAAAAGACAAAGAAAGGGAGCCTTTACTAACTGCTGAAAGCTAGTAAAAGGCGATTTTACCTATTGACACAGATTAATAACTGTTTGAATTAAATACATTGCCAACCCTGTATTCCTGTGTATTCCTGCATTGGAAAAAACAACAAAAACCTATGCCATATTCCAGAATCCAGTATGTAATGCATAGCAATAGCAATGCTCTAGCTGATTAGAATGTGGGGCACTCATTCTGCCTCCAGTGGGCTTAGAGACAAACCCTGGGCTGTGTTTTGGTATTTTGGAGCTGATCCTGGAAGACATTCACCATTGCACCCCGAGCATCAAGTTCAGCACATAACCTCACACCCAGTCTGCCTATTTACTTCAATCAAACCGGACCGTACTTCGCTTAACTGGGGCCGCATTGGCCACACTTTGATTAGTCAGAGGAATTTAACTAGACACAAGCAAAATTCTCTACATTTTATTTCTGTAAAATCAAAGTGCTTGTTGTAGAGCCTTCACATTTTTAAGTTTGTTCTGGCCTTAAATACATACTAGTGTGTATTTTCATTCTCCATCAGTGGTCTCTAACTCCATTATTCAAGATTATTGAGAGTAACTACACAAGGGGTAAAAGATACATTGATTCGATGATGACACCGTAAAACAAAGAAGAAATTATAGCACCCTCTGCTGTCATTTTATGTGATTACTTTGAGGATCTCTGTATTAAACTCAGCAGTTTTATATTGGCTTTAGAAAAGCAAACAGAATATTTGGTTCAATATTTTTATTCATGTTAGAAAAACTGTGACTGCCTTGTGATTTATTTCTCTTTTATTGTTTTGTGAATGTGCACTATTTCACTATCCAGATTAGTCTATCATTTGGGATCTAAATAGAACAGCAATTTTAAATCCATGCCATCTGCTTATGTGAGATAAGATTCACCTTTCAAAATATACCAATTCTTTCAATAAGTATGTTTTTTCTCACATACACACTGAATTTCAACCTGCATTTTTTAAAACCCAATCTCTGACTGACAACCTGAAGAGCTAGACAACTTTAATCCTCACTTCTTTAATTCATATAGCTAACATCGGTAAGCTGCACAATACGAGTTTAGATTACCTCTCCCTTTTCCCTGTTGCAGACAAATCCAATTCTGAGTCTGATTTTCCAAAGACATGTTTTTTGGGTTGTCTATAGAAGCCTGAAGGGATTTAATTCCAGGATTAGGGACTGAAATACAATTTACATCGGATGAATACTCATTCTGTCTGTCTCTCTCATTCTGTTTTCCTTTCTGGGGTGGACATATATTTGTGGTTCTAGGGTAAATAAATTGAAAATAAAATGACATATACGGAAACTCTTCCTTTATGCTTTTATGGGGATGTATTTTTTTGCTGTAGAACTCATCTGATAGATCTCAGTTTGTTTTTCCTTTAATTCATTCACATGTGTGAACAGAGGGAAATATATTGGGTTTATATTACTGAGATCTGCACAAAGCATCTGTGTCTCCAGACCGTGGGATACTGTAAAGTGAGCTCTGGACCTTTACCAAGAAAGTCCTTTTCTTTAGGAAATTTGTGCAGTGCATTGAGCCAAAAACGGATCGAGTCTTCCTGTATATTTAATGTCTCTTTCATTAAATGGATTTCAGAGTTCAATTTCAGGTTTTTCAGCTATTGCTCTCCCTTTTTAGAGGACATTTGGTATTGACCTCTTTTTTTTTTTTTTTGCTTTTGCTTTTTTTTTTTTTTCATGTTCAGTATCAACATTTAAATTGAAGTTTGAGGGGAGATTCTCCTGTATTCATTACAACAAACTGCTCTGCTTGTTTTGGTTTTAAAACACTGGGTATCAGTACTCTCATTCAGTACTCTGAATGAATCCTTCAACAAAAGTGATTTTAAGTATTAAGTACTGATCATATACTTGAAACAGAACAGTGACATGCTTTAATGGTGGACTTGGCTGTTCTAAATTAAAGGTTGGACTAGATGATCTTAGACACCTTTTCCAGCTTAAATGATTCCATGATTCTAACAGAACAGAACGAATTATCCCAGTGTTGCTTTTGCTTTGTGGTGTTGTTGCTCAGATTTGTTAACATGCAACACCAGTGGTTAAAACAGGAAAACCGATGGGAGTCAACTGGAGAGAACCAACTAGGTTCTCAGTGGGCATCAGCTGGCGCACGGAAGTCTCTACAGCTCTGCAGCATCATGGCAGGCTGGCTCCCAGGTGAGGGCACGCGACAGCCCTGCCTTGGCCTCCCTGTGCTGCACTGTGGACCAACAGTAAGAGCAGCAGGATCAGGGCCCGGGAACAACAAAGGCAAATCAAAGAAATTCTGGGGAAATTTCTGTACACAGCTCTCCCTGTTCTCTGTTGCTAACATCCACCTCTATACAAGTCTCTGTGCTATCACACCTGTCTATGACCACTAGATGGTAGCAAAAAGGCGTTATTGGGAGAGGGAGGGTTTCCTGTGCCAGGTGAACGGTCCCTTCTCCAGCAGCACACCCGGCTATCCGCAAAGCAGACGTGCAGTCAAGCTGCTGCTGCTGGTGACTAGGTGGAGGAGCAGCCCCGAGGAGCTTCACTTGTGGTCCCGGACTAGGCACTTGCTAAGACTAAATGCCTCTCAAACTTCAGGAAGGCGAGTTTTAGCAAAGGTTTTGCTTTTTCAGAATTACAAAACAGGGAGAAGGGCATGCTTAGGGACTTTCTCATTGAAAGCATCACCAGAACTTGCAGAGTTATTCTCTGGTGCCGTGTTCCTCCAGCAGTACTGTCCAACACACCAGTTGTCAAATGTGTGGAGGTTTCCATGGTCAGCTCATTTCTCCAGGGTCCTCTACATATGGTAAGGCCATACCTAGGGAAAGCCCTAGAGAAGGCCGAAGAGGAAAGTAAAATAAAAGCAATTCACGGTGTTCTGATGGCATCATTACTTCATTTTAGAAATGAATAATTAATAAATTAACTGAACTATCTGGTAAGATAAAAGTGCAGGCAAAAGCTTAAAGATCCAAATAATGACCTCCTTCTGCTCCACATATGTACTACTGCTAGCACTAGAGCTTAGTAAAGAAAAAAAAAACTTTTGAAACTTCTCATTCCGTAGAAGTTTTCCACATGGGGACAAACTCAGTATTTTTGAAATGGAAGGTGTGTGTTGTGGTGTGTGTTTTTTTTTTTGGGGGGGGGAAACAAACAAACAGAGAAAAAGAATTGCCTCAAACTAAGTGGGGCATTTGCATGGGAACTAAAATATAGAACAATAAAATAAAATAAAATAAAATAAAATAAAATAAAATAAAATAAAATAAAATAAAATAAAATAAAATAAAATAAAATAAAATAAAATAAAATAAAATAAAAATAAAAATAAAATAAAACAAGAAAAATCTCCCACTCCAATCACAGTCCTGCTTGATTCAGGGCAGGTGTTGATTTCAATGGGCAACTTTACCAGAGACACTGACCTCTGCATCAGTGCTACTGGGTCACATCATGGCACATAATAAAGCAGTCTCTATACCCAGGCTCTGCTTATTTGCAGGTCTCCCTCAGCTTACTGATCTAAATTACCAGGCTACTGGAAACTTCTTCTGTTGAAACATTCTTGCAAGAAATTTGGATTCCAAAAAAGTGTCTTTTATTTGGAAAATTGCTTCAGGAACTCCTGACCACCTCTGTTCAATGGAGCAGGAAGGTCATGATTTCAGAGGAAAAAAGGCAAAGCTCAGCAAACTGCCTGACCTCCTCTTGTGCACACACAACATCCCAGCTCCTGCTGGAGTCCAGCTGAAAGGGTGGCAGCATGACTGCGCACTCATTTGGTACCAACCAAGAGGCACTGGGAAGGATGCAATTTGCTGTTGTTTTTTTTCCAGTCCCTCCCTGTTTAATCCTCACCAGACTGCAATTTAGTTGAGTTCTTATTGTTCCACAACAAAAAAAGCAGAGCAAGGAAAGAAAAACACACACATACACACACACGCATACAAAAAAAAAAATAACTCTTTATTAAAGTGAATTGTTTCAAGAGCAAAAATTTGGAAAATGTCTTAAGTCAGACAGGACCAACTATATTAGATCTTCATTCTGGCATTACTGCAGGTTTGATTCACAGGCAAGGTACACATTCTTCCTGATATTAGCAACATCCTAGAGGTAGTACTTTCACAAGGATAAATTGTTCAGCAATTTCTTCAATATATTAATCACAGACAAACTTTCTTGAATGTTGGGCAGTCTTGGACTTCTGCTATTTATCTTTTTATTTTTATTATTATTTTTTAACAGACAATAAAAAAAAAATCCCTGGTTTATTTGCCCATTACTTAGCTTCATATCCTTTTCATATGACAAGTGTACCTCAGGACCCAATCCCTGTGGCACTTCCATTTCCTCATATAAATTGTTATTTGTCATAGTTCCTGCATTTAAGTTATAGCCCAGTCTTGTTCCATTTTTAGATTTCACCATAAAAGGATGCTTTAAATCAAGGTGAACACATTTCTGTAACTGTAGTGGACTTCACAAAGGCTTTTCCTGGTGTCAGATCTTCCCTAGTCTCTTGACAAATACTGTTGCTTTTTGTAGATGAAAGTTTTCCCACTAACAGGATATGTAGCCTTTCACCTCTAAGATGCTGTTTTGAATCCTGCCCTTCTCAGTTGCCAAACAAGTGTCAAAGAGCAGCAATTTAGATTACAAGAGCTGAAGGATCTTGATCTATTTTCCAGGGAAAAGATGTTTGCAAAACATGGAAGAAATGAATTTGTCCCCTTTCGTTGGAGACTGACCTTGCTAACCAAAGAATTAACAGTCAGAAACTAAAAGAAGACTGGTTAAGTTATGAACTAAAGTGAACAGTCAGTAAGTCGTGCAGTGAAGGGGCTTACAGATTTAGCAGAACCTTTTCTAACTTTTAAAACTTAAGAGAGTTAAAATAACATCTATCCTTCTAGGAAAAAAAGCTAAGGGATATATGGTCAGGGAAAGGGGCCTGAGTCCAGAGACCAGAAGCATGCACTGCACCGACTATGCTAGCAGAAGCTTTGATACCTGCTTTTTCACCCTAACCAGCAAGAAGGGGCTTGAAACTGTCACTTCTGACTTCCAAACTGTTTGCTGCCATGCTGATGCCTACCTATCAGTGTTCTCTCCAAATCAGGGTTGGCATACAAGCAGAAGAAAAGGTTCCCTTTCTGCATGCCTGTATCACAACTGTCCCATTGCTAAACAGAGATTCCTGTTCTTCATGGATGATGGTCCAGGAGCAGCAGTAGCAATAAACTCTCTTGCTCTGTATAATTGCATTAACCTTGCTCAATCTATGACTGTGAGCTTGGAAACCCCAGCTGACCTCCTATTTTTTCCCATTGGATGGACAAATTTTTATTCACAAATGTAACATAGCCTTGTTTATTGGATTCCCAGGGATTTGGGGTGAGCACAGAGTCTAGACAAACAGGCATGATGGTCCTGAGTGTAAAATGCAACATTTTTTGGGCACACTGTGCTGCCTGAGTAGGAGCAAGCAAACATCCTAAACAAAAGGGAGACCATAAGGAAAAGAAGGAGGACAATTAAAGTTTAATCCAAAGGTTTTGCACACAGAAAGAATTAAAAACAAAAAGAAAACCCATACACCATGAATGGAGGCTGGTAAGAGAGAGCTGCTCTTTGCACGTGACCTGTACTGTGCTGGGGCAATGCAGACAATGCAGCTGGCTTTTGACAGTCCTCCTGTTACTGCTTGCAATCTCTACCTATTTTGGGGTGTAACAGAGGATGCCAGCTCTTACGCAGACTTAGTTTTCAGTCATTTTCCATATTTTGCTCTCAAAAAAAAAAAAAAAAAAGTAATTTTGGTACTGGCAGGTTTCTCCCTTTTCTTCCTGGTGAATGGTGAGGCAAAGAAACTGCTCTGTTTCCCAGCACTATCTAGCACTGCCATGAACAACTTCCCCTTGGCTTACGCAGTCCCTCACAGACCTTTTGTTCCTGACATACTTACAAAAAAAACCTGCTTTGTCTTCACAGACAGACTTCAACACTTGTTTGTCGCATCTTTGTCGCCTTCCTGACATTTCTGGTTTTTGTGACTGTTTTTCCATCATTTTCCCATTTCTTTGGCTTTGTGATGTTGCCTTGATCCTGCTGATTTATATTCTTTACTGTATCTTTGTCTATCCCTCACCCCAACATTTAGATAACTGGCCATTTTTTGCTCATCAAATACTTCTGACTTGGCAATAAATATCTTGAAGTCCCTATTAGTTATTTAACTTTCCCCCTCTAAGCCTATGCTATTCTTTGCTGTGCTAAGTGAAGTGCATAGCCCTCCCTCAAAAGGTCAATCAAAGTCATGTTTGTGCATATCAGGACAGAATTTGGCAACAAAAGCTTCAGTTTTCCCATGTTTTACTTTGCGGAAACTTAAAAATAGAAATGTAAAAAGAAGTGAAGATTTTGCCCAAGTCACATTCCTAACCATATCAGGGATGTTTATTACTGTATGGATGTGCATATTCTCTTGTATTCACTATCCTGAAAGCTCTAGCTAGGTATTTCTCACAGGAGCAGGACGCATGAAGTCAGTGAGCATTTTCCTGAGTTCTGAGCATTCAGTTAGCTGAAAACCTGAGCTTGGTTGCCTTGAAAATATTTGGAAGCTAAAGGGAACAATATGTATTTGGGTAGATACTTGTATATACACAGAGTAATTTTACTATAGAACAGAGTTGAACTGAGAGCTCCAGTCCCTTGTTCTGTATTCCAGAAACAGCTTACTGTGGGACACTTGAAACACTGGAAGTGTAGAAGATTGCTATTCTAACACGAAGGACTGTAAGATCTTGAATTGAAAGATCCTATAAAAAGACAACAGGTGATTGATTAGTACTATGTTATCCTACTGCTACTGGGTTTAATGCAAGGAACAGATATAGTAGAAACCAAGATCTTGAATGTAGCTTTAGACAAGTAAATGTTTGGAGCTGCCATTCAGTCCAAACTTTCCTTCCTCTACTCACAAAAAATGTGGTATCTACAGTATTTTAAGACTGCTGGTGTTCTGTTCTAGAAAATTTTCCCATTGAACAAGGTCAGCTACTTCGTCTCTTAAAGCAACCTTAGCTGCTGCTGCAAAGGTTAGTCTTTAAATGAGAGAGCTGTTATCAGCTTTGAGCACATAAAAATAGTAATAACTTCTACTGCCTAGTCATAAACAAAAAAGTACAGGATGAAACGGTTGCTCACCATGCAAACATATATATTGGCATCCTAAACTGTGCCTAAAAAATTAACCTGCTGGATAGAACAAGATGTCCACAGGAGACAGGAGGATATTCACTGAAGAGGGACAAGCAAGTCTTGAAATTCATCTTCAGGGGAAATTGTTTGATTTTCTTATTTTTAATTACCGCTGCATCAAGTAGATAAATTTTCCATTCTAAGCAACATAACATCCATTGTTTTGCTTTTTACTCTAAAACAAAACAAAACAAAACAGTAAGTGTCTTGCCTGAATTGCTTAGGAAATTAAATACGTCATAGATACAATACCACCTGCAATTTTTTTCAATACTGGATGCCGTTTTATTTAGCAGAACAGCGGTTAGGGCAAATAATTAAGGCCAAGAGGATATGAGAGCCTTAACAGTTGGTTAAGAAAATGTTGTAAGATCAACAAGATAGACCTCAGGCTGCTGGATTAATTGGGTCCCATTGGAGAGTTTCTTACTCCATATCCAGTAATCACATACCATCTGAAGGCAAACCTTTATTTTTGTGCTCTGGGCCATGGAAAAATAAAAAGTTTGCAATATTTTTTGTATTACTTTACCTGCAGATGTGCTTTGCTGAGGTCACATACATGAATCTCAGTAATTTTTCATCAACATTCTGCCCAGGAGTCTGTACTCCTTTATACAACACCGACAGCTCCCAAACTGGTTACTTACTGGGCACATACACAGGCTAACCTTCTCAGATAAAAGATTTCCTGTTTTGTTCACTTTCTTGCTCTACTTTTACAAATGGTCTGTTTTAAATTGCCAGCATTGAAACGTGGAACATAGCTGAAACAAACAGAGATATAAAAAACAGGCTAATGATAAAGAAGGCCTCCTCCTACAGTCACTGCAATGTCTGTAGGTGCAGCCTACGTGGGAACTGCCCAGTGCCCTGACAAGAGAAATACATTGTTTTCGAGAAGAGTTTATACTTGCTGGAGCATGCATTACACAGGCATTTCTTCCTATCCAGATTTTAGTAAATGTTTCCAACAAACCACACTACTGCAAAAGAATACAGATTAATTTTAAACAATGCACAGTATCTTGTTATATCATGCACATTTTTAAAAAAAAAAAGTTAAAAAACATATTAATAGTTTTTTCAAGGCCACGATGATACTCTCTCACATGATCCACATTTTCAATTATTGCATTTCATACAGAGTTTAGTAATTTCTGTAAAATTCATTTTAAAGTCTCATTAAAGCACACTCAGACTTTGCTAATAAGAAGTATTTTGTCTGTTAGTAGAAGTGTAGTGTTTTTTGCACCTGCAGTAATGACAAACGATATGGGAGTGTACCGAAGCCTGGATGAAATTGTTCTTATCTCCTGCTACCATGGTTTATATTTAGAAACACACACACACAAAAATCATGATCAGGGCCATTGTTATAATTCTGAACTGTGCTCTGCATGTTTGAACATGTGTTCAAAGCCCAAGTTTACCTAAAAGAAGCAGTCAACCAAAGATCAAACATTCCCTTACAGGGAACGTGAAGCACCGAGAACTTTGGACTCGGTGAGTTTGTTTCTGCTGCGTTGCTTGGTGTGCCACCTCCCCAGCGCGAGTGAAGGAGAGAATGGTGAGAGGGTTTTTCAGGTGACTCCTGGTGGTCTGAGCAAGTGGAAGGGGCAGAGAGGAGGTACAAGGAGGTGGGTCTAGATGTCTCTTGTCCCTGAGTCATCTCTGAGTCCTGCTTGTGTCTAAGTGCGAAGGGTGGATGAGGAGGAACAAGTATTTCCCATTGGTAATCACAGTCTGTCCTAAGCCAAAGGTCCCCATTAAATCCTTCCATTTCAAATTCTTAGTTGTGACCTCAAAACCCACCCTAGAACCTTTTACCACCACCTTCTCGCTCTCCCCCACATACAGAGTCCTCTGTCCTGCTCCCAGATTCTCTTCCAGCTAACCCCACCCCATACACACACTTGCCCTTATCTGCAGCTCCCCTTCCACTTATGTCCCTGCCTCTCAGAACACAAAACACACTGCACCTTTTTCATTCTTCCTGCTCAGCTTCGGTGATGTCCCCATCTCTGCCATGCTCTTCCCCAGTAGCTGGGTGGTCAGCCAAAGCCTCTCCCTTTCTTGGCTGACCTTGCAGGAGAAAAGGAAGGGATCAGATCTCCTCCTTTAGCCATGATTTCAAAATCTGAGCCTGCACTTATCAGACGTCAATGAAGATAAAACAGTATTCAAAAGAAAACACTAGGGTGAGGAAGAGGATGTAGGGGTAGTCATATTTATCAAGAAAGGTATTTGCAGTACAGGTCTCTGCCCTAATATATTACAGGAGTGGAGGGTGGATAAGGGAATTCACCTAGAGGAAGAAGAAGGGCAGAAAACTTCAGAGGTCAGAGGTCTCCTAAGACAGTCCCTGGAACAACTGAAGGGCACCAGAGCAGAACTTACCTTTCTCCTCAGAACTGCATTACACCTGTGATCTCCTTCACATCTAGAGAAGCACAGCCCAAGCTGTCCCACAAGTGGCACATTTGAGCTCCATCTCTAGATAGAAAGAAATGGGGCCCTAGACCCCCAAGTTCTTGGGAACAGAATGAAGCAAGCCATCAGAGACCTAATTGAACCAACAGGGAAAAATTCCTGGTTTGGATTTTGAGAATATTGCAAAACAGGCAATAAAATTTTCCCCAGAGCTATGTATGAACAACTGTACTGCAGCAGCACAGTGTTATTTGCAGGACATTAGGATATTATGATAGATAGTAACAGGAAAATTCTTTCACATATATTGTTGCAAAATGGCACTGAGCACAAATATATCCTTGAACATTTTTCCACCACTGACAGTGACTAATCCTGTGCAGTTTTAGCCAAAATTTCTCAGAATACCAGGCAGTGCAGAAGAGCAAAGCAGAGGGACCATTGCACAAATTACTGGGTGGCTGTTACCAAGGACAGTCTCTTTGCTGCTTGAACAGAATTTCTTGACAATGTAAAAGTCTTCCCTTAGAGAATACAGAAGCTATTCAGGATGGCTGAAGAAGTGTTGGTTTTGCTGACAACAGCCATCCAACTTGTGGAGGAAGAACAAAACAACTCCCTTATCAAAATATTGTAAAGAGCACTACTTTAACACATACGTCAACTTAGATGTTGCAAACATTGCATCTTTGGGCACTGGAGTGCTGCTGAATTTTGTTTTTTGTGTAAACTGATCATTTTTCTCCATTATTCCTGAATATCTGAATCTTCCTCCTGGTTCCCTGCTTCCCTGTTCTGCTGAAGAAAGCAAACGCAGGATGCAAAGCAAAATGTCAATATCTGAATACGGTAGCCCTTTGGAAAATTTCAAGTGCCTATTCAAATCCAGGGATTGCTAACCCTTCTCACAAAGCTTTATCAGAGTTTGCAATGAAAACAGCAGCAATAAAGATAAACATTATCAGCACTGTAATTCATCTTTCTTAAACATATTGTTTGCAGTGCGCATAATGCGTGCATACAAACTACTGTGTATGTAGCGTGTACCATGCATGCTACCATTTTGGAAGGTATCAGAGAGCTGGGACTGGCAGGTTTGTGCAGTTACATAACTCCTTCAGATAAAGAAAATGCAAAATGTTTAACAGGGCCCTTTGTAAGCACAACATTTCTAAGTAGAAACAATCTCGCATAATGTACGTGTTTCTTGCGTTGCAAACCTGCTACACACCATGCCCAAATGGAGCTGTGAACCGGGTAGAGCTACTGTGAGCAAAAGTATCAGAAACCAAAATCTCTCAAAAACTTACATATTTACAATATTTGCAGCTAGGACATGCTCAGTCACTTCAGATTCTTTCTCATAGATGTCACATGCACAGACACTACTCTCATTATTACACATGTGATTTACAAATTCCTCTGCTGGTATTACTGAAATATCGGTTTTAAAACAACAAAAAAAATTTCCTTTCCATGCCAAAGGAAACAGGAATTTTAACATCTTAAGCCTTCCCTAGAGTGGGCAGGATTCCCTTGGTCTGTGTGTCACTCCAGAGTGCATGTTGTGCCTGTGTGAGGGAGGGACGAGTACTCTGTTTTTTTCCACTATTTCCCAGACAGGAGCTATTTGTCCACAGACTCCAATGACAGGTCTCCTTGCTTCATGGCTGTGCTCACCATTCCCTTTCAAATCTGCTAGGTGGGGTGGTGTTGTACAGAAACCTAAGCAATTTCTTCTGCACGGACTTTTGTGGCAAAGAGCAGCCTTGAAAGGAGGAGGCCCGACAGGGGGAGGCTACAGTTTTCCCACAGTTTTCATTCTCCTTTAAGAATCCTTCTTCTTCCTTTGAGGAAAATGTTCCTCCTCATCTGCTCACCTATCCATGTATTCTCTGGTTTCCTTGTGTCACCGAAATCTGTGTGTGGGCTGCTTCTCATGAAGGCGTGAGTCTGACTCAGAATATGCTGGGGGGGCCTTCTACTCTTGGCACTTGGCTCCTCTTGCCCCAGGTTTGTCTCCCATCACACGATGCCATGCTTGGCTGCCAAGTATTTCGCTTAGGTAACACTTGGCATTTCCAGCCCCAGGGCCTCAGCACTGATGCAATTTCCAAAATTATTTTTGAAAAAGCCACAAATATTTTGAATTCCTAGCAACTGAGAAACCCCAAAAGCAACATTCTTCTGCCAGGAAGCAAAGAAGAAAGGCTACAATGGGGAGAAGAATGATAGATTGAGAACTCTCCTTCTGCTCCTTCCTTCTCTTTAAACTTGCTGGTCATGTAAGGCCAGGGGAGAGGGGAGAAAGAGATGGATGAAAAACTTAGGTGGGAGGAAATCTATTCTGGAGTCATCTCTCCAGGATTAGAGATGGAAAAGATCATAGAAAGCAATGGCTGCGTCTTTCCCTCCTCTAGCTTTCCATCTCCATAAAACCCATATATCAACACAGGTGAGAAACAGATGTTATTTATTTCCCCTTTTCTTCTTTCATTAAAAATAAACAAGCAGCGTCATAGTTAATGGTAAGTGCTGCTAAGTTCATGGAGCGAACAGTTTTCTTTTCCTATCTTGCCCATAGCTTAATTATGAACTTAAGCTGCCTTCAGGCTACAAAGGGCAAGAAAGCAGGGAATACATACAGCCAGAAATGCAGTCAGTGTTTGATGTCCCTGAGCTAAACATTAAAAAATAAAAATAAAGAGAAGTGGATAATAAAAGCGATATGTAAACTGCAGAGCTTGGATTTAAGGGGAGGACAGGGGAGGGAAGCAATAAAACAGGTCTGAAGACAGGTGAGAAACATGCAACGCAGAGGACTTTCATATTCAGCAGTCATGCTAGAAAGTTGTTTCTGTGAAGGCTGTTGGTGAATAATCTTCAAAGTAGTCACAGATGGGAAAAAAAAAAAAAAAAGAATGAGCTGTGGTTACTATTCCAGCTATGCCAGCGCTGAGCAAGCAAGGCAGGACAAAAATCAAGTCCCCCAAGGAAAGAAAAAGGAGGATGACAGAGAAACCAGAAACCCTGTGGAAGCACAGAAGAGCCAGGTGAAGTGTTGTATCCCTGCTGTCCTCCAAAACACAAGGGTAGCCACGGAGCATGTGGTACTCTGAAAGCCAAAGCTGAGTATTTGTCTGTCAGGGAGGTGAAAGCAGGCTGGATAACGATGCTAGCACAAAGCCAATGTGTGGCAGTGCCATAAGTAGTCATGGTACAGCTCCATAGCCACAGAGACCAGGGTCCAATTCCTGATGCTGAAGGAAGGAGAGGACAGCTTTCTGCCTGGGCTAGTCCATGGTAGAAGAGGACGGAGTCTGCAGATTTGGAGCTTTACTGCAAATCAAAACTAGGCCCCCAAATGTTTCCCTTGAGCTTGATCCACATTTTTCTATGGCCCAAAGTGAATTAGACGTCCTGATCTTGGTATCACAGCTAAACACTGGAGATCAAGGAGCTGATCAAAGTTCAGTGAGCACCAGGGAATTGAAATGGCTTGATCTTTGGATACTATAAAAAACAGGTGACTGTACTGTATTTATAAGGAATAAGAGGCACACACAAACTGATGTCGCGGATCATATAAGGTCACTATTATTTACAGAAGCCATAAAACATAGTTGATACTATAGATATGCTAAAAATGGTTAGGAATGCAAAATTAATAATTATAAACACTGATAACACATGGAGAGCTCGCTTTTCAAAAGTTAGGCAGGCAGGTAGTCAGGCCAATCTCTAGGACAACTCCAGGGAATATCTCCCATAGTTTAGCACTAAAAGAATAAGGTACCCCAATATCAGACTGCTGCTAGAAATATAGTGCTTCAAGAAAACTGTAGATACTGAAGAAAGAGGACCTACAGACTGCAGGCTCTGAAAATGTCCAGCTGACACAGAGTTTAAAAAAAAAGATACCCTAATTTTAACCAGCTTGTAGAACTGAGAGAGCTGTCTTCCTGATCTAGGCTTTTTCCTATATCACCTAGTGAAATCCCCTTGTTAATCACCACATGACATTTATGAAATAACTATTTGATGAACACTCTCTATAGGAAGGATACTATTTTGACAGAAATAATAATAATAAATTAAAAAAAAAACACAAACAACAACAACATAAAATAATATTTAAGTTTAGGTTCTGGTGTTCAGATTGCAGGCACTAATATTTGCACATGCATCCCAAAACCTAAGTTGTATACAGGAAGGGTCCTTAGGCAACACCAGGAAAAAAAAAAAAAAAAGGAAACTCATGGCTCAGCACCTCATCAACTCTGATAGGTGATATACATTTAAAACTAAGACTGAGAAAGAAGGAAAAAAAAAAAAAAAAACTTTCCGTGCTGTTAGAAGAATATACCTTGTTGGTATAGAATAACCCTTCATTTTTAAACAGGAACCAAAGAAGACTATTCAAGCCCCACTGCACATTGACGGTTTAGGAAATAAAACCAAAAACACTACTGTGAAACAAGATGGAGATAATACGTACTCCTTTCTTTGATTTTGAAACCATCAGTACAGATGATCAGATTATGAGTGGGATGAATTAGCTCGGAAAAAAGGAAAACCATAATGTAAAAAGTGCATAAAGTAAAGCGTACTAATTCATGGTCAAACCACAACATGTCATTAATCTAACGATATCCTTATCATACCACTAATCGCAATGCCTTATTTCATTCAATCAAAATATAATATTTTTCCTGTCTGAAAGCTGACTATTGAGATTGTTATAATAGCTGTTGTGATCTACATGTATTTTTATTAAAATTTTTTATTTTTTTTTGGTCAGAATACCAAGTCTCATCTCTATGAAGGATCTGACCACTAGTTGGCAGTGTTACTTCACTCAAATAAATAGCCTTTGAACACGTTCAGCTTCAAAAATAGAGCTCTGCTTTTTTGAGCTGTAGGTTTCATTCAGTAAAATCTGGGAAAGCTGGAGATGGAAACGTTGAGGAAAAAGTAATAAATGATTGGAAAATTATTTGCCTCTCTCCATCCCATAGTTCTCTTTCATCAATTTTTTAGTTCTGCCTAGAATTCTGAAAAAAATAATAAAAATAATAATAAATTAATAATAATAATAATAATAATAATAATAATAATAATAATAATAATAATAATAAATGAACAACAACAACAAAAAACATAGCCATAGCCACATGCACTTAAGCATATATCCACACAGTGAATGTCAAGCCAGTGGTATTCTCAGGTCGTCAGGCTTAAATAGCAGAAACAACTGTTAACTGCAAACATGAAATAAAAGTACGTTATAGCACAGTGAGCTGCTACTTCTAACACAAACTTTAAGGCAATGCTTTATATTCTGACTACCAGCTATGAACTGGTGATGACACAGCACGTGACACTTTTTGGGGATGGGGTGGTTTTTCTGTCATTTTTAGAATTAAAGGAGAGATTTGTTCCTCATCTTCCTGCAAAGAATGGGGTGCTACATTTGGGGGTTGGAGTGCCAGCAGGCCCTTTGGGCAGAGTCTGCCTGTTCTCACTCCAAAAGGCTGCTCAGCCCCGACTGCTCACATGAGAGCTCATTAAAATAACGATTCCGTTAGGTCTGAGGCTGCATTAACACACACTGCCCACGATGTCAGATGCTTCCTGGCTGTGCTGCCCTTAGCTCTGCCTTGCAGGGCTGGCGAGCATCCCTGGGATTCAGCAGCACAAATTGCTTCAGGTATTCCCTGCAGACAGGCAGGTGGGAATGAGAACAGTTTGTCTCTCTGCTCTGAGTGGGAGATGGAGAGGGGACTTTCACCTTTTGGAATATAACTTCTAGGGCTGACACTGAAATAGTTAATGTTTTGCTTTACCTGTAAATCAGGTTTCCTTTCAAGCAAAGTTACCATTTCAGTGATCTAGAAGCAACCTTTTATAGATATCCACTTCTCAAAGGAAAAATGAACACAACCTGAAAGAGCTGTTTTAGAACAATAAGAAAGATGTAATCTCTATAATATTGCAAATCCTGGCTCATACACAAAGCCCGCAGACTGACACTAGCACATTAACTACAGTGACTCATAGAAGATTCTCAAATTAAATCCTCATCTACACTACTGACACACTTCATGGCCTTAGGTATGTCTCATCAACACTCCTGAGCTCTAAAATACACATAACACTCGCTGAGCATTAGGAAGATTAATTCATTAGTAACTGCAAAGTGCTAAGTAAATGTTTACAACAATTAAGAACCAAGTAGGATGCTTTCATCACCAAAACAAAAGGAAATTTAAAATGCTAGCAACACCAATGTGAATGGTCGAAAATAAAATTAAAGCAAAACTCTCTTCCCTTCTAATGATCCCTAAAGACTTATTTGAAAGCCAGAACAACAACAAAAAACAGTCAACCAGCCAGACTGTGGTTTTGAGTAACTTGACATCACCTCTTGAAGTAAGCACTGTAGGCTGATACACAAGAAAATTAAAATAGTTAAAATTAAAATTAAATCACTCAGTAGGTTATTCTGTGCCACAAGGCAATGCACAGATGATCACAGAAATTGTATTAAACAACTGCCAAATTTCTCACTATCAAATATCTTAGTTTTTTTTTTTTCTTTTGAAAATGCTGTACATTAGAAACACTCGATGGGTTGGAGTTAGCAGATGTGATGCTGCTTAAAACACCCATGCATATGCATGTAATCTCACTCATCTCAGTGAGAAGCAACTGAACTGTGCATGGTGTCCCCCAGTTTACAACACAGGCTGGAGACTGATATCCAATGTACTCATTATCAAAATCTATATAAATTCTGTCCAAAGTATTTAGCGTTAAAAGCTTCCATCCTTTGAAGATAAACAGGTTAACAAGCTTTAAAATCATTAATGAAGTAAGGCTTGAAGAATATCCTTCTGTGCAGCATAAACATTGGCTCAGCTAATATCTCATGCCATCAACAAGGAAAGATCACTAGCAGACCCAGGCCAAGATGCTGTGGGAAATAAGTGGAAGGCAACAACAGCTGGAAATATTTGGCTTGTACAATAACGTTTTGAAACCCTTTGGATACTAGGTTTCCAAGCTTTTTAAATATATATATATATATCATTAACATTTGCATGAGAAACAAGGTCAACAGCACCCAGGCATGCTAGGACATTATTATCTGCCATGAGATGGCAGGCACGAACATCCCTCTCCTTCCTCCTTGTCCCCCTCCAGCTATCTATTTGCAGAATGCATGAAGCAGCACATCTTCAAAGTTAAGGTTATATATCTGGCTAGGAATAGATATCAGACTCTGTATTACACTTGGTGAAAGTGAAAAAAGTGAAATGGCAAACACTTGTGTATTGCAATACAGGAGCCCCAGGCACGGCAGGGATCTGGCTGTATTTGCTCCACAAACGTAAACAGAAAAGATGATTCCTGTCCTAAAAAAAATGACAAATATTTTCCTGTCTGCCCTAAAATAGTTAAACCCAAACTAAACATAGACAAATCACCCTCTCTAATGGTGATTATAGCCTTGCTGGGTTCTCTGCACAATAACAACAGTTTGACTGTATGAAAAGTTGCAAGGAAAAGTACAGCAGCAAGACCTAGTAGTTGGCAGCAGGTTTTTGTTCCTCAGCTTAAAGCATGCAAAGCAGCTGGCTGCATAACAAGTGCTTTTAAACAACAATCTCTACAGGAAAAAAAAAAGGAATTAACTATGCACTATTGAGCAATGTAAACTGGTAGATAAAGGTATGGCTGGTGCTCTTTGAAGTTTCATAGCTATTTCACCTGGGCAAAAGTCGAAGTACAAAAGCCACAAGAGAAGAAAAGTAATCAGCTTTGTTCCTTGTGTATCCTGAGGACAGGGGTCCCTCCTGCTGTCTTCAGGCAGCTTTGCCAGAACTGGGACACAATGAGCATGTAAGGAATCCAGACAGTGCTCCTCTCCCATGGTACATTTTTATTTATTTATTTTTTTTCCACCGGAAAGGAGGAATAACTGAGGCAAAATATATTTGGATTCAATCAGTACAGCATGACAAGGACTAAGTTGTACTCCAGGCCTTTGCATGAGTAAACAGTGATGTGTCTTGTGAAATGTTCAAAACAACAAAATAAATAGCCTTTAAAGACACAAGCTGTCTGTATAAACAGAGGGTGGGGGAGCACTACTGGGTGACTAGCACCTTTTGAGGGAAAAAGAAACCAGCATTTCTCCCTCTTAGCAGGAGTGGAGAACTGGGCCACATGTCCTGCAGTGAGACTTGCTGCAATCCCAGGACAGCACTCAACAGACGTCCAGTTACTGACTTCCACACACTACCTGCCTGATATTTGTAACCAAAGCCTCGAGCACCAGCTCAGCTGTAGCCCGCAGACAGCCAAAGAAAGACTGAAGGCACCACTGATGTGCTAGATCCCTGCAATATGCAAGAAATCCCTTAAACAGAGTTTGTGAAACCATTTGAGGGGAACAAATCTCTGCTGATCCCTACAAGAAAGGGGCAGCAGTCTTAGCATGGGATTACCAAAAATAAATACAGTGCAAGCAGTGATCTGGTTTCCTTTTGAACCTAGCAGAGCCACATGGATTCTTATCTCCAGGAATTCTCCAAATCAGTTACACAATCCCTTCCATAGGCATATTGTGCTCGATCTTCCAGCAATTTGAGCTCCTTCTTCCTCTGGTCCTGCTTGGAACACCTCTCTGGAAGTCTTTAGGAACCTTCCAGTTTCTAGCCTAAATGTATTCATGACCAGATAATGAACACTTGATCTAGGGTTCATATTATCCTCTCATACAGGATTTTTCCCTCCAATCCATTTACAAATACTTGCCTTATCCTCTTTTAAGTTTCTGCCTGCTAGGCTAAACAAATCAAGGCCTTTTTATCTCCTTGTAAGGAGTAACAGGAAAATGTTTAGTCCACTCCTTTCTTCTAAGCAGCCTGCTAATCCTCATCTACACCGGTCTGAATTCACATTAAGCTTTTGTCAAGCTAGGTGATCTCAGCTGTACATTTAAAACTTTATTGTTGCCACAAACAATGGCTTGGATAATTCCCTATCTCAACTAAAAATACCCTGCTTAGTGTGTCCTATAATCATATTAGGCTTTTCACTGCTACTTCAATTGGCAGTTTTGGGCAGAATTAACAGAATTACTCATAGTCATCTAAAATTTTGATTAAGCATCGTGTTCTCTTTCTTTTCTCCTACATTCTTGTTTGTTTCAAAGACCCAGCAGCAAGAATAAGCAAGGCAGTTCACTGCAGAAGATGGTGGCTGCACTGCTTCTGCCAGGCCACAGGGCCTGAGGTGCATTTTATATTCTGCGCCACTTTCTTAAATCAAGTGGTGGGGTTAGCGCACTTGGTGAATCGCTTATTTCACAAGATTTAGGTATTGCAGAAGTACAATACTCCCCTGAAGTAAGAGATTTAAATTTCTCAATGTTTCTACAACAGCAGATACTTGTGGTTGCATGTAAATTGAGAGGGAAAGCAGCAAAGAACTGCCAAAAAGAACTTTTGCTTCCACATAAGTAATTTATTGAACTACAGGAGAAAGTGTACACTTGCTTATAGATTTAAATAAGTAAACAAATAAATAAAATAAAAAAAAAGCAAACAGAACACTATCAAGATACTGCTAAATGCTTTGACAGTCAGCAGCCTTGAAATCATGGCACAGGTAGAAAGCTCATCCAAAGCTCTACCTCAGGTAGCAGAAGTGGGGCTTTTGCAAGCCAGAGAAACAGAGCAATGCCTTTTCTAGGCCAGCCTCACGAGTGGTCACTGAGTTTATTACAAAGTGTCCGAAAGGTGACAGGCCTCAAGAACAAGGGCATGTTTTTGCTGCTATTGAGGGAACATATTTGCTCCATCCCCAAAAACAACCCCCCACCCAGAAACAAAACAAAACAGAAAAAACAGCTTTGTGCAGTGGTATTTGGCATTGGCTATCTCCACCTGAGGTTTGGCAGGCCCGTGGTGTGATCAGGGCCAGAGGGAATAGCGTCACTGGAACTGTGCAACTGGAAAAAAACCAACAAACAGCAAAAACCAAAAGCCCCCTCTGGGAAGCCTAAGATCCCTAAGAGAAATTCTGCAAGATAATTTCAGGAATGGGTAAAATTAGATTAGCACCACTTCACGTCAGATGAAGCATTTATTTTGGTGAAGTTGTATCAGTTCGTTCTAATACAGGATTATGGTTCATGGCTTGAAAGGCTCAAGGAGAAAGCTGAAGTCCATTACCAACAGTGGTGAGGGAGGTGAAATGCAAAGCGTCTGATCTCAGAGATCTTATAATCTTTAATGAAACCCACAGGGATGTGAAGCAACAGATGGAACAAGTGCCTGATAACAGAGAAGACACGAAGAGCAGGAGAAGCAGAAAAACTGAAAGTCATAGTAATCTACAGGACTGTGAAGGTCAATGTCTAATGACATCTCTGGAAAAGAAGTTTAAAACTTCCAAATACGAAACGAGTGAAAGTTAAAAAAGAAAAAGAAAAAAAAAAAGGGCAGAAAAACACTCACTGTTATTGAAAATCGGCCTGCCAGCTGCACTGCCCACATATTTCATGGCTGCTGAATGCCACCAGAAAGCTCTCAGCCATGACTAACAGTGCAGTAGTAAGAACAAGATTAATTGCACAATTTATTTTTAGATTTTTTTTTTTTTTATATTTGCTAAGTATTCAAATATGTGAAGTTGAAGTGACACATTTCCTGCAAAACTGTTTCATTTACTTCCAACTCATATGCTCAGAGTGGTCTCAGGGAAAAGTACAACTTTTTACCCTTCAGGGAGGTCAAGGACATACCAAAAAACTATTAAAGAAAATGAACTAAAAGTTGAGAAGAGACAGAGGTAAAGTTTTAGGTTCTTCTTAAATTTGAAATACTTCCTGCTTCTAGATTGTATGGCATCACAGGGGAAAAACAGTACATAAAACCATTGCTTTCAAATGGGTTTAGACACCTAGCTCTTGATGACCTGCAGACAATTGGCTATGAGAAGTGATTTGCTGTAACTTTTGCCAGAGATTGGTTTGCTTGCAGTACAGGCTGTAGCACTACTCATCTAGGAGCCTGGGAAAGCAGAATGGTCCTGAACACCTTGCTCATTGGAGGAATGCACTAAAAATGCACCCTATTACTTCCCTGTCAATTAGCTAAAAAGAAGTGGTTTATGTTACCCTGCCCCTGAGCAGACCTTATACTACTGCTAGCTTCCTGTCTTTCTACCTTTGCATTTATTGACAGAATACTTAGGCGGAGCATTGCTGAGCACTAGAGGAAGCACTTTCTTTGCTCATAGTGCCAAGCTTTCTTCCAGCTTGCAGATGAACCCTGAGAACTCTTTCTCCTCCTGTCTTCATGCTTCAAATAAGTCTGCGTGATGCTTCTGCAGGCTTTCCTTGGCTGCTGCTATCCCAGACCTCTCCTTCTCTAGGAAGGCCAGCATTGGCTTTGGTTTTATTCAGCTTCTAATAAGCTGTCCACGCAGCTCACATCATCATTGAGCTGTATCTGAGACCTACACTTTGGACAGTGATGCTCATCATTTAGTACATTCTAGAAGAGAGCTAAATAACTTTCTGACACCTACTGTAAAAGTTTCATCTAAATCTCTCACCACTGATTTTTCCACAGACTCTATTTATACCTTCCCCCAAGTTACAGACCATTTCTGATGGCCAGCTAAAAGACAAGGCTAGGAAGGACTGTCCATTTTTAACCTTTGCTTGCTGCTGTGATTATTTTCTGCACAGGAATCAAAAGTGACAAACCCGATCTTGGGCTTGAATCTAGAGCCAAGGCAAGCTCTGTGTTCCTTTTCTTCGAAAAAGGATGATCTGCACAGAGACCAGATGCCAGAACTGCTAAGAGCAATGGAGTTAGGCAAGTCTGAATTAATCCCCCTTCCAGGCCCTCCACACCGTCAATAAAAAGCTTGGGAAACCTCAAATCCAGGCTTGATCTTTAGGTACAATATGTTTCAAGGCCACAGTGTGCAAGGTTGCAACTTAAGGTGCTTTGAATACACAACAGATTTCCCACATGGGAATTTCCTACATTATTATTTTTAATTTTCCATTTCCTAACATTCAAATACTGAAGAATACATCCAAATGTATTTGGCTTTGAAGAAAGCAGTTAAGCAAGGACTAAACTAGGAAAGAACACTTGGCTGTCTGCAGCATGGCCATTACATTAAGTCCTCTGAGAGCTGGTCTTTTGAATCCAAACACAGATTGTTTTTTTAAAGTCACTGGTGATTATCAGAGGAAAAAAAAAATAATTGTTGGGAAAAGCTTGGTTTATTCACTGACCAACATAACATTTAACTCCATCCCAAGCTCTCTTCAGCATGATACATTGCAAGATGATGGCATGTAGTGCTCTGAGGTCAGCTTCAAGGGCCAGGAAAAAACAGTCACCCAGAACTTGAGTTCAAAGGAAAGGCACAATTTGTTTTTGGAATGGAATGACTGGTGGGCACACAGCATTGGGATTAACCTCTGGCAATAGAAAGAGATTTATTTTTATATATAAACTAATTTTATGTGCATGTTTGAATAAAAATGTCTCTTCAGGCTGTTCTGTGGGTTCCAGTTTTTAGAGTAGTATTGTAAAAAAAAATCTATTCAAGAAACCCTAAAGATTTACAGATAAAACCCTAAATTAACCTTAAGCTATCTCAGAGTCTCCTATTTCTTGCCTGTGTTATCTCTAAACACCAGGCAGGATAAAAAGAAGAGGGATAAACAAAAACACAAACACAAACAAACAAAATCAGACAGAAAACTTTATCAGCACAATTTGAATGACAGCAGATCAGGACAGTTGTGGATCAAGCTGTATACACAAACTGAGGGCTCCCAGATCTTCCTCCTTTAAGCTGAGGTTGTTCCAGTTCAAAACTTCTTACAATCTCCAGTTAGATCAGAAAGATATGGCAAAGGAGCAATCTCCAACATAATGCAAACCTAAAGATAACTTGAGGTTTTGCTAGTCAAACCTGTCTTTTTTTTTTTTTTTTTTTTTTTTTTTTTCAGAAGGAACAAGCACATCAGTGTCACAGAAGTCTAAGCTTTCAGGTTAACTTCAGATGTAACCCTTCTTCACCCAAACTGAGATGTAAGCAATGAGGCTCTGGAGTAAATGTTTGGCAGCCCGGGAGAAGAAGCCATGCTCTTCTAGGCCCACAAATCTAGAAAAAAGTCCCATAGCCTTCAAAAATGCAAAAATGTTACATGGAAATGTAAACCCAGATGTTTGCCTGAATGTATCTCCATGGTAGAGTGCACTTATAAGCAGAAAACTTGATCGTCAATCGGGAGATGTTATAAACACTGCAGTAACAGGATGCTTCTGCAATTTTAGGGCCACATTTAATCGGATTTACGAACCATGTTTTACAAAATGGTCAAGGAGTGTTGAAAGGGATTCTCTTCCACTTCATGTGCCTCTGCCAGCATAACACATACTGCTGCACAACTAGGCACTGCAAAATATGGTGATAGGAAGAAGCGCTCTTACTCTGCATGAAAGGAAGGAAGGAAAACACAGGTGGATTTGCTTGGAAGTAGTATTAGAGAGGAAAAAGGATCTCCTCTCCTTGGAGTATTTCTTGTTTTTGTCTTTTTATTAGAGTGCAGTTTGTTTTAAATAGCAGAAAATGTCATTCCCAGGGTGAAGTGAAACTGAAATCCTGAAGAGTTCCTCTGATCTTGGCCCATCAGTGAAAGCAGTTTGAAATGTCTGCTTCTACTAAATGTTTTGTTTGGGTAACTTCCACTAGGGATTAAGTCTTAATGCTTTATTTCCATTAGAATGTCCTTTGAACAGGATTTTATAAAAGCTTAAACAAAATGAGAAAACACTTAGGTCAGAACTTGTTCATAGCAATGTTTCTTCAGGGCTTTAATAGCCTGGGATTGAATGAACTGTATTGTATCAGCCGACAATCAGTAAATAAGTGTCTGGGTAATTCTTTTTTTTTTCAGTTCAGTGACCCTTTCACAGCAATGCTGGCAAGAGGGCTTGGTAAGCAAGAATGCAGTGTCGTTCATTGAGAGACAACCTGAAAAGGGCACATTTGCTTGCTGGTAGGCCTACCACCGTGCATACACAGTACCTCAGAGTACAGGCATCTGAAAACAAGTGCAGCAGATATTGCAGTCTATGGGACAGGTTTTGTTCACATTTAGACAGGTCCATATCCAGGTCACGTCTATAATTTCACTGAGTTTAAAAACACAGCTAATCTTTAAACTGGATCAATAAAAGCATCGTCTGGGTGTCTGAATCCAGTAGAGAGAATCAAAAGGTGTTTTGAAGTGTTTGAAAAGAAAATCCTCCTACTTTAGCACTTCATTGACTGGATTAACAAATAAATTAACAAAAATTTAATGAAACTGTCAGTAGGGAAGTGTGAGAGAATGTCACTTTCCCTGTCTCATACACTTCGTCTTAATTCAATCTCTAGCTGCCAACTGGGGTAAGTCCTGGGGTATAATGTCTACTACCCTCCCCAAACTGCTGTTTGTATTATTTCTTATGCCTCCTCTGGTACCTTTTTTCCTTTCCATTGTAGGCTGTAAAGAAGTAAAATATGCAAATATTCCAGTGGCCACAGCAGACCTTAAAAAGCGCCTTGTACAGAACATTTCCTTGTAGGATGCTCCAGCGGTCTTTCAGCCTATGAATGAGATAGATGACCAAAGTGGTAATGTCTAAAAGGGGGAATATTGTCACAAGAAATTTTTTGCCAGAGTACACGTGCTTTCTAACAGCACTGAAGAGGTTAATCGTAATGGCATATGAGTGTGCGACTCCATGGTTACAGCCCTGAAAAGTCATCCTGCTATAAAAGCGTCTCTATATTTCTTGTAGCGGTCTAATCTTTGGAGGAAAAAAAGTTACTCCCCTGATTTGCAGTAAATTACAGCTCCAGGCAAAACTTCACCAGAAGAGAAATGTTTCTGTCCATCCACTTTTATCTATGCACAAGATACAATCAGCTGCTGTTGCAGAAAGTCTCCAGAACATCCAGTTATAATTTCAGCCAAGGTTAACTTGCAGCCCCTAGCCCCCCCGCCCCAAACCCTGGACTTGCTCTGGAGGTGCAGTGTTGCTCTGGAACATGCTGGTGATTTTCCACTCTCTATGCAATACACATACTCTCAGATGTTTCTCAGGTGTCTTAGCTACATGGCTCAGGATTTTCTAACAGCACAAACACATTTCTTCATGAAGCACCATGCTTAAAACTCTGGCGTCTGCAGAGAAAGTTGCAGGTACTCACTTCTGAAATTATCCTACTTATTTGTTCATTTTTTTTCCCAAGAAAATAAGTTATTAAGTTATTAAAATAGCTCCCCCTTCCTCCCTAGTATTGCTTTTTTCTTTATAATCTGCTGTGTTCATCTGAATTCTTAAAATCACTGCTTTTTGCTTCTGATTACATGTAGGGGGCAAAAGGAAAATATTTTACAGGACATATTTAAACAAGTGAGGACTACAGAGGTGGCTCAGTTTTGCGGTGCGGTAAGAAAGGCAACGGTAAATACATGAGAAATTTGAGACTGTTTTCTTGGGGGAAGGGAGAGGGAAAATGCCATTAAATAGAGGCTCTCACCTCCCTGTGCTTGCCCTTCTCTCCCCCAAACAGCCTTCAGCAACCTCCAGAAATGCAACCTACTCGTAAGAAAGTAAACCTAAAAGTGTCATTTCAGCTTGTCCTTTCCTTTTCCATCGCATCCTGACACCACTATTTTTTCCAGTCCTGTTTCCCTCTCTCATCCAGCGCAGCTCCTCTGCTTGACCATGAAACGTTACAAGCAGCCTCAATCTTCCTGATTGTGGGTGAAGATAGAAGAGATTAGCTCAAATACAGTGTCACATCCCCAACCTGAATGCTGTCCTAACAGTACGAGGTACTTAAATGACCTTGGTTGTCATTGTCTTTTACCTGGGCTGTTCACATTAATTCTCAGTGCCTGCAAAGCACCTCCAGAAACTCACAAGGGAGGCAGAAAGACCTGTTGGAGATGGTTCAGTGAAGTTTTTCCTCATCCTTGCAAAGGCCTTGTATCCTCTGACCCTTTTACTTCCAGCTTCCCCAAATCTTCAGTAGTGTGTTTGAACAACCAGATGTGGCCCTCTACAGTCCCCTAGTATGGATTAGGAGGGAAGGTACCTGACCTGCGTCCCAACGTTTTGCCATATTTGACTGAGGGGCTCACAGAACCTAAGCTTATCGGGAGGTCTACACATTCAGAAACATTTAACTGTTCTGAGTTCAGAGTCACAATCTTAAGACATAGTTTATTTGTTTATTAAACAGCATTATGATGTCCTGGGAAACTTTTAAAGTTGCTTATATCCTATGAAGTGACATCACTGAAATGAAACAGTGGGTCACAGTGTCACAGCTGGAAACCTTGAATCCATCATAACAAGATCTCCAAGTTTCCAATTCAAAAGCTCTGGAGTGCTAAAGAATTTTTCCTCCTAAGGGTATTTAGTTTAGGGTTCTGCTTTCCCTGGTTCATTGTGAATAGGATTTGATGTTCATTGAGGCAGAGAACGAGGCCGTGCAGACAAGTGCATGGAAGAATATAGAGACACATATACATTATGTTTCTTATACAGAAACATGTTCAGCTTTCTCCTGTTTTACCAGTGGATTTCAACATTCTTGCATGTTTATGAGGTTACAAACAAGAAAAGTGGTAGAAGAATGATGCTGAAGCAATTTGGATAGACCTAGGGACTCAAGCCTTCAGGTTTTCCAGAAAATAGGTAAACTCAGACAACGGTGCATGCACTTCAGAAATGCCATTTCCTGTGAGTGCTTCTGGATGAGGTCATCTGCAGGGAAGGAAGTTTAGTCTGTCTAGCATGAGTTGTCTAAATATTCTCTTCTGTACTGAGACTGCTAATGGGGACAATGATTCTGTTAATAGAACCATCATCTAGCTGATGTGGAAGCCCAAATCCAGCAGCAGTTTTAATCCCATGCCTTGAAGGTACAAAATCCCATGTCTCTTGGCAATCACAAAATGGTCAGGTTTCCCTCAATCCCTTCAACTAACTACAGTTCACTTCTGCGATTAATATTATCTTGAAACTCTACACATGCATCTGTAGAGGGGAAAAAAGTAAACATGGGTTTCACACAAAAGAAGTTATGGAAAGATGACAAAGATGCACAGCAGAGTATTTCTTACATGGATTAATGGGCCAGCTAGGATTAATCAGCCTAACCAGTGAGATTGTTAAACACTGTTAAACCACAAAAACTACCTGTGAAATTTTAGTGTGATCTGGAGGAAGAAAAGTTAAGCAATGAGTATTCTTGCCCTTGCATATAAAATAAAAATAATTATTTCTTAAAAGCCACAAGAAGAATTATTTTAGTGCCAACTGTAGCTGCAAGGAGAACAAGGAATAACGTAATACAATCTCAAGTAAATCTGATACAGTCAGATATCCATATACTGTAGCCACTTGTTATTTTTCAGACCTACAGGCTATGTCCCAGGGAAACAAAGAGAAGAGGGAGATGGTGGGAATTGAAAGTGTCCTTCAAAGAAGGAAAATGGACATGAAGCAGTCAAGTGAGTCACTAGAAACCACCTTTTGGGCAGAAAGAAGGAATGAAGTCAGCTCTGATCTCAACAGAGAAACTGAGACAGAAAACAGTGATCTCTTTCCTCTCAGCATTATGTATCTGAAATCCTGGCACCAGGACTCACTATGTACTGGCAGAGAATTCTGCCTATAGAAAACTCCAGCGGGAAAAATAGTTAAACACTCCATTTCCCAATACATTAGGGTAAAATTAATATCAAAAGATAATTTTATTTCTTGAAAAATGAGGAAGATGACTTTATCCTTCAATTCAGTACAACCCTGAATCAATAATAAAAGTAATAATAATAGAATAAAAAAGAGAAAAAAATATGAAGCCCTCTCTGCATAGTTCTGAAAGAAAATTTCTTCAAGAACTGCACGGCATTTTACCTCTCTAAAAGCTATCAAGAGGATATGAAATAAAATCTCTTCCCAGCAATTTACACTGTTTTGCATAAGACATTTAAAGAGAAACAAACAAGTTGTATGGGATATTGATGAGCCCCCAAACAATCTCTCTTTTCATCAGGATCCAAACTGGGTTTCAAAAGCTACTTGGGACATGCCTAGCTATTTCTGTTCTTCAGCAATACAGTCATGGAAAGTTTTCCATGTACCACAGCAAGGCCACAGAGCAAACAGTTTATCACTGTAGTGTCTGAGCTTGCGCAATAAAAAACAAACAGGGAGAAATATATGACAAAACCTTGAAAGCCGAATTTTGGACTCCAATTACCTGTTCAGAGGCTCTTTTGAATGGGTTGTGTGGACTAATAAATTTGCTTAGAGAACAAGAACAAATCTACTTTGTCTGGACTCTAATCTTGGTTTTATAGCAAATTGTTATCAGTGCTTTTTCCCTGGAATTTAGTTTCTCTGCACAGATTTAAAAAGAATAAGTCTTTTTCTATTCCTTTGAGGCAATAGCACATTATATAGCTGCTCCTGGATGGTTTTTTTTCCCATATTTGGGGTGAAAGGCAACTGGCTTGATTCTCAACTACGTTATGGTTTCCTTCAGCTCTCTGGCAAGAAGACCCTGCAGAACACCAACAGAAGGCCCCTACCAACAGCACCGAACTGCCATTGAGGTGCTTCGGTATTTTGTTCCTTTCCTCTTCTCCTGTGCCCCCTGCCCTAGGGCACAAGCATGCAATATAGCAGCCCCTTGAGGTGCTCCAGGCTGCCCGGTGAGAAGTTACAGGCCAAACAGATTTTGGTAGAAAACCACTGTACCTCATGCCCTATGTCTCTAGTAGCTGGCAGAGGGGAGCTCAGAGTAGATCACAGGCAGACACTGATGGGGCTTCTTGTGGCTCAGAGACATTTCCCCGTGGGATCAGCAGGCAGCTGTGTTAAAAAGCAAATGAGCAATGTCAAGCTCAGTGGTTCCTGCTGTGCTGTGTCTTACAGCTGAGGACCTACAAAGCTCACAATTGCCCGCTGGTATACCTTGGCTGGTCAGATGCCAGTGTGAGAACAACAACATTGCTTAAGAGATATGGGTTTTACTGTCCCAGGACATAATGATTTTAAAGCATAAAGAACAGTAAGAATCAGGACATGGGGTTTCTCTAATTTTAATAAGTCCAGTACAAATCCAGAGGAGAAATCACAGAAAGCAGTGCTGACTTGTCCCACTTTCTTATCTTATCCATCTTAAAGATCTATGGAATCAAGAGGACCAATGGCCTCCGGTTTTCATGCATCTCATTAAAGTCTTTCTATTTCTTCCCCTTGTTTTACTTCTTAAGACAACTTACCAAAGTTCTTTGGGAAGGTCCACTTTACCATTTTGCGAACACGTTATTACAGATGTAAGACTTCTCCAAAAAAACAGATGTGCCAAGCCAGCCCGAGGATGCTGAGCTGAATGGAAAGTACACACTGATCAAATATTTACTATTGCTGCTGGGGAGGGAGCTGCGAGGTGGTGTTTCCATGACATTTTGTTCCTGTAAAGCCAAGAACTGTTCTGTAAACTTTGAATGTCATTTGTAATTGTTAATCTCACATGAGAAGCAAGTGGAGAGATTCAGAAAGGTTGAGATTACTTATTCTAAGGGAATCAAGCATAAATAATACTTACTAGTGACTGTCATTAACAAATCAATCCTCATGATGACTGCAAGAAGTAACTGATCATAACAAAAGAATTTACAGCATAAGAGCAGGGTGACATGGAGACTCAGTGTAAGGTTATCTTGCTCTGTTTCATTATAATAGGTGCGTGTGCTTAGCTGAAAGTTTATTTTAAAAAGAATATTCATATTCCAAAAATCTGCTAAGAATATTAGTCTGTAAATCCTAGGTGTTTCCATATCATCCATTAGCCAGAGCTCCCAGAACACTCTATAATTAATCAGTGCATTAAATAGTTTTTACTACCTCCAGCTTGCATCAGGTCATTTCTCATCATCCCTTTCGAAAGCCGCTGTTAGAGACATAGCCTGAGGTATAGGCTGGTTGGACCTGCATAAAGAACAAACAGGGACAAGAAATGTGAAATATATGCCATGTTCAAGGCAACAGTGGTGAGATTCAAAATACAGATAAAATGTTCAGTGCAAGAGATTAAAATAATTCCAGCAGCAGATTTTTCTGGCAGAATGAAGTCCAATTTATTTCTTTTCAAAAATGTATGCACAGCCTCCTTCTGAAGCAGCTGCCTTCACTCTCTTTTCTATTCCTTTGTACCCCTTACGGGATGCAGTAGACGTATACACACACCTTCTTTATCAGGCATCACAGAATACCTCAATTCTATCTAGTTCTTCTCGCTGGGAAAATTGCAAGACTGCTACCTATCCTACATTTATTTATATTTTGTCTGATGCAGTTTGGGATTGTGCCAAGTCATTTAAAACAATAACAAGAGCTGTCATGGACAAGAACACAGTGCATTCAGTAAATGCAGGTCTTGTGTAATTGAATAACAGTGTGATTTTACTAAAGGGGTAGATCTATTATGGAAGGGGAACCCTCCACCCCCTGCCCCTACCCCTAAAACCTTTCTCCCAAAAGAAAAAACACACATGACAAAGAAAAAAATGTTCTGCACAGAGCCTAGTAAGTTGCACCTGCAGTGCAACTACAGCTACAGGTTAAACTGTGCTTAGTTTTGTGGTAAATGGAGATTTCACTTATCCTTTTATACATTAATTTATACACAACCTATATTTCATTATCACAAGCATCACAAGTGTTATAACACAGAAAAGAAAGTCAGGATTGTTGGGATGGCTTTATACAACTGTTTCTACTCTGTCTCTGCAGAGATGCATAATGTATCAGAGTGGGCAAAGTACTTTTAAAATTGCTGCTAACAAAGTGCAAGTCCTACACTGTGATTTACCTGAGTCTGAGCCTCCTCCAGAAGAACTTCAAAACTGAGAAATTACATAAAATTGTTTTCATTCTGCAGAATGGGAGATAGCAACCAGACTACTACTATACAAGAGAAAGATTTTAGATCACAACTTAATTGTAGATGCTGCCTACTTGTCACAGCAGCCCAGCCCACCTACAGCTAGTGAACATCATCAAGTTGTTTTAGAAGAGCACATGTACCCCATCATTTTATTCCAGTAAGAGTAAAAAAGTACAAAGTGAAAAAAGAGTAGATACAATGAAGTATTCTCTTGTATTAACCTAACCATAGGGCACCCGTTTTACTTGAACATTTTCCAGACAAGCCTATATATTCATCCAAACTCATGCATATAAATAAATTTAGCTGTTTTCACTAACATCTGATTTAAATGTGACCATTAACTTCTGGAGGCCACTTTAAAAAGCAGACTAGAAAATCCCTTGTTGTTGTTGTTGTTATGTTTAAAGACTCTTCCCTCTGGGAATTTGCTGTGGTCTGAACTCTTCATCACAAACTCACAATACTACATTTGCTGTAAAAAAAAGAAGACTGTGCCTTCTCCATTTAATTTTCAAGAACTGTGTTTTATGATGTTTTAATTAATCTCCTTTTAGCTTAACAATTTAACAACTAATTTGAACATGTTTTCATTGCTTTGTTACCACAAGTTCAAAGTCCAAGCAGCTGGTCATTGCTACATGAGCCTAGATGCTCATTACATATCCCTAGATGGATTCATTTCTGGATGTATCATGCAATGACCTCTTTTTCTTTCTTAAGAGGCTCCTGTAACACACAGATCCTTAAATTTTAACAAGCATTGAAAGGCTAGAAATTGCTCTATCTGCATCATAAGATCCTGGGACTCCAAATAAAATAAAAGCAATTCAGACTCTACCATGCAATAAAAACCAATTGTTTCAAAACCAATGGTGAGACAGCTTTAATACTTTCAAGGGTTGACTTAAGTTGTAAAACTTACAGTGGTAACAAGGCTGTAAGATTGCCCAGTATTCATAGCATTGGCAAAGCTCAAGAACAGACGGGAAAGAGAAGCTAGCATTTCAGATAAGAGTGAGAAACATAAAGCAACAAATCCAACTGCACAATCTGGTAGCAGAATAACTGAAGGGCGAGAGGAAGCCTTCCACTTTTTTAGTATCCCAAGAATCAGAAGTATTTTGGCAGATGCTTGAGACAGGAAACAAATAAGTTTTATTTGAGGCCTCAAACATTATTTATAAAAATGTCAGCTTATAGTAATCTTCCATGAAAACCTCATACTATCGCAGCTGTAAATGTATATTTTAAGACAAGACTTTGGCGTATCAGAGTTGCCTAACATATCTACGTCACTATCTGTCTCTCATATGTATGTATATCTATAAATGTGTATGTACATGTATATGTATCTATAAAGCATTTTTTTTCTTTTAAAATATATTACTAGTAAGTCAAAACATCCTCCTGATTGCACTAAATTGTTTGGTTTAAACATTGATCTCTAGAGCACTGACAAACATTATTTCTGTGGTTTTGGGAGAGCTGCAAATATTTGCATTTCAAAAATCCCATATTGCAAAAAAGCAATGTTTCAGCGGCTAAGCACATGGCCATTCTCTGAGCGTGATTCACTTTAGCTGAGCCCCCAAAGAAGCAGAGCTGGTGGATGGCTGCCAGCAGCAACATATTCTGGAAAGGTTAAAAACAAGCCCTGAAAACAAAAATAGGTGCTGTTCAAAACAAGTTGTGCACCAGCAAGAGCAACATGAAAGACTGGCACTCAGTGTTACACTGTCGTCCAGATACAGATTAAGTTTCCTCCCAGCAAACAGGAGCACTCCCGTTAGATGTTCTCAGCCAAAGCAACAAAAACAAATCGGGGCTTGATATAAAGCGTGGTATGGCCTTGGCGATGTGTAATCTCTTTTGGGGACCACATCCCGCGAGTGCCTTGTCCTGTTTGCTCCCACGAGCAGCAGGGGAACAGCGGAGACTGGCCACCTGCACGGTGACCTACAGCTGGCCATGGGAGGAGGCTTCCTTGGCCAACACTAGCCACCTCAGGCACTTGCTGATGCAGGAGGGATTTTGGCAGGACTTTTGCACATCTGAGGGCTGGCTGTTTAACAGCTGTGACTCCCAGCTACCTGCCTCCTTTTGGCCCAGGCGCAGCACAGCTCAGTGCAGCCTCAGCAAACAGCACTTGATATACAGCTGTGCAAGAACACGGCACCTGAAGGTTTTTACCATAAGCCGTATGCCAAGAGACGCGCTACAGAAACCGAGCAGCCATATACGGCACAATCCTGGCCCCAAGCTGCTTTTCTCTCTTAAGTCTCCCACACCTCAAATTGCTGCAGCGTGGCTTCTTCCCGTGCAGACTCCCACATACTTTCTGGTTACACAAGCCTGGGTCTGAGAGCAGGAGCAGATGGACCTGGTAACCCAGTGACCAGTTCGACAATCTGAAATGAAACAAACCAGAAACATAAATAAAAAAAAAAAAAAAGAAAAAATAAGAAGCCCCTCAGTAGGTGCTTAACTGTCAGCCCCAGTGCATTTTCACCAGGCACCCCTAAAGCCATGGCAAGGCCTGTTTTCTCCACAGTCCTCAGATGGAGCAAGCCCATTGCTCCCTGTCATCATGGGTGCAGCGGAGGCACCAGCACTGCCATGCCTTTGGAGCACCCCTGGTAGCAGAAGGGCTCCAGGCTGAGATCAGCCTGGGCTGAAGCTGCCTTTGTGTAACCCTTCCTGTCCCAACCTGCCCAGAAAAACAGGTCCTGAAGAGCTTGTTCCTCTGCTCTGTTTTCATATGAGAGGAGAGCTAGTTTTACAAAACAGACTTGACCAGGAAGAATTCGACCCTGCCTGCACAGCACCTGTAGAAAAGTATGGATTACAGAGATGACCAATACTTTCAAGGAAATATTTCCTGCCGTGTTTGTAGGCACTCCCACATCTCGCATTTCTGTAAGGAGAGCACCAGCTTTTTCTTGCACTCTAGAACAGCTGGGGCAAAAGGCAAGAGCAAATAACCACTTACAGCACAGCCTTGTTGGTCTCAGGAGTCTTTCAAGTCAGAGCAATACAATGTGATGGAGCTGAAACTTGCCTGCTCTCTCTTGGTCTCTCTGACAAACCATTGCAGCTCCTGCAGCTCGCCATCAACAAAATTAAGTATTGAAAAAGAAAAATAAACAAACAAACAAATAATGCAAACCTACCTCTGTGCATCCAGTACTAAAAATTTGGTCGGACTGAGGAAGAAACAGGTTTCTCACTACTGAGTAGAAAGTATGATGACTTGTAGAAGAAATAGGTTATTTATATGGTCCTCTGGCAAAATGCCAGTTTGAAACCCGGCTGTAAGTAAGAGTAGGTAAGTAGATGAATCAAGGAATCGCAGGAATCAAAGCACACAGCACAGTTAAGCTCAGCCAGCCTGATACCTGGCCTTAAGCCAGGCAGTAAAAGTCCCTGCGAGCCCGGCATCCCTTGTTCAATCCCTCCAGGGAACGTCCAAACTAGTGACAACAGCATGGCTACAAGGGACAGGCCAGGAAAGGTTAGCATTGCTCAGTAGAGAAGAATAGCAGCAATTGTATCTTCACCCAGTCAGGCTATTTGTGTGGGCACAGACATTGTGTAACTCTCAGCAAAAATGAATTTGTCCTCCTCAGGACCGCTGTGCGGTGAGGTGAACCTCTGTGCCCGTCTTGGGGTGAATACTGCTGAGAAGGTACAAGTGAATGAGTTCTACCATGGACTAAAGAATATAAAAAAATGCTTCTGACTGTATCAGGGGAAAGGCAACTCTACTTACATTTTAAACACGCAGCCAAATGGTCTTTATCTCCCATATGAGAGGCAGACAAGGAAGAACTTGTTTATTTAAACTGCAAAATTTTATAGACGATCTGAAGTTGGGATGAAGCATTTTAACCAGCTGAAGCTGGAGCTGCTCTAGGGCTGGGAAAATACTTTATCTTCCATGTTTGATCTGGGTTGCCCTAAAAGAATGGGAAGGTCTGATTTTGCAATGCATCCAGGCAATCTCGTTTGTGAGTGTCCCAACACCATGAAACAAATTTAATATGCAAGTTTTCCTTCCCATTGACCAGTTTTCATTCTCATATATTCATAAACCTAGTTGTCCATTTCCCTTCCAAAGTCAGATTTTGATGAACTAAAAGAAAGCCACTCTACATTTTTATGTGCCTCAAAAGATGCTCTCCACTTCCAGCCTATCTCACCTGGACAGATGCATGGCTTATCCCATTCTAAGTCTAGCAAAGTCGCAGGGTGCACATGAGCTAGTGCACATCTTATCTGAGAAACTCTGTTCAAGTATTTCACTCATGAACTGTCTGCTCCTAGGGACTGAGGTCTGTCATATGTTTGTATCATCTTACTGAACTATTGCCAGTAATATCTCTGAGATCGTTTTTATCATTTGTTCCCTCCATCATATTTGCATACTTTTCTTTCAAGCCTCCTTGTCTTCTCAAACTTGACAGCTTTACGCATAGTTCCAGTGCATGACATCATCAGTAAAGTAAATCATCAGGTGAAGGAAAACCTCACCAATATTATCCATTTTGATCAGAAAGCAAAGTGCTACACGACTTTCTTTTACCCTAACTACAGTAAATATCCGATAATGTTAGGTATTTTCAGCAGCTCTAGAGAAATGCACCATGTTTTTCCTTGAATTTATCAGTAAACATTAAAAAAAGCTCACCAATAAACAGATGAAGTGACTTTTTTTACTCTCTATTCATGTTTTTCTCTTTGACTCCTCTTATTTTCTTATTTTCTGAGTCCATCAAATAAAAAAAAAAAAAGAAAAGCCACCTGAAAGGCTTCTCAGACTCTGCCAAGATTTGAGGCTTATATGTTCGAGACATGAATTTAAAATAATCCAGATGTCTCTATCAGTTCCTTTAATTGTATCTACTGAATACATGTGCCTGTCAGCTAGCAATCTTCCTTCCTATGTGTTAGCTGTGGCAGAGATTGGATAAGCCATGTGCCACTTGAGATGGTATAGCTTTACCAGGTAAAAAGAAAACCTGAGAGGGAAAAGCTCCTTACAGTCTTTTATTGCAGGTCCCTTTGTGTATTCATGTTCTCTTCAAAAAGGGCACAGTTGTGTGCAGCAGGGAGAGGAGGCTCATGGCAAAGCCTTTGGTCCCATGGCAAAGCCCTCAGATCCCATCCCTTGCTAAGTGGCCTATCTGAGACAAAAAAAATCTTTTTCAGTATTTCTCTGTTACCAACACTTGGATTTAAAAATAATTTTATTGTGTGTGTAGCTTGGCGTTCTGTGATTCACCATTACCACCAAAGACTTCAGAAAACATTTTCAGTGCAAGCATTGTGCTTAGGGAGCTTTCCCCTGTGCTGCTGTCTGAGGCAGGAGGTGGTGAGAAGAGTTAGCCTGCTGGGAAAGGATTCCTGTTGAAGTAAACACATGGACAGATGGGCAAGGATTGGGTAAAAACTAAAGAAGACAAAATTGTGAAGCTACTGGAAAAATTGGGGCAAGAAGAAGACACTCTGAGTTTGTACAAAGGAATATAATATAAAGACAATGAAAATGTTAAGGATGCCAGTATACCTACTGATACACTTTCTAGGGTCCAATATTCTTTGCACTGTCTTTACTTCTGACAGCTACTCCTGTCTCTGCCCTCTGGCACTAAACCTGTATATGCTGGGGGTGCTTAAACTCTCACCATAAATGACTCTTAAGCTTCCAGACTAGCCATTTCCTCTGCCCATTCCACAAAACAGATTGTGACTTACCCTAAAACATTCCACCAAATCCCACACCTACTCATCAAGAAAAACCTGACAGACACTTTTTTTTTTTTTTAATTTATATCAACTTTTAAGAAAATATGTTATTCAGAGATGCTGGATTGGTCACCTTGGACACAGAAAGCCCGTGCAGAATTAGGAGGCATGGGGCTGTCTTTTTTGGTGGAGGTTCCTTAGGAGCTAAAAGCATTGAGCATTGAAATATGTTTCTAGCAGTTTTGTAAGAATGATAGTGCAGAAAGGAATGAATAACCTTTTTTTTTTTTTTTTTTAAGCTTTTGTAAGAATTGGCTGCTTCTGACCATATGTTAAATTACATTAAAAAATGGTGATATTTTTCTCAGTTTATCTTTTTAATTTTCTTTTCACCCATTAAGTTTCAAACATTCTGCTAACTCCATTTTTTAGTACCCAGTCCTTTGGTGACAACTACCTGTGCCCCAGTATAAAAAAAGGAATTGGTCCACAGGGATTCAAGAAGAGGCTTTCTCCCTGCCTCTCCCTCCTCTTACTTCCACCATACCCACACATTTACAAAAAAATACAGTTTTGACTTTTTTTTTTTAATTATTGTTTACTGTCCTGTGGTTGGATGGTGCCATTTCCAAAGTTGTAAGCTGACTTGGCTCATAACCAACATTCCTAATAGTGCTGCTGCACTGGGGAGAAAAGATTCCCCATAAACCACCTACACGCACAAAAATTCCCTTTGGAGAAGAAGCAAAGAACTTAGTTGGGAAAGGATAAAGGTCAAATCCGTAGCACATAATTGCTCAGCAAAACCATTTGAGGTTTTGTGTTATGAAAGTGACAGTACTCTTTTTTTATAATACAATGGTGCACTGATGCTGCTGTAGCTTTAGAGATTATTATTCCTCTTCTTGACTCAGCACTGACAAATGACCCAGAAAGCAACCTCTAAGGGAAAAAGCAAGATCAGTGTTAACTTAATAGTGGATGACAACTATTTGAGCAATCTGAGACACGCAGTGTCCCTGCCACAGGGTTGCCACCAAATGCCATTTCTTGTTACCCCATGACTCACTTAAGAGTCAGCTATGAAAACCATAAAACTCTCTTACTCCTCTCTTACCCCTGAAGCTTGGATCCATTTATAGGGAACTTGGATGATAGAGGAACTAATGTTAAGTGGTTTATATCATCAGACTACTTAAGAAATGTAAACTAATGCTAGCTTCCTCTGTTCAAAGACTTTATGATAAAAGTTTTAAAGTAAACCTTAGTAAAGCTAGAGTTGTTCCATGAACAAGGGGGACTGGGCATACCAGCAGTTTTATGGTTGCTGTGTGTGGGACTTGCAAAGTTAGCGCCCAGTTTCCAAAACATGCTGTATTTCACATCTTGTTCTTCTGCAAAGCAAAAGAAAGGAACAATGATTTTTTGTTGTTGTTGTTGTTGTTGTTGCTTTTTTTGTTCCTTTGGTTGGTTGGTTTCTGAAATGAAGCTGTCAGTGTTTCAACAGAGGATGAAGCACCTGCAGAAATATGGAGATGTGCACAGTATCAGGAAATAATGTTCAGGTTGTTGAATTGCCTGGTGTGGACCTGCTGCTGGATTCTAGGCCATCTCATCCTGAGGGGCACAGCTCTTACCGAAAGCTTGTACATGAAGAAGAAACTTGTATGACTGTCATGCAACTAGTTTTGGGAGGTTAATGAGATCAGATAAACCTCTCTGCAAACAAGAACAGCTGGTGCAAACACTGTCTATAATAAGAAGAGAACAAGGCATGAAACTCACTGAACTGGGGGCTTTAAATGCTCAGGTCCTGCAAATTGCAGTGAACCATGCATGAGAAAAATAGGTAAACACCAAATGGAAGAAATGTTCCTTTTGTCTGGTCTAGTCAAGAGCTGAGACCAAAGTCAACACAAGGACCTCGTTTTAGTCATAAAACCCCTCAGTCTGTCTCAATGGCTTGTTTGTTTTTGTTTTCCTCTTTACTGAGTAATGTTGTTATGTGCAACAAAGAAAGATTTCATGCAGTTTTCTTAAATATTAACTACTTATGATTTGAGGAGAAGTCACTAACCATGGGTTTTGACTAAATAACCTGCGCTATAAGCCAATGAATGACACACACTCTGTCTTCTGAAAGGACATCACAATTATCTTTTTTATTACTGTGCAGAAAGTCACAGCTCCTTGGTGTGTTGGAAGAATCACTTTATATTCCTACTAAGGGGGGAACTAGAAAATTATGGAAACATGGTATGCTAAAATATAATATAATGGACAAAAATAAATGAAAAAGAAAACACAACACTGAGACCAAGAGCGTTAATGTCTCTGTGGGGAAAAATAAAAAGTTTGCAGATTGTATGCAGTGTACATTGAAGACAATGAAGCATCATAGGAAGAAGACGAATCTCATCTAAACTTCCTTGGGAAGCAAGAAAATACATTTCAGACAATTCTGACATGAAAGTCAGGAGAAGACATTTGAAACTATGAAAAATATTTGTGCTACACCATTTTCTTTACTGTTTTCAAACTGCAGTGAGTATTTCTCCTTTGGGCAGTTCATACAATTCTGCACTTGCGAAACATGAAAGAGCATGATTGAAGTGACCTGTTTTTTTGTTATATTACCACATTTGCAATTGCGTGAGTGGTCAATTAAGGCACCAGTTCAGGGTCCTTTCTCTCCAAATAAGTCCACCTCTGGTGATTCAGACTACAAAGGCTACAGTGAATACAGAGAATTTCTTCCTCCCAGGAGCAGAGCAGCTGTCGTGCTTCCCACTCAGTACTTGCTCCCTGACCCCATTGATGGAGGAGGGCCCAGAGCACGCACAACATTTTTTATGACCATCATTTTGAGCTTAAAGCCATATGGAAATTAAAACAACCCACCCAGAGTTCCTATAAAGTACACAGGAGTGAGTGGGTGAGTGGGTCCACGGGGAGCTACAGGCCTAGGTAGCCCAGAAACAACTTTGTTGCTCTTTCCTTGGGCTGCATCTTTTGTGCACAGTAAAACTGCCTGAACTTGAAGTAAAATACCTTAAAGACTACCACATTATAGTGGCCAATCATAGCTATATAAATGTAATTAATGAATATTATTTAACTACTACATTCATCATGAACATATTATATAACCACATTATTGCATGCTTGGGTTTTTGCTTACGTCCTTGCTGTTTCAATACCATGACTCAGCAGTAAGTAATTCTTAGCTCCTTTTCCAGATTCTTTGTGGTCTCATTCATTGATGCATGTACAGCAACATAGGGAAAAGACAGCAATGAAACAGCACAGACCCTGCCACCATACGCAGATCTGAAAGCCAAATCTTTGGTCATTTTTGCACCAAGCATCACTCACTGATGGGAACTGTGGTGCTAACTGCTTGGCACTGGTCTCTCTTTAAGGTCTGCCAGAAGTGGAAAACTGGAGGCATTATCAGGGACAGATGCTAGAGGAGAACTCAGAGTATCCCGGAAAAATCTCTCCATCTTCTCCTAATGTCAAAATCTAGTGGCATGTTTGAGCTGTGTCACCAGCTCTGTGAGCTATCAGGAATGAAGTGACATGTCTTTCCCAGCCTTTGTATGGACACCAGCAGTAGTGTCTCCATGAGCGAGACCTCAGGATATGATGCACCCTTCCTCACACAGGCTTTGACTCGGACATCCTTACCTGACCAACCCCTGACCAAGTATTACTTCTCCTGAGTCGAGTCCCTGATGATTAACCCCTTCCCAGACCACCATGCTGACTGGTGAATTTTGCTCCTCCCTCCATGCCCACCAGCTTCACGGTGGGTTGTCACATGCCTGGGCTGGGAGTAAATGGTGCAGAGTGCGCGCAGCTCAGCATGGACACTGGCTTTGCCACCTACAGGAGACGGTGACTTGGATGCCACAGAGTTTGAGAACAGTAGATATAAATCATCCCTGGTTCCCTGATTTTTACTGAAAGATTGAATCATGCCTTCGGGCATTTTTTATTACAAGATTTCCCCAGTGGTGAGCTTCTTTAATCAGGCCAATGCACCATGTAATCCCATTTCTTCAGAGCCGTCAGCTGGGTCACTGAGATTCCTCCGCAAACTAGCATTTTTGAGAAGATCTGTGTGTGCTTGAGATAGCTATGAAGCTGTACAATCCTAGGTGTCACTGACGACAGGGAGAAATGGACAACAGCTTTCTGGGCATTTTGAGAAGAGACGCCTGTTCTTTTTGGTATGATTGGAACTAATTTAATAAACAAGGCAATTAAAGATAGCTCCCTCCTTTTGGATTGCTTCAGCTTTCACATATTGCTAGACAGCTACCTCATTTTCAGTAAATTTAATGGTATCACACATACCCTAATCCTTCAGGTTTTAAAGTCGCTTAGACAACTGCCTCAGGTATGGAGACTAAAAAAGAATTTCTTGCAACAATGCTCTTCACAGGTTTTAAAACCTGCTTGGTTTCAAGTCATTTACTTGGAGCACATTTTGGACACGTTTCCTCCATCTGCGATGGCTAGACTAAATATTAGGTTGTACACTAACAGGAGCTACAAGTGGAGCACAGGAAAAAAGAGCAGCTGGAGTGACTACTGCTGCTGAGCAGCCATCCAGCTGCACTTGCTGGAGGCTTCTGTAGCCTTCCGCCTGGGGAGCAGCAACCACAACCAAACTAGACTCACTTCCTGCTTACGGAAAAACCTCACAGCAATATTTTCTATGCTTCCCTCATGCCAAAAAACACGAAGACAATAGGAGACCATTTTATATGGCTTTTAAAAATATATATTTGATTGTTAGTGAAAAAAGTCAGAAAATGGCAAATATTGAAACTGAAACTTGAGAAGAGCATCTGGGATTCACAGAGGTTTAAGTCATAGAACCATAGAATCATAGAATCGTAGAATGGTTTGGGGTTGAAGGAACTGTAAAGATCACCTAATTCCAACCCTCCTGCCATGGGCAGGGACACCTCCCACCAGACCAGGCTGCCCAAAGCCCCATCCAGCCTGGCCTTGAGCACCTCCAGGGATGGGGCACCCACAGCTTCTCTGGACAACCTGTTCCAGCACCTCACTACCCTCAAAGTAAATAATTTCTTCCTAATATCTAACCTAAACCTCCCTTCTTTTACATTAAAGCCATTCCCCCTTGTCCTATCACTACACCCCCTGACAAAGGGTCCCTCCCCAGCTTTCCTGTAGGCCCCCTTTAGGTACGGGAAAGCCTCTATAATGTATCTCTGAAGCCTTCTGTTCTCCAGGCTGAACAACTCCTACTCCCTCAGCCTATCTTCGTAAGAGAGGTGCTCCAGCCCCTTGATCTACCTCACAGCCCTCCTCTGGACTCGCTCTAACAGGTTCCTGTCCTTCTTGTGCTGGGGGCCCCAGAGCTGAGCACAGGGCTCCAGAAGGGGCCTCACAAGAGCAGAGCAGAGGGGGAGAATCCCCTTCCTCTCCCTGCTGGCCATGCTGCTTTTGATGCAGCCCATGACACGGCCGGCTTTCTGGGCTGCAAGCGCACGGTGCTGGCTCGTGTTGAGCTTCTTGTCAGCCAACAAGGACCACAAGATGTTGCCAACATCTTGTTTGATCTGGATGAGAACAACTGTACCTAGGCATTCCCTGGTATATATCTCAGCTGTTTTAACAGATAGATAGATAGATAGATAGATAGATAGATAGATAGATAGATAGATAGATAGATAGAAAGAAAGTCTCCAAAACCTGCTACATAGTTTATTCCAGAACTTATGAAGTTCTTTCCAATTCTGCAGATATATCTTGATCTCTACACATATATGTCCTGCCCATAAGGACATAGAGAACAATTTATCAGTCTTATCTTTGCAAGATCTTTTTTATGTGTTCAAACTCTGTTACCAGACAACTTGATTTCTTTCACATAGGCTAAATTTGTTTCTTCAAACTTTCTTCATTTTCTATGAAAATCTTATAATCTGTCTTGATCATTCCAATTTATCTATCTTCACTAAGTGTGGTGCCTTTGTCAGAAGATGTTTGAAAGCATATGACACTATGGATGCATTTTTACAATGTCTTCATTCTGTTAAAATTTGAGACTGTAATTTGGGGAGACTCTGTTTATAGATGAGGAAAATTATTTCTCATCTAACTGCAGATTTGAGTTTCTTTATAAGCCCCTCTCACAATAGAGTCTCTAATAATATAATTATTTTTATTATTTCAGGTTGAAATTACTTTTCTTCTTAACAAGATACATAGCTGTCTGTGCAGAAAGGCTGAAATAATGTTTCTGCCCAGCAAGATCTTAACTCCACCAAATTTCACATCAATTTCGTTTGCTCAACACAACACAAATCAGCAGAGAGATATCACAGATTAATGTTTCCACTATTTAAGGTGTCTAAGTTGTACATCAGTGGACTGGGTGTTTATGTGATGTTTATTTGTGGTGCTGTTACTGAGTTGCTGTCCACAGCAGGGGCAATTCCTTGATTTTCCATACCTCTATCTAACATGGAGTGAAATGGGACTAATAATACAGGCATGTTGCAAAGATTTGCTAATGGTTATGAGTATTTCTTTCATCCTCATTCTTACACAGCATTTGGGCATCTGTCAGTTGAAAATATTGTGCAAGTGTTTGGCAACATTGTGTTAACCATCCCCTCATGCAGTAAGAGCTATTGGCATTCTCAGTTGTAGTCTCTGTTTGTTTAATGTAGTGATCAAAAGGCACATTGTATTGCCACCAAACTCTGAGTCACCCTCCCCAAGGAACAATCGCCCTTTCTTTCCATTTGGGTGGAGATAATATATTTCTTACTTAGGGAGTGGTGCTCTCAATCCCAAATTTCTTGATAATATTTAGTAAGCTGAAGCAGGCTATTTTATATTGAGGAGACAGAGAAAAGGAGGCTTATTGCATACACGCTGGTAAGCTTTTGTCATTTCACTACTATGATGACAGCAGCAGATAGCATGTCTTTTTTTTTTTTTTTTTTTTTTTTTTTTAATGGAGGGAGAGGGAAGGGATTTCAGTATAGGTGGTGTCGTGAACTTTGCAAAAACATCTGGCAGACCCTGGCTTTAGTAAAGGGATAGAAACGTCTCTCAGTCTTTTGCAGATGTGCTGCCTGTGCACTGCCTTGCTTTCTAATGGGGACATTCTTCTGTGCAACCACTGGTTCTTACTTTTTTAACGTTAGGAAAATACAGTGATATCAGGGTAACTTCCCTGATGGTGGCTGTGTGCCTTCTGTGGAGCTGGTAGCTGAGGGGAAGGGTGGGAGGGGAGGGTGACCACGCTGCCTCTGCTGGACTAGGAGACAGGGCTTGAGCATGAGGAGGGCTGGTTTATCCTGTGGTAGAGAAGGTCAAGCAAGACTTTGCAGCCAGATGCCACTTCCTTATGTCCCAAGATGAAAAGGAGGAGGGAGGAAGGAAGGGGAGGAAAGGCAGGGTTCAGAGCCAAGGTTTTGGCAGAAAAAACCCTGCTAGCTCCCTGTTTCTGTCCCATAGCTACCATAACTCTCTCAGCACACTGGAAAGGCAGGGAAGGGAAGAGAAGAGAATCTGAAGGAAAGCACAAGGGACATAGGGTGGCATATTAGAAATTTGCTGGAATAGGTCAGTTGGACAGGAATGTGCCTGGACTCTGGAGAGTTAGTCATGATACGAAGTTTCGAAATATGTACAACTCATACTCAAAAAATGGCTTGTGTCTGAGGGTGGGGAATGTTTTTCCCACCCCTTGCTTGCAAGACAAATAGGAAACCAAAGGGAAAAAACACTGCCACTAGAGTAAACTTTTTAAGTAAAGATAATTGTACTGAAGTTTACTCAGGTAAGGATCATTCTCATTGCGTGCATCCTAGAACCTGTCCAGGACAGGTACCTGACAGCATGTCTGGGTGCTAGTAGAGCATAGGTGCAGAGGAGTGTGCCTGAATGCTTGAGACAGTATTTGCTAAGGCCACTGGGGATATTTAGTACTTTTTTTTATGAATCAGGAAAAGTGGCACTTAGTGCCAAAAAAATGCCTTGCATTCAGAAAGAGCTGCAGTCAGAAAGAGCATGTGGTTAATTGATTTTAGCTACCTGGGGACAGGAGCTGCTAGCTGATAGCTGCCTTTAGCATATTATTTTTTCTTAGATGAATTTTCACTTCTGTTTCTGAATTGTATAAAAACATGAATCTCCTTATTCACTGACACACTTCTGTACTATCTATGTCAAAAAAAATCATTACTTAGATCAATGGCAGTAAATTCTTCTAATGTGCCATATCCAATTTCCTTTAAAAAAATCATTGGATTTTACAGCTGGTCCAAACCCCTGCCTGTGCTAAACTGAGTACCAGTGCCAGTGTTTTACCATCACTGACCCAAAGTGATCCTCTCAGAGGCATTTCTGAATAGACACCTCTTGGGGACTGCAGATAATTTACTTGTGACAATCCTTGCATGAGTGTGGTGTGACTGACAGCCACCAGTTACCTGGATTTCTCATGGCTGCAGGAGACAAATGACAGAATCATGTTTGAGCCTGATGGGAGGAAAGCTTCTTCCCAGCTGGTCTGACTATAAAAAGGTCTTTGCTTGCCTCAGCTGTGTATTAAGTCACTCTGACCTGCTACATTTACATAAATAAAATCTAAGAAGGGAAATATTTGCTCTAGCTAATGCTGTGGAAAGTTACGGGTCAATTAATTTATCGTACTCATCAGTATAATAGAACCCTTGGTGTGCACACTATTCCTTTAATTATTCAGAGCATTGTCCTAAATCATGTAGTGATCAGGACACATTCCTACAGATGGCAAGAACCAGCAAGTTCAGGCTAAATAAGGGACTTTAAATTTACTGTCTCTGTCAGTTACACTGGCAGCTGTGAGGAAGCCTAAGCTATGGTGAAATGGGCTCTACTATTCTCATCAGTGTAAAACTAACCTCCAGGTAACGTCCAGATTAGACACACGCCAGGAACCAGTGCAGGCTAATCTCATCTGAAGCAGAGATGCAAAATGATGAAATGTTTTTGCCCCCTGTGTCTCTGGCTCACTCTCTTCTATTTCTTTCTGCCTTCATCCGAAAACACTGACAAGATCTGTGGTACCCGCATTGCCTTTTCTGTGGCTGCCACCCTGGGAAGAAAGGGATAAGAAGCAGTCAAAAATTAGCAACGTATACAAGAAGTTTGTAGTTTGCCTACACAGTAGAGTAACTAAGAGAATGTTGAATAATAGCATAGCCAGACACATTTTTATATGCTTTTTTTTGTGTTTACAGGGATTAGTTGTAGTGAACATTTTGGTGGAGAGGAGTTTCTGTTGTTTTTTAAACATTTTACTCTAGGGCCCTATGAATTTCTCCTAAAATATATTTAATCTATTTGCCACCAAAACCCTGTCTTGTCACAATGAGGCATGAGAGAGTCATAGTCCTCGTCTCTCTTCAAGATGTGTGCAACACCCAAATGCAACTGTTTATGGCAGGAAAATGATGTTCCATAACCAAAAGCCCTCGCTACAGAGATCCTGACAGTGCAGTCGTGCTGGATACTTACTTAGATCAACCATTCTTTAGCAAATAAGACTCATTTTTGAAAGCATGGTATTTAGATGCAGGAACATATCAAATTGAAAGAGAATATTCAGCTGGTGATTGATTAAAAGTGTACTTATGTACTGAAATAAGCATACAATGGAGAAAGCTAGTAAAATGCTGCATAAATAACATTTGTTTTACATGTCCTCCACAGTTCCAAAATTCCAATGGGCTGCAAAACTGGGTTAAAAAATTGTAGCTATATTGCAGAATTATCAGGAGGGCAAAGGGCTGGAATAAGGACAGCAGCTATGAAGGAATGGGAGGCAGCACTGGATGGAGGTGATAAACAAGCTACTTGGTTCTTCTTCCTGAGATCCACCGGTATTTCATTGTCATCACAAGGCACTAACACTCATATACTGCTGAGGTGAGCAGAGTAGCTCAGAGTGCCATTTTTCAGGTAGTAAATACCAATGCAACAGCTTGTGTTGAAGTTTCCTTGCAATCACAGGGATTGGAAACTTATTTTTAAATAAATGAATGCTAATTTCTGGAACAGATTTTATACCAAACATGAATGCCATATTTTGGGGTCATGGACATCGAGCGGCATGCACAGGTCTGGCATGAGAAGCCTGGCTGATTTGTTTCTGGGCTTTTTTTGAGATCAGGAAAAGCACGCACAGTGTGTGGGATGAGCGACTGGTCACCAGAGCTGCAAACCTTGGCAGGGAGTTCTGCTATCGGTGGCACAAGACACCACAGAGAAGTGTAGTGTATGATCACCACTCCAGTGACAGCATTCCTGTTTATAAGGTATCTTCAGAGCCTCTTGGGAAAGACATTTCAGATGTGCTGAGCCCTTCTGGGCCTGCCTTTGGTCCCCAGCTCCCACTGTAATCCCAAGTATTGTTACTCCGTTTTAGGGCTTTTCCCCAGACTTAGGGTTTTATTAGTGACCTCTATCCATGAGAGAAGGTACAGCACTGCAGTTTGTTGCTGATACAGCTCCAGTCAATTCCCCATGCAATGTAAGCTATACCAGGAAAAAAAGACACTTCATTGCTAGTACAACTCTGTCTGCATCAACATTTTTGCAGCCACAGTTACCACAGCTTTCCCTCCTGCATTTCTAATTTAGACATGAAACAAAATTTTGGCAGAGTAGATCAAGTCTTGCTTTCAATCTCTCTTCTTCTGTACCTTGTGGGGCTGTCCCCTGACATACACTGAGTTTGGTTTTGTCCCCCAAGAGAAGCTTGGGAAAGTTCAGCTAGATTCTGAGTTAAAGTTGACCTAAGACATGATGCCATCTCTCTTACATTGAAGTGTGTTAAATACAGTGTTTAGCATTAAGAAACAAGTGGCTCCGGTTTCAGGATCATGCTACACACGGAAAAATGGGAGCCAGTAAACTAAGGCCTCACAATAATACTACAACCTTGATGCATTTTCGGGGTACATTGCAAGGAAAGAACTAAATGCATTAGTTGATTACAGCATGAACAGGAGATACTGTATAGTTTATTACTATTCATATAATAGCAATAGTATTAATAGCAATAGTATCAAGGGTTTGTAGCCACAGTATAATTTCCCTTGTTCAATTTCCTGGAGTGAAAAGGGTATTTTCAAGTTGATGAGGCTTAGGCAAGATTTAATCTCTTAAAGTATCTCTAATTCTGGGTATTCCTATGCACACAGGAGAGGAACACAAAAAAGGTAAATATGCTAGCTAAGAAGAAAATAAAGGAAATCAGCTTGTTTAGTCTAGCAAAATAAAGACAAATTAGTGCAGCAGAAATACAATTACTATGAGTAAATATGTTGGGACATAGCACGAGGAAAGGAAGAGAACACTTAAGATATCAGACAATGTTATCACAATAAAAATAGGTAAGAACTAGCCAAGAATAAATCTCTACTGGACATCAGGTTTCCCAACCCTAGAGGAATGAGAATTTAGAGCAGCTTTCTCCTAGGGGCAAACTCCTAACTAGTTATAAAAGAAGCTGGATATATTTGCAAAAAGGATACCTGTGATGCACATGGAATATGCCTGATCACATAGGTGATACCCTCTGCTCTCACATTTTATTTTCAGCCCTTCTTTTAGTACACAACATGAAAATATCTCAGAAAGAGCACAGGTCAAATATATGCCCTGGGATGTCTTTGCCACATGGTAATAGGACAGCATGTAAGCACATGGTAATAGGACAGCATGTAAGCACATCTTGCATATCTGACGGGGCAGTTTCAACATGGCCTTACTCAAGCTCAGAGTGCTGAAGCCATTTTTCTATATTTTCAGTGTTCTGAGCTTTAGTTCAGACGTAGAATCAGCAGCCTCTCCCTTCTGAATGTTATCAGCCAAACTGAGAAAAAATAAGTTTTCAACATGTGAAAAAGAGTTACTTGTTTTTCTCCATGCTGTATTTTGTTTCCAAGGGAGAGAAATCAGGAATGCACTCCCACAGGAGGAAGGATAAAAAGGAAAAACTTTATTGCTTTGAAAATGACCTTGATGAGTTCCTCCAAGATAGTATTGTTTTACACCCATCTATTGGAATGGTTAAATTATTAATACACATTTATAGGAGCATAAACAATCCTCCCTAGTATGTCTGGGCACCAAGGAGAGAGGGGAAACAAAATTTAATTTTAACCGAAGCTGGTGAATCTGAATGGCAGAAGAGCCTGGGAAAGCAGGCCTGCCAAACCTTTGCTACACCAGACCGTTGAGGTAAACTGTCTTTTCCATTTTTCTGCTGCCAATATGATTCCTCAGACACCAGCTCTGGTGAGATTAGTAGCCTGAAAGAGGTATCCATCTCAGCAGAATTAAGTACAAACCCCCAGACATTCAGAAATAATGAGTCAGGACTCTTAATGGCACACGATTTACCTTTAAAAGGCCTTAGATTTGTTAAATACATGTCAGTCTAATCGGATAAAACTTTAAATGCTGTTTTACCAGTCTTTTGCATAAAAGATCAGGATGGATTAGGATATGCCTAATCCTTAACATGAAATTCTGACAATGCTGCAGGCAATGGGAGTTCTGCTGATGACTTCAGTAGACCGACCAGATGCTTCTTTTGCTTTCATCTCAGGACCTCTCACTACTGGTGAATAAAAGACTCGTTCTGTGAATTACAGAGGAAAAAGTAGTTCTCTTCCTTTGTAATTGAAGAAATTGGTGACTCAAGGGTCAGTTTGAAAGAAATTGTTACTCTGCACAAAAACAGAAATAAAAACTTTCAGCTTCCCAGCTGCTATTAAAATTAAATTAAGTCACCTAAGACATCATTTCTCAGATCCTATGGAAGCAGGGTACATTTGGAGCATATTATAGGCAAGCAGAGAAGCAATCCAGGAGATGTTTCTTTGATAAATAAGATCATTTTGATTCGTTTTTTGTATGTCTATCGGACTACCTCACTCTACCATTTGTTGGTCAGTGGGCTGCCTCTCCCATGGAAGTTCTGGTAATTAATGCAAGTTTACCAAAAGATTTAGATCTTTCCTGTGGTGAAGCTTGATGCTAATGTGAATATTCATATCCCTAAATGGAGAACTTCTCCACTACTTCAATGCTGCAAAGAAGACAGGAGAAAAGAAACATCTCAGTGCAGTAGGATCTTGAGTGAAAGGTCTCAAAATTGAAACTGGAGATAAGTATCAAGGTGAAATAATTAACGTAAGTAGCTGAGTACCTACACCCATACAGTCTCAGCTGTATGGAGCATTAGCCTCTTTCTTGGTATTTCTGAAAGTCTGTATAAGTAAGACATGGTCTTTTGGGTAACTGGTTGGAGTATTTCATATACTTGTGTTTGTAGTTTAGAGATACCATCATATCTAAAGGGTACAAGGACTGTAGTGGAGTGATTTTGGTAGAAATTCAGATTCAAAATTTCTTTATGATCTGCAAATGGAAAATCAATGACAGAAAAGAAGCAGCTTTTGAAGCTTATGCCAAGTTCTGAGCTCTTGATGTATATGGTCTTCCTGTGAACCACCAGAGCATTAGAGAGCCCAAGGGCTCCATTTGGGAATGATGTCTGGGATGCAAAATTAAACAGTGTGGCTTTGCCAAAACATGTTCCAAAGACTAGTATCTGTCACTGTAGACTGAAGAGAGTTTCCAAGGAGGGTGGGGAATACAGGTTTGCACTAGTTCCTGGTAGGACCCAATAAAGTTCTGATCGCAGCTGTCTCAAACCCAAATCTGGCCGGCAAGATGATAAGGGCTAGAGAATCCAATGTAACTGCAGAGTCAGATAAATCAGAGTCAAGGTAAATGCCTGTGCAGCAGTTAAGTCATTGTGATTGTAAGCAGAAAAAAGAAAAAAAAAAAGACATCCTCCCAGTCTGAGCAGAGAAACTTGTTGCTTTAGTGCTGGCCAATGGCACCTTTGAACCTCTCTCTCTGGCTCAGGATCATAAAGCACCCCAACTGGCTGTAAAAGGCCAAAGCTGAAGGCAAGAAGATTTTGTTGCCTCTGAGGTGCTGAGACACATTTTTGAGCTTTTTTAGGTCAACTTGTGGCTGTAAAAAGCAGAAGTAGAAGAAACAGGTGGAGGGGAAGTCCATCCTGAGTGTGGAGGCTGAAGACTGATCAAAATGGGTTGCAGAAAAGCACACTTGAAGGTACCTGAGAGAAACAGGAATGGAGAGTTTGGACTACCCTTCCTGTCTTCAGGGCTTAAGGAGCTGCTATACATGTTCTTTAAGGTGAAAAGTCTGAGCTTGGCACATAGTATGCACACATATCCACAGTAATGTGCACATTGACAGTGTCTCAAAAAATAAGACAGGTTTTCCATTTGCTGCTTTAAGCTATGATTAGACTAAGTTATTCTGATCACTTTGTTTTAAACGTAAACAGCTGAAGCACAAACAGCATCACAAGTTGTGTATTACAGATAACATTTGAACATTTCTTCTCAGAGAAAACAATTGCTGTTCTCCATTCAAATTATTTGTGCCATTTCTCATGGCGTCCCTCACTCGTTATTACTGACATGCTAAGTAAGGGAAATAACAACTATATACATTTTCTGGAAATTGTTACTCATATATAATTTCATATTTTATTCTGATATGTGGAATATTAAAAAATTTAAAAGCTTACAGTGACTGACTTTAGCTTGTTTAGAATTTGCTGCCTAGGTATTGCAAGCTATTTTATGTTAACAAGAGCTTCTGTGAGTCTTTTCATAGTGTATCTTATCAGGAACTTGACATTATTGGATTTTATAGCTAGGGATGATATGGAAGATCTCTCAAAACCTTGCAAGACAGGGATAGGTCAGCCTAAATTTTGAAACTGTGATATAGATTTTCAGAAGTGTTGGTGTGCTGGCTCCATTTATCCAGTAATCTACTGTCAAACTGTAGTGTCCACATATTTTCAAGTGAATGAAGAACTCTTTGCACTTAGTCTGAAATGTTTACATACTGATGAGCAGTCACTGCATCCCACCCTGACGCTGGCTCTTCAGTAGGTTTAACTGCAATGCTTCAAGCCTCTGCTCTGTTCAAGAACTGTTTGATCCTTCAGGACTGAATTTGCAATTTGAGGTTATTTTCATCCTACTCTCGCTTTCATGATAAGCATTCAACTCTTTTCTTAGACCACTCTTGCTTCCATTCCCCAAGCTTGCAAACCAGTGGGAATTAATTATACCTAGAAATGAGAGAAAGAAACATGATGAAGAGCAATTGGCAGAGCCAATTCCTAGACTGGCTTGTTCATAAAGAGCCTAAGATCAGACACCGTTTGAAAACGTGACAGGTTTTGACTCAGTAAATATCTGGACAGTGGGAGGAAGGGCTTGCCATGCCTCATCTCTCCAGGAGGTTATTGCTAGAGGAGCTGTAGGCAGCTGTGCGCTCAGCTTCCACACAAGGTTTGCTGCTCCCACCCCAAGAGCACGGTCCCACCACTGACTGCATGTCGTCTCTGGGTACCCTGTTTCTCTGCCCGGTGAGTTTGAACATTAGCATGACGTGCTCCTGTATTTCTACAGGATGCCAGTAGAGGGCAAAGGTGACTTTAGGCTTGATGTGAGAAATAACTCGAGTTGCCCTGTAGAGCCGAAAAATCGCATGAGTTAGGAGAAAATGCAAAAATAAGTGGGAGTTTGAGAAAAAGAGGTGTTCCGGGGCTGCTTTCTTAGCATTTTAACTTGCCTTACACCCGCAAGTTTCCATGCGACAGAGGGAAGCACTCCACAACCCGGGCTCCAGCCTTGCCCATGAGTGGCGGTGGGCAGCCGACAAGCCCCAAGCTGACAGAGCACAAGAGGACCCAAGGGCCATCAGCCCCAGGCCCCAAGCACCCCGTTTGCTCTCAGTATGCCGTGCACATGGACAGGACAGGCCCTGCTGGGTGTCTGCTGAGAACAGAGCAGCTCTGTTACCCTGCTCCGGCCCTCGCTTCTCCATCAACTTCCTCTTCGCCTTTCCTGAGCAGCCTTCTTAAGATGGAATACAAGGAAAGGTCTCTCAGCAGTAGCATGTGGTGGCTTGTGGCAGCTGAACAACTACCCCCTTCCCTTTTCTTTAACAGGAAAGCTTACATACAAGAGTAAATAAGGTTTTTTTTGGCTCTAGTCCGGGGAAATGCACTTTGCTGTAATATAAACAATCTTTAAAGGTCTTGTAATCCAAAGAACCCAAGAAATTAAGACTCAGAAATGTAGATCTTGTTAAAATCCTTTCCCCAAGCTGAATAGAACATGATTTAAGTCACGAAGTATTTCAGATAGTCTCTAACATACGTAAGCAAAGCACTTTTTTTCTCTTTTCCCTGAAATTTCATGTCCATTGATTTGTTACTTCATTATAATATGCTACTCTTATATACAATCAAATCCTAGGTTTCTGAGAGGATTGTTTATTCTTCTGCTTCAGAAACAGAAATAGCTTAACATTTTGTAAAATTGTAGAAGTCTGTCTCAGGAACTGATGTAAAACCTTTCACACATAAAAAATAAAAAAAAAAAATCAGGGATAAAATTGGAAGTGAATTGTAAATAAGCTTCTTGTTCTTTTTCCTGAGAGAACTGCTTTTATAAAACTTCCCAACAGTCAGAAGTTTTGCCAGTTCTCTCACCCACGAAGAGAGTGATGTTCTTTTCAGATACCAGTTGCTACTTTTTAGCTGTGGCTGTGCAAAGCATCTGTGCTATACCAGACAGCAAAGCCTTTCACAGGATTTGTTACCTCTTTATCCTTCCCTTCTGTTAAACAGTGGGGTAAATGAGTAGGGACCTGCTACACAGCAGTGGAAGGTTACTGAATTCAGAATCCAGAGGACTGTAATCAAAACACAACATTTATACAGGCACGATAACTGACGTACAGTACAAACATTTCATCCAACTCAAAAAAAATAGATACATGTGGTTGAAAAGCCATGGAAGCTGAATAAGGACTGAGAAGAAAAACTAGGCAAGGAGGACAAATTGTTCAGGGAGAAGCTGCATGAAGAGAAAAATCCTTGTTTCTTTTCAAGAAGAGAAACATCTGGAATACACTGGCCTAGGCACAACAAACTTAGCCTTAACACTATGATAACCAAACACTCAGCAATGGAAAGGGGAGCCAGGCAATGAACTAGAAAATCCCATACAACATCATTTTCCAGGGGCCTTCACTACAAATGAAGCTCAGGAAGTAGAACTGTAATGATGTGAAGTCCCCCCATTTTCTCATTATTTACCAAGTTGTTTTTTTTATTTTAGTACACTTGAACCATGTTAGGGCAGCTAGTTGATCTTGGTAAGTGGACAAGAACACTTTATTTCTAAGACACATATGAAATATTGCAGACATCCAGTGTACTGGCTAACACTAATTATAGAATATAAGAATAATGCTACAGAAAGATCAAAGTATAATAGACCTCTTAGAAACTAAATTCAGAAATGTAAAACTGAAAGAGATTACTGAATCTGTCCTTCTGTACCAGGCTCAGTAAATGTAGCAAGACCATCCCTGACAGCTGGGTGCCTAAACTGCTCTCAAATTCTCCAATAGTTTGAAGTCTACATCTAGACAAATGTATTGCTCTTGCAGTTGGAAAACATTTTGTAGTACCAAGCTCAGTCTTGTTTATTGCAGTGTAGACTGATTTCTTATTTTGTCTTTCTCCAGAGTCTTCAGGAAACAATGTAATTCCCCCCTTAGCACTCTTCAACAGCCTTTTACCTGTCAGAAAATTTATATACCCTAGCAGTTGTCCTTTCTTTTTTTTTTTTGTTTCCTAGTCCAAATGAACATTTTCAGCCTTTTCTAACAGTTCTCTCAAAGATCACATTTTTTAAAAACATTCTTCTTGTAGCTGTGATATGGACTTCTCTCATTTTATCTAAATTTCCCTTAGAATCTGATGACCTGAGCACATATTATATTCTCCCTGTCCTAGAGAGTGAATAATACCTCCCATTTTTTACATATGCTAATTCTGCTCATATATTCCAGGATAGCTCTCATCCTTTTTGAAGTCTTGTTTGGTATTGGATCTCTTATACCTCCCAGGTCATTCCCTGCACTAGTAATTCCGAGCCAGATCTTTTATTTGATTTAACTATCTTTATAGAGTTTGGGTTGACTCTCTTTAGGTAGGAGGGTGGGATTTTAAAAATCTCTTTATCTGGGTTCTATCCTGACTCATACTGCTTTTTTTTCTAATTAATTCCATTTTTAGTTTCTTCATATTTTGCTGTCCAGAGGCCTCTGCACCCAGGGCAGTAAAAAATTAAAATTAAGATGAGAACAGGAACTAATTATTTCTACTTGCTAATGAGGAAAGAAAAAGTTCATGAAATTAAACTTCAGAGTGTTGCATATTGCACATAATAATAATTAAACTGGAAAATAAATCTGCCAGTGAAGGTAGTGGAAGCATCACCAGTAGATCGCTCCAAGGCTAAGACTAACTGGCTACTCGTTGTCAGCACACAGTTGTATGGGTTTGCAAAAAGTCCTAAGTTACAGAGGAAAGAGATCTGCCCATGCTCTTTGGCCTTCCAAGGCTATAAATAGCACTGAATAGGTGAGGAAAAACTACGCTTGTGTTAAGATCCTCCTGTGAAGGAGACCTACCTAGGTTCTGGTCTCATCCTGAGGGAACCAGTACCACTGCCTCCCCTGGAAGAAGGTGGGTGAGTGGAGAAGCAGCAACAAGAGATGAGACACCTCATCGTCTGGAGCAACAAGGAACAGGTCATCTCCTCAAGTAAATCTCAGCTGCCCTCCTGAAGACAATCTTCTCCAAAAAAAAAAAAAAAGATTGTATGCTTCTTATGAAGAATATGCACATCAGTTTTGGTTTAAATTTCACATAGTGAAGACCTTCATTCAGAAGATGTAGGTTTAGCTCCTTTTAACCCTTGAAGATCACTGTGCTGGTTGACTGAAAGAGAGGGAACTTTTCTCCCTACTGTTTGCTCCTAGAGAGTAGATACTAATTTTTGCTCTCCAAACTCCTTTCCCACCAGGTGGCATATGGCAGAACATGCTCTGTCCTTCTCCCTCGCCAATTTGTCTTACAGAGCATGACACATCCTTTGTGCAGAGAACCTAGAGTGCGTAGATGCTCAGAAGGGAGGGTCATTCCCCTCTTCTCCTCCTTCTCAAAGCCCTAGATGATGACTTTTACCATCTAGCCCTTCTTCTCATTCCCAGGGTTACAGTTTTGTGTACAAATACAAATGACTTTGCTAGTGTTACCTATCCATAGTACTTAAATATGACTCCTCTGCTTCTGTTTTTGACTAGCCAGCCAAGGGGTATGCAAACTGTGTCAATGCCACTGGTTACTCTTCTGGGTGCCAGAGGCCCCAGATATTCATGATTTCTTCTTCCACATCTGTAGTCAGTTGACTGGCCCCATCTAAAAATGTTCCATTTTTGCTTCATGGCTCCAAATGCACTTGAATTAAGCTATGGTACAAGGTTGCAGCTACACCCATGCTATGTGCTTGTGCTTTCATGCATGACTACTCTTCCATAAAGTCCTTAATAAGACAGATGGTAAATCTATTGATGGGGGCTTCTGTGCAGATGTGATATGAGGGCCTATTCCTGCTCCTGCCCTCTTACTGGCATTTGTGGGCCACTTACACTCAGGTGTTATGAAATACACAAACTGTTCCTGACATTGATCTATGATATTTCTAAAGTTGCAGTTTTGGCATTTATTGGGAATAACTGTAATTGGAAAAGTAGCACATATGGATTTCTCTAGTGTTCAAAAAAATTCCACCGTGGGAGTTTTCTGTACCCTAAAGACTTAAAACGTAGGCTGTCTAGGTTATATTGGTTGCCATCTGGCTCAGTCCCACTCTTTGTTTTCAGTCTCCAGGCCATTATGTCTTTAGTAAATAATCAAACATATTTTGTTCTATTCAATATCTTTTCTTCAGTTGCATTGTTGATTAGGAGCCAAAGGTTTATTTAAACAGGTGATAACTTTGCTGCTTACTTGGTGTTACTGGAACATAGTTTTAGGTCACATCTGCATGACAAATGCAGTCATGTCAAGTAATCTGAACACACAGCAACAAAGTGAAGTGTTTCTAAGGCTTTGAGAGCCTCCTGGAGAGTTCCAGTGAAAGAGGGCTAAGATTTCACTGCGCAGATAGGTTCACAGTTTGTGGTCATGAAGTGGGACCGGGGAGTTTAGGTGTAGTGGTAAAAGGGAAAGGGGGTGGGAAGAAGGAGAGGGGCAACACAGAGCTGAAAAGGGTGCAAGTACAACAGCTCACATGAAGCACAGCCTCTCTCTAAAAGCTGTTTCGAATTGCAGCCTTATTAACAAGTCTCTGCAAGTGTTTAGATAGGCTTGCCTAGCCCACTCAGTGGCCCACTCGGTGCCCTGTAGTGAAGCTCTACCCTTGCTCTTCCCAAACCACATCACTGCAAGGCTAAATCCACAGCAGATGATAAAAATAGCACAGCTGAAAAAGTGCAAAAGCATGAGCTTCTTCACTGAAGCAAACCATGACCACTCAGCTGGGTGCCTTGGTTTTTCAATCGCTACCTGTCTCTAGCTCAAGCAGCTCGGGCTGGCACTCTTTGAGCTGGGGAAGCAAGATCCATCTCCTGGCTGTCAGCCTGGAATGCCAAGTGATTGCCGTGTCCTGCCTGCAGGCAGCCGTGACGTTCCTAGGGGCCACAGGAATCGTACAGGGTGGATGCAACCGAGCAGAGGAAAGGGAAAATTACGACATACAAGCAAGGAGGAAAGTGGTGGGAGCCAGAGGAGGCAGAGAAAAGGGGTGGAAGTTGTATCCTTCCATGAAAAATGAATTGGGTCATTATTGCGTAGGTTGGAGTAGAAGATTCACGTTGAATCTTGTTGTTGTTTTAAAGAATGGTCGCTTTGCAGTAAATAAACTGCAATAACCCCAAAGCCTTTTCCTCCCTGTCTGTGCCAGAGGAAGCTAAGTTTATCCCGAGTGTTTCCAAAACCACATAGCATTCGAAGGCACAGGAATATATCGTGTCAGAAACTTTTAAATGAAAGTCAGTTAGAGCTTCAATGTCTTTCTACCTTATTTTTTATTTTTATTGCATTCTCTGAAAGAAAAAGTCTGTCTCAAGCCTACACATTTTAACAGGCTGCCAGTTCTTTCCTGCAGCTTTTTCAGCTTTCAAGTATTCATGCCCCCATAACATTACACTTCTTAGTTACTGATAAACTAAACTCCCTCAGAAAAGTCAGCATCACTTGGCCAGACAACATCTTCAGAAAAGTGTTTAAAATGATTTGCCTGAAAACTTATTTCCTAGTGTTTTAGAGCAAATCTCCAGGTCTCTGAATTCGTCCTGCACTTGATATGAATTGTGTCTTTTGCCCTAAAAAATTGTTCCCAACTCAAAATCCTCGCTTTAATTTTGCTTGAACAACATGTGCTGGGGTTATCAGAGTGGATGCTGAATACTGGGCTCTCTCCTCCACTTAAGCTGCTGTAAATGATGAAGAACTTGCACCGCAGAACTACAGGGAACTTTGAGCTTGAAGTTTAAAAATTGGTATTCACTTTATTTTGCCTTTATCTGATACCTATCTATGAGAGTAGCCTGATATTTTACATTAATTTAAAGACTCGGGAGCTTCAGATTCTGAAGAAATGCAGCATGGAAAAAAAAGATTTTAAAGCCTGTCCCGCTTTCCTTTTGTAAATGCCCTCCTTGTAAGCCTTTCTCGCTTTGAGTTAAGCCACCAAATTTCTACCATTTACCTAAAAACTGACAGCCAAGAAAAACAGCCAAAGAGGGCACTGTCCCCCCTCAAATGTCCACAGCAAGCTGCATACTCCTGCTCTTGTGTTCATTTCCCATTCTAATCAGCAATTAAAAAGCAGACCAATTAGCTTGCTATTTTTCCTTCCTTTCCTGTTGTGCCAGAGATGGGGTTGGCAAAAGTCCCAGGCTGAGAGGAATAGAAAATATCAAAAGAGGTTGTCTGTGCCTCAAGTCTTGATTTGTTCCTTTACTTTTCACTAACTGCCAGTGTACCACAGGTAAGAAGCAAATATGAAGGCTGCCAGGGAAGGACAGCACAGCTTTATGAATAAACACTTATCCGCCAGCTTCAGACGTTTGTGGTTTCTATTTCAACCTGAACACAGATGAATTTCACATTCAGGGATGCACATATTTTTCAGTTGTGCTCAGCAACCAGGAGTACTTAGGAACAAGTGCTCCCCTGCACCCAGTTTATTTCGATCAGTGTTAAGTAGGGCCCAACCCACAAACAAGCACACAAAAGGATTTTCGTCTCTGATCTTAACAACATTAGGAATTAATTATGATACTTCCTTATACACCCAGAAACTTAACTAGACGATAAACAAGAATGTGATCAGCAAGAACCCAAAGCTGTAAGTGCATAAACCAGTGCAAAGCCTTCAACAGGATTTTTGTTCTCAGTGCAGGACAATATTCATTCATACTGTGTGGTCATTCACCTGAAAAGGCGTAGCGTGGTGCCACGTGCCACTCTTACGTTCCAGTAAGATTAAAAGTGTGTGAAAGGACTTGCTTTTTCCTGAATAACTAGTGCATAGATCTAATTGGAAAACACAAGTGCTTCTGTTCAGCATATTTAGGGAACCATCAAAAAGAATTTTCCTACATTTTAGTATGGGAAATTTCAAAAAATGTCTATGGGGAAAAGAAAAAGTTAAGTTTGACATCAGATATCTTGTGTTTTAAACCCCTCACTCTAATTTCAGAATTAGTATATTCAGATTTTTTGATGTTCTGTCTCTGTCATTCACAGTCTCACCCTAATTTGGAAAAAAGGGGGGACAAAGCATATTTTCCACAACTTTCTCCTTCTTAAAAAAAAAAAAGATAACATGCAAAAGATGAGGAGTGAGTTGTCAACACTTCTACTCTGTCTTATAAGCAGCTAGGAGAAACAATAGGGAGGCAACTTCTGGCACCCCATAAAAATAATCCTAAAAATAAAATCTGAAAATGTTCCATTCATGGTTGCTTCAGTTCAGTTTGTAAATTGAGTGATTTTTTTTTTTAAGTATTTCCATCAGAATATTTATCATATATGAAAAATCTTTTTCATATGTATATATATATACTTAATAAGAAGGAATTCTGGCTACAGGCTGTACTTGGAAACAAGGAGATGAGAGGAAAACCTTCTCACTAGGATGTGTTACCTGGTTTTCAGAGCCCTGTGATTTGAAATAGCAAATTTCCTTGGCCAGTGAGCTGAAAATTTGAGTGCATTTTGTTTTGGACCTCTGCGCTCCACTCAGTCCTGGTAGTTCTCTGTGCTAGGAGGGCGGTATAATCCAAAATAATCACTACGTGAATTTGGTTTCATTTCAGGACACAAAGCACCTGCTTTGACACATCACTGTGTTCCCACAGAACATCATCCCCCCGCATCACCTCCATCAGTCTAGTTTTTTTGGGAACCAGGGCACAAATCAGGGCAATAAAGGTTGTCAACACACCTCTGAGCCCTTGCCTGCATGGTGAGAGCTAGCAGATGTTGCTTTAGCTGCCTCGCAGCAGAAGGTATCTACCAACATGAAAGTGAAAAGCAATCCCTTAGCAAGCTCTGTAAGTATTTCATGCTGTGCAAGACCTATAGGTGACAAACACGTTTGAGCTGAGAGGTAAACAAGGCATTGGCCTGCCAGGAAAAGGCAAGGCTGAGTGCTCACTATGAGCACATCGGTGAGGTGTGCTGGGAAGAGCAACAAATCCTAATCCTCGACACCCACAGGCTCACTAAGCCCCACTCCTTGTAGGTGCCCCTTTTCTTCCAGTTAACTCCGCTCCTTTCCTGCTCTTTTTTCCCCCACCCTGCAAGGGGACATGTAATAGGACTGCCTGAAAGTTCGCTGTGGGGAGCACGTGGCCGCATGGGTGAGATGTTGGGTGCTGCAGCAGGGCTGGGGTTGCTTCCACCCGCCTGCCCCCCGCTCCCCCTTGTTCCTCAGGCATGGAGCAGAAATAAAGCCACAGCCTGCTATAGGGCTCCAAAGCTCTGCAGGGTGTCTGAAGGAAGCATGTCCTCTCCGCTTGCAGGTCAGGAGAATTCTCCATATTTTTTATTTTTTGAACAAAAAGAAGCCAACATCTAATGAACACTGTACTCAGCCCATCATGTTATTCCTAGCTATATAGGAATAGAGTATTAGTTTTCTTACCAAGCTAAAAGGTTGAAGCTAAAAAAGGTTAAAAACAAAAGCACAAAAGACCCTTTCTGAAAGGCACATGGTATAAGTCATGAATTTAAAAGACAATTCTTCCTGCTCAAGCTGCAGAGCAACAGTCCTCCCCCGCCTCCCACTAGATCCTTGCATAAGTGTTGAAAAAGATTTTACAGAGTCTTCGGGATTTAAGTCCAGCTATGGGAAGCTGCCCTGAAGAAACTGAAGTAGCACTTTCCTGTATAAAATGGCCCCAAACAGAAGCTCTCTACCTACTGTGCCACTGTCTTCATCTCCCAGAACTAAAGGTTCAAGTTCTGTGTTTCCTTCAGCTACAGATTGCTGGTTATCACGTTGCACCACATATTCTAAAGACTAAATTATAAATAAGTGTTCAGATTTCAGTTTTTCTAAGTGTCAGCTGGTCTGCGATTATATCTATTAAGCTATTGTGTTCAGAGGAACCCACAGCCAGGCATGGACCATAAGAACAGGCGCGTAACAGATACAGGTTTATCCTGTTTTCCTACTTCTTGCTACCCTACCCCCTTGAAATTACTCTCTACCAAAATACCGAGGGCAGTCGGTGAACAATACAATAGTCTGTGGACTCCAGCCTGCTGGGAGCTGATAGAAACGTTATCAGGTGCTTACCAGACTCAGTTATGTCCTACCCTCGGCATCATGAGGGGACACCACCTCCCTGGCTTTGGCTGTTGCAGGCAGCAGCCACCAGCCAGGTACCTCTTCCTCCTCCACCACTTCTGTGAACTCTTCTGGGGAAGGAGGAAGACTGGCTACCCTTACTCAAAGCACGTCAGCCTTCACCTTTCCCTCCTGTGCCTCATGCATCGCCCAATTTTCCTAGCTCACACCTCAGGGATTTCACCCAGTTGCACAGAAGCCAAGGTTCAGTCTCCACTCCCCCAGGTTGAGGCTGTCCCAGTTTCTGCAGATGTCTCCACCTCTATCGTGGGTATCACTGACTCACATTTTGCTACCCATTAAGGCAGGCGGTTATATTTTCTAAGGCATTTTAAGGCAACCACTGTAGTTGAAAGACTGTAAATACTGCTAGACCTCCAGACTATGAGCACTGCTGCTAAAAGTCTTGTGAAAATTCACTAACAGCCACTCAAATATTTCAATAGCTCTGGCATGAGATGCAGACATTAGCTATAAACATCTCTTATTTTATCATAGTACTGATCAATTCTAACACTTCCTGTCTCACTGCATCTTCTTTAAAAATAAACAGCCCCTTGAAAAAACACTGTTGTAGAATAAACTTTTCTACCCCCTTCAACAGCTGTCCCAAATCCTTACCGTATAATATTTTGCTACGCTGTATTTAACTGCAGACTAGATGCTGCTGGTCACCAATACTCCATACAAGTGTTGGCACCTGCTTGCATAAAACAACTCGCTTTATCGGCTCCTTACACCTTCAAGCCCTTTGGAACAGGACCAGCCTCATCTGTGAGATGCATTACAACTATAGGGAGCTGTAAAAAGAAATTTCATTTCTCGACTGAGAGGGTAAATTGTAAAATTTTTATTGCAAAATATTAAAATAAATTACATTTTACAAAGACTTAGCAAATATTTACATACAGTGTGATTCCAGTGACAATCAGCAACAAAGAATAGACAGACAGGCATATTATGGAGTGATAGAGTCAGAACTGTACAAACTTCAAAAGCAATTATGAAAGACAAGCTAATTTTCTAAAAGGTAAATCCATCACAAGTGGAATGAATCCAACGAGGCACAAAAATCACAAGTCTACAACAGAACTCTTGGTTTTCTGTTTAGGTCAACAGACTTGTATATTGCTTTTTGCTCTCCTCATCAGCAACGCTTGTCTGTCTCTACTTGTACTCTCCAAGCTCAGCTGGAGAAAAATATCTCAACATATACAGCTGTGTCACCATGGATCTGTTATCAGTCTCTATGGTTTTATTTCTGCATGTTTTGTGACATCTATTGCCAGCAACAGATTCACAAATCATTAGGTTCAGAAAAATTTAACACATCACTTCTTGTATTTCCTCAGTGATTTCGTACCAGTGTATCAGATGTGTTAGATTACCTGCCATGAGATATGTATCTGAAAACTATGCCCTTCTGGTAAAAACAGGCTTCAATAGCACAAGAAAAAAGCAAGAAGTGTCACAATCACGTCATGAGGGATGCGGTAACCTAGTCTATAACATTTAAAAGGGCCTTTATAGGAATAGATTTTTGTCACATTTCAAGATTTATTTTTCTAGTTTTTGAAGTATTGGCTCATTTTGGCAAAATTAGTAAGTTACTATTGTGAATGCAGACCTATGCTGCACATCATGTGACTGGAAATACAAGCTACTTATAGGCAATAGATAGAAAGAAGAGTTTTCACTTCTACTCCATCTTTTCCTTATATGTGCTTTTAAATTATTAAAAAAAAAAAAAAAGACTCCCCTTTCCTCTCTTTTCAGTAAGAGATCTGCCTCACCTATAAAAACTAATTACATAGTGTTAAGGGAGCTCCTAACATCACTAGTTAGCTAGTTAGATCTTACATGGCATCCAAAGAAAATGTTTCCAGGTTGACCAGATAACTGAAAAAACTACAAAACCTTACCAAATAGCACTAGGGAATTCATTGAAATTAATTGGAGGCACTTTTGAGGCTGAAAAGCTCAAAATCCAGCCTGGACACCCCTCTAACTCACTTTTCTCAAGACATGGAAGACAGGCAGACAAAAAACTGTCTTGCTTAGCACTTCGGTACTTCTGAGATGGCACCATAATATTAAAACCCTTGGGAAATGGTTCAACTTTTTGGAGAGCCAGCATGAAAATCATGTGCCAACCAAATCCCTCCAGAACACTGAAAACAAGTAGGGCTTAATGAGACCAATTATGTTGGCCCCTGTAAAGATTATTTTTCCCCCCAGTATTAGAACTGCATTAAGGCACATGGTGGGGATGTCTTGAGAACAGTTTTGTGAGGTGTGATCATGTTTCCCAAAAAAAAGTGGGAATTTTGTACTTTGTTTTAATAAGTTTAAACTATTACTTTAAACCCCATGATGCTGATTATACATACAGTCTATGCTGACTACACTGGGAAAGGCCAAAGAGCTGCATCTAACATGATAATATGAAACAGATCCCATCCATTCTCAGCTCTGGCATACAAGTGCACTTCACAACGGAGAATGGAGAATCTGGGTTCCAGTGTGCAACAACCCTCCCAATCAAAGAAGCCCAGCCAAGTATCTGGGTCGTATTATTTCTGTCTTAAAGAGAAATTTATTCACTTATTATTTTGCAATGAAGATCAGACTTTGACTATGCTTTTCCATTTCATATGATTTCAGCAAGCATTTTCTCTCCTTACTGTCCTGTAGCTTTTTAACTGTTGCTAAAACTTTTGATCTTTGCATCAATAATGGAAGACAAGTCGGAGGACAACAAAAGCTATATGGAGTGCTTTTTCATTTTCTTTCAACCTAATATGAACATTTTTAAATTAAAAAAATGCAGGCTAGACTTGTTACACAAACACCTTGTGTATCAGGTATGCCATCTTACCTAAAATTTCTTAGGATTACAAGGTACAGCTGTCAACCACAACCCTTCAGATACAAAGAAATAGTTGAAGAAGGGCTTGGAGTCATTTTAAAAAAATGCAGGGGTGGGTGTGTGCACGGTGGGGGAGTCATTTAGAAGTAAGTCAGAATCTTTTTGATAGCACATCTCCCTCTTTTCCTTCAGATGCAATAACATAATGCAATTAGATTTCAAATTAGAATCTCCCCAAATTATCATCAAATACATACTAACTACTGATTTCAATGATGTTGGTTCCACATTTTTGTCGGTATAACAGGCTTGGCCCTAGTTCACTTTCTATTTGAAAAATCTCATATACGTGGAAGATGCTGAAAAGAAATCAATACAGACAATCTCTTATTTCACAGCAGGCAACTTCAATACTTCTTGTCAACAGGACATCCAACCAGACTGCCAGTTTCCAAAGGAGAGGCCGGCAATTGAAGCTGCAGCTCATATTTGTAGTTATTAGAAAAATGCAGTAATTCAAGATTAGCACTGTAAGATTCCATAAGCTCATTTTACAGAGCTAGCAAGTCGGCCAGCATTATACTGAAAATGAGAATTAAACAACTTAACTGTTCACTGAACTTTGAAAACTTGAGGACATACTGGAATGACTTAAACACAGCGAAACTATACAAAATAACAGAACTTGAGATGTTAAGGTTCAAAGGTCTTGGCTATTTTCTGTTCCAAGTAGATTGGATACAACCGAAGTCAGTACCTTTTGCCAATGCATAATCAACAGCCTCATTTGAAAGAGTTCTCCAGGTTAATGCAAGGATACGGAAAAAGAAAAGGAAAAAACATGGTATAATTTTCTTTGCAGCCAAAATGACTTGGGCTTAAACGTTATGAAAAAGACATATTTCCTTCTCAATGAGAAGCCCATTTCCAAGCCACATATAATACTTTCAGGAGCTTAGAGCCAAAGTCCCTTTCAAAAAGTGCTTTATGGCCTTAAGTCACTTGATCACATCTCAGCTTTGCACAAGACTTGACATTGTTCAGCCTTCTTGAAAGTGGGATAGAATAACCATTGTATATGCACATAGATCAGGCTTTAAAACAAAACAAATAAGCAAAGTATAATCAACTGTTTCAAAAATCATCTCTCATTCAAGTCTAGTCTGAAGTACCAAGGCAGGGAGGAACACCAAACAATACTGACTAACACACTGCACAGGTCAGTAGCAGTGCTGCAGGTCCCTTCTGACAGGCATTAGGGCGTTTAGAGAATATCTGCATCTCCAAAGGTGATTTTTTTTCCCCGCAGAAGAGCAGTGTCACTAAAACTTCACCTGTACATAGATACTGTATAAGGTTCATTCAAGTATTTCCTCTAGGAAATGGACAGTGGAAGGACACTTTCAACATTAAGAAAAGTCTGTTGCATCCTGCTTGTGCTCGTACATGCTTTGATCAATAGGTTTTCCAGTCACCTTAATCTTCAACAGTTCTGGGGCTGATGTGCAGTTTAGCAGCCCAACTGGTGAGCTTCATCCCAGAGGATTTTTGCCTTCTCAATCCATTCCTTGGAATTTTTAATTTGAATATTTTGTTCACGAAACTACAACTAAATTTGACAAGCACTGACATATTCCAGACAGATGTTTTAGAAGCTTCCTCCTCTCCTCAGTCTGCCAGTGCACCCCAGCTCAGATCTGTGTGCCTCTGGTATTCCATCTAAAGTTTCTCATTAAGAACCACTAGTGGTTGCACCATTTTTTTTTGTGGTACAAACTTAACAATGGGTAGTAAAACAAAAACAAAACAACACAACACAAAAACAACCCTTGCTTTCATTTTTGATCAAAGCAGGATTCAAATCCAGGTTTTCAGAGTTGAAGGGCTAGTGGAGTAACCGAACACATTTGATGCCCAAACCAGTCTCTTTGCAACAGTATAGTTAAACTCCAAAACTAATTCCTCAATGAAATGCATAAATGTAGAGCAGGTCCAGTGTATTAACTAGTCTTTTCTTGTCTACTTTGTTCAAGAACCATAAAATCCCGAGACTGAGCAGGACTCCTGATTCAACTGTTATTTTACAAGTCTGTTCAGATAAGCAAAGCTGATGGGCTCAGAAACCAACTTAGGATAGGAAAAGGACACTGGAGGTCATTAGTTTGGGTCTTGCTTTTGTTTTCAAAGAGACAGGAGAAGTTGCAAAAACATGCTTTTCTCCTTGCTCCATTAATTTGTTCAATATGCACTGACCATTTTCAGAAAGCCACTGTCCAGCATGCTTCACGTTGCAGCCTTCACATTGCTTACTGTATTATACTCATTCATCAGTTGTTCATAAGGCACAGAAAGTTCTAGCTCGTTGTTGGTAAAGGTAGATTCGTCAGAGGATGGGAATTTTACCAGTTTTTTTGCAGTTTCAGGTTCCTCTACAAGATTATCATCCATGGAGGATTTTGAAGTTTCCTCATCATCTGAGATATCTTCCTCTTCATCATCATCCTCATTTACAAATGTTATATTGGCATTCTCAAATATTAAGGGTCGATAGTCTCTGGAATCCCATACTTCACCTTCTTCTTCACTTATCCTGTCTAGCTGGTTTACAAACATGGTTCCTTCTAGGGGGCTGTCTCCAATACGTTTATCATGCAGGTGTCTGAGTACGTGACCATTTTGAATGTCCAGGGAAGACTCCTCATACTCAAATGACTCTGTTTTTGTGTAAGTCACCTGAGCATCTTTACTGGTATTCTGCATATTTTGTTTGGTATTTTCTACTTTGATCATCTTGTCATTGTTTGTCTTCAGGGCCTTCTTCCCAATTTGTTTAATAAGATCATTGTAGGTCTCTTCCTTCTTTGAAAGGAAGCTGAAAATGTTCACATCCTTGGAGGTACCCATTTGAAGGGGTTTTTTAGACCTAGGATGGTTGTCAAAAGACTCTTTTCTTTTTTTCCTCCGTTTCTTGATTGCTTTATGAACCTCCACAAACATACTGACCTTCCAGTTGACAAAGAGTGAAAGCCAAGCTAGTCCCAGATAGATCCATAACTCCACAAAGTATCTGTAAAGGGCATGATAGTTTGCATCTGGATTTACGCCTACAAAGAATTAAAAACAAGAACATTATTGAAAGAGGACTCACAGATGAGAAATTTTAAGTTACTACCCTGAGAAGCACTCCATTCCATACAGTCTGACTGTTGGGCTACAACATAAAATGACAGCACATGCTCCTTGTAAGCTATAAAAGTAACTTTTTTCTTTTTGAAAAGATATAAGCATTCCCCCAGCCCTTAAAGTACAGGTATAGGTACTTTGCTTGAGAAAAGGATCAGCCTCAGAATTCCACTTCCCAAGGACCATCTCCAAAGCCTCAAATAACATAGCAGACTTTAGAGAAAGACAGGATTTATGAGGTAGACACCAGTATGTTCAGCATTTCCTGTTGACTAGTTCTAGACAGCTGCACAGAGAGTATCACATAGCGCTGATGCACTCTGCTTAGGTGATCCCCTTTAAAAATGCTTAACTGTCATAGTGGATAGGAAAGCTCCATGCCTGAAATAGGGACCTGGGGCAGCTGAAAGAATGACCAACTCCAGAATTTGGCTCCAGACTAAGTAAAGGTCTTAGGTATCTAAACTAAGATGGAAGAGCCAGATGCAGTCCATTGGAGCAGTACTCAGATTTTATTGAATCTTATATTCAGAAAAATGTTTTTAAAAAGCTTAGAAAATAGTTTTTAGAATTAGTTTAGAAACAGAATTGCCACACACTGTGCATGCAGTAAAATAATACATAAAATATAATTACTTACCAGCAACAAAATCTCCAAATCCTATGGTGGTGATAGTGATGAATGAGAAATAGAGGCCTTCAATGTAGTCCCATCCTTCAGTCACCATAAAGACAAAAGGAGGAATAACTAGATGGACCAAGACACCCCAAACGATGAAAATAGCTGTGCATGTAATTTGTGCCTTCCTCTGCAAAGAAAGAAGAAAAAAGTCAGGGAAAAAAAAGTAATTAACTTTTCCTTCCATGGCATAGAACATCATTTGACAGTATCAGTCATTTCAGAGTTTTGTACTAACAGTTTATCAGCTGTAACTGAAGGTCACTGATTGAAGTGAACACAACTATTTTCTACAACAGTTCATTTGTGCATAGAGGGTCAGGACTGTTTATGTTGCTTCTCTCCTATTTATGCTTCCTACCTTTTGGCACTCATCTAACCTCTGCACAAACCCTGCTTCACAAAGCTGCATACACACGTTTCACCATCATTTTCTGTACCTTCTTGGGTGTTGAACCAAGGCAGTTGTTGCTGTTTCTGAAACTAGGGCCCAAACTAGTCCCACCCTCCTCCATACACTCAGTCCCTGCATTCTCTCCCACCTCTGTGCAGTTAGAACTGAGACAAAACTTGTCCAACACAAAAAAACACCAAGTAAAGTGCTTATGTTAGCACAGAAGCAGGTAGGAACAAAGCAGGACAGCTTATTTCCATGCCAGAGGAGCTTGTAGGGAATGTTTGTGAAACTAGAGCCTCACCTATATTGATCCTATAGGTTTCTCATGTATGGAGATATATGTCTTCAAAGAAATTACAATATTTATTACCAAATGCTTCTGCAAGACCTCATTTTCTTAAAACTTCTAGCAGAATTGACATACCCAATCCACCTCCCAGTTATTTCATGCAACAACCATTTGGGAAATTCTTATTTGTACAAGTGTTTGTTTATTACCACAATTAGCAGATGAATTAAGCTTATACTTTATGCATCAAAAATACACAGCAGGAGAATAAACAAGCAGAGGACCTTACCAGGCTTACTCCTCTTTTTGTCAGAAATTGGCCTAGCCTCTTTGCACGTCCTCCAAAGAACTTCCCCAGAGCACTGATCCACGTCAAGCAGAGAGGAACTCCAAAGAGCCCATAAAATATGCAAAAGAGACGCCCAGAGGGTGTCTTTGGTGAAACATTTCCGTAACCTAAAAGAGATAAGCATATGCACAGTCTGTCTTTGTTGTATAGAATTCAAGGCAATTCTACCTATACATAAAACAACATTGCATGGCCTTCTGCTGTATCAGATGCTCCTTACTTAGCTGTCTATGAGAACATTAGCCTACTCCAGCTGATCTTCTGAATCTGGATGCCTTCCAGTGCTACTTCAGAAAATGTGTATTCCATTACTGTAGGCTGAGAGGAGTACTACATTTTAAGTGTTCCCTGGATAGTGTGCATCTTTTTCCTTGACAAGATGAGATAAATATGAAATAAAAACTCATCTCAAAACCTCTAATAAGATTCCCCAGCCTTGAACAGTAATGTTAAAAGCTCAAGTTTGAATCAATTTTATGAAATAAAACCTCAAAATTCACCCTGAATTTAGCTTTCCCATGAAAGATCCATTAATGCATATTTACTTTGTGACCTGTTACCTTCCCAGGGTAAGGGTTTGAGAGTTAAATGGAAGGTGAGCTGTGACGCTGCAAGGCATTTTCAATTGAATTTCATCCTTTGCTGATCATAGAACCCAAAAGGACATTACAAACTCAAAATCAGAATCCTTCCTGAACTTGTGCCAGATTTTTTTATTTAGGTTCCTGACTTCGTGTCATAAACTAGATTATAAGATGGGTATTGTGAGTTTCAAATAATGAAAAACACAGTACTGTATATGACCTAACAGCAAGGCTTCCATTTACATGTACCTCCAGCCTTCTCTGGTTATTTTGCATTTCTGTTTATGTTGTAGGTGTAGCCAGGGTGTACCAATACCTTGTAGCAAAGATTACTCCCTAAAAGATGGCAATGTACCCTCTGTATGTCAATGCAAAGGGTTTTATAAGCACAAATCAGTAACAAGATTTAGAAGACAACACTACTTGTTCCTTGTCTTCTTCAACAGTTTAAAAATAGTCTAGATTGTTCTGTAAGCCAAGAACACTGATAATTCAGTAGCTGAAGAGGATGAATGTGAGCAACAGGACAGTTATACAAAAACCTTATATGCATGTGCTTTAAATATTAGTTTAATGAAATGTCTGGTAATGCTTTTGGTTAGGGACTTTATGATTTGTTAATTTAAGTGCATGAATGAATGAATAGAACTGGAATGACCCCAGTTATCCCCATCAGCACCTTGACTCGGTTACTTACGAGAACAACACACTCTTACATACACCCATGAGTAAAGTGCCCAAAAACACTTTTCCTCTACAAACCTGTGTATTCTACACAACTCCAGCCATAGCAAGTTTATTCAGTGACTAGCCTGACACAGAAATGGAAAAGTACAAGCACAGTGGATCATAAGGAAAACTACAGTTAGGACAGTTGATGTAGCAAATGCTTACCGATTGTAGTGATTACAGTAGCAGCAAAGATCACAGCATTAGGCCAGTTCCAGTTGTTGAAAGTGTTGTTCCCAGTGATGGCAACCCCCTGACCAGCAGCATTTGACACAACCTGTAGGAAACAGTTTACAGTCATTCTTGGGAAATCCTGGAAGCCTGAAACAAAAATGTGTCTGTCCCTCTGGGATTTTCTCCCTTTGTTTACACTTGCAAAATGACCACATAAGTTTTTTTTGTGTGTGTGGGTTTTTTGTTTGTTTTGTTTTTGCTTTTTTTTTTTTTTTTGCAAAGGCCAGCCTAGTAAATTAACAATTCTATGAAATATGAAAAATTTGCTTCAGCTAGTAAGAAGTAGTGCAGATGCTCTGACATTTAAATAGGGGCTTTAATCAGATAAGCTCTTACTTGATTTACCAGTTTAACCCAAATGGATCTCTTCCAGATGCACAACACACTCCTCCAGGCTGAACTAGCATTTAACCTTCAGTGTAGTTCCTGAATTTGGTTTAATGTTTGGGACATCATCAGAACTACTACCCATTTCAAAACACTGGTACACGTCCCAGCTTGACTCAGGTATGAGCAAGACGTCACAGAATCCCTGGCAAAGAGTGTGTGATTCATGTTAATTCACCTGCTGTACCTGGCAAAGTCAGACCATCTACAAGCCAACGTAACACTGTATTTTCAGTGAAGAAAGACAAATTAACACTTTTCCAAAAAAATTAATGTAACAAGACTAATTGATTTTGAATTTGGTTCCTTTTTCATTCCCCATCTTCCCCCATAGGAAGGGACTCTGAACACAGCCTCCCCTCGCTTTCCAAGACTAGACTGTAGAAAACACACTAATAAAAGAACCTGATGACTTAACACACAAAGTCAAAGCTTCAGATCAACATTGGACATCTTGCTGACTTGGACGTGTATTTCTAGCTCCCTGAAGTGAAAGAGAAGTACAGTTTACCACATTCTCTCCTGAAAGTCCCTAGTTATATAAATCTTTCCTCTGTCACATAATGCTGCTATTAAAGCCTTATTAGCTTGCTCTGCTTTTTTCCCAACTGTAAACCAAGGTGGTCTAACCAAAACTCTAAGGCTACATCCACATACAGAGGTGAAGGTGCCACCAAAAGATGATTCAGAATATTATCTCACTTTCCATATCTCTCCCTTGATAAGTTTGAACACAAAAACTAGCTTGAGCTAAATATCTAAAATTAGGTTTTATATTCATATATATGAATATAATATATGAATAATATATATATTAATGAATATATATATGAATATATATATTAATGAATAATATATATATTTTTTTATATATATATATATATAATGCTCATTCTTTTAACATGACAGGTGAGGTTTACCTTAAACTGGTAATAACTTACATAGGGGCCTACAACCAACCCTTCCTTCCTTCATTTGCCCCTTCCTTCCTTCCTACTTGATTAAGATCTGATCTTGGACCTAGCAAAGACTCAACACAAAGTTCAATCACTGTTAAAAACGTACACAAGTTAACACAAGTTTTAATTATTCTTGAGACTTACATATCACCACCCTTCTTCTGTAATAAAAATGCCCTCAAAGTGAATATATTGAGCATATACGAGATGCAAACAATTTAATTAAAAATGCACTTTCAACACACAAGCTATTATGGAAGATAAAAGGAGAAGCACTGAAAGTGAATGAAGGTACAGAACTAGACCTTTCTGCTGGGAAACTGAAGGTGTGTGCAAAGCTGCATGCGGTCTTTCCATAGCCTCCAGGCTCTCACCAGAAAAGGATGCAGAGAGAGTTCTCACCAAGGCAGTCATTTGTCAAAAGAAAATAGCACTTAAGAAATAGCCCTAAAATGGGCAGTTTGACAGCAGGCAAGTAAGCCACCCCCTTCCAAAAAAATATTTGAGGCAGCTATAACAGATCACAAAGTTCAGCTGAACAGAGACCAAAGTAACTTCATTTCTGCCATGCTCTGTAGATGAATCTCCTGAAAGTCCCAAAAGACATCCAAAGCACCCAACAGACACAATCTGTGATCTATCATCCCTGAAAAGATGCCTTGACTTCTTCCACTGTCCAGCAAAACTGCACGAAATGGTAATATCAAACACCAGTTCTCCAGTTATTTTCTGCTGTAAACTCACTTGGATTTTTATTTTTTCTCACAAAGCAACTGATCTCATACGAGACGCACTGAAGTATGTTTCTATTGTCACTGGGCCATTATCTCATTGCATTACTCCACCTTCAGTTCATGAGCACAGTTCCCCACTAAGTATGTACAGTTACTTCAAGGTCTGCCAGTGTTTGAGGTCTGGAGGTGGGAAGGGGGCCCAGATCCGAGGGGAAGAAGCTGCTGGGATGGGTAGCACACGGCTGCCCTTCACACCCAGTCATCCGGCATTTTGGACAAGATAGCAGCTCTCTGAGCCATATAAACACTTAACATTGGGAATCACAGCTACTCTCCAGCCAAAGCTGCCACCTCCTTCTTGTCTCTGTTAGCACAACTATCTGCTATTAGCATATGATTGTCTGCAATCTTCAGTCTAGCCTTTTCAAGTTACTTTTACTCCCAGCTGCAGGAACAGAGATGGTCACAAAACGAGCTTTAATAGCTTTGGTGCAGCAGGGAAAATGTAGCTGCTTTCCAACAAGCAAAACTTTTGCCCATACTGAAATGATTAAATATTTTGGCTTCAACAAATAATACAAGTGGACACTGTACAACTGAACAGCAAATATGTTTGCTTTTTTTTTTTTTTTTCCCCTTGGTAAATCTTAGGCACTGTCATAGACACCTCTATTATCATAAGCTAGGATACACAATGTCCCGGGTTGCCTGCGTTGGACTTCTTAAACTACGGAAAATTTACTTTTAAAGGCCTTCACATACAAAAACAGAGGGTGAGGAGGGAGAAGAAGAGAGCAGATTGTTTAAGTGCTCTCAATGCCCGGAGAGATGTCATTGAGAAAACACATTTTAAAGTACGCCCAAATTCAAAAGCTGAAAATGGTTTGCTAACTCGGAATTTACATGTCTCTTTAGACCCCACCTCATGATGGTTTAGTATGGAAAAAGTGAAGAACAACTTATTTTCTGTCAAATGACTTTTGCCTCACATCAGTCAAGCCTCCTCCTCTCCTCCGTCACTCCCCACCACCCCAATTCTGTACTTTGGCAAGTGAAAAAGGAAAATAAGATCGCTTGTCCCTAGAGCTATTGCTGAGAGTAAACAGACATTGCAACTGCAGAGCGATTCTTAAGATGCAAATAAAAGTAATGCATCTTCTGATTACATTACCACAAGCAGAAATCAGGAGGTCATCTGAATATAATCAAGCAGACAATTTGCACATTTGCAGGTACATCCCCAACAGACAAACCCCAGGACTGCTTCACTCCAGCTCTGTGCGTCTCCTGGGTTTGGTGACAGTTTTACAGGCTCTCTGATGATCAACTTTGCTCAAGATTTACCAGAGCACACAAGAACTACTTGTTACATCTCCTGTGTCTCCGGCAAAGGAGAGGAGCATCTCAGATGCTTTGGGAACATACCATTTGCATCCCCCTGTACAAGTGACAACATGACTGAGAAGTTCCCAAAACCAACTTGAACAGAGAGAAAACAGAAAGAAGCAGCCTTGACCCACAGAAATACGTTCCTACCTCTGTTTATTCTACTACGCCGTTTTCTGCTTGGGGGCAAGCCCAGAACAGCAGCAAAGTCACCCCAAACTGGGAAGCCACATACTAATATATTTCTTCAAGTTGTTTTTCTTCCTAATGGCCTGTCAACATTTGCTAGGGCAAGTCTCTATGGTGGCTTAAAAGTTTGCAATAGTCAGCCAACACATCTTGGTCTTCTGGTCTTTGTAATAGCAGGAGGCATGGTGAGTTTGAAATTTGATCGGTAGCACTACAAGGTAAAATCGGTCACAACAGAATGACATTTAGTCCCTCTAGAAGTAATGTGAGGGTATAAAACTAAAGGAATTGGCAAATTGGAGTCTGTCTGCATGCTTAGGAGGGAGCACTATTGTAGCTATATGGAACGTGCCATTTTACTTCAGCTTCTTACACTTCAGAAGAAAGGAAAATGGGACAGGACTGTCACCTTCTGCCATTTGATGTGTGAAGAAATACACAAATATTTTCTTCTTTCTAGGAAACATGTTTAGCAGGTGGCTTCCATCCAGTAAGAAGTCCCGAGTAAAATGTGAAACCTGTTAAAAGTCAGTTGTACAACTCCATTACAAAAATATGACTTGCAAGTAAATTCTGATCTGAAATCTCTTTAGAGTGGTACCTTTAGTTAAAGATGTTCACCTCTAATAAGAAAGAGATTGTAAAGAAGGCAGCGTACATACACAATTTTCAGACACCAGTACTGATTTTTGAACTAATTCATCATTATCTAAACCCAGTCATATTTCAAATTCAGTCAAGTTGTTAAAGCTGTAGTTCACACAGAATTATCTGAATATGAGTTTGAATGCATTTGACTTTGCTGTCTTAATAAGACAGGAGAGAGATGGATCATAAGACTACCTTTGCTACAGCAAAAAAAATGACTTCCCCAAGTACTAGCAGTTATTCCTGCAGTCTTTGGCGCAGAAGCAATTCCGTACCTGTGCAAGAATCACAGAATGGTTGAGGTGTGAGAGGATCCACGTGTGGTTAGTGATGTTATATTAAGTTAAGGACTGCAGTAAAGCTGTGATACAGATTTTGCATATCGGGTAGGCATAATTTTATATTTGGAGTGAAATCCTAGACACTTTAGTAAGGATTGCCTGAATTTGATAAAAATAAGCAATAGGAAAAAAGAGAACTTCTGGGGTGCTTATGGCCAAATGAGCTAAACACACAGAAAAATAATCAGGCTATATATACTAGAGCAATAGATCCTGCCCACAGGCACCCTATTACATACAAAAAGAACAGCCAGATACTGCTTAGTGCCAGGTCTCCTTTGAAGAGGCTGAAGCCTCTGTGTTATTCAAAGCATTCCCTAGAGATCCGACACATAAGCCTAAGGGTGGCTTTAAAGTTCTCTCAGTGGTATGAACAATTCCCCTTTTCTCCATAAGAAAGGGGATGTGATTGAACCATTAAGCCCGACGTGAGAACCGCTGGCTTTCATTCTACTCAGGAGTATTATCATGTGTTTCCAACAACAACGGCAATCACAACTGTGTGGTGCATCCAAAGCAGAGCATTAAAGCAACAACTGATGTGTCCTTTCAGGTCTCCTGGCCTTTATCCCCACTTCCGAAAGACTGTGAAATCACCTTCCTTCATCTAGGTGTGAGCATTTAATGCACAGATAAACACTGAGCACTACAAATCTACCAAGATGATCTTCCTACAAGGCATAAAGCTTCAGCAGCAATCTCATTTTTCACGTTGACATCCAAATCTTACACAATCTGAATAAGTCAGGAAACTGTGGAGTAGTCATTTAATCACAGGTATATATAATACAGACAATTTAGCCATGCATAATAAAATTGTCCAGGTTTATAGGGTTTAGATTTACAATAATCAGATGAAACTCTATATTGCTGTTCCTTTTTAAGCAGTTTTTTAGTTTTAAAACCAAATTTAGCAGCAAAAGACTAACGTAGCAGGATTCAAGTCTACTGGCAATCACGGCACTTCTGTGTTGCCTTTGATTTACACATGGCATTTTAGCAGAAGAGTGATCTCTTCTGCTAGTCAAAAATGGAAGGAGATCCACACACAAAATGAAAACTACATCTGCTTATATATAGATGCCAGTGCCCACCCTGAGATGAGAGAAGTCTAGCCATGGCTCCCAGAACAGAGTCCTGATCAACTTTGCTTTTGGACTTCTGTGCTGGTGAAGTCTCCTTAATAACAGCCTTCCATAAAGGAACCTACAATGTGCAATGCGGTACAGAAGAAAGGCACAACTCCAATAAACAAACCAGAACTAGCACAGAGATCATCCAGCAACCTCCAGAAAGCCCAGTTAAATGCTACATAATACCAACAAAGAAGTATAGGTGACATTCACAGTCTATGTATAAAACGTGTTGAGAGATCACCTCCAGCTACCTGAGAAAAAATAAAGTGGTGCAAGAAGCTGTATGGATATTTTTCACGGCTTACAGAATCAACAGCGAGCTTTGGACTTCTTAAATGACTTTAAAAATGCATAAATAAAGAAATAAATCCATATCGTGCAACCTTCACACTTTTCTTAGGCAACAAATTGCCTACATTTTTTGCAGCTACCTGGCTTATCTGGCTAGAGCTATAAAGTTACAGTAGCAGTCAGCTGTTTACAATAATCAGATTTTAAATGCAATCAAAACATATTTAGTCGTTGATGTTTATCTTTGCAATATTTTTTTAAAAGTCTCTTTTTTTTCTATGCTTCAAGGCCAGATCTACATTACACAGTTTGGCTGACCTAGATAATATTGTCTTAGGATTACGTGTAAATAAAGAAAAGAAGTACACTACATCAGTATTCTTTTTCAAGAGAAAAAAAAACGCCCATGTGTGGTCAGACCTAGACTGACAGAAGAACTTCATCAGACTCCTTGTGCAGGCAGGCAACACAGTCACCATGGCCAGAAATGTCCTGCTCTGCTGGCATATTGCACTTGGACATCTGTTTGCATATTAAAAGCAGCAGAAGCAATTTCACAGGCACGGCCTGAATTTGTAAGTACCGTACAGCTAGATCAAAAGTAGTAGATTCACAGTCAAAATAGGAATATGCCACGAATAAAACAAACAAACAAACAAACAAACAAAAAACACATAATCTGTTGTTTTGAGTTGTACTTGGGGGGGGGGGGGGGGGGGGGGCGGTGGAATAAAAGAAAAAAGATTCAAGGCAACTGCCTTCCTCCTCCCCTTCCCTGATGTGTCCTGACTGAATGGAGGATAGTGCACGGAGAAAATATTTTCCTCACTAAAGTCTCTTGGCAGCATGGGGTTTGGGTAAGTAAAGGGGAAGGGAAGCCAACTATGCAACTAATGGTTTTACCAATGAGTACAACTCAGAGAAACTTTTTTCCCCCAATCACTTTTCATGTCTGGATATATGAGGTATATACATGTAATGATTTATGAAATTTTTCTGTTTGAATTCTCCAAAACCTTCACATTAACCTATATATTCTTGAAACTACAATATTTCAAGCCAGCCTTTGCTTCCAAAGATAGCTGCACTACTGCTACAAAAACCTTGCTATGCCACGATGCTCGCTTTGGTAGCCAGAGACACAACGTGGCAGAGCTGCAGAAAGACAAGAGAATACATGTAAGTAAGGTTAAATGACTTGATCTAGGTAGCTCAAATGGCAGCTCTTCCGGTGTCATCTTTAGGAGGGCTGCTGTGTACAGAGAAACCAAAGCTCATCACTTCTGGGAGACATATGAAGAAAACCTTCAAGGGAACCAAACCCTATGGCCCAAAATACAAAACAGCAGCACCTTGGTTGGACTGGCACATTTCTGCCAACCACGTGGCATCTGGCAAATTCTGTACGTAATCCACCCAGCTCAGGAGTTCACAGGAAACCATGGCTGTAACTGTCTACCCCTCCAGAAGAGCTCTAAGTCACCAGGAAAGCACAGACCTGTAGTTCCTGGAATCCTTTTTTTCCCCACTCCCATCTCTAATTTAGGACAGGCTTATCCTGATAGCTCACTTGGACTCCTAGTTCCCAGCTGACTGAAATACACTGGCATATGACCAGGGCCAACACAAAGGGCCAAGAGAACAAGCCTTTCAGACTGCCTTAGCCACTTTACAGTCCACGCAGGACTATGCTAACTAGCAGGACTTTGGATGCTTGACCTTTCATTTCCCTCTCAGCATTATCTGCGTTTGCAATATGAATTTGATGTTTGTCAGGACAAGAACTATGCCAGATGTGAAAAGAAGACTTTTAGCTGAGTCCTGGATTTCCTACTTCACTTCTGTGGGGAATGGTTTGCGACCTTTTTTGTAGAAAGAAAAAAAAGACAAGTGAACCATATTGTCTCGATCTAACAGGCAACACCCTTGTGTCTTGCTAACCTGTCAAAGTTTTACTGTCCTTTACTGACCTATGCAGAGAGTAGAGTTAGAAGGCAGTTGGGGCAAAAGGTGCAGGATATGAGTCAGCAGCACCTGCATGAGAGAAGGATGATGGGGGTGAATAAAACAAGAAAAATTCCACATTTGTTAAAGAGGACATTGCTTAACTGCACAAGTCTGATTCCAGATGAACTGAGCACGTTTAAGTGAATCCTCAGTTAATTCAGCTACTGTGTTTGGCATTTCTTTCAAGCTGTCCTCCATGAAAAGTTGCCAGGTTCTCCAGACTCATGCAGATCCTAGCACTTGTACAGTCTATTTTAATGAGTGTAAGATCCAACATCGAAACAGGAACCTTTTAATAGCATAATGTGATTATGGGCAGTAGCCACCTATCACAAGTCAAAAGTTGAAATTTAGTCAAGCAATGGGAAGTAGTCATTGAGGGAATAATGTCAGCTTACTTCTAAAAGAATAAAAAACACAGCCCTCACATTTGGTGTTGGCAGATGCAAATAATAAACCTAAGCAAAGGCATACATTAACAGCATCTGAAAAGCCAAAGAGACCAATATTAGCATACAAGATTCCTTCCCTCTTATCTATGAATTGAGCTAGAACAAAAATAAAATCAAACTCTGCAAAGCAAGTGTTAGTTCCACTGTTTACATTCCTACGTAGAACAACTACAAATAGCAGGGGACACAATTTTTCTCCTTTCTGTCATACGCTGCTTTAAAAAATGGTTTATTAAGTGTTGTTGCAAGTAAAAACATATTTTGCATTTTTTAATCAACAGTTTAATCTTAAAATACTGTTCCCATCAAAGGGCACACTTTTGAAAGTTACAGCTTAGAAAAAAAAAATCCTGGCAAAATATGGGTTTACATACTTGAGGGGAGGGTTTTCTTTCCAGCAATGCCAAAATTTAAGCCTGAACGAGATGGTATTTTCACACTCCTACTGACACAGTAAATAGAATGTCTTCAGAGAAAGGAAAACTAAGTTCTCCTTAATTCTTCTTCTTACTTGCTTCAACATATCTGTTTTTTTGTTTGTTTGTTTGTTTTTAAAACAAGGCAATCATAAAAGTTATTTAAATTGGCTAAAGGTGATTTTAAATGATCTACCAGTATCTTAGCATACAAAATAGAAAGTTACATATATAGGTCAAATGCACTGTAGGTACCACATTTTAACCAAAAGGATTATTAAAAAAAGATTTAACTTGCTCTGCAGAAAAAGTTTAACTCATCTTGTTGATGCTTCGTTTACCGAAGCAGCTTCTCAGTGTTTCATGCTATTTATGCAATGGTGATTCCTTACGCACATACAAGTTGCAGATCCAAGACACTTTACAGTTATTACTTTCCCTTCATTAGGCTTAACTTTGGTCTGTCAGCAACTTGGACTTCCATCTAAGCATACCTCTTCTTACCCAATAGAGCCTCCAGCACATGCCACTTTACACAGAGCTGTCCCTACATCTAAGCCCAACATTTAAAGAATGCACGTAAATACATGCCTGGTTTTCACTTTGCATAATTCTGTTACATAACAGGACAGCAAACTAAACATTGTTTGCATCTGTTAATATAAAATACAGCACACCCAGAGGGCCCTCTTGATTTACTAATTAGTTTGTTTTGTCACAACTCTTTATTGAAAATACTGGGGAAACTCCTGTTCCTAGACTTCAGTGTGCCTAGCACTAATTCATTTATTTTAGCAGACTTACTGGTTTTATTAGCTGGAGAAAGCACAGCGTGGGCTATGTTGTCATGCATTGGACTTTGAAACCAGACAGATTCCAACGAAAGCCTGTGCTATGAGGAGAGCCGTGGATTACAGCTGCTGATTCCTTTACATCTACTGATCAGCCAGAAAGCAGAACAGGCTGTGCAATAAGATCCCTGAAGATCAGTGCTAAACATGGGCATACAAAGTAAAACAACACAGAAATGGCCTTTAGCAGAAGGAAAACACTCTCACCTAAGTGATTGCATTACTCTGCTGTTAAAAAACAAACAAGAAAAAACACATGTATGTCCTTCCAAAGGACATGAATGACTAAGCTTGAAGACTAGAAAGCACTCCGATCTAAGCCCTACATACTGATATGCTAGAAAATGTTGCTATTTAGTGTAACTCTCAGGAAGCTACATGTGAGGTTTATTTAGGTGCTCACAACTGAGGAAGAACACAGAAATATCCCAAAGCAAACAGGGATTGCTGAACAGCAAACATTAAGATGCATCAGAAGCAGCATGGCCAGCAGAGTGAAGGAGGGGATTGTCCCCTTCTGCTCTGCTCTTGTAAGGCCCAACCTGGATCCTTGCGTTCAGCTCTGGACCTCAGCATAAGAAGGACAGGAACCTATTAGAACAAGTCCAAAGGAGGGCCACCAGGATGATCAAGGGGCTGGAACACCTCTCCTATGCAGACAGGCTAAGAGAGCTGGGGTGGGAGATGAGTGGTTAGAAAGCTGCCTGGCAGAGAAGGACCTGAGAGTGTTGGTTGATAGTTGGCTGAATATGAGCCAGCAGTGTGCTCAGGTGGCCAAGAAGGCCAACAGCATCCTGGCCTGTATAAGAAGCAGTGTGGCCAGCAGGTCTAGGGAAGTGATTGTGCCCCTGTACTCGGCTCTGGTGAGGCCGCACCTCGAGTACTGTGTTCAGTTTTGGGCCCCTCGCTACAAGAAGGACGTCGAGGTGCTCGAGAGAGTCCAGAGAAGGGCAACGAAGCTGGTGAGGGGTCTGGAGAACAAGTCTTACGAGGAGCGGCTGAGGGAGCTGGGGTTGTTCAGCCTGGAGAAGAGGAGGCTCAGGGGCGACCTCATCGCTCTCTATAGGTACCTTAAAGGAGGCTGTAGCGAGGTGGGGGTTGGTCTATTCTCCCACGTGCCTGGTGACAGGACAAGGGGGAATGGGCTAAAGTTGCACCAGGGGAGATTTAGGTTGGATATTAGGAAGAACTTCTTTACTGAAAGGGTTGTTAGGCACTGAAATGGGCTGCCCAGGGAAGTGGTTCAGTTACCATCCCTGGAGGTCTTTAAGAGACGTTTAGATGTTGAGCTTAGTGATATGGTTTAGTGGAGGACTTGTTAGTGGTTAGGTCAGAGGTTGGACTGGGTGATCTTGGAGGTCTCTTCCAACCTAGATGATTCGGTGATGCTGTGATTGTTCAGCCTGGAGAAGAGAAGGCTCCAAGGGAGACCTTAGAGCAGCCTTCCACTACCTAAAGGGGGCCTACAGGAAAGCTGGGGAGGGACTCTTTGTCAAGGGGTGTAGTGATAGGACAAGGGGGAACAGCCTTAATGTAAAAGAAGGGAGGTTTAGATTAGATATTGGGAAGAAGTTCTTTACTCAGATGGTGGTGAGGCACTGGCACAGGCTGCCCAGAGAAGCTGTGGATGCCCCACCCCTGGAGGTGCTCAAGGCCAGGCTGGATGGGGCTTTGGGCAACCTGGTCTGGTGGGAGGTGTCTCTGCCCATGGCAGGGGGTTGGTATTAGATGGTCTTTAAAGTTCTTTCAACCCCAAACCATTCTGTGATTCTAAGATATCTCTGAGAGACAGTTTGTCAGATAAGCTAATTAATTCCTACTTGCACCTAAGTTATATCAGGTCAGCTGTTCTTCTCAAATTTTACACTGCCCAGCCCCAGAATAACCTGTAAGTATGGAGAGAGTTTAAACAAGAGCATCTTTCCTATGGGCTAGTGCACTATGGCATACAGGCTCCTGGACTTTTCAAGAATTTGAGGAGTGGAGTTTCTCAAAAGCACTTGTGTTTCTATGCAACGCAATCAGAAATAAATCTTAAGAGATAATACTGTTACAGGTCTCTACCTTTATTAGCGTAATGGCCTAAGAATCCATCCTGCCCTTGCAGAAGGGACCTTCCTTCTAACTATTCTCCTAAATAGAAAGTTGTTGTCCCCCCCATCTCCTCCCAAGCACTGATGGCAGGTTTTTCCTCCCCCTGTAGCATTGTTATTTTAACTCACCACCAATTATGCATATTAAACTAGGCAGGAAGTTCTCAGGTAGATTGAGTCTCAAAGGGAACAGAGCACAGACTTACATCTGGGCACTAGATTTTGTTTTACGTTCTTGCAAGTGCAACGTATGTGTGAGAACAGTATGAAAAAGCTAACATTTGTAACAGAGACCAATCATCAAGCATTTTTAAATCCAAAACTACTAGCCCTGAAAGTGTGGAGAAGAGGGGAAATAATTTTCTCAGCCTGCAAAGGACGTTCTCAGTGAAGATAGCACTGCAGGCACAAGCATATTAAGCCACTGTTCTCTTACTCCACACCCTACCTAGCTGGAAAAAAAGACCAGGGTAAAGAATGCACATTTGTCACAGATAGGGACACTTGTTACTTCATTCTTCTAAGTGCTCATTTGTTTTCTTGTTAGCTTACAATTTAACCAGATTAAGTGATCCTTTGAAAAGGCAATCTATTGATTAACCCATATTGTGCAGAACAAGTCATGCTCTTCAAGAACAATCTCAATTTATTAACCAAAAATAGCTCTAATTGGTCAGAGACCGGGAGGGAGGGGAGAGGGAAGAGGTTTATACATGTAAAATTAAAAGATTTATGATTTAGTCTGGCTTCAGCTTGTTATCAGAAGGCCATGCAATAAATCAAGAATTTAGAGGAGACGTAAAGAACATCTTTGTACTTGCTTGAACCTGAAAAACTCATAAAAAATTCAATTGTAGCTAGTATTTATGAGTCCAGAGGCCTCAAGACACAGTCCAGTGGAAACAATTTGTGAGTCTACAGTCAAATTAATTCCACATTATTTCATGGGTATAGAGAAGGTAAGCAATTGTGCCAGCAACTCTCTGCTTGGAAAGATGATCAAAATTAGACAAAGTATGAGCATGATTAAATTCACAGGATACAGAAATAAATAAGTAATATCTTGGACATTTCTATAGTGCCAGCATTAGGTCTTCTGAATATTCCACTTTCCTCCCTCCGTCTGCCCATCCCCAAATTAAAGCCAGATGTTCGTGAGCTGACCATTCCAGTAGTTAATATAGATGTAAATGCCGATCTCTGCACTGAATTCTGCCCTACCTACAGCTAGCCCTTATGTTGCTTCTATGTGAAAAAAGTGAGTCTTAGTATTCCTGTAATGCACTGCAACACTACCTTCTCAACGAGCCTTATTTACCTGGTCAAACAGCATCTTTCACTGCCACCCTGGTAACTAGAACCATCGCCTCTTCACTCCCACCAGGGTGAGCACCAGCTTTGCAAAGTTTATGCTCTGTATGGAAAGTTACAGCTCAGTAATAAATCTAATTGAGAGAGCTTGCCTGAGGACAGGTTGCTTCCCAAGATGCAAGTGCTCGCTTGTTTTAACTTTTGTCCTTTGGCATGTGGAACAAGGACTAATAGAGTGTTAAAAGAAATGGAAAATATCCCGGGAAATGATCCCCACTAACATGACAAAAGAATTGTCTCTTATGGGACAAACAAGTGACCAAGGAATAAATGTACCACTTAACACCCCTGGCTTCCCAACTTCTACAGTACCTGCAAAATAACAGAGAAAGTAGTTCCAGGAAAGGGCATTGATTTAACAGAAACATACACAACATGATCACTTGCCCACAGAAGAGAAACACTGGAAAGTCATCTGATTTGGCTGAATTACGTCCTCCCACAAGAGACAGCAGGCTGGCAAAATGCAGTTTAACATTTGTCGAGTTGATACAAATTCCTTTTCCAGTCTATGCTGTGGACAGAGGCTCTCCTTCAATTAACCTGAAGTAAAAGGAGTGTTCAAAAACTTCTATATCTTGAAATTGGACCTTATTGCCCTTGAAGGCAATATGGGTTTTGTAATTGATTTTATTTAGAGAAGATAAGGTCTTATACAGGTAGAACATGGGCTGTGATAAGCTCCAGCAGTGCTGCAAGCACAGAAGTAATGACATAGAAATAGTGACAGAGCAGTCAGCTGGCAGACTGGCCATATCTTCCACAGTTCCAGTTTCCTGGCAGCATCGCAGTCCTTATAAATGAAAGGTCCAATGCCATCCTTGCTGTTACCTGTGGACTTGGGCACCTGGCAAATCTGGTGACATTATAGACTTTGACATGCCTTAAATATATAAACACCATTTTCAGATATTTATTGCATGGCTGATTTGACAGGCCTACAAACAGTCCTGACCAACTGTACACAAGTAAATTGTATTATTTTGTTAGTTTCAAGGAAAATATATCTTAATGAAGAACCTTTTTCAAAAAAAAAAAAAGATTTGGTATTTTAAAAGCCTGACTTAAGATGTTCTAGGCACCCACCACAATTTATTCTGCCTTTCCTTTCCCATTCCCTGACATATACCAGGAGCTGTAAATGCAAGGAGAAATACCTGTTTTTCATTACATCTCAGGCACCCAATCATACATTTTAGGCATCTCAAAAACAGAAACACATCAATAAAGAGAAAAAAACAAGAAGTTAAATGCTTGAAATCCCTTTTCCTTGATGTATTACTGTCATTCAGCAGAGCATTGGTGAAACTCTGCTGGCATGATTAGCACACTTCTAGTCATCCACCTTCAAGAAACGGGAGCAGAAGCAGACGGGATAGAATGAGGGGACTCTTGTATGGGCCAGTCAAAGCAATTTGGACTGCAGAAATGTGAGCTGAGAAGGGATGGCAGTGCTGTCTTTGTACTAAATCAGAAACAGGAATGTAAGACAATAAATAAAAAAAGCCATTTAAATGAAAAACAGTGTTGGTAAAAGAACAAAATAAATTGAGCATGATCAAAATTAAACTGTAAATTAAAACAAGTTCTCAACCTAAGTAATAGTTTTTAATCAACTCATTAAGCGTGGTAGTGTAGATGAACTTCCTCATCTAAACCAAGCTCCAGCTTAACAGTGGTTGGTTATGTTTAATGAAAATATTTCTATGATGTGGTGTTGCAGGTAAGATTTCAGATTTGAAATCCTTATTACAATTACAACGCGTTGGGAAGAGTATTATTATCCTACAGTAACATCCTCTTAGTAACAAAGAAAAGGAGTACTTCAGACAGAGGTTATAAGAAAGAGTAAACAATGTCACCCTTTTCTGTGGCACCGTTCAAAGGCATACAGGAGCTTATTCTCAAGGACTGGCATAGGCTGAGATAAAAGCTGAAGAGTAAAACAGGTTACTTGGGAAGAAACAACCATACTGATAATCAGAACAATAAAACTTTAGCAGCACCAGCATGATCTATATTTTTTGTGGAAGACATCTAACAAGCTTTACAAGTTTCTCAATAAGGCCCAACCAACATAAAATACTTGTTTCCTTTATTGGTACACTAATGGTTCTACAAGGTGGAGACAACACCTCCCTGATTTTGTAAAGCCTTATCATGAGATCACATTTATGAGAAGCACAAGTCAAGATTACTGATTTTGTAGTGATAATTCGCACTTGTTACTTGTACAAAGTGCTACTTTACTGAAGGTTTACAGCCGGCTGTTACGTCCACTGCTATCGGACAAAACACAAGAGCTGTCCTCTTCAGATTAAGCAAATTTTGCATGAAAATATTCCAGCTGATAATGTAAACAGAAGCCTAATCAAGGACTGCAGTGGAAACACTGCACAACTCAAAGAAAAGTGGAGAAGGGTAGGTCTGCATCTTTTTGTTTCATTAAAAGCAAAGCAAGAGTTTCGCTTGCCCTTGCAGCTTTCATTTATAAACAACTATTTTACAAAATAGTAATTTAAAAATAGACAGCTTCAGAAATTTTCAGTCAAAAGGCATATAAGCACTTTTTTTTGTAAAAAAAATATCACTTTGTGTACATGTGTTTGTGGAAACCTACTGGATTTGGTCCAACACGGATTTGGATAACGCTTATTGATTTCATGGTCTGCAACAAGTTCTGTGTTTTGCCTTTTTCTCCATCCTCATGGAAACTCCCAGTTGTATTCCCAAACTACCTCTAATGAAAGGAATGTCAGCGTCTGAGGCTTCAGTTTTCACACAGCAAATTCAAGAATGAGGCCACAAAAGGAGGTTCAGCCCAAACAAGGCTGGACCTAAGTGCAAGCCTTTTCGTCCTTACCAAGGGGAACGAGGCCAAACAAGCACTGCTCATGTGACTTTACAGAAAAGCTGTGAGTAGTCAGGTCTTTGGAGATATTTCGTGCTGTTTCCGTGCCTTAAGTGTGTAATAGTGAAGCCTCTTGTGGCTATATCGGCAATTTTCATTTGTAGATTGCATCATGTAACCAAGTCCCTAAGAAAAGCAAAGAAGAACTTAAAGCCACTGTTTGGTCAGAAATCAGGTAGTCTTAAGCTGTTACAGGGTGATTTTTTGTTTTTTTTTTTTAGGCAAATTGAACAGTTATTGTTGAATAGCTAAAGTTTCCCCTCACTACCAATGCCTCTCAAACACAGCATTGTAGAAACTTAGACTCACGTGTCTTTTGCAGGTTTTAAACGGTCCAAATGACTTCATTTGCCAGTCCCAAGGAACTACAGAAGACAACCTTCATTTGCAGAAGTCAGCCAGCAGATCCTGCTGCTAGCCTTCTTTTTGCATTAAGAACTAGCTAGCAGCACTCTTTAATAGTGACCTCCCAGCCCAAATGTGTGAAAAAATGAGACTAAGAGCAACGTATTGTAATGAGAGAGAGAATGAATTCCCCTGCAATAAACCCAAGTTCCATAATATTTTCTATTTTAGCACAAATAAAATCATATTGATACTTAGGTGGTAAGAGCCCGTTAAAAAAAATTGAGCTCTCTTTACTTTCATTCTGCAGTAAAACTAGGTGTTACTGTTTCCTCTGGAAAAAAAGTTCTAATTTGTAGGGATATTAACCTCTTGGAGGCATGTCAATATTTTTACAGCATGCACTGTTTAAGACCTGGTTGTGTATCATGTATAGCATGGACAGTTAATTTTCCTATAAGTCATAATTCATAGGACAAACAATGTGAGGGATATTAATGGAAAGAGATCAACAAGGTTATTTCCTTTTGTGGCTTTCTGCAGAGTTAAATAATAAGTGAAACTCATAATTCAGCAAATTAGTTAACTGGAACGATTTTGTCATAGCAGAATTGAATGCTAAAGCTTACCTAATTGTGATACTTGCAGATCCCATGCTTGAATGAACTAAGTGCTCTTTAACTTTATATCCCCCTTTCACTTATGTGCAATGGACTTAAACACCGACAGTTTTGAAAAGGCAACTGGCATCTTTGAAAGATCATGACTACAAAGTTTGACATTTCATATGGATTTTTTCCCCACTATTAATTTCAGGACTAGATTCCAGTTTAAATGAACTAGTTAATAAACTATTTTGATGAAAAGCACATTCATTGCTTTACCAGCATTCCCTTGCTTTTGTGATTAATACAATTATAGAACTGTTTCCTCTTCACTTTCCCAAGTTCCACATAGACATGTTTTGAAGACAAATTAACTAAAGGTTACTGCTGCATGAGAGCTGCAGCTGTTCTGCAGATGCTGAGTGCCACAACTTTTCTTTGGCCTCAGAAGATTACTGTCATTCAGAAATAAAACATATCAGAGGATTTCATAGCTTTCATTAATACAGTTTAACTTTGAGGGCTCCTGTGCAGATACGGTTATACCACTCCTTTCCTTGGTTGGAAAAAAAGGTATTTAACAACTCTTACACTGCATCTATTGCTTCAAGAAGCTGGAAAGCAGTAATAGCAGATTAGGCTTCCTTCCTATCTGAATACATACATGGTGACTGATGGAGCCAACTCCCCTTTAGAAGGGCTTTGGAAAATGCTGTTGTCCCCATTTTACAGATAAGAAAGTGGAAGCAGAAGAGTCAAGAGTTTAATCTATCCCTCACACCAGTTGGTGACCTGTGTAAGGCAGGGTTAGAACCAGACCGCATTTACATGAGGCTATTGCAACAGAGCTGTTACCGATTGCATAAATAGATGCTAACCCACACAGCAGTCTGAATTTCCAGAATAATGTTTTTCTGCTTAGCTGAAATTAATTTAAGTAGATTTAGGTTAAATCAAAACAATAATCCTAGTGTCAATGAGAACAGTTTATGGAGATTAATTTACTAGCTGGAGAGATGTTGGACCATATCTTTGTAGTGCTGCTTTTTATTTTTATTATTTTCTTTCTACAGGCAAGGCCTCAAGACCTAGAGCAGCAAACAGATCAGTCTCTGCAGATTTTACCCACCTATAAAATGGCATAAACTGCAGTATTTCAACAGAAAAATTTTGATATTTCACAAAAGTAGTAAAAGGGGAAGTTGAGTTTAGAGTGAAGCTTCATTCCCACAGTGCCTTCAGTGTAAGAATAGTTCATTAGTACGAGACAATCATAGGTGATCCAAGCTTGATAATTTTGCCTAAAAATGTTTTTCAACTCATTGAATGAATTGCAGCATATAGTAATATTGCATTAAGAAGCTTATTATACCATCCCCCTCCCCCCCCCCCCATTTATAGCCACGTATAAAAACATCCATCAGGTTAAGAAAATCCCAACAGCTTCTAGGATCAAAAGGTTACAGTCTTTTAGATTTCATTCCCCAAATTTCTATACAACATTAAAAGTCTTGCTTCTGTGAAGATAAAGAGGTGCTGCTGGAGAATGCTGGTAGCTTCACATATTTCATTTCCTATTTAATAGTCCATCTTAAGGAAAAAGAAGGAAAAAAGCAGGTTCTGGTAAAACAACTTATGCTGGTCTGACACTTCAGTGAGCATACACATGCTAGAATAAAAATCTTATTTTTCCTTTGACAGCATCAACTCAATGAAACAAAACTAAAAGTGATCAGACTTGGGTGGAGCAGAGCACTAAGTATAATGTCATTTTTTAATCAAGCGGACTTCTGAACTACACAACAGGAGCAAGAGCCACGCTGTAACACTGCAGACCATTAACTCTTTGGGGGCATAACCTTTACTAACTCACCTCGTTAAGCCAAACAAACAAAAAGGTTTCCAGGGTAGTTTTAAGTCAACCAAAAACTTTACATAACCTCAACCGCACTGATCTCTCTGCCTGTATCATTCCATCAGACAGCAGGAGGAGGTAAGGCAAGCTTCCAACATCAACTTGGACAGGATGCTTTGTAAGAATAGCAAGGTGATGGGTTTATGTTAGAGGAGTAGCAAGGGAAAGAAACTGCCACAGAAACAATATTTGCTTTGAGACTTCTGTTATTACGTATTTAGCTTTATCCATGGCATAACTTAAAACAGAATTTGGTTATGTACTACAAAACCCCCCCATCCATCTCAAAGATCAGTCTTGAGCTAATCTAGCATTGAAGGGAAGGAGAAGAGGCTACTCTGGACAAATGTTTTCAAATATAAATACAGAGATCTGCCAGCACAGTTACGGCAGGATATGAAGAAGCGTGATCAGTAACTAAGATAACTGTGCTGGGGAAGGGCCTGATCTAGACACTCTCAGACTTGTAACAGAGTAAATTCCCGAGCATGTCTTGTTCCATGCGATGGGGGTGTGAATTTGACTGGTAATAACATCACTTTGTTGGTAAGAGCTGCCTAGGCATCAGAATTTTTCTTAAACACAGTTATAACAGCATACATAAAACCTATTTTTGCAGGAATAGCAGAACATTAAAACCACTTGTACACTGGAGCAGTCTTTTCTATTTTATTATGTTCAATGCTACACTGTTATGTACACAGAAGAGGATCTTCCCATGTGAGCCTCCAATCTGTAACTTGGACCAAAACCAAAATAAACAACAAAAAAGAGTACATACAGAACTAAAAGATTATCAATTTTTTTTTTTTGAGGTAATATCACATTTAGTTCCTGAGCAAAAACTGATGGCAAAAAAGTCACTACATATATCCTGTATAATGTGTATTGAACAAACAAAGTTTTTCAACTGAAAAATCTTTAAGCAAACTTGTTTCACAGCTTGAATTTAGCTTGAAAGTTCTCAATTGTTTTTGCTGTAATATTAAGCTAGCAGGTCTTGGTGATTAATTAGTCTTCAAATTGAGCTTTAGCAGTACAAAATTTTTTCACGCTGTTTTTACATTTTTCACTCCCAGCTACCTGAATATCAAGCCAGCTTTGCTTACACTTTGCAGTGGCAGCATCATACAAGCTAGTTCGTTAACTGTGATAAGGACATTTGCCATGTCATTACAATGCTGTTTTACATCTTACTACTGAAATCAAAAGGAAGATGGGAAATGCTCTAACAATTACCAAAATGAGAATTTCCCCACTAAAAACACAGAGAAGAAAATGAGTTCATATGATGCAGAACTGAGAAGGTATGGGAGCCCACAAAGCCCAGCTTCAACCATCATCTACACAAGGCATCGGTGACTTTGGAATGAATGAGGACACAGCTATTTCACCTACTGCATTTTACATGTAACAAGTTGTATCCATTATTCACTCAGTTTCAGCAGAATTACTGCACAGAAAAATTCTGCTCATTTGGTACAACTTTAACCCTACCTCACACTCACCATGCCCCCGTTATCAAACTACCAAACTGCACACATCCAGATTGAAAGTTTCCCATATATTTGCAGGTCACTTTGCTGTGGTTTAGCCCCAGCTGGCGGCTCAGCACCACCCCGCCACTTGCTCACTCAGCCCACATGGGATGGGGAAGAGACCTGGAAAGGTAAAGGTGAGAGAACTCAGGGGTTGAGATAAAGAAAGCTTACTAGGTAAAGCAAAAGCTCCGTGGACAAGCAACACAAAACAGGCAATCTATTTGCCACTTCCCATCGGCAGGCAGGTGTTCAGCCACGTCTCGAACAGCAGGGCTCAGCATGCATCATCGTTTCTTGGAAAGAAAATGCCATCACTCTGAACGTCTCCCCCTCCTCCTTTCCCCCTGCTTTTATTACTGAGCCACATGGTGTGGGACATCCCTTTGGTCAGTTGGGGTCAGCTGTCCTGGCTGTGTCCCCTCCCAGCCCCTGGTGCACCCCCAGCCTCTCAGCAGACAGGGCAGCTCGAGGAGCAGGAAAGACCTTGGCCCTGTGGGAGGGAGGTAATAAATAGTCTATGCCCTGTTATTTCTCAACTGCCCCACCCTGGGGATGTACAAAAGCCAAACCACCCTGCTATCTTCTTGCTACTCTATTACGAGAAGAGGATCAGCTTCCCAAGAACTGAAAGCTGTTACCAGTTCCTCAGAAGCTGGAGGCAGAGACACTTGCACTCTGCTAAGCAGAAAAACCTCCAGCTTAAAAGCTGCTTAGCATCCAAAACGCTCAGAAAGCCATCAAAACCACAGGAAAACTTCAGTTACCTTAAATAAGTGAGACAGTTTTCTAAGATGCACAAAATTCAGCTGTAAGTACCTAGTCGACACTCAGTGTGAAACTACTTGATCCTCACTACGAAACAAAAACACAGCTGTGGGGACATCTGCCCAAATTACCAACTGTCTATACTGTAGCAGAGCTGAGCAAACAAAGCCAAGGCACGCTCAAAGTGTGAACTGTTATCTTAGATTTAAGAGGTAAAACAAAGACATCCAGGTTCATTTCACTCATCAAGTTGACAGCTTTAGGACCTTGTGGAGACTATGTAAAAACTTCATGAGAAACTGCCTTTATGCTGCAGATACAGCCAGCTAAGGTAGTACCTTGAAAATCTGGTGCCACCATAGTAAATTACATGGGGACACAACAGTTACCTACTGCCGAGCTGCTCTGATAGAATCAAATTCAAAGTTGCGTCTTCTTCCTTTCCTTCCCCTTCCCTCCACCTCAAAACCCACCAAAAATAAGTTGTAAACACGGAAGTATTATTCTAAAAGGGCAAATTGGCAGTGATCACTCAAAAGAGGCGAAAAGCTTTCAGACTGCACTGATACCAAGGAGAAAGCGTAAATTTCTAAACATGAACTCCAATGCCCTTCAAAAACCCTTGTGCCAAGGTGAACGCTGATTACAGAATTGCTCTCGATGACTCTGCAGTCACGTACGCACCACTTACACAGGCCTGAAGGCTGAAATTCTAACTTAACCAGCAAGTTATCATAGTCCAACTATTTAAGTCGGTTTTAGCATATTAGCACCCCAGTCTGCAAAGCTCCTCAGCAGTAACTGTAACAGCTGCATCTGTAGCAGAGTATTGCAGCCAGACAGCTGCAAGAGAAGCCGTGGAAGAAGTCAGTACCAGCACTAAGACCTCCCTGTTCCTTGGGTGCCTGGAGGAGATTAATCAGCCTCACGTCCCTTGAAGGCCAGAGAAAACATACTTAGAGCTGCTGTGTCTCTGGCAAGGGACCACACATGATTCTTGAGCAACTTTCCTTCAAAGAGGTTTGTTTTTTTTTTTTTTTTTTTACTCCTGTAGAGCAGGTTGGGAATAGGAGCACTTGGAAGTTATGCACAGAACTCATCACGTTACAGCATTAGTGGATAGGGGAAGAGCAACTGACATCATCCACTTGGGCTTATGCAAAGCATAATGCACGATGGACAGCACTGATGGACATTGGGCATGGGCATTGATGCTGTCCGTCATGACATCCTTGTCTCTGAAGGGAAGAGATGCCATCCTGAGGGACCTGAGCAGGCTTGAGGTGGGCCTGTGAGAACCTCAGAAAGTTCAACAAGACCAAGTGCAAAGTCCTGCAGCTGGGGTGCGGCAATCCTAAGCATAAATACAGGCTGGGCAGAGACTGGATTGACAGCAGCCCTGAGGAGAAGGCCCTGGGGGTGTTGGTTGATAAGGAGCTCAACATGAGCTGGAAATGTGTGCTTGCAGCCCAAAAAGCCAGCTATATCCTGGGCTGCATCAGAAGCAGGGTAGTCAGCAGGGCAAGGGAGGGGATTCTCCCCCTCTGCTCTGCTCTCATGAGAACCCACCTGGAGCCCTGCGTCCAGATCTGGGGCCTCCAGCACCAGAAGGACATGGATGTATTGAACAAGTCCAGAGGAGGGCCACCAGGATGATCAGAGGGCTGGAGCATCTCACCTATGGAGACAGGATGAGGGAGCTGGGGTTGTTCAGCCTGGAGAAGAGAAGGCTCCAAGGGAGACCTTACAGCATCTAAAGGGGACCTACAGGAAAGCTGGGGAGGGACTCTTTGTCAAGGGGTGTAGTGATAGGACAAGGGGGAACAGCCTTAATGTAAAAAAAAGGGAGGTTTAGATTAGATATTGGGAAGAAGTTCTTTACTCTGAGGGTGGTGAGACACTGGCACAGGCTGCCCAGAGAAGCTGTGGATGCCCCATCCCTGGAGGTGTTCAAGGCCAGGCTGGGTGGGGCTTTGGGCAGCCTGGTCTGGTGGGAGGTGTCTCTGCCCATGGCAGGGGGTTGGAACTGAATAGTCTTTAAGGTCCCTTCCAACGCAAAGTATTCTGTAACTCTATGATCACTGATGACTTTGACATTTTAGCCAGGCCACCAAAAATACTGTACCATAAATGACTATTATTTCTACCTCAGGACCTTCACAGAATTACTTTCAGGTTCCATTAGCTATGTCACTTGTAAGCCACCATCATCCAACAACTTCAGGCCTTCCTCTGGAATCCAAACTTCTGTTAAGGAGCGTATACCTTTGCTATTAAAAAGGGTCAGAGTTCAGAGACCTGTGATAGGTCCAGCTGAGACTTCTTTATTTGCACCTGTTGTAACCTCAAAGAGGTTGTTGCTGGGTTTTGTTTCTGAGCAGCTGGAAATTGCTTACACAACATTTGCAAGATGCTGGCACAGAACAAAGTCAATTTAGTATTTGCCAATTTGCTCAATGCTATCTGCTTCAACCTTTCTGCTAAGGCAGAAATATAGTCCTACAGATGGGTACAGCAACAACTGATTCCACAGCGAGGATTAAAGGCAGGTCAATCATGAGAAACACTACCAGTGCCCATGTTGGTAGAAAAGGAACATGCAATGTGATTTCAGACTCAGCAGACACTATGATATACCACTTGTTACTAGCTTCTTGCTCCCTTTTCATTACTCATATTTCTTCCTAAGAAAACAGTGTATGACACTTAAGTTTAAAACATTTCAGAAGCTACTTCACACCCAACAGTTTCTTTGATCCACTGGAACTCACACAACACACACACACACACACAAACAAAAAGAAAAAAATATATATAATAATTTCCTTACTCATTTGACTGTAAATGTAGCCGCTAGGGTAAGGCATGCCTGGGAGGGATTTCTCCTGCCTACAATTAAGATGTTGGTAAGTACATAATTAATACTGTAATATCTAAGACCTCTAATATAAAAACATGATAAAGTAAGATGGATGGGAACAGAAAATAAACTGCAAGTCCGAAGTTTCTTGCTAAAGCACCTACTGTTTTACAGAGAATCTAATAATACCAGGTCCTGCTGTTGAGGAACCTGAATCAGAAGACAGGAAACAAAGTAAGACAAAGTTACGCCTACAAACTTATGCCATCCCTTCAACAAACAGATCTAGTAAAGACAAGGAGTACATATCGCATGCTATGCTTTTAGGGGTTTAATCTGACTTCAAGTACAGCTCTCCTGAAGATGTCTGTAGCAGCATAGTGGTATTTTAATTTAGATGAACAATACACAAGAGCACAAGACTCCCAGTTGTCCCCTATCAATGTCACGCTTCTAACTGCGGAACAGGATCAGAGCATATAAGCTGAACTCATTTTGGACCAAACTAGACCTGAAGATGTACTCCATGAAGAAATCTAATACATGTGACCTACTTGCTTGTGAGCATTCAATCCATAGGATCATACAAGAGTCAGCAAGAAGTAAAAATCCCTGCAAATACAGACACTCATCATCACGTCCATGGCACCAGACATTTTGTTCTCCGGGTCTGCTCTTATTGAGCTGCACTACCTGCTGATACAGACAAAACTTTAGAGCATTTGGTTTCTAGTTTTTAACAAAAAATCATAATGAGACCTTTTTGAAACACAGAACACAATGAGAACAAAAAGATTATCCCAGTGGCATAAAAACTAAATAGATTTTATAACCTTTCAAAAGCCCTTTCTGGATATAGTTGGTTCATTTGAATTTTATTATATATATATAATATATTATTATTATATGTATGTGTGTGTATATATATATAATTATACATATATATTATTTCAAGCAGTAGCATTCTTTCTTGCTTCCCAGCTAACCAAACTATTGACTGCCACTTGCAATCTTGGTTCTGGTTTTACACCGCTACATTAACATCTACGTGCAGTGCCAGCATGAAATGCGATTGCTTTGAAGGTCAACACCCAAAGGAAAGCACAGCAATTCATTTTGTTTAATTAACATTAATAACAAAAGCAACAAATTGTTTTAAAATGGAAATCTACACGAAGTCATCATTACACTATTTTCACTGGGTACAGAAGACATCTTGCAATAACAACACGTACAGTATGAAGCAAAGCAGGGGTTTCATGATCTTTTAGGACAACAGGCTGTTGATAATCGACAAATCTACTTGCACACCATGCTCTCTAGAGCAGAGCTTGCCAGAAAACACACCTAGCAGCAGAAGGTAACATGTCAGGTAATACAAACATTCCATCCCCAAAAGGACAGAAGGACAACATACTAGAAGCACTCAAGGATTAAGTCCATAGCAGGAAAACTAGAACTTCTGATTGATTGCTATTGCTCCATCAGCAGAGAGAGTTGCAGCATATGCACTATCAGGTTTGTTTAACTATGTTCCAAGAAAGTTTAAACAATGTAATGGTTAAACAGGGAAAAGCCTGGAGGGACAAACAAAACACAACAGACAAGCATGCCTGGTTACATACAACTTTGCATGGAGGTACACAGAGAAAAGCTATGGCATGAAGGACTACTGGCCTGTCCTCAGTTTTCCTCTTCTAATGCTGCAGCAGCAATAACTCACAGGCTGAGATGCCACAGATATACTGTGGGCAGCAGTCCTGCATTTTAATCTCCATTCATCGCTGCTGAACTTAGAGGATGCAGAATTGAAGTTACACATTTGGAAGCATCTGGCAATAGCTATTTCTCAGGCATAAGCCTTAGCTTATACTGTCAAGTTTTCATGTAAGAGGTATTAGGTACTGCTGTTAACAGCTTTGTGGTTAAACATTTTAATTGGCAATCACTTGCCCTTGTCTGGTAGCTGCTCATTTTTACTTTGTTCAGCCCATATGAAAGTCTTTGGAGGACAGATTGTCTGGCATTTCAACCAAAAAATGCAGTATACAATTAGTTTCCTTCACCTTCAATACCTTAGATAGAAGGAATCAGGAAGTAAAAGCCCAAACAAACAAACCCTAGAAGCCTGAAACCTTTCTAATTGTATTTGTGCACCTCCCGAAAAACAGAGGGGAAGGGAAAAATTATTAAAAATATGCCTGCATTAACTTTACACGTGTGACCAAATCACTCTACAAACAATGAGGAAAACCTATTAGTCCCTTTATTGAATGTTGAACTAATGAAAAGCATTTCAAACTTAACTTTTTAGAAAACTTGAGTTTGGAAGTGCACCTGTCAGTATTTGCAAGTGGAGAAGATATCATGGCTTTAAAAAAAAATCAGAAGAGAAACTACTATTAAGCCACTTGAGGTTATTTCCTTTAGCATAATCCTCCTGTGTGCCAAGTATATCCTAGCAGAAGCTCTCCTTGAAAGTCTTCTAAATGTTTGTTCACAGCACTGGGCTCTAAGTCTAAACATTTAGTTTCCTAAAGCTCTTTGTCAGGCCTGTTTACAGTCATGTATATTTTTCAAATAAAGACCTCAATTATTTGTTCTTATACTCAGTAAGTTTGTGTGCTTCTCCTAAATTAAGCCAGTTTCTTTTTTCTTTTTACTACTTTTTTTTTTTTTAAGTAACCATTTTCACTTCTCTTTAAATTCTTCCCTTTCTTTTCACCAGCCTTGAGGTTTATCAGTGGGAAGCATTTAATTTATTGATGACTGTGGTGGGCCAGGAAAAGAGACTTCCCAGTAAACAAGATGTAGCTCAGTGTTGCAAACCTTTGCTCATATGAATAGTGACATGAGGGTCAAGAGGGCTCCTCCTTGGATGAATAGCTCCTTTATCATTAAGCTGATGTTTCACAATCAGGATGGAGCAATAAAGAGTAAAAGTAAGGAACTAGAGAATAGGGAAACGACTGCATTGTCTTATACTTGCTTCTGTCGTCAAAACTCATTCCTACAGCAGGGTAGGCAAAGGTGTCATCACTGTGGGTCTCACAGCCTTCTTCCTCTTCCTCCTCCCAGAGTCCCAGGACAGACTCTGGGCCACAGCAGCAAGGCAAGGATAAACCATAGACTTATATCAACCAGCCTCTACACAGTCCAGAGTCAGTCACTTTTAACATAATAGTCTAATGTACTCCAATAAGAGTTTAAGGAGTACTTCCATTACACATTACAGTTAGGGTAAGTAATATGGCACTTAAAATAACTGAAAGCAAACTGATTCTTCACATGACTTCTAGGTGCTCTTTTTAAGCTTACTTTTAGACTTTTAGGATTGGGAGAAAAAAGACTTTCTTTCTAGCATATCCTAAAACACTCAGCTTGTGAGCTTTGTGAAAGTGTTTGTTAAACATTTCAATAAAAGTTTATTGCAGTGTATTTGTACTGTAATCAGGTGTTGTGAAATCTTCTATTACAGAATGCAAGCTTTAGACAGTATTTGACATAATACAGCCCCCTTAATAATCACTTGAATTGTTGGTATAAACATACCAGTCCGTACATGAATTGAGAGTCTGTGCTGATAAAAACAAAAACCAAAAACGAGTAGGTTAAGTGGTTAAGATCACCCTAGACATCTAACTTTGCAGCCATTCCACACACTTTCTATTACACTTACAGCTAACATAAGGCTGAGATGAACACATGAGCTAACCTGGGTGGGGAACAAGGGCAGCAGAGAGATCTGTCTCTGAATAAGTCAGTCCTTGTCACCTTTCAGCTTGCTTCTGTAAACAAAATTGAATTGTTAGTTCAAGTTGAACATTTCTTGGCATCGTTGCATTTTACCAACAACCATTTAACGTCTTATATCTGGCGATATTTGCTAAAAAATTTTATCTAGTGTGTTTTAAATTGGGATATTAAAGAGAATATCAGAGAAGTAATTAGAAGAGCTGAATGTGGCTCCACAGAACATTAGTGGGCACCGCAAGAAGAGAGATAAAAGGCTTTGAAATGAACTTAAGGCCATGAAACAGGAGGCAAAAGCTGAGAAATGGGTTAAGTCATGCAAAATCTCAGGAACTAGTTCAGGGATTCTATGGAAGAAGCTCAGAGAAGCAAAACAGAAGTGTGGATTAGGAAAAAAAAATATATGTTTTAAAATCAACAACATTCTGGATGAATTGTAAGAGAATAAATTTGGAGGGGGTTAATATAAGAGCAGGGTGATCAGGATTTGCCAAAAGAGACAGAGATTTATAATGTTTAAAAGAATTAGCAGAACCCAAGAGAAAAAGCATAGATAGTGCTTGACAAAGCACTGTTACAAATACTATTTACAGTATACTTCACAGCTTATTCAAGTTGAAATCCTGATGCCCTTACATTTTTTTTTCTCCCCTCTTTGTATCAGCTGGGCTAGATTTCACCCTGCCGTTCTCCTCTGTAGGAAACGCTACTTCCCTCCTCACCACTTCTCACACAAAATGAGAACAGCAACAAAAGTACAAGTCTAGATGAAAGCAAGCAGAGAAGTTTCCAGTTACCAACAAGAGTAAAAGAAGAGCGAGCTATGTTTTATGTTTTAGCTAAACTGGGCTTAAGAGGACAACAGAATATCTAAAAGCGATCATCTGACCAGCAAGGTCAGACATGGAAAGTAAGGTATAATTGGAAGCAGTACAGAGACAAAACAGAAATACACCAGGAGCTAACACACTGAAGAGGGAAGGCCCTCCTCACTGAGGTGTACAGAAGTACTCAAAACAAATACTTTGATCTGCCCACAGTTTGCCTTATACTACTTCTCCTCACTAACTCTGCACCCATCACCACTCTACAACATGCTATAGTCCATCCTAATGAACTAATCTATAACTTTTTCCCTGGTCATTTTATATTTTAGGAAAAAAATCTTTCTGCAACTTCAGGATCAGTTGTGATAAAGGTCATGGAAAAACACTAGCTAAATGATTCCCTCATACCAACGTCAATTTCATCCTAAACTGAGCCAGAGTCTGGATTCTGAATGATATCTACAGCAAGTCAAGCACACTAGGTTTAAGGTACACCCCAATCCAAATAAGGTTTTTCTCTCGGGGATCTTGGACAGGTTTAGGATAACCTAGACTAAGATTTCAGTGAGATTCCAGTACAGCAAAGGCATCCTCGAAAGCACAGCACGTCTTTCATTTTCCCGACATCCCTCCACAATTTCAAGCCTCCATCCACCATTCCACTCCATACCACGACACTGTATTTAATGGGGGTACTGAGACGGTAACAACAAGGACACTGCCAACAGAAAGCTCTGCTATCTGAAGCAGACAGAAAGCAGCCACCAACCGAAGGACGAAGACTTAAACCACAAACTTTTAGAACCAAGAACCATACCCTCTTCTAAGCTTGCACAGTATCAATTACGCCAACAGTCATGAGTCATTTTCCCCGTCTTCTGTATTTTAGCATTTTAGTAGACTTTTTAGCGAATTTAAAAATAAAGTTTTTTAAAAATCCGAAACACAATGAACATGAGGTCTAGTCAATATAAACATCTCTGAAATAAAGTCCCAAAGGACTCATTTCCACTGCTGGAGCCCCGCGTATCTAAGCAGCCTATTTTCCACGGTTCACCGTTGCTGGCCACCATCTTTTAATGGACACCACGTCCATTAAAGGACACTAACCAAGTTTATACTACTCTGCGATTTTATACATACTATTGATTAATAATTAGATTTGAAGAGGCGTTCTGCCAGATAAGAGGGAGAGGACGATTAACCCGCTCCGCATGCTTAGAAAGAGGTCTTTGGGCTGAAGTGGAAGAGGGCTGCAAGCATCCCTGGGTGCGAGGCGCTCATCCCTGGGCGGCCTGAACTTTCCTTCAGCTGCCCCGACTGACCCCTCAGACCTGCACTCAGCGCCCTGACAACTCACAACGAGGGCATTCAGTACGGGGGAGAAAACATGGGAAATAAATAAATAAAGTCCAGCCCAAACAGAAGACGCTCAAGACGCTCGGCTTCACCTTCCCCTCCTCACACACGAGGGAGGGAGCCCCTCCGGGTGGGCCAAGAGCCGCAGCGAGCACCTCGGTGCCGGGCTGGCAGCGAACCGGGGGCTCCCTCCTCGCCCCGATCGCGGGCCCCCGGGGCTCGGAGCTTTCCTCGAGGAGGCTCCGGGCTCGGCGGAGACGGGACCGCCGCTGGCTCTCCCCGGGGAGCCCGGCACTGCCCCTGCCCTGCTCCCGGCCCCGCTCCCGGTCCCGGTCCCGCCCCGGGGCGCCCGGCGGCACCTGCTCCCGCCCGGCCGCCAGCCCGGTACCTGCAGAATCTTGTCCAGCCCCTCCTGGCCCAGGCAGGGGAACTGCTTGAGCAGCTCCGTCTTCTGTCGCTTGTAGTCGTCGGTGGCCGAGCGCCAGTGCGGCTCCTCCAGCACCTCGAAGATCGCCGCCCCGATGGACAGGTAGAAGATGATGGCCGAGGTCAGCAAGGGGCCCCTGTCCACCATGGTGCCGCCGGCGGGGAGGCGAGGAGAGGAGAGAGGAGAGGAAGAAGAGGGCCGGGGAGGGCGGGCGGGCGGAGCGCGGCGGGCGGGCCGGGGAGGCTGCCCCGCGTTGCGGCCGTGGGTGCCCGCGGCCGCCCCTGACACCTCTGCCTTGCCCCGCCGTGCGCCGCGCCGCCTCTCCCGGCCGCTGCCGCTTTCCCTTAGAGCCTTCCACACTCCCCTCCCACTCTCCTCCTCCCTCACTTCTCCTCCTCCGCTCCGCTCCTCTCCTCTCCCCCCGGCTTGCCTCCTTCCCCCGTGGTTTTTTTTTTTTCGTTTTTTTTTTTTCTTTCTTTTTTCCCTCCCCTCCCTCCTCAGCAGCGATTTGAATTTGGTGCCCTCCCGCTTCCTCCCCCTCCGCCCAGCCCCAGCGTGCGCATGCGGGGCTGCGGGCGGGGGAGAGGCCGGCGGGGCGCCCCGAGGTGCGGCCCCCGGATGGCCCCGGCTCTGATCTCGGTCCTAGCCCCTATCCCCCATCCCAGTCCCGGTCCCGGTCCCGGTCCCGGTCCCGATCCCGGCCCTCACCCGCCCGTGAGGGGCCGCGCCGGGGAGAGGAGGGTGCGCGACCTCCCCGCCGCCGTTGGGAGCGAGTGTGGGGGCCGCTGAGGTGAGCCCGGCCTCGCTTCCCTCAGTGACTTTTTGTTACCGTCGCTGTTACTTGACTCATCCTGCCAGGTTCCCCGGAGGTTTTCGTTTTCGACGCTGGAAGGTTGTGAAATAAGGCGTTCGGCAAAGCGCTGGAGGAGAGGTGGCAGCAGCTCTGAGGAGGACAGAAGGGGGGCGGCGGGCAGGCTTTGCCCTTGCCCCGGGATGTTGTCCGTGGGTGTTATGGACCCTTCACCACAAGAACAGCATCTCCCTTCCGTCATGCATTTTGTAAACTCAATAAATCACACGTTTCTGTATGCACCCATGCGTGTGGGCCTGTGAGTTTCCATGAGATGTTCAAGCTCTCTGGGGTGAAGTTCACCAGCTTGCCGTGATCATGGAGCCCTTCCCAGGAGCCTTTCATGGCCACGCTCCTCCACAGTCGTACATCAGGGCTGCTGGAAGTGGAGTTGAATGGTCAGAGAAAGATCAACTCAGTGACGAGATAGAGCTGTGTGTTACATGACGTGGCAAAGGGCTCCTGGTGTGCATGCAGTTTGTGTTAGGAATGCTGTTATTGTGGCATAACTTAATTCCCCGACTCCCCTAGCCCTCTTCCCCCTGGACACCCAAGAAAATGGTCAAAAATGCAGAGGTGTCCAAAGGATTTTTAGGTGCTTAGGTATGTCAGCTGGAGTCCACACACCAAAGGGCTGAGGTTAGCCTGCTGAAATTCTCATGTGGCCCTAATTGAAATGGGAGGAGGGAAAATGGAGAAAACTGGAAAGAGGAAGGAAACAAGGAGAAAATACACAACAAAGTATGAGAAAGGAAAAAGGAGAACATGTGGAAGGCAAAGGAACTGCCTCGGTTAGGAGGTAGCCAGAGACACCTATCTGTAAAACTTTGACTCATGCCAAATGGATGCTCTTGTGAGACTGCCCACAGAAATTTACATGGCCCTTAAGCAGTCCTTCCTACTAGCTTGTACAGTGCTTGATGAAAATACATCTGCCAGAGGTTCCTGGCAGCTTAAAAAGCAGGACTGGAGAAACCACAAAATCCACAAGCATGTTACGTGATCAGCATCGCTCTTTTTTTGCATGGGATTCCCCAGTTATGTAAAGGCAACATTAAGAAGACAAAAGGATTGCCAAACTGTAGTAGTAAAAAAAAAAAAAAAAAAAGTAATTATGTGCTAGAAGAGATCAAGTAGAAGGTGGCATAATACACATTTTAAAAATAATGAATGGTATAGGGAAATTACAATAATTTATTTTAAAGCAAAAGTGGGGGGTGTTTCATGAAGTTGTAAGGCAGAACTCTTAATTAAATGGAAAAGAAGGATTTCATGATGCATGATTTTTGCAGGAAAATTATTCCCAGGTGCTATCATTTGGCCCAAGAGCTTTGCAAAACTTGAAAAGCCATTGGCCATATAAATGAATAATGTGAGCATCCATCATTGCCTTACTTAAGGATTTAAGATTAAAGTTAAAAAGGGTAAGGTATGTAAAAACTCAAAGCAAGTGACTGAAAGCATTAAGCAAGATGTTTCCCATAGGGTGAACTATGATATAATTCTACTTCTGGTGTTCTCGCACCTTCTTCTGAATCACCTGCAAGTGGTTAGGATATTCCAACAGCAGGAACAGTAGTCTGACACGTTATAGCAGTGTTTCACTTGTGTGTTCCTGACCCTGAACATCTGTGCTTCATAACTGGAAGGTATTTGATTAAATTTTGAAAATGTACTCTTCTCCATCTGTCTCCGAGTCTCTAAAGGCCCATTTATACCATTGAAACTCTATCTTAAAGGGATGAGGAATGACACAAATGACCCTGAACCTACTGCAATTATATAAGCATGGATGAGAGCGCTTTCAGGCATTTTATAGGAAGTTTGTTTGCAATTTTGATTCAACATTTCTGCTTTCCACTCTAAACTCTCAATCACTGATTGCTTAATTAGTGCTCTCAGTTACTGAGTCAGTCAGTGTTTAAAAACAAACAAACCTGTAGATCACACACCATTTTTCCCTGTGTTGAAATGCTATTGCACTTGTTAGACTGTCTCCTTGTGTTTCTCCAAGTTCCAAAGAGATGATCCTGGTAAGGATAACACTGTTTAGAAGAATAGTTTATTCCCCAATGAACAGTAGCCAACTACTCCTGCAGTTAGTAGTCATTCTCTCAGTATCAACAAACTTCTTGCAATGAGGTGTTTTACTTCTTTTCTGCAGAGCAAATTACAAGGCATTTTTTCATGCTGCTGTCCAAGCAAGTGCGGCAAGAAAGAATGTTTCTGTAGCTGGCCTCTCTTTGCACCTCCTGATTTAAAATGCCTCTCCTGACCTCATAAAAGATCCCATATCCTTTTATTCATGGCCCTTTTATACTCTCTGTTTCCCTTGGATTAAACAGTACCCCTATTGTTAACCCACAGCACCTGCCACATAGGCCCCACAGCTTTTCATGCTAGCTAAATTAATGAAAAGTCTAGGGTTATTCACTCAAAGGCTTTTAAATCTCATTAAAAACCGGGGGAGAAACAGCAGATAGCACTCTGGTGAGCAATACTACAAGTATCAATCATTTGTAGTATTTGCATAGGTCATTATTCAGGCTGTCCAGTCCAAAAGGAAATCTCTTTCATCCAAGCTGTATGTCTAAGACACATTTGCTGTACAGATGTTTCCTAGAACAGCCCGAAATGAATGAATAAATGTCAAAAAATGTTTTAGATGGAGCAAATAGAAGACATTATTTGGGCAAAGGGAACCTGTCATGTAGTGTCAAAAACTGTGTATTGAACTGAGTACAAACAAGGAAAAACGATTAGGTCTCTTCAAGCCTGTGCTATTTTTCACTTGGAAGTCTATTTTTGGCTCGTCGATGCCCCTGTTCTAAATGATACCTGTCAACTCTGCATCTTTCTGTTTTCTTTATCCATCACAATTTGGGCACCTCCAACATCGCTTTCAAGTGTTACACATCTAGCCATAGTTTTAAGTAAGCTGAGGGGTGTACTATTGTGACTAGCAGTTCTGTTTCTTTAGTACAGTTGGGTGTGTACAGAAAGGGTAAGGCTGGTGTGCAGATGATACAGAATTTTACGAGACATTTGTAGAAAGTTCAAAATTTTTTCCATGCGTTCATTCACACCTATTGGACTAAATATTTATACATAGCACATTTTGTGCCCATGTGTACCATGAACATACAGTAACGTATTCTAAGTACAAAAAAGAATAAAAACCTTACCAAAACAATGCACATACCACTGCAACAGACTTCTTCACCCATGGGCAGATAATGAGTGAACAAACACCACATGACAGATGTTAGTCATACTGCTTAATGAATAACTGGTGATGAGTACAATACCTGTGTGGAATGGCTGTAATGTGTTCAAGGAAAAATACACATTTGGACAGTCTCTTTTGCACTGGGATACCCACAGTGTTCGAGAGAAATGTCTTCATCAGGAAGTCCAGATATTTCAACATTTTTTCGGTGTGTACTTCCTTGACTGCCTTGCTCCTCAGCCATCCACAGCTGTCTTGGGATCTTCACAACTGGATGATGAAACCTCATTTCCTTCAAAATATTTTACAAAGAAAGACTCTGGCCTTGTATTTCGACTTTCCTGTGGCCTGAATCTTGCAGCTGAATGCTGGTAGTACCAAATGCTTCTGATAGTCCTTGACTCGGACATTCATGCCAGTGATGTGGAAAGTTCAGAGTACAGCTTTATAAAAAAAAAGAGCTTGGATAGTTTCAGTTCTGGACAGGGTTTCACCATCACGATACCTGGAGCACGTTAGTATTCTAGATGGTGTGCTCAAGACTGGCTGAGCACCATGGCAACAGATTAATGCAATATTCTGTGATTTTGTTATGTAAAACATCACTGCCGGGTCTTATTTTGGAGTGATTAAGAAGGAGTTAAATTCTATTTGTGTACAGTAATATGGATGTAACATTCCTCTGAGTCTTGCTTCCCAAACCAGTTTAAATTTGCTTGCATCTTGTGTCACAGCACGAAAAGGCTTCTCCTGTGTTATGGTGAATGTACTGGGCAGACCACAGGGCAGAATTCGAGGAGCCGTGACCTCCCCCGTCCCCCACTGGGGTTGCTCAGCGGCATGTCTGTAAGCCAGCTTGTGCAATGGAGGCCCTTGTGTGGGACCGGGCAGTTCCCACATCCACGCTGGGCTCCATTCCGTGGCTGGCATGTAACCCTCACGTTTTGTTAGTCAACGTTACCACCTGCTACAAGGAGCTGTTCCCACCTACTTCTTCCCTTTATAGAAACAGAAGTTGCCACATTAATTTTAGCAGAGGAAAGGCAGAAAGGTTGATGGCTTTTCTTATCCATCTTGAGCGAATACAATCTTGTAGATAACAAGCGAGGACAGTTATACACCTCAAAAACATTGAAAAGGAGCACATTTTTATCATATATTCTATTTGTTCAAATCCTGCAGCACCAGCTTGTTAGGTTAGCCTGGGTCATAGCTGGGGGAAAAAAAAAAAAAAAAAGAAAAAAAAATTTGAATGAGCAAGTGAGAGAGTGGGTTACATGCTGTTAAAGAAATATATATATTTAAGAATTTTTCTGTATGGACATTATTTGTTTTTGTGTGTGGTATCTTGTAATGGAAGAAGGGTCACGACCCATGCTGTCTCCAAGCATGTGCTTCTTCCTTTGAAGCTGAGTCCCTGGCATAGTCTACCTCTGCAACCTATGAACCCCTTCGCTTGTCACATTACATTGTCCTTTCTGATCCCTCCTCCACTATATGTGGTATCAGAAGAAAAGACAGCAAAGGCTGAACCAGAACACCCACAGCTGTCCTGCATGAGAGTCACAATGCAAGCTGCTTGTGGCTCATAACTAACAGTTTGTAGCCTCCTGGACCATTACCAGGAGACATGAGGAAGTTCTGGAGGGAACTTGGATTTCAGGGTTTGTTGCCCTCCAATGGTGGCTTTCACATGCCAAGACCCAGTGCAGAAGTAGCAAGCAAGCCAGGTCACCAGTAGATATGACTTTAGGGAGGCAACCTAAAGTTAGAACAGCAGGAAAACCTCCACCTGGTTCTAGTGCCTCAGTCAACAACCAGGTTGTTGTCTCGGCTGCAGGCAAGAAAGCTGCCTGCAGGCTCTAACTTACACTGGGCCTGGTCTCAAGGTGAACACCATGCTCTAGGCTCTCATTGGCTTTGCCGGGATGCGTTGTGGGGTCACAGTCAATTACAAGATAATCCATGACTGGAGTGGTAAGGCAAGTCAGCTGCTGAAGGTTTTCCTCATTTTGTGTAGCAGTTAGTACTGCTCCGTTCTTCTTTCTATCCAGTGGCCCTGTTGGTCTCAGAGCAGAGCAAAATCTGAGGAAACTGGGAAGCAGTGTGTGAAAGGAAGCAGATTAAAACTGGCCACACTGCTGCATGTGACAGCGGTGTTCCCTTCAGGAGCTCTTGGGGAATTCCTGGTAACTCAGATCGGAACAAGGTGTGGGAGCAATGAGGTGTGGGAGAGGCCTGACAGGAATCAGAGTTGAGGAAAAGCAGAGAGTATGTGAATAGACAACCTTTAACGACACCTAAGGATCTGCTAAAATTGTGAAAATCTTCGGAGCAATTGGTGGGGAAGGGGGAGAGAAGACAAAAGGTGAAGGAAACTTTAAGATGAACTGAGGTGGCGCTCTGTAAGGCACCCAAATGGAGGTGAACACCCGTACCTGCTTCTTTCTCTCAAGAGGAGTGTCTGAGCTGGCCAGAAGACCCCAGCGTATATTGCATTGCCAACAAGGGTTATAGAAACTAATGGTTAGCAGGCTGTTAGAGGTTTCACAACTCACTCCCATTGAATATTAGTTATTTATTTTGCCAAAGAGAGAAGGGGAAAAGGGGAGGAGGAGGAAATAAAAACTACATAGCATGGTTCAGTTATTTGAAAGGCTGAGTCAGTAAGGAGATGGGTGAACTCTGTAGAAGGCAATGCTTCAGTCAGGAGAGAAAAGTCAGTGCTTTCCTTGCATGTATTTAAAATTTCTTTGGAACAAGGAATCTACGCAAATAATGTAATCTGTAAACACTTGCACAGTTTATCAGCCTTTGCTCAAAATCTCTCACTGGCAGGGGATACTTGCAACGATAGATTCCCCAGGCTGGGAGCTTGCCTCTTGGTCTGCCTCAGCTTTTCCCCTTGCTTCACTCCCTACTCTCACCCCCAATCTTTTGCAATTCAGTGACAATCACAGTTAATAGAAGGTGTGTCTGTGATCCTATAAAGCAATTTGCATCATCATCTTTTGTGATGAAATTTTCACAGGGGAGGAGGAGCAGCAACATTTTGCCCAAGTTAAGGTTACACTGGCAATATACCAAGCAGCCCGAAGCACTTAATTTTCATGAGAGATCTGATTACAGCAGCCTGTATTTGAGTACAGAAATATGTCCTGCAGAATCTGCAGCCCCAGTGCTGCTTCCAAGGTAAGCCTAAATGCAGTCTGGAGCTTAGAGTCTTGCATTACAGCCATTGTGTCACAAGCACATGGACAGGCTAGGGTTGTCTTGCTGAAGTTACTGTACTGCAAGTACAACAGACAACGCGACTGCCACCTCTGCCTTACCACAAACATCATTTTTCTTAGCTGGGTTGAAGAAACTGCATTGCTTTCACTAAACAGAAGCCACCAGAACTTGACGGTTGACGTTAACTGTGTTGTATGTTTTTTCAGTTTGTGTCTATTATAAACAGATGACAATGCAACTCTCATTTTAACTAAAGGAACTGATAATTGACACAGCGCTATTAAAGCATAACAAACATGCAATGTCTCAGCCAGTTGAATACAAGAACTGTCAGAAATGTCTTTCTTCTGCTGGGCCGCCTAGTGCAAATACAACCTTGCTTATTAAACGAGGCCTCATTTAGTTTTGGGCTTGTCTCAACACTAGTTTTACAAGCACTTGGGACAAGATCATTAAACCCGCATATATCAGCTGAAGACCTGCCTCTCGAATTTCCTCCTAATGCTGGGAAAGGCCCTAGTTACACAATAATATATTAACTAACAAATAATTATTCTCAGCAGTGGGAAGTGAGGTATTTTGCAGCTCTCTGGTGGAGTGTTCAGATACCTTATATGAAATCTACAGAGATTAAATTCCTTAGCCCTTCTTTATAGTTGGACAGCTTGCAGGGCATGCTGCAATGTTGGCATCCAAATCTGCTTGGGGAGCAATGTGGAAAGATTAAAATTGGAATACCCATTATCATGATAATGTGTGGAAATCTGGCATATCTTAACAGAGCAGTGTGGGAAGGACATTATTGGGGCTTATAAGTAAGGCAGAGAACAGATTTTGATACCTAACATCACTAATACAGAAGGGTGGGAAAAGCTGTTATGGTCCTTCATTGGCAAGGCACAGTGGGGATCATGCTATAGCAGGGGATGGCTGGGCATTGTGAAGGAAGATGGCATTGGAGCCTACAGGAAGGGTCGTGCATTGGTGAGAGCTCACACTAGCAGCTTGATAGTTTGCCCATGCATGCGGAAGCAATATGTACTCTTCAGTTAGTCACTGCACTGAATTATGTTTTCAGTTGTACCTTGTGGAGTGAATAGCAAATAACTTTAGACTATAACACTGTCCAATCTGTTCCCCCATATGCACTCCTCTTCTTTTCCAAAGAATACACCGTACCATGCAGTAATGAGAGCATTCAAATAACAATGGAAAAAATGACTCTGATATTCTGCTGAACTAGCTTGAAAGCTGCATATCCAATTCTCTGCCTTTTTTGGTCAGTCTCTTTACACCATTTATGCCTGGTTTTAAACAGACTGGATACGATAAGAGATTCCAGCACACCTGATCCAATTTTTAAGCTGAGCTCCACAGAAAGGCAGACATTATGCAGTCTCAGAGGGGAAAAAAATAATAGTAGAACTTTCCCTGCTCCCAGCACATTTATATTTCTTAAAACCATCAACATGATACGAGAGTGGGAGGTTATACATGAACAGGAATGCAGGACACAAGAGGTCATGTCTTTCTGTAGCACTATTATCTCACATATGGGAGGTCACTTCCAGGCAATATATCAGAACTCACAAACTGTCTTCTAAGCACCTGTGAAAAACCACTGAAACCCGCACAGGCCACCTGCGAAGTGCAAAACCATCAGCCAAAATGCCACATTCACAAAGCTGAGCTATAAAGTCCTCTACAGTCCTCCAGATTCTAAAGGTTTATTGTTCTTCTGGGGTGAGCTTCTGGCACACAACTTATTCCCTTTAAACTCTGAAATGTTCTCATATTCTTTTTCTTTTCACCGTTTCCTGTCTGTGGCCAATCCTGCAGTCAGTTTGCCTTCTGGCTGGATAAACTGCCTCCGCTGTAATCCCAACATTTGCTGGGCCAACGGAAAAGATAGTGGAGCCAGATACATAGGATAAGAATGGTATGGACATTCTCACCACAGGGTTGTGCATAGCACAATACCGAGTGAAGTTCTTCCTTGTGCGCATGGCCATGATACAGTTTATACAGCACTTGAGCTCTACTTAAACCTCAGCTTGGCTGTAGATAACACACAAATCTTGTGTTATACTTCTGCATGTGGAAGAATTTTGATTAAGGATTATTTAGGGGGAGTAGAGATCTTTATTTTTTTTTCTTGCTGGGAAGTACCCCTAAAGCCATTGTGCCCACTGAACTGCAAAGATAAAGAATGGACATTGCAAATACTACAGGAGGGGAAAGCTTTTACATCACTCCTCTGTCCTGTTTAAGTTGTCCGCCTCCATGCATTGTTCCTGCTTGGGCACTGCAGTTTCTATTCAGAAATGTTCCTGCTTGAGAGTTTGCTATGTGCAGCAATAATTAACAGAACATTTGTCATGTTCAGAGCCTGGCATGGTGCATTGTTTTGCCTTTCCAACCTGCCACGAAAGGGCTCAGCTGAGTACAGTGGCTGCAATGACATGGGTCAAGGCTCCCAAGTATGCTCGGTGAAGCAAATGTATTTCTCAAAAAATAGTGCTTCAGAATAGGAGAAGCAGAAAACAGCAAGCATTTCACTGAAAAACAAACTGCCTATAATTCTTTCAGTTTTTTTGTTCTCCTTTTTGTCTACAGAGGAACCTATTTCCTCTGTTGGAAGGAACTCTGTTTATGCAGGGGTCGGGTACAAGTCTTTCATGCCTCTAAAATCTTCCACATCTTATAGACAGACAGGTGTCATCCTGTCTTCTCAGACACTTTTCATCCTTGATGCAAAGCAAATCTCACTCAACCCTTTGCAGACCTCTGAACTGTCAAAGGTCCGGAACAAAGAGACACCCTGGTAATTGCATCACGTGAGTGGGGAGGAGGTCGGAGGGAGTCATCACTCGAGAATGCATGCCCGCATGTCAGCTCCTATACAGGATCTGGCACTGGACATGTTAGATCACGCATGGAGGAGATGCACAGGGCACGCTGCTGCTGGCAGATGCATGCTGCTAAGCAGGGTTGCTTTGAAGGTAAGTCCTGGCAGGGTCTGTTCCACCTGCCCCAGCTCTGGTCTCATTTACCTGTGGGGGTGCCACCAGGAGGGATGAGCACAGTGGAGGAGCAGCAGCAGAAGCAAATCTCACCCTAAACACCTCAGGCTCAGCAGGGCTCCACTTGCCATCTAGCAGTGAACCATCTACCATCTACCATCACAACCACAGAAATAATGACCAAGGTTGACCGTTCCTTTAGAAAATGTAGAGATTTCATTTTGTCATGGACTGAAACACACATCTTGGATGTTATTTCACTTGCCAAATGGCTGTAACCTCTCAGCCTTCAGTTTCTTTTTACCAGATCAACCCAACACCTTCTCTAATACCCTGAATATACTGTTTTGTGTCTTACTGCTGTAAGGCTAGTCTATTTGTGCTAGAACAGAGTTCTCTTCATGAGAAACCGCTACCATACAGGTTACTAAGTTCCTTGTGGCTTCCTCACAAAGCAAATATTCTTGCCTTTTCCCTAGAAAAACCTTGAAACTGTCAAGGGATTAGTGTACATTAAAGAAGAAAAATATATATATATAGTGAGAAGGTCGGAGAACACAGGCACTCTTTGGGTTCCTGTGTGGCAGAGCCAGAGTACTGAAGAACACTTCTCTTCAGGCTCAAACACATAAACTGTGGCTCTCTGTACTCTCAAAGTGGTGCCAGTAATTGCAGAAGTGTGGAAAGGGAGAGGAAATCTGATGGCATCAGCCAAAGGAAGGAGAGGCATTGAGATGAACAGTGCCTCTTCAACCAGCAAGAAAAAGAGGAACCATCAGCTCTGTTTCTGTGCTCACAGGATGCTCCTCCCAACCTCAACTTCATTTAAACTTGTTTTCTCAGAGAGGTAGTTGCACATATCCAAAGTGAGGATTAATTTGTGCCACAGAAAATGAAAGGAACCCCTGCAGTCAGGAGGAGAGGGACGTGAGAAAGAGCTGAGTTTCACTGCCCTGCATTTTGCTTTGAACTTGATTAAGTCCAGGTACATTCGGAACCAGAGCTTTGGAGCAGACCCATCTCTGTTCTCAACTTGCTGAGACTTTGCTGTTATGGACTGTTTAATCAAAGAATACTGTGTGCAAGATATCACTCAAGGTAAAAATCATAGAAACAAAGACTATCCCAAGCTGGAATAGTCTCACACAAGGATCATCACATCCTACTCCTGTGTGTAGAAATGTAGAAAAAGGAGTTGCAAATGCAGTTAATAATTTAATTGTTTAAAACACTTTAAATAATATGGTTAAGAAAGCTTAACCATAGCTAAAGTGAACTTTAACCATGTAGCTCTGCACACTGGTACAGATAACCATGTCATAAGCTCAAGCACTCTTATGTTAAAGAGGTTAAAACAAGCTGGAATTGTCAGGAACTCTTTAGTTGTGGACAGAATGTATTTCAGCAAGTGGAAAGAAGTACAAAGTGATCAAGGGCTGAAAAAGCTTTTACTCTGCTCTGAGTTTCAAACAGAGCAAAATTTGCCCCAAAAATATACTGTCAGAAGCTCTTTGAAGGAATATAATATTAGAAATGCAATTATGAAATACTTTTATACCTCTTATATATTGGTCCTAAAATAATTTCTAAGCATTATTTAGCACTAACTACAGCTTTGTGTTATGTGAGTGCATTTTCCCAAGCACCTCTGACATGGTCATGTGAATTATCCTACGTCACAAGACTTAGGAAAAAAAAACAAAAAACACACAACAGTATGACAAAAGTGGACAGGAAAGGGGAAGCAAGAGAAGGACTGTGAGAAAAGGGCCAGGGAATCCACCAGGACTGGATTCCGTTTGTGCTGGATAATATTTTCTGTCACCATCATTCTCACTAACTTACCTCACCAGCATGATGTCAGGTTACATATTGTTATGGCTCTACACGATGTCTTTTTTTAAACTGTTAGTCGCCTTCTCTTTGAATGCTCACCAGGTTCACTCAGGGGGGTATTAATGTCTCCCCTCAGAGAAGCCCAAGCTGTATTATAATGCTCTAGGAATAGTTTCTGAACTCAGTGCCAGTTGCTGCTTAGATATTGTAATAGGCTGCATCTGTCAAACCATCCTTTTTAACTTTCCCAAGCAGTGGATGTTTGTGCAGTCTTTTACATGTATATAATTACAATGACACATGATTGAAATATGCTTTAAAAAGTAATTTTATAGTAAGCCTTTGTATTCTTACTCAAGAGAGGTTACTTCAGTTTCTGTCTTGTCACAAGAACCTTCCATATGGGAGATATATGGGTCTTTTCATACGGGAGAAAAATTAGTAAAGGGAACGTTTAACTAAGGAGATGTTGCGAGATGAGTGACCATTAAAGGCTCTGTCTGACAAATCAGGGAAATGATTGCCGACCACTTGTTGCTCTGGGAAAGATGTTCTGAGTTTCCCCACCCAATAAAGGCTGGGTCCGAATATTTGTTGTCAGTTGCTAGAGAGCCTGTAACTTGACATAATCAGGCGCTGATGTCAGGGCTTCATGGCTAATACTGAGCTAAGATCTTGCCAGCATTTATAGTTAACCTGTTTGTACTACAGATTGATAGCATGAAGCAAACTTAAGTCAATGTTTGCCTCTACTGTTAAAAGCGAGGAGAAAGAGAGAGGACAGTTGGTGGCTCAGAGGGCTTGATAGCCAAAGACTAGTGTCCTTGTAAATCTGATAAATAACAGACAGTCCAAATTTTTGTAAGAGCTCCAAGGTTTCCTGTGGGATTCCTTTAGATAAGAATTTGAAGGGCACTGGTCACTTCTGAAGGTACATTCCCCTCTCAAGGTCCAACGTATGAGGAGAAACAACACTTTTTTTTAAAAAAAAAAAGAGATAAAGGATTTGGCCCCTCATTGCATAGGGATGGACTCTCTACAGTCTCTACAGTAGAAGAAGCATGCCATCAGTGGATGTGTAAAGCAAGAAGGACAATTAAATATGATAGTGGTGAGTAGAAACATAAAAAGCAATGGAACTGGGAGGAAAACAAAACAAAATAAAACACTGCCATATATAGCCTCCTCACTCAGAATCATGCCCTAAATACACAGTACTGTCTGAAAGTAGTGTGTGTAGTAAAGTATCTAAACACACACTTACTGCATACTTATTAAATACTTTCCAGATCCAGCATAAAATCCTTTAATAGGGAAGAGGTGCCAATCCTGAACCTGTGATCAGAACTCAGGGTGATTGTCTTAGAGAAGGTTCCTGAAACCTTCTCGCCTCAGGTCCAAAGACTGCTCAAATGTTTAGGCTCAAACTAATCAAGTTTAGTACACTCTTGACAGATTATTTTCTCTCTTTCGTAGCTCTCCCCTGAGGTATATTAGTCAAACTCAGAAGAACACCTACATTGCATCCACACCATTTGGTAGGTAGATTTTAAAATTGTCCCCCACCTGAGCACATAAACCTAGTAACTGTTCAATTACTTATGCAATTTACATGCATAGATCAATTTTGCATTCATAGATGGATGGGCATGTGTATTAAGGAGGGGAATCTGAAAACAGTTCTATTACATTCATTTCACCTAACAAGATTTTATCATATTAAATTATAACCCTGAGTGTTTATATAAAGTGTATATATATATATACAAACAAACACAGAATTTTTCTGTGTTCACTTTACTTCTGAAGCTGTAACAGCGCTTAGCCAATTGAGAATTTGATGGTGGAGATCTGTACAAGACAGTCTTTGCTTGTCACATTTTGGGAAAGTGGGAAAGTGAGTGGGGCAGCAAGACTGACAACTTTTTCAAACTTTTCTGTCCTGTGAAAATGGTTGCTTCCATACTCTGGGTGTTTGCATTTCAGTTCACTCATTACTGCAACTTTTACTCTTTTTTTTTTTTTTTTTGGTAATACAAATGTTCAGGTTATGCAATGCACTGTTCAGATTTGATATTGTCAGAGTTTAGAAAGGAAATGTGTCACCAGTCCCACTGGCCATTTACTGGCGCTGAGTTGTTAGCAAAGCAATGCATGTGTGCTGAGTTTCTGGCACCAATTTTTTGTATTATTTTTTTAGAGAACAGACAAACACAGTTCTGAGTTTTGCAGCCAAATGTAGGAAAATAAGGCAGCTTAACATTTGAAACTGCCAACTCACTGTCAATACTATCAGTTGCTGTAGTATAATCACAAATGAAAGTACTTTTGCATGATCAGGCCAGGATAAAATTGGGTGGTTACTATAACCAACAATTCACTTCGCCTTAGAGAATTCAACAGTCATTGATGCTTCATGGAAACAGAAATATCTTCCCTACAGTCAGATGCTCTAATTACAATCTTCCTGTTTACAAAGCAGTTCCCCAATATTATTTTCAGTTTCTAAGGCTAAGAACTCCAGAAGAGGTATTTTTAGAAGGTATCCTACATTTCATATTCAGTGGTCAGGTTGAAGTTTAGGTAGCAGTAATGGCACACCTAGACTTTTCAAATTCTTCTTAGGAACCACAGAGCTACTACTAGGAGTTGCGAATGTGGCTTCGTCTATATGCCTGCAGACATGGGTTTATATTATAGGCTTATAGATTTATAGATGTATAGATTGCCTTTCAGATAAAGACCATTACTCAATATAAGATGTTAAGAATTGATCAAACCACTTGACTAATTCTCCAGTGGCATCTCCCCAGTATTGATCTAGTTTTGGATTAAGGGAAATGTATTTAAATCAAATTATGTTACCACATGGCTTTTAAAATCTTAATATCAGGGATTCCCAGCAAATGTTGGGAAAACAAAAAAAGATCTACAAAAAGAACTTCAATCATAATCCCAGAAACATTTCAGTACTTTTTCCTTTTAGAAAAAAGGGCAAAAGTACACCCCCCAAATTAATGGATCCTCTTTGCACACACATACTCATAATAACAGAAATTTAGGAACGATAAAAATTAAAAAAAAATAAAAATGTACCAGTGAGCAGACACCTGGTGTGGCACTCCAGCCAACTAGCAAAAGGAAACTTGATTAACTGAGGTGATGAGGGCTCTTTTCTGCCTCCTTAGAGCACATTTTCATTGTTTGCAAATTTCCAATTCTAACGCCCTAGAAGGTGTTAGGAGTCAAAAAAGTCTTTGCTAAAGACATTATGTTTCCTTTCCTCCTATACTCTCACATTATTTAATCAGAGACTGATGCCAGTAATCCAAATAAACAGAAATAAATAGCTCACTGTAAAACATCCAAGATGCCCAAAGAGTCCTGAAGGTGAATCAGTCTTAAAACACTAAAGCTGACAATTGCACTTGGTTCCAGAACCTCACAAGAACTAGAAAACTATTGTTTTCCCTTTGTAGATCACTTTAAGGTCAGGGTATGCTACTTCACTTGAAAATTTCAATTCTAAAAAAGGAATTGTCAAAAAGAGTATTAATCTTGCCCACTGATTATTTCAGAAGGAATGCTGTTATGGGTACTCTCTGTCCTTTTCTGGCTTTTGGCTGCTGCTGGCTGCCCTTGCTTTTATTGCTGGGATATAGCTTTATCATAGGAGCTTGCTGTGTTATATTGCTGCTTCCTACTGGTGTGCTCTTCTTTAATGTCTTCAGTTACTGTCTAATGTTTATGCCATTTGCAATATGTGAATGGAAACTGAAACCAGGACATGAAAGACATTGACAGTATAGTTAAAGCTATAAATCTATACTTTCTTTTATTCCCCTACTTCTTCTTTACTATCCTCACGTTTATTTTATTTTGTTACAGCAATGTACTACATTTGTGTTTACCCTGAAAGGGCTTAAAATTTTGGGAACCCTTTTCTTAACTAAGGAAGTAGGAATGCTTTTTTTTTCGGTTTGTTTTGTTGTGTTTTCTTTTGTTTTTCAGGCAGAGCAAGTGTTTTTCCATCCAGCACTATCTTCACAACCTCATGATGTCTTTGACAGATGAGATTATTCATTTCACTGTCTCTGCTAGTGTGGATTACTTAGGTTTATTATGATATTTTGGTCAAAGGCATGACTTTTACCAGCACAACCACATAGCTGAAACCTGTAGGAAGACTGCTACTGAAAAAAAGCATATATCATGTTCTGCTTTTTCTATTGTATTGAAATACTCTGATGTAAACATTTCACTGCCCATATAACTTCATCCACACTTCAGAAGACAGTTGAAGAAGTACAATCTCTGGGTGAAAATTTGGCCCGAATGACTTTTTCATAATTTCTTTTAAACTTAGTTGGCTATCCTGGTAAAGGCACAATTGTGATTCAGTTCCATTATGTATACAGTTTTGTTTAAGTGTTTTCTTAAAAATAAATGTATTTTAAACCCTGAGTTAATTTCAGATTAAGTGCTTTACTGCATAGGAATTTAGGTAAGTGCTTAATAGTTCTGTTGAATCAGAAGCCAGTGAGTTAATGAATCCTTACATGCTTTTATAAGTTCTTCTTTTAGACTACATATTATCAGGCTCAAGAACTACTGATGATTCAGCACAATGATTATGACACTTATTTTTTACCAGGAAATGCATTGAATGATAGCATACATTTAAAATAGAACCTATATTATAAAATCCCCCACTATATGCTAGATGGATAGAATCAAGAAATGGAGTACCCTTGTACTGAGAAGGTAATGGTCTAAAGACAAATGGATAACAATATTCATGGGAAGGGAAATAATATATATATGTATTAACCATAAAATCTCTGGGAGATGACCTGATACTGAAGGGAAGCATGGCATTAGAACCTAAAAGACAATTTTATCTACTCAGACTTCAAATGAAAAGATTGATGAGAATCTTTGTGAGAGTTACCTTAAATTTTTGATAGTCCTTCTTCCTTGCAAACAATTTTAGGTGATCTTCAAGTAGCAGCAGAGTTAAATTAACATGTTGGGATAAACTATGTGAATATGTAAAAGGTGACTGGGAAAATGTAACTGTTGAGAGTAGTGAGAAATCTACAAAGTAAAAGGGTTTTTTTAGAAAATATATACTCAAAAGACCACAAATATTTCAGCAAAATATTTTCAGTGAGTTTTAGATGGAACACAGGCTGGATCCACTGGCAGCATTTGGATTACTCAGAATCCAACCAGCAGGTCTGCAAAGCAGTCAAGAACTTGGGATTCCAGGTCTTTAACTCCATGCCAGCATCACGTGGCTGGTTCTGCAGCCCTGTGGCTCTGGTTTAGCCTCCAGGCTCCTCCAGATCCCCTGCTATCAGCTCTGCTTTCACATTTTGTTTCAGAACTAGTAGTCTAAGTTTTCCTTACTCCCTGCCTTCCGGGTCAAGTATTTTAAGTCTTGACAGGGACCTTCTCTGAGTGTCACTGCTGGAAATATGGAAGTCTGTAAAATGAGGTCTCTCAGGAGAAAAGGACTTAAGGCTCCCAGAAGTGGTGGGTGATCACATTGTGCCACATCCGTATTCCCATTTTAAAAGTATGTGACACCAAATGATGTCAAAAGCGTTAGATGCCAATGGTATGAATGATCTTGACAGTACCAGTCCTACCTGATCGTGCAGCGTAGGAGAAATTTTGATATTTGTATCTTTAACTTCTTTATTGAGTGTAACCCTTTTCTCTTGCAGAATTTCTTACAGCTAACTCTAGTAGAGAGAGATTGGGGAAACAGGCACTACATATGCAAGTCTAGGCTCTGGTAGATAGAAGGAACAACAATTAAATTAATGAAATGCACGATGATTCAGAAGTTTACTCATTTTCTACTCAACACTTGCTGAAGAACAGAAAGTATAAAGAAGATAATGGGAATTTATCTGTGCTAAGGACTAAGGATTTGTTCCTAGATACAGAGAAACCATCTCAATTGAAACTAAAGTGCGACAGCTACATCTTTCATCCCAAACAGGGTGACAGTGAGATCTAGTATGTGGTTATCAGAGCAAGCTGTTGCTGCCACTTCTCAGCTAAGATAGAAAGAAATTTTACCAAAGAAACCATCCCAGACCACTTAGCTGTAAGCATAAGTGTAGATACTACTTTTATTGTTCCAGGTGGCAAATGCTCACCATGTGTGGACAGTCTGATTGTGTACACTGTGATTTGAAATCAGCTAGACATATCCAAGCCCTCCACCACCACACCCCCCCCCCCCCAAAAAAAAAGGTGAAAAAGAATTGAGGTCTGGCTGAGCAAACAAGGATTTAAGACTGAGATTTCTCATTTCGATAAGGCATTAGCAATCTGTGTCCAAAATTAATTTTATTCTCCCAAACAGTGGAAATAATTTTGCAACTAATATTCACAAAAATCTAAACATATGTCCTCCCTTGTCCTAACACTTTCCATTTCTTGGAGCAGTTCTTTGCGTAAACCTACATTAACACACCTATAGGTATGTTAGGCAAGTAAGCCTTATATTGCTATAGAAACTGGTGTTAAACCAATGTAATCTGAGTAGACATAGCATTCTCTATGTTGATTTAGCCTCATTTAATTGCCTACTGCCTTAAGCCAAATCCTTGAAGACACTCTTAACTTCTTACGTATTAGGGTATACTCTGTCTAATCATTATACTTTTCTTTTCTGCAAAGAAGCTAAATCTTCAAATGTACCTCAGTGATTTAGAAGCCTAAGACTCCCTTTAGAAACAGCTTGCATGTCTAGCAGCCTCAGTTTTTTTTCAGGATGCTAAAACTTAAGCTTATCTTGAAAATACTATCAGCAGTCTTAAAATGGCATGAGTCTGCACCTGCATTATGCAGCTTAAAGCCTTAGATTAGAAAACAAGTCCAAAGTAAATATTTAATTGAGGATAAACAATTAACAGTTCAGAGAGATCAAAGGGAGAATTCACACTTCTGACTATGATTGTTTAAACTTGCCCAGCTGCAGGTTAGGAACAGTGACCACGTCAAGGTTGCCTTCACAGCCAGAAGCGACAGGAACTTTATCATTTAAGCAATCTCAGGTCTCTAGGCATAAGATCTGTGGAGAGACCTGAACTCCATGTTAGCTATACATTTTCCATGCCTGGGGATTTCTAACATCCCTTTTAATAATGAGCTCCAACCATAAAAGCCAGTGGTATCACAAATTCTTAAACTGTCAGTTATCTGGTATTTGCATCTCTTGTTGAGGGGAAAAAGCAGAGTGTGGAAGGAGGAAAGATGGCATGCAAGGTGATACCAAAGTCAAAGAAAGATCTGCAAACTCAAAGGCTGAAAAGTCAGCTGCTAATCTACCCTTTAACACAGAGACTCAGGAAAAGTTAGGAATGGGGAGATATCTTCTGGCAGTGTCAATACACTGACAAAGCAAAATGTTAACATGGCTTAAGACTGCTTAATGAGGATAACTCAGCTTCCCTGCCTTATACATTCATTTGATGAATTTAGTATTTTCATCTTTTACCTCACTTGGACATAATGGTATCAGCTCAAAATCTGAGACTCAAAGGTACATCATCATCATACATTCTCTGCTAAACTTAAAGACCTCAATTTGTAACGTGAATAACAACAATTTCAATATTAATCCTAGCTTTCTGAAAAGCAAGTGTTTTTCAAAAGAGATGATTTGAACAGAAAAATCATCTAAACATCTACGTAAGAGACTTACAAGATATCCTTTATCTGTGTCTTGCTACTGGAACGTGGCCAAATGTGTCAGGTCTTGATGATGGACTTGGTGGCCTCACCACAACAACCCTTTATATTGTGTGCCATGAAGCTTTGGAATTCTGTTCAAGGCTCCGGGACAGCTGGGCAATGCTGCTCCAGTTGTTGTTCCTCCCCAGTACACCGCCTCGAAAGTATTAACAGCAACAAGCCACTTCTCTGTCAGTAGCAAGGACAATCACACAATAAAATGACCGTTGAAGGTCCAAAAGACCCCTAGTAGAGTTGAAAGCAAAGACTAACCTGTGTGTGAAACAGTGTGAAAAGTACAGAAATTACGTTTTTGTTTTTTTTTTAACAGTTCAGAATGGAAAAGTCAGGCCTCCAAAGTCATGATTAATACAAATGTTTGTGTTCTTGTGCATGTTGTACAGTCTTTATTCCTGGTCTCATTCACTCAGCATGTATGCCAGCATGAATGAGAAGACATAGTAGACAGCTCCCATGTTTCCCTAAGATTACAAAGTCTTACTGCACTAAGGCTCTACTTCACATCCAGCATCACTCTCCTGTCTCATTGCCATGGTTCTTGTGACTGCAGGTATTCTTTACCTTTCCTTTTATCTTAGGATAGTTGATGTACATCAGTTACCCTAAGGTTTTTTTTTGTTGTTTTTTTTTTTTTTTTTTTTAAAGATAGAAAAAGCAGCTTTTAGCACTGAAGACAAGCCCTAAAGGAGATCCTGACAAGCAATCTGTCTTGGGGGTAATTTCCAGATGGATCCAGTGCAGAAACCACATTCCTGAAACTAGTAGATGAAAGCATGGCAGCTGACAAAGCTTAAATTTGTGACTCAGGCAAATCTGTGTTTACCCAGGTAGGATTAATACTCATACCAGCCAGAACTGCAGTCACTTAGTGCCAACGTTAATGGTTCTGGGGTTGTCCATCTAAACTGACTACTTGCTCTGCTGACTGCTATGAATACACCATTGATTTCTTCATTTATTTAAAAAATGGCAAAACAAACACTCCCAATACAATCTGGGCTTTGACTTGCTCGAGGACTGAGCTGGTTCAGTCAGGTTATGGTAATTTGTCTGTTGACATTATTCTGATGGAGAAAATGCCTATTATAAATAGGTTCGTTGCTTCTCCCACTCTAGTGGCCTCTAGCCAAAAGTATGGTCTGATTTGGGCTTTAAGAGTTTGCTCTGCAGATGCAGTGCAGCTCCAAACACTTTCTAAGAGAAAATTAATTGGACATACCACTAAGTAGAACAGGGAATCTTATAAGGTGAAATCTTCCCACAGCTCAGTAGAAGAAATGGGAGACCTGCATCCTTCTGTAGCTGGTGAATTCAAAGCCTATTCTGCCGCATGTGCCACTGGAAAAGGATGCAAATAGTCCATAGACCCACAAGCAGCCTTGGCAGTTTCATAAATAAGTAAATAAATTAATAAATAAATAGACAGGTAAAAATAAAAATAGTTTAAAATTATTATCTTTAAACCAGGTCATTTCACAAAACAGGTCATCTTGCAGACACACAAATATTTGTTCTAACATAAGGAAGAAGAAGGGAATACAAGGCTAGAAAGGAGAGGAGAAGATTAAGATTAAGGCAGCCGAGACTTAAATCATCTCAATGTGCCTGGAACCCTACTCAGAATTTCAACATATGCTTTGAGACCACTGAAAAATGAACTGAAACTGCGCATCCTTGTTGAGCTGATCTATCTGTAATTTTAATAGTTGTATCAGAGAAGCCAAACCTTATTTATTTACCAGGGTCCCTGTACCCTTCAAGTTACATCTATCGCTAATGAACACCTTACTCAAAACCCCTTTCCATGTTTCTTTACAAACTGTTTTTAGGATCAAAGATTGCAGCAATAAGATGACACATGGTGACAAAAAGGAGCCAGAAAATTCCACCCATCTCCCTGACCCCTCTGCTTACCAGTGGGAACCAAAAGTAGGGAAGCACTCTGCTGTGCCAGGTACCAAGCAGGTTGTCCAGGCATTGAAAAGCATGATAATAAGAATCAGAAACTCTCATGGGAAGAGAGATTGGGAAGACTTATATTTTCACAGAGTAGAGGATGTTACAGGAGAGAGAAAAAAAAAAGTATGTGTAATAAGGCAAATGATTTGGAAAAGGGAGACTAGGAACTAAATGAAAGACACAGGAGAGTATCTGTGATCTTATACCCCATTATTTAGGCCACTCTGGAGCAGATGGATTTCCATCTGCCTACTACATGCTTCTTCTGCCTGCATAATAAACCGCTGGCCTGACCTCTGTCTCAGGTGGGCTTAGACTAGCTGGATGTTCAATCTGATTTCTCATAGATATTCCAGTGTTCTTCTAATTGAACAAGGCTCTTCACTCAAGGTTCAAATCTGATTGCTGCGGTGATATTTAAACACATGTTTAAATGATTTGTTAAACCAGAGGTTATGTTGGTACCTGTTCAGGGCACTGTAGAAGTTGCACCACTCTTAACAACAGACCTCTGGCCACTCTGGATGGGAAAAGATGCAGGCACATGACTGTTAGCTCTGCTGGTTTTATTAGCATATGTTAACCACTTGGGTGGATGTTTATATAAAACCATCTGCTCAGTTAATCTGTGTAACTATCTGAAACAACTCCTGAGGTCAGTCTTTTAAACAAAGGGATTGGGCAGATGGTCAGCTTTGCAATGCAGGTGGAGCACTAGAGGTTTGAGGAAGCAGATATAATTCCAATATAAGCTTGAATTACCCACTTTTCTTGCAGTTGTTGGATTGTTAGAGCTATTGCATCAGTTCCCAGGCAGTGCTTCTAATAACCCAACCATATTAATTCATGCTGCTAGTAAGATCTAGTATCTGAGGCCAATCATTGGGGTATGTGAATTTGTAGAATAATTTCACTGCTCAGCTTCCAACTACCACCCCAAAGCTAGTGCCTACTGCCCCTTCAGCTGAAAAAACAACAACAACAAAAAATCACAGAACTATTTGAGTCCCCTTCTAGAGAATGTTTAAATCTCTCTGCTTAATTTGCATTGCTATGTCTGTTATTATGCCTGTGGTCATCTACTGTACCTTAGCTGAAATGGGGTGAAATTAGCCTCTGAAGACTGGTAACTCATGTTGAGCATGAAAATCACAGGAGAAAAGGACAAGCCTCGTATGGATTTTTTTATTATCCTTGAAATCTTACAAGAATGTGGGAGCCAAAGGGAAGGTAAATAGTTAAAAATATTTGTTTGGAAATGAGGTTATCTATTCACAGAAACAGAGAAAATCAGCATGGCTTTTTAGTAATTTTTTTGGTGAGTATTTTCATCAGACACCTCTACTAGATGGCTGTCCAAATAATTGGTTTTGTGGCTTGGCAGTTAAATAAAAATCTGGGGGGAAATTCAGCTGGGATCAAACATAATTCTAATCTTCTTGCCAAACAAAAATTAGAAATTGATTTAATTTGACATGTCATGTTCCAGCTGAGACGAAATATTTCATTTGAAGAACTCATACAGAAGTAGAAATATGGAGAGAAGGAGTAGCTCTAGGAACTGCCTCTAGGGAGGCAGTTCCCCCTTTATTCCGTGTCTCAAGGGCTGTCCCACTTACGTAGGATATGAGCGATTCAGATTCATCTCTGTCCTGTGTCTCCATTACTCATTTCCCAGCTGAGTGGCATAATCAGCACATATGGTTAAAGAGCAGCTCTCCAGTTATGTGCTAATGCACCTTCTCTTTGCTTATTCATAGGAGCAAGGACTGGAGCTCCAGCCTTCCAGGGAGTTTATCACTCACCAGGTGGAAGCACATTCCTGGATACTTTTCTGTGGTCTTCCCTTTGTAATATTTAAAAATTTTATGCAAAGCGGAGTTGTGGTACTAATCCCTGGGTTTCTCACAGCCCAGGCAAATGCTCTACTCCCAGGCTGTCAGATAAATGTGATATTTGTTACATCCTCCTTTATCTTTGTGGTAAAAGAAGAGGAGGATCAGGTTCTGGCCAAGTTATCTAATGATTTCAAACTGAATTTGTAAGTAACCTTAGGATAAATATTCCAAACACACTTTGCTGAAAGTTTGTCTAGCTCCAGTAATTTGTTTGCAAACTCTTGGAGAAAGAATGCCTGCCAGATATATTGTCTGGCATGGGAAAGCTCAGAGGATCCAAGAAGATGGATTGTGGTCAAAACGTTTTAGTTTTAACTTCTTTGAATGTACGCAGTATATAGTAGCCTGCATGAATACAAGACTGTTACACGAATTAGATATAAAATATATTCATGGGCTTGGAAAGACAAATTTAATGTAATATTTGCTTTAAACTAACTGTTACTAGCCATTTATGCACTTCAGATATACAGAGTCATATTTCCTTAAAAAAATATTCACACAAATTTGTTGGAAATACAGTGATGATTCTAGCCTCTAAAATACAACATTTCTGTACTCCTTGTCAACCACAATTGTCATTTAGCTAAATTAAAATTGAAGGAACTGTATAGAGAAGACAAATAGAGGAAATCTTTAAGGGGTTACTTGAAAAAGATCTAAGAAGGCATGCTGTCTCATGTGTTGCTGATGATGCACAAAAAGTCTCTCTGGAAAAGTTCAAGACAGCGTCAAGAATGCTGGCATAATTAGATAAATGACCAGTGCCTTTGGGGCACTGATGTTTTGTTACATAGAAAAAATAGACAAGACCAACACATGCATTCACATGTAGTAGGAATGAGTAAAATATCTAATACTTTCTTAATCTCAAAAATCTAAGCCAGGAGACTTTCTAAAATATGCTGATAGATCACAAGATAAGGAGGGAAAAGGGGAGCTTAGAGTGGCTTTCATCTTTTTTACTATTCCCCAAATCAATCAATCAATAAAATGAAGTTGTATTTTAGACCACACTGGAAAATGACTGCAGTCTACTGCCACCAACCTTAGACACAAGCTGAAACACAAACTCTGCTCAAAAGTCATATCAAGACCTTTCTGCTTGGATGTAACGTTCTAAAGAGAACAAGGGCATAGCTGTATGCTGCATATTCCAGGTGATGAGTGGTGGCTGGAAGAAAAGAAAAACAAAACAAAACAAAAACATCTTCTGCTTTGTGTATAATTCTAGGTTGCTAACATTATGCTTTGAACAAAATACCAGTGCCAGCAGCTTCCAGCAAATGGAAAGTCACCATAAAAAAAAATGGATATCCAGTCCATTGGCCAGCCAACATACCTGCTCAGCTACAAGCAAGAAAGCCAAGCAGTTGGCCAGTTCCCAAAGAAGCTGGCCAGGCTGTGAGCCCATCAGGCAGTTATACCATTAGCCAGGCAGCCAACTTGACTGACTTCTGACAAAAGCTTTCCAAGTAGCATTGTGTCTCCAGGAAACAACAACAATAATAACAAAACCAAGAAGTTAAAAAAAGTGAAAAAGAGTTATTTTCTGGAAAATGTGTTTTGGTGGAAAAATTGTGATCAGGTCAAGAGCCAATTCCCTCTGAGGTGCTCCAGCAGACTCCATTGCCTGAGGCCTGGAATCATTACAAAATATTGTGGATGCCAAAAGGGAGGTACACACTGGAAATACGGTGCATAGTGTTGAAGGACCAACCCATGAGGTGAGACAGTAGTAGGATCAAAAGGCTAGCCACAGATAATGAACAGAAGCCTACCCTCCCTGCTAATGGTACTCCACTAAATAAGGAAATACTGTTGCTCGTATTCTCATTACCTGCTACTGCTTTTACCCATGAGGCTAAAGCACTTGGGAAATTTTGCCTCTAAATTTACATTCTTGCACATGTAAGGGAAAAAAAAATAAAGAAAAAAAATATTTGCTAATATTTACAAACATATAAATGGTATGTTTGATATAGATCAGGAGTACAGCAGGAATCACATACGTCTTAGGCACAGCTGACTGTCACCACAATCCAAGAGCTGGACATTTTATTTCTGTAAAACAAACCCTGTATTATTACTTACCCTTGGCTTGCACACTTGTGTGTCCTGCATTGACCCTCACTGGGGTGAGTGTTGGATATAAAGCTTCTCTTCTTGTTGGCTTCACTGTCATCTCTTTCTAAATGTTCCTTTTATGGTGACTTTCATAACATCATAAAGATCTAAGAGCTCTCACAAGACCTTTATGGGACTTGATAGCAAGAAATAAAAGGGGCCATTGAACTGTGATGGACTACTTATGGGCCTTGAGTACCTTGTGCACTTCCACTGACAGAAGCCAGCATGAATATACAGCAGAGATAAGACATTTTCTTTGCAGCACAAATCACACAACCGTGACAAGCTAGACACTAAAGAGCACTGTGTCACTGAGAAATAGAAACTGTAGATTTAAAGAAACTCTTCATAAGTGCTAAATATTATTCCTGCCCTGATCAGAATTCACAAATCCTGCCACATAACCAAAGGCCATCCAGTTTCCAGGTCCCAGAGGGTCTGCAGTTGGCATTGGAGCTTTCATTTTAGCCAGGGCAGACCTTGGCAGTATCCCCATTTTCACAGTTGTGTAATAGAAATACTTTGCATTCTTCTTCCACCTTTTATCAGTGGATTGATCTCCTCTAAAGACAGTAATGAATCAATGTTCATAACGCCAATGTAAATTGGGATTTGTTTTCCTTGTTCTGCAGATGGGAAAGAACGAAGAACAAAGATGATGCAACTTATTTAAAGAAGGCTTGGGAGAGCGAGACAAAGAATTCAGATCTGATATCCAAGCCACTGCCTTAAATTTTCTGTCAATACCCTTTCAACTTCATGCTATGCAATAAACATTCAAGCTGGGCATAAATACAAAGAAAAACTGTAGCTGCTTTTAAAAATGGGTACCTAAGCTCATGTGGTCATAGGTAGACATGAGGTGTACTAAATGTTCAGGACATCTTCAGGCATGTGATTTCACTGTATCTGTGTATTTTTTGATTTTTTTTTTCTCATTTTCTAATAAGCACTTCTATGTGGGCATGCTGTGTTTTCCTTCCATGGTAGGCTGAAGTGGAGTTACCTCTAAAATTTCAGAAAATATATGTGCATTTTTGAAGGTGAACTCCGGGACAGGACATTCAGTGCAGCTGGGCATCGATGAAGTATAATTAGTAAATGGAATTCCAGCCTCACCATTCATAATGTCCAAAGGGACAAGCAGAAATTTACCATCTTGTTAGTTAACTGTGGTAGCTAATTGTAATTCTAGACTATGTATATAGCAAATCCTCATATGGAGAGTGTGAGGTTTGATGTTTGAGTTCTTTTTGTCTAAGATCACTAATGGATTAATTCAAATGTGTTGCCTAAAGATCCCTGTTGAAAATCAAGGAGTGGGAGGTGTTAGGGACAAAATATATGGTTTCTGTTTTGTCAGGCAAGGTTGTGGGACTACTAAGGAACTTAAGTAGCACAGACAGGAATATGCCATTGCTGACATGCAATTATGAGCTACAACTATAACGGATCTTTATACAAATCTGGAACAGTGAACAACACGTCCAAATTTTCCACTCCTTGTTTTTGCATTTGTCAGAGAAATGCTCTTCATAAAGACTAGATTTCTTCTAGCCAAAGTATACAGCAATACTAAGCAAAGACTATCTCAGATAGATCCCTGTAAATACTTGTCTCATCAGAATGATTGTGTCTGCGCTTTTGGTTCTGCAGACACATTTTAATTTTGTTTATCTTAAGGCACATCTACACTAAATAATGGAAAACAGTTCAGCAATTCCTAATTTAGCATGCCCATATGGCTCTGTGCGGAGGACAAATGCTCAAGATAGTTGCTCAGGACCAGAAGCTGAGCGAGTAGGAGCTGAGCAAGCTGCCACAAGAGCAAGGCAGTGGCAGAGCCAGGCTGGGAGACCTAGGGTCTCCTGGGAGACCTGAAGGTAGGAGGGTGGAGGAGCTGGAGCCTGAAGGTGGAAATGGAGGGAGCCATAGGAATGTGAGAGACGTGTGATGATGTGTTGGAAGAGGTTGTTGAGGACTGAGATCTGACACAGTTTAACGAGGGATAATTCCAGTGTCCAGAATTTCAGCGGCTGTAAGCACCTGCAGGGTGGCTGAGTGCCCTCCAGCTCCAGACAGCCACAAGCAACAACATGTCCAGCTCCTTTCCTAGCTCTTTGCCGTGTGCCATGGACATGGCACCCAGATAGCTGCACAAAAACTAGTGGTCCCACTGCAGACACCTGAGACGAGATTTAATGCCATATGTTCCACTCACGAGCCTCACGACATATGTTGTTCACTTATCTGCAGCCTTTCTGCATTCAGCTGGCTATTTGCTAGGTACGTGTGCTTTACCTGCCAGGAATCCAAAGCATTCAGTGGCGTGCCAGCATCTGGGCAATTCCTGCCAAGCTGGAGCTGCCCCTGGCTCTGCTGTTATATCCTGTCTGAACAGCTGCCAGAGCTTTGGTCTTCGCATTCTCTTGATCCATCTCACTTCTCAATATTAGTTAGAAAGTGAGCTGAGGGCACGTCATTCTGTGCCTGTTTGAAAAGGTCTCTGTGCTTCCTATGCACTATGTGATTCTCTTAGTTTCATCCACCAAGTAGCAGTGGTCTTTATGTGACCACATAAGGATGGCTTGAGAAAGCCACCCTAATTTAACTTGAAGAGTAAGTATTGCCCAGGCAAATCTGTACCACTGTAGTAGGTGGGCCACTGGACATCTGGACACAAGCTCTGGGCAGAAAGAGAGGACACATTGGGGAGGACATGGAAGTATGGAGCTAATAAAACAGATATCTAAGCTAGATGCTTATGTGTGTGTTATTAGGAAGTCTCTGGAGCATAATTCAGCATGCCAATATTGGATGCACTGGTTATGGAATTGCTTCCCTGGGCAGTACTCCCTCTGGGTGTCTACATGAGGAAACTGTATCAAGTTTTTCATTAGCTAATTATATGAAGGTAATGAGAAAAAAATACACCACATAGGCAAGTACTTAGACAAACCATTATCTATACTTAAATTAACCACCAATATTCTGAAATAAGGTTACCTACATAACCTTTTATGTTGGTACAAAATCTCTTTAAGTTATATGAGAGTAGCTTTCTCTTGCAAGCAATCCACGAGTTTCATTTTGCAGTATAAATGAGATCCTTTGTGTGGTCTTTTATTGTCATTGGTTTGACATTTTTTTCCTTTACAAGATCTTGAAATCTGCATATTTCCTGATTTAGATTTTAATCTTTGGGGCAGAAATCATGTTTGTGGGTGTTCGTACAGCAGAATTGGGTCTTGCTTTATGGCTGTGGTTTGTAAATGTTACCGCAATATAAATAGTACATTAATCATTAATTATATTGTTGATACATTGCTATGTCCTGCGTGGTGGCACTGTCTATTACTCTTTGGCTCCTCACAGAGATGATGTCAATACATTTCCATAATCAAAACATTTGTCTCAAGTCATGGCTGCACTAGATCCTCCTGGAGCAGATTCAGAAACAGAGGCTTTGCATTGTGAACTTCAGATGCCTAAGGTAACACCCATGTCACAGACTGGTAGATTTTTCATAAGGTTAAAAGTACTAGCTGAGGTACGTGCATTAAGCCATGTGCATTTATACACAGTTTGATGCATCTGAGAATCTCCAACTGCTTTGCCAACATTATTTGGCTTCCTATAATGTACAAAAATGTTATAATCTCAGTTTAACTCCAGGATAAACTAGCAAGTTTTGTCAGCACTGTTACAAAAAAATAAGAAAGTAGATAAAAACCTGCCTGCTTGTTGCTTATAAGAAATGAGTAAATGCTGGACTCCACAAATTGAGTACAGATATATAGATATATGCCAATTTTTTGTGATAGCTAATGACTAAAGCATTGAGTTTTTTGACCTGAATTGATGTGATCGTCAAGGTCATGCTGGAAATTTGTGGATACCAAAAACAATATAAAACAAAACCAAAACGAACCCCCCAACCAACCAACCAATCAACCAACCAACCGAAAACCACCAGACCTCCTAACTCAGTAAATTACAATTCCTGAATTACAGCAACTGATGGTGCATTCCACAACAGCATTTAACTATATAAAGAGCAATGTAAGACAATTTCCCAGCTATCTGAGGCAAGTGAGTCAAAGCTTATCCAAACTGCCTAGGGATTAAGAGCTTGGACTCAGTTTTGTAGTGCGGGTTCCTTAATCTCAACAGGAGGATTGGAGGTGTCGACCAGGAAAGTCCTTTGCCTGATGACTGGCTGTCCTGCAGAAAGGGAGCCCCAGGTTCAGTGGCCCTGAGGCTGAGGATGGCCAGAAACTGACTGTGCAAGTGGTAGCTGCAGGAAGGGGCTGTTCTTCCACTTCATATATTTGTGTTCAAGTGCATGACGGAGATGTCGAAGCTCAAGAGCCAGTTTCAGGTTCTGTCTCACAAAAGCTACCTCCATAGCTGAGTTAAACTACTAAATTAAGAGACAGAACTTCAGACATCCTTTTTTTCATGGTTTCTTGTCGCATGGCTCAGTGCTTTGTATATTGGGATGCCTGTTGCCAACCTCAAAGTTAAACATCTGCCCCTGCTTGCTTGTTGTGTTGGACACCTAACTCAGCACCAGGGGTTCCTTTCCCAGAGGTGGGTACACACAGTTTAGGTACCAGGCGTCACATGTCCCTAAAACTTTTTAGAGAGGGTCTTCTAAGATTCCTCAGAACCACCATAGCTCAGGTATACAAAATCCTTCTTTGATATAGGTCATCTAGAAAGGACTTTAATACACAGAGAAGATGCAGCACTTTAATCATCAGGGAAAGCAAGAAGTAGCTGTGGAAGAAATGACTGGACCTTCTGATCAGGGACTCAGAAGACCTTGATTCATGTTATTACTTCTTGCACAGTAAAGTTATAGGCAAATCTTGTCTCAATGCCTCAGCTGACTACTGGTGTGACCCACAAAAAAAGTGTGAAGGATGGGAACAAAGGTCAAAGGCAGAAGCAGTAGTCTGAGTGATTATAATTCAAGTTAAAAGAACTACTTACACACATAAGGAGAAATTACTGCTAACAAGCCCCACCTTGTATAAGGCTTCCTAATTTGTCCAGGCACTGTCATATTACAGCAGTTTATTTGCTTCTGAGAACACACTTGGCAAAATCAGTAGTAAATTCTTTGAGCTTTACAGGGAAAAAGGATCTCCACTCTGGAGCTGCGCCTGTCTGACCCTTTCCTTTCTGACTGTCACGATCATCTGCTACTCTCTGTGCCCCGGTAACACTATGTGGCTTCATATGTAAACCACAGTTCTGACTCACACCACTGTCAGGCTGTCTCCACATCAGGTGTCTCTAGAGCGGAGAGGCCAGGTACAGCTATTTCACGGGTGATGTGAAAATGCTGATCAGCAGAACATTAGGACCTGGATGAATGTTTGATTTCTTTTCCAGTCTTATCAGGCAAATGACTCCAGGACTCTTAAAATCAAGGTGCAAGAGTAATTCCATTGTTTATTCATTATTAGAAATAACCCTCATCATTCAGTAATGTGTTGATATTTATCAGAACAGGTCAAGTGTGGCCATGTGTCTGGAATGGATTGTAGCATAAGTGTTAGACGTTAGACAACCAGTGAAAGAAATTAAGAAAATGGAGGGAGGGGAGAGGTAGGACAAAGGTGACATTTTTCAGCTGGGCTGCTAAAGAATGTGAATATCTAAGTACTTTTCTTCCATTTTAAAAGTTTGCTTCTGGTAGATAATATTAGAGAAACAAGATTCTGGGAGAGGTCTGGAAGGAAAGATTGCAGTCTTAGTAAGTAAGGAGAAGGGGAGGTGTTTCATGGAGGGGGTGGAAAAGAAAACACAAAGGTGAGATCAGCAGAGACTTTTCACCAGTGAGACTTCATTTACAGCATGCAAACTACCAGCTGGCCCTTGCTATTCATTTAGAGGAAACTACAGAACTCTTTAATCACAGTCACCCATTTTATAGTGGTGTCTTAAATTCACATGCTTATCATATGCTGCAAATGTACTAGAAGATAATTAACCAACTCTAATGAACCTTGGCACAATCAAGTATTCTCTTCCAAGATTCAGCTGGGTAAAGGTCACTGATTCTGAAAAATTAACTCCTTGATCTAATAAGACCCTGAATCACCTCTCACTTCAAAGCTGAACTTAAGAAATCCTCAGATATTGTTTATCTATCTGTTATGTAAGAGCAAGTCTATCCTGTCATTTAATTTAAGCTCTTTTGCAGCATCATTTTCAACATAAAAGTCGCCTTATTCCTCATGATAAATCTTAAAAATATCTTCTCTTTCTGCTCCCACAAAATTGGAACATTTAGCATTGAAGTCCTGTAAAGATAAGGTGCTCAATCTTATTATTGGAAATCACAGTGACATTACAGCAGCAGTAGAGCAGCAGCAGCATGCTGGATGCCCAACAGAAAATTCATAAGGGAAAATTCCTACCACCATGGAGGCTGGAATACACTCAAAAGCAGTGTGTTATGCTGTGCAATCTGGTTTTGCACGCAATCTAACCCTAACCAGTACAGAGAGATGGGATTGCATGGGAAAAGTCTATGGTTTTAAAACATTTAAGAGTACAAAGTAACAGAGGGTGTTCGGGCACTTGAAAGAAGTAGGAGATTTAAGCATAGTTGCAATGAAGGGGGTGAAGCATATGATTAGTACATTAGTGGGTAGAATTTAGAAGACCAGAAAAGGATAGACACAAAGGAAGTGCATGAAGAAGAAGCCTAGGATTATGTGTATGGGAATATCATGGGTTAGCCTGTTCTTTAAAGATGTTCAGACTTGAATTCTTCATATGAGCTACTGGTAGACAGTCCAGACTTGTTTGATACATACCCAGGTGGAAACCCTGATTAATTCTGCCTGTCCCTGACAAGAGCCCTAAAACCCGGACAAGCACAGCAGATCTGGAAGGCCTACAGTCATCAGAATAGCTCTGCTTGAACTAGACGTGCATTTGTTGCAGGATTTAGCTCAAAGTTTCCAAGTCGTACAGTGGTTATCCCAGCTAGAGTGTATCACTGTCCCTTTAAGGGAAGCAATATCAGCAACCCCAAATATGTCAGCCCCCACTCCTATAAATAACAAAAGAATCACTTGGAGATTGCATAGCTTCCTTCATATTTAACTAGTTGCCATAGCATCTCTGCTGTAAAACTATGATAGCTACAGCTGCCTAATGGGTCTCAAAGCTCTGTCAATTGTGTTTCTCTCTCTGCCTGGAGAAAAGTAGGAAACTAAGCTTCAAAGAATTTTCTTGGAGCATAGCTATGACTATCTGATAATGTCTTGTGCCTTTTTAGAAAGTCTTTAAAGTCTTTAGAAAGTCAGAAAAATACCAACTTATGAAAACCAGGAATGAAGAATTGAGGTACATGTTCAGGCAACCTCTACTCTGCCTGGCTTGCGCAGCCCCCATCACACGAATAGCTCCCATCCCCTGGATGCCTTTGAACCGTGCAGGGGGATGTGGTTGCACTTGCCTTGCAGCCAAATTCCTGGCGCACCTCGCCCCAAGAACACCAGATCTCTTACATTTGATAAGCCCTTTGCCTCTCTTTTATAGTCTGTTCGTCTTTATGCACTTGACGCAATCTAACCCCACGCTCACCTGTCATTAAACATATCATGCACAGACAGCTACCAGCAAGCTGTTGACATCCTCATTTCTACCACCGAGGTGTCTAGGAGCTCTTGAAGATACACAAGACACACAAAGCCCTCCTTTGATCAAATGAGGGTCCTGTCAAGGAATTTGCTCTCCCACCCCGAGATGGGAATGGTCCATCTGGATGACCTTTCAACACAAGTTGCAGCTGTGTTGAAAGGCTGTGACAAATCCTTCTGGCTAATCACACAGGGAAGGTAGCTGGAAGATTTGCACCTAGCCCCAGTGCTATTGACAGGAAAGGTTATGACTGTCAATGTTTGGCGGAAAAAATCTTCTATTGCCATTTTTTCAGAAGTGGGAGTTAGACCTCAAGGGATGCTTGCTTTCAGTGCATGTAAGATCTGTCAATGAATTTATGAACCTCCCTGATGTGAGAGCCGGGTGAGGATCATGCCTCCCACTCTACAAGTACTAAAATGAGGCAGAAAGTTGAGCTAGGAGATGGTACATCATCAAAACTTCATCCATGTGGTGTAAAGATTAGAATAACGGGGGATCTCAGAATTAGATGTACACATTAATTCTAACTAATACGGTTTGAACCCATAAAGATTCTTTTTCTGCTGATATTTTTTATGAAGATACCTAACCCCCAATAACTCTAAGGTAAACCTTTTCTCAGCACTGTTGTCTGGAAAGAAGTGTTTAATCATCTGTCTCTTAGAAGTATCTTTTTTTTTTTTTTACATAAAAAATAAATCTTTGCATGAGTTTCATACTTTAAAAGTCTAGTAAATACAGAAGAGCATATGTATGTCTCCTGACTACAGTTCAGTTCTTCACTATTTTAGACTTCACCCTGCTTTAGGAGTAATTGCTTTTAAACTGTATGAATGGTAGTTTGGGTTTCCTCTGTATTATGTCAGTGAGCACTTTGAAAGCTCTGTCAGCTAAAGAAATTATAAGCAAAACCAACTGTTCAGAACAATAAAAATAGCCTCTTGCTCTGCCTCTGTGTTTCCATCACCTGGTTGCTTGCTGGAGGCCTCTTTCTTATGAGTCACTGTGATCAGAACAGTTTGCTCAGCTGGATTATCTACCAGAGCTCAGGCTATGTTATGAGCAATATAAGTTATAAATTAAATTATAGGCAATGTGATGCAACCAAATATTTGCATACCACTGAGTTATATGCTCTATAAATACATAAATACAAACAGCCATGATGTTTTCTTTGTGGTCACATTGGTTATTTACTATAGTAGGTGTCAGTTTCTAGAACAATTAAGATATCAAGCAAGTTTAGAAATGGCTTGTATTTATTTATGTCGGTCAGATGTGTGGGTAATATTGAGAAGTACCTACCATTAAAGGGCACTAACCAGCATTGCCTTTTCAAAGCTAAGTCTGCTAGATGACAACAATACCCTTCCTGAGTTGTTCTCCTGGTATTTCAATTCTTCGTTGGTACATAAGAGAACATTCAGGAGCTGTTATTTGTTTTCCAGCTGTTGTGGGCACCTAATGAAAAGCAGGAGGAAAACTAAGAAGATCATATGGAAATTGCTAATGAAGTAATATGAGCACCTTTCCAGTAAATATATGTTTGAGTTTAATGCAGCAAACAAACAAAAACCCACAAGAGCCAGGCATTCTTCTGGTCTTTGTTCTCTGATTTGCTGCTAATGCCAAGCAGCCTTGAACAAACCCCTTGCCAGCCTCCTCGGGTGAACTCCTGGCAGCAGGGCACCGTTTTTCTATCTTCATCCACCACGGGTGCATTTCAGAGACACAGGATAGGCTAGTCCTGATTTCTCTGAAGACAAGGTCGTCTGAGGAAAAGAACTGGACAACTACAATGTATTGTTAGAAAAGCAATATGTGGGTGTGCTAACAACTAAGTGTTCAGCTTCTTTGCCCACTCCCCTTTCAACACAACAAAAAAGCAACAAACACGACAGAATCAGCACTAACATCATCACTATAGGGTTATCAGCATCCATGATTTCCTTCCTATTTACCACATTTTGAAGTAGAATCACATTTTAAAGCAATGCATGGAGTTAGTCAGCGGATGAAGTACTTCAAATGATTAAGTCCTAATTGTGTATTAACTACCTAAAATATATTTTAATATCATAAAATCTCATTATGGACTTAATTTTAACGACCCTCCAGCTAGTACCAGAACTGAAAGCACAGCTGTTTTCCCAGCTATCTTCATGGTAACTGGAGCACAATGATAGACTCTTTGGCTGTTGTAAGCTTTTTGTCTGAGATTTTGGTGTGTATCTGGATGCCAGACAAAGATGCAGGCATTGTTATTCTTTTTGAGAACTAGATTGGCCCTTTTTTTTTTCAGTCAAACTGGAAAAAAAATGAAAAAAAAAAAAAAGGCAAATAACTCCCAGTATTTTTTCTGTTTTGAATTACAATACCTGTTTTCCTCTTTGCTTCTGAGGTAAGCTGCAGAGGCAATGTCCTGCAGAAATAATTCACTACCAGTTTGAACCTGCCCTGGGAAAGATTTAAACTTCTCTTTTCAGAAGATGTGTGCCAGCATCTTGTGCTGGTACAGTACAGAAAGAACTGCATAAGGTTAAGCCGGAGACAAATTAGTTGAGCTAAAATGAAATTCTTCAGCTGGATTTTACAGAAGTTAAAGAAGGGAATTGTTGCAATGGCTTCTGCCATCATTATCTATTCATTTGTAAACATGGATTCCTCAAAAGTGTCTAACACTTCCCAGCAGCAAAGATTTAAATCCAAGGGAAGATGAAGCCTTTTATGAGCAAAGCGGGTAAAGACATTCAGGCAGCAAAATGTCCACAGAAATAACTTTCCAGCCCAGTGGCTGGAACACAAAACCCTCATGAAGGAGTGAAAAGGGAATACTTTTAGGATTCCTAACATCTCTCAGTGTCATCCATTCATGAGCTGTGATGTGGCTGACATCTGTCTCTCTTTCCTGAGGTATTGTCCTGTACTACTTCATCAGGTACTACTTCAACATGTACACTGATTTCCAAGCTATGATCTACCATTCACAGCACTTGGACCAACGCTATCTGTAGGGATTATCACATGCAACTGCAATGACATCAAAACAATTATATCTATTTTGTTATTATTAACTATATCTATTATGTAGATATAATTTTATGAAGAGGCAAAAGAATCATGACCAATGTCCTTTGCCTTTGCATTCAAAGCACATGTTTGGTCAAATATCCAAAGCCTGCATGACAGAATAACTGATCCCTTTTCATTCATTCCTAGTAAGTTCAAAGCAGCCCATCTGGAGCAATAAAATTTGTAGGGTTGCTTTGGCTTCTGCAGTGGCTTTGTCTCCGTGACTTCACTTGCTAACAAATTTTAACTTACCTCACAAAGCACAGTGGTTCCCTAATAGTAGTGTAAATTGCATGTAGGAGTTATAGAAAGCTTTATAGACTAGTTTTCACTTTTAGATAACTTTCAGATCCTCCTTCTCTTCCAAAACAGAGAAAGGAGGGCAATTATCTTCTTTCACTGGAAGCAAGACAGAGCCCGTGATAAAATTAGGTGTGCTAAGGTAGGTAGAAAGAGTTAGCAAAGCCTACCAAGGCCAACTTGATGCCTGTACTGATGGCAGTATGTGGGGAGGAGGACTACTAAGAAGTCCACAGTGGCAGAGGCTGGGTTGGTGATGCAGGAGTCTGGGAGCACATGAAAAACTTTGAATTTTTTACTACAAATGTGCAGTTTTTAAACGTGAATGCCATCCCTAGCTAAGGATCAGTATATCCCTGCGATTTTTTTTCAAAATACTTTTTTTTTTTTTTCTTTCTGTTTCAAAACACCTACAAAGTCTCCCTTGGCTGCTGTCTGTCTGTCTGTGCAGGGCTGGAGCAACACACTCCTGAGAGCGGTGGCTCAGGCCGAGATGGGGCTGGAGCTGCCAGACCTTCTTCAGAGCTCCAGGATCTGGAGCCAGCAGAGGAGTGTCTGGCAGTGACAGCACAGCATTCAGCTGTGCAACACCCCTATCCTCCTAATGCATTTCACACTCAGCAGATTGAATTGCTTTGGTCGTCTCATTTATTTTTCTTCCAGCAAACAAAACAACTTTTTCCATCCTTTTCCTTGACAAAGAGTTTTGCCATATGCTCCAAATCAATTGCAACCTTTCTGATGCTTTGTTACCGCCCACATCTTGGGCTGCGTTCAAAAAAATGGCAGCTTAAGCATTTCTGTTTCTGCTTCAACCAAACTAAAATTGAAACATCCTGTTCACTAATTCAAGGGTTAATGTGTCTTATCACTCCTCTCTTACTCTGTATATGAGCTGCCTCTTAACTAGAACTGAACCGATTCCACACTGTAAATAACATCTATCTGACACATTTTTGTCTTTCTGCATGGATAGTTGTCATGAACAGAAAGGAATTTGCTCATATTCATTCACTGATCAGCATTATTTAATGACTTAAGATTCCCTGCTTATCTTTATTTGATTTAAGGCTGCACTTCATGCATTTCTGTCCCTTTCAATGTGCTGCCATCAGTTCTTGTGTATGGACACAGTCGGCTGGACTAGGGGGCTGGTCCGGAAGCAAACAAATCCTCCTTTTTTTTTTTTTTGTAGAACTCATTCTGAGCAGGGGCTGCTCCCATGTCTGCTTAGTGAGCACTGCCATGGCCCAAAGGATCGGTCAGAGGTAGAGGAGCCCTCTGCTTTCAGTGGCAATGGGAACTTACATGAGCTTCAGCTTCTGTCCAATTCTGGAAGTATCTCTTGGGCTGTTATCATTGGAGTTGGGTAGAGCATAAGATATCCACGTACCACACCAGCTGCTAGTGAGGACGTATTTATAACAGCAGAACTGTCCTTCATTCAGGTATGGTCATCCACCTATCAACAAACCCTGCTGCTATAAAGCACTTTGCTCTGTGAATAATTGGGTCAACCCTAGGGTATCTGCTGGCACAGCACATACTGATGAGGAATCATGCCCCTTTCCTCCCCATCTGATAAAAGTAAACACACAGAAATCTGTTGGCTAGTTCAGGATCTGATTTATTTGGTAGGATAGGGAAAAAAAGGCAAATATTCAGAGCATGAAAACTGCTTTAACCCAAGATTTTTATCTCCAGTACCTCAATTCTTTCCTTCCCCCTCTTCTGCAAGAATGCAGGCCACTGGGGAGGTCACCTGTGCCCAGAGATGATTAGAAGCAATGCCAGTGTGGTCCTCCACACCGCACATCTAGCCCTGGTGTACAATGACTATTGCTTTGTAATCCCTAGCTGAATTGTGTTTTACAGGTACCTGGCTACTACTTTTCAGCCTGGGTTCACTGAAACTTTACAATTCTTTGATACACTTTTTATTTCAGTGCCTGTGGGCACTCATTAAGTCATTATTCTAGGAATGGAGAGTTGCACTTTCAAGTTCCATATTCTCTCTCTCTCTCTCTCTCTATTTTTTTTTTTACTTATCTGATATTTGCTGCAAATTCACTTTGTTTCTATTAACCCACTTGAATTTGCTGGTGAGAACTTTCAGTAAAAGCAAAATAGAAAGGAAGGAAAAGAGAAGGGATGCAAATGCAGAAGAATAAAAGAAAATCACATCTCTACTGATACATATGCAGTCAAAACAAAATGTGATAAAGAAGGAAAAAAAATTAATTTGGGTGATCTAATTTATTTAATTCAATTAATTAGTTTAGAACTATAAGGTTAATCTCCAATAGGAAGACTGTCGGTATAGCTAACCTAGTACAATTATATTCAGGGACAAAATCAATTACATTTTTAAATGAAAAGCCAAAGAACATTTTTCCTCTACTACTCCAAGTCTGCTTTTGCAGTATAAGAGCAAAAGCAGCCAAAGTAACCTAACTTAGTTCAATTTACATCATATGATAGAAAAAGTTTCTGTCACATTCTAAATCATAGAAGTTTTTTAATGCTCTTAGTACTTAGCTAAAATACATCAAAAGTTTCCCCTATACTAGTCCTCAAAGATACACCATAGGAATGTTATATGACTGCAAAGAGAAGAAAGCAGTTTTGATGGAAAGAAAGGAAAAAGTGAGCCATTCACTGGAAAATTTGAGAACAGCTGAGTTTGATAGATAACGCCTTGGGAGGAGATGAGAATTCTCCCCACCTCTTCTCTTCAGCTCAACACCCAGCTGATCCCAGCTGATCCAGTGCAGCTAAAACCTACGGAGCAGACTCTGATTATCTTTCCCTTGCTGCCTGGAGTGTCAGGAGTTAAGTTATTGCTGTTTGTATAGTCCTTTGGCTTCTGGAGACACAGGCCCCATAGGAGTATTACCACTTCAAAGAGGCTTAAAAAAATGATGAGCCAAAATGACAGGAGATAGTGGGGTGAATCTGCACTCATCTGGGCGAGCAAAGACAGAGATGATTTGGATTCATTTCAGGTTACTACATTGATAGGGGAGCATTCGTAAGTAAAAAACGCCGTTTAGGTTGATTTCAGTCCAGCATTTGTTTCCAATGGCCATTTTCATACATTTGCCATTGACCAAACATAAAGCCTAAAGATTGAAAGCCAGAACACCTGATTGCATGGATTGAGGTTTACCTTAGTCCTGGAGTTCAGTTCCCTAATGTTTTGTTCCACAAATTTCTCAAGAATTCACTGTCCTTCAGGCAATTTACACATTGTAATTACCAATGGACTGCACAAGTGTAATGAGGAAGCTACACTAGGGTTGATCATGCTAGCAAATTTCTAGTTTCAGATTTAGCAATTCTGGTCCACCCTGGACAGGTTATAAATATATAGATCAGAGGTGCAAGTTTTTTTTTGTTTTGTTTTGTTTTTTTTTTTACCAGACAAATGTTTATTCCAGTAGAAGCTATTGTTTCTCAAGCCAAGTCTGTATCATTATATTTATGATAAAGTGTGGGGAAAGGTTGCTTGCTTTAACTATACAAATACAGTAAAAGCTGCAAAACAACCCAGCACCAAGAAGCCTTTGCTCGTTGAACCTCCTTTTCCTTGGTGCAATGCTTGTTATGCTGCCAAGATTTTTTTTCTTCAGTGTAGATAAGGCTTTATCATCCTTCTCTTGAGTGCCAAGTGGAGGGGCAATTGCAATTAACCCTTTTGTTGGCTGAAGGCAACTGCAGGGAGTGTCCCTACACTTTCCAGTTTTCATAAGCATCAAAGCTGGAGAAAGAAATGAGTCTCTGCCTGTTCTCTAAGCAATAACAAACATGGAAGAGGAATGCTGTTTATTTGGTGCAGCTGGAAAGAATGAAGATGATCTTCTTCCTTTATCCCTTTCAGGAATTCAGACCGCTGTTAGGTAACAAGAAAGCTATGCTAATAATTTTCCACCTAAGTAAGCAAGCATTTCACCACTGATGCTCCAATTGGCTTCTCTGCTGCCACCAAGATGCACAGGTAATGGATGAAGCTCGTATAGTGACCACAGATCCACAGAGAAACTTTTCTGCTTAACTGCACTAGAGCGATTAATGCATTTAAAAACACTGAGACGAGGAATATTCAATTCCCTTTTAAATTTATGCATTTTTAACAGGGCTAATATAACTTCAGTGTTTAGATTTAGGACAAGATCCACTGCTAGATTGTTTTCCTTCCCTTGTATGGACTAAATTCCTTTTTAGGTGTAAAACTGAGTTTTCTATTCTTCAGGAAGTGGTGCTAAGAAGTGATGTTTTAAAGTTCTTTGGTCAGCTTTCTGTTTGCATTGGACTCAGGGACCTGGGGCTGGGAGTTGCTCTCAGCATCACAACAGCTGGACATTAGAGACTGCACAATAAAGTCCCATTTGGCTTTTCAATTTGGCTTTTCCCCACTAGCACTGATGAGGCTGTCTCTAGACAGAATGGTGCAGGCAGTCCCAGGGCTGGTCTGCTTGCTCTCCAAGCTGCCTGGACATGAGCCAGTTCTGGTACAGAAGCAACGGCCTTAGCATGGGACTTGTGTCTGAGCTCAGCCCCTCTGCCTCTCAGCAAGGCTGCTGGTTTGGGCACAGTACCGTGCTAACATCACTGCACGGTTTCAGTTTAGATCTGGCAGCCAGGAGAGACCATGGGGTTAGCAGATGTGTGGATGTTTGCACTGGACTGAAGCTGCGCTTCAGTTTCATCTTATTACCAAAGGGCTTGGGGTTTGGTTTTGGAGAAACCTGGGAAGGCCGACAGTGATATTTGGTTTGGGGCAGGTGGCGAGCAATGTGAATGTATTCCAAGCCGCAATGTGAAGACGATAATTATGAAAAAGCAGTGATGTGGGGGGTAACGTGCTCAGTAAACCAACCCATGAGCCAGTCATGTGGGCCCCACTATCAGAAGGCTGAGGCGTGGAAGGGAGAGTCTCACAATGAGTTATGTGAGTGCCAGCGGATGTTAATGGAGGTCTGGAAGAAAAGGACCATTGTAAGCAGGAAGTAATACTCCTCATAAAAGGTTCTTTGTCACTCCATAAGATAAAACAGCAATCAAGTTTCAGGAACCTGGGATATTCCTTGTAGCCGTGTCTGTGACGGGTTAGGGCTGGAAGAGAGAAACTGCATGGGGAGACGCTGAAGTGCTCTGTCATTCCCTTTAACATGCAAAAAGAAAAGACTGGTTCAGGGCTAACAACCTCAGTTCAGTGCTTCTGTGATTGCAGGTAACCCTGTAAGACTCCTCTCCTCCAAAAGACTCCACAAGCCATCTGCATCGTGACCTACCACAGACCTTTCTACTCAACCCTATGGCAAACCTCTGCAGAGAAGACCATGACACAAACTGGGCCATAGGAGGACATCAGGGTATCAAAGGGTGTTACTAGTGCCCTGCATTTTTGCCCTAGAAAGTCTATATTCGATAAAAAAATATGATGAAGATTCATGAGTGTGGCCCTATGTTATGGCACTAGACTAGATAGATAGATAGACAGAGAGAGAGAAAAAAAAAAGCAGAAAACAGTTTTTGGCAGGCTGAACTGAAGGAAAGTTCCTTCCAAACCCCATATTTTGTAAGTGATAGACCTTATTCTCATTCCGGTGGCTCTTAGATTTTCCAGTGCTGGTCCTGCTGGGAGTAATAGTGCGTGCCACTGGCCAACTGGCCAAACTGGGGGTTGCCAGTAGAAGGCAGGGATGTCCCCTAGCCAAGTGACAGAAAGAGGGAAACTTCTGAAATGGGAAAGCTGAGCTGTTATGTTTCAACCTTCAGGAGTCAGTTTACTCCTCTGCAGTGTGGGTAGACATAAGGGAAAAATACAGTATTTTCCATCATCTTGTTCCAACCTTTGATGTACTTGAAATTGGGCCTGTCTTATTCTCTGCTTATAGCTGTTTGGCAAAATGGCATTCTGCTGTTTGTGTTTCTGTAACACAACTCTGTATCACAGTACAGCCATTAAAGCACAAGTCACATTTTCCCTCAGGACCTTTGCCTGATAGACTGTCTCCCTATCATGGGAATAGCCCACATCTTGCCCTTATCTCTGCTGAGTCAATGTGGCCAGCCAGCGGTTCAACACTGACCCGCCAGACCTCGCCTTCAGCTGGAGCCGGGTGTTGGTTCATCAGCACTCTCTGCCCAGGCTGCACTTCCATGCTACGAGGATTTCAGCAATGATCCCATCTGGGAGCTCCTGCCCCCCCATTCCATCCATCTCCAGCTGCTCCTTCACACCAACCCCTCCGCTGTGTCATCACACCGCTGAAATGAACTTCAGTAGAAATAGCTCTTTTGGGGAAGGGAAAGGAAGAGAAACACCTATTTACAACTCATCTCTGCCAAGTGGTCTAGTCATGGCATGGCCTCAAGAACAGGGATGTGTGAGGGACCAGTCTGTAGGGACGGGGCTCCCCACACCACCACAGGGCAGGGCCACCTTCACCTGGTGCCGGTGCCAAAGCTCTTACTTTGCTGGATGATGGCCTCTCTTTGTGCTCCTGCTTCTTCCAAAGGCGAGAGGAAGGGGAGGAAGGAAATTGCTAATGGTCATCTTGTCAGCATGTGCGAATTTGTAAGAAAGTCGGAGTTGTCAAGGAACTGTGACGTACTGTTAATTACTTCTTTTTGTTTGACTATAAATAGCCTCAACTCCCATTACCAGGTTAAGGATAATCTCGCACTTCATTATAAGAGGAATGTCTTTGCTCATGGTTTTGTTATGTGGAGGGTTTCATTAAACATGGGCTGAAGTAGTACACAAGGAAAATAAGTAAATCTGGGTGTGAGAGTGGGAAGGGAACAGCCAGCTTCAAACAGGAGGGTGTACAAGTTTAACAAATGGTAGATACTGCAGAGATTCAGTTAAACAGTGCAATTGTGCATAAGGACATTCTGACATTGGCTTATGTCTTGTTTACACTGGATGTATGCCACAGGAGTCAGATATAAACTAAAAGTACATGTCACACCAAAATCATAGCTTCAATTTAAATAAAGCAGCCCCTTTGAAAGACACATGCTTTAATTCTCTTGTATGTCAGGAAACTGCATCTTCTTGTCTGATCTGATTAATCTGATTAGTTCTTGATATGGCTAGGACATAACTTGATCTTGCATGAAATATTTTTATGAAGTACCTTTTAGCCAGGTACTTACATCTTAGTGCAGCCATGGTAAAATCTTCATCTACAGAACAGTTTGGGAACATAACTAAAATCAATCTGAAATCTGATTGTGCTGTAACCAGGTTTAGTGCAGTGTGTGAAGTGAATTGAATGTCTGTCAGCTGAAAAATGTTAGAAATTGAACCTACAGTATGGTAGGTTTCTTTGGTCTGTAATTCGCAAGGAAAACATGCGCAAAGCAAAAAAGAGGAAAAAAAAAGTCATAAAGTCACAGCATGTTATTCAGTGGTCAATTAACAAACAAAATCATTTGCTTGGCTGATGGCTGCTGACAGTTCTGTGGTTGCAATAGCTGGGTGGCCCTTTTTAAAAGTATATAAACAAACACTGCACATTCTGATATGGTTGGGCCAGAGTGTCTCATAGCAGAGAATACAGGATGCTTGCTTTGCCAGCAGACATTTCTCAGGCTTGACTTCCCTGAGTTGGTAATTCAACTTTCAGAGTGCATAGCCATGGGTTGAAACAATTGTGGTCTCAGGACGTGAGGCTCTGAACTAATACTTACTGTTTTTGCTGGCTCTAAGAAGTTTTAAGATATTTTGGAGCAGCAGCTCAGCAGGTGAGATCTGCTCTCCTGCAATCAGTTAGGTAGAAATGTTTTCTTGTCCTCACGGCTCATCCATATCAATTGTGCACTGCCACACGACCCTGCGGAGCACAGAAACTGGTATTGATGGAGAAGGAACTGCTGCCTCGTCATTTCAGATAAGGTAGAAGATGACAGAGTGCAATTTCCCCTCCTCTGCAGCCCATAGTGCATTTAAATTACTGAAGGGCCATTCTTCTGCAGTATTCAGGGCAGAGTAGGAGCTGGGTAAGCAGCCTGGAACTTGTGTCACCTTGGAGATGAAATGAGGTCCACAGACTAAGAAAAGTTCACCAAAAGGAAGACAAAAAAACCCATGTAATGGCACACTTTAAAAGACTGTCTACAGTAGGTAGGTAAGGAGATAGGAGCCTATTTTAAACATTGTATAATTTCTGAAAATAAAAGAAATGGAGATGAAAACTGTCCGGGTTGATAGTGGTAGTTATTATTTGGATTCAAGTTTGTTGGCTGCTCAGCATTACAAAAACGCTATGCGCTCAGGAGTGTGGTTCTGCTGTTTTGGCAGGCTCTTGGCACAAGAATGAAAGTTATTTCCTTAATATGAGGACAGCATGAGGACAAATGCCTGGAATGGTGGAGGTCTGGCTTCAAGTCACTGCTTGCTTTGGGGGTATTTGTGTCATGTAACGCTAAGCACTTCACTGTCTGGGGTCCGCTATAATCAATGACAAGAGATAACAAATCCTGCTCTCCATCACTTTGAAAGAGCTTATCTCTCCCTTGTGACAACAGAGAAAGCCCAAGAAGATGAGCTAACTGACTTCGGCTGCAGTTTTACATTACAAAGCATTTCACAGCTATTCTGGTTTAAAGCATCATCTCCTTCCTCTCCCTACAGACCCCTCCCCAAAGATTTCTTCTCTCATTTACACCCCATCCAGTGGCACGCTATCTCTTCAGCTGTGCAGCTGCACTGTAAACAGCCTTGCGCAACCACTTGACTTAGAAAATAACACAAAGAAAATTATTTTTCGGATGGATTCTTCCAATGTGGTTCCAGAGTGGCCACACAAGCAGCTCTACCAGCACAACTGGTGCACCCTGGTCAGGAGCAGGATAAGGCAGCAGAAGGAAGAAGCAACAGCAGTGGCTGAGGGTACTCATAATGTCACTGCACTCTGAGCTTCTGGAAAACATGTCCACACTCCTGGGGCACGTCCCAAGATGTGTCCAAGCCCCTTTACCAGGGTTAAGCTTGAACAAGCACCAGCCCCTCTCTCTCTATTTCTTGCCATTGTCCTTGTGTTCATGGGAAAGAAAGACAAAAATCTCTTCTTCCCATCCAAATAATGATATAGAGGCAGAGATGTGTTCCTGTGCAGTGGGGTGGGAGCAAGATCCTCCAGTACCTGCTGTTGAATCTACAGATATCTGTTGTGAGCCAGGTCAAGGGACTAAAATTTAAGTTGAACAATTTCAGTCCTTAGACTTATGTCCTTGGGCAGACATTTGCTTCTTAACCTTCTCTTCCCATATCAAACTGGAACAATAACACTTTTGCAACTTTCCAACTCATAGCAAGAGCTGCTATGAGGCCAGAGGCCAGCAGATCTGTGACGAAGTTCAGGCAAACTCGGAAAATCTAGAAGAAGACTGTAGTGTCTTCAATGCCAGATTTGCTGATAACACAGTTCAGAGTAAGCAGGAGCCAATTTCTGCTGGCTTCCTCTCAAAGGCAGCCTCATGACAGAGCTTTCTTGTGATGTGGCTTTACTCTGTAACTGCTGGTTGTCAGCCTCTATTGTAACATCATTTTGCAGTAAGGCATCTGTTGCTTGGGGGCAACAGAAAATGGATGCTTCTTACAAGTAATAGAAGTGCCATTGATTTTGGTGAGGGCTGTTATATGAATTATAGAAACGTCCCTTCAGACTTGCACACTGGCACATGAGGCAATGAAAATCAAAATTACCCTCTTAACTGCAAACATGTAATGTGCTGGAAAGGGGATCAGAGTAGTGGGAGTCAACTAAAACAACTATGCAGTCATGTTCTGAGATACTGCCAGAAGTAATGTTTGTAGGGGCTTTCAGAAAAAGAAGGGAAGTGATGGCCTGAGATTGATTATAGGCCCAAAATGTATCACAACAAAAGCACCAATTTACAGCAGAACTTTTAACTCCCTGATTATAAAAGAGCACAAAACCCAGTCATAAAGTTTTAAATAGCAACAAAGTCCCATGCTTTCGAATTACTCTGCAATTCAATAGCTACAAAATATGTGTATAAAGTTCTATGATGGGAGGACAGCTGTGGCAACAGATCTTCAAAAATGCTTCTACAATGTGCACCTTCTCTGCTGCTTGAGCCAGTCACTGGATAAATAGGCATGTACCAGGTGCAAGTTCTTACTTCAGATCAGCTTTATGCAGAGATGTGGTCAAATGCATGCAGAGAGAAGCAGAAAAGGGTGAGCAGCAGTTACCTTTGTGGTTCTTTGTCACTTGACCACGAATCTGCACACCAGACTGCACTATGCCCATGGAAAGAGCACACGTCTGCACCTTGCTACAGCTGAACAACTTCCCTCCACCAGCAGAAATAAAAGCACAGTAAGCCAGCTAGAGTGGTCTCTACTGAATAGCTGGACTTTTATTTTCTCAGTCTGAAGAGTGAGCTAGTACAAATGTACCCAGCAACACTGGCATTGCAAACAAGCTGGCCAAGAGCACATCCTCTGTGGACATTGGCTTAGACTCAGAAGAAGCCATTCACAATTTGTAGGAATCCTTGCAGCAATGCAGAATTGTCCCACAGCATTGTCTGCCCTTTTTTATGTATGATCGGGAAGCTAAAGGCAGTTCTAATCACACAAGCATCAATACAGAAACAAATACCAGTGATCATCTCTTTTTATTTGGTTCTGAAACACATCCAGATTTACCCCAGGGAGCTAAGACACTGCCACACCACTGTGCAGAGCTGCTGCAGACATTCATCGCCCATCTGGAAGTGACCACCAGAGGGTAGAGGACTTGAAAAGCTATTGCATCCCTGTTGATTTATCTTCTTTTCAAATGGGACTTCTGCTTGTCCAGTTGCCATTTTAAGTTTATTTAATCATAACTAATACATTAGAACTTTTGCCTTAATTTCCTTACAATACCAGTTTCTCACCAGGACCTATAGTCCGGACATCATATTCAATGTGATTGTTTATTTTCATAGGCCAGTTGAATCTATATCTTGCAGCTTCTCACAAATAACTCTTCTTACATAGCTGAAGTTCTCCTCCAGGCTATCGTTATCTCACACCTTGATGATTACTATTTCACCTTTTTCTTTCTTCTTTCTTCTAAAAGCAATTTCTCTTGAGCCCTGCTTAATTCTAGAGTACTAATGGCTTCACCCCTATTTAATGCTACAAGGAGTTCATAGAATCATAGAATCATAGAATATCCCGAGTTGGAAGGGACCCATAAGGATCATCAAGTCCAACCCCTGGCACCGCACAGGTCTGCCCAAAAGTTTAGACCATGTGACTAAGTGCACAGTCCAATCTCTTCTTAAATTCAGACAGGCTTGGTGCAGTGACTGCTTCGCTGGGGAGCCTGTTCCAGCGTGCAACCACCCTCTCGGTGATGAACCTCTTCCTGATGTCCAGCCTAAACTTCCCCTGCCTCAGCTTAACACCATTCCCGCGGGTCCTGTCACTGGTGATAACGGAGAATAGGTCACCTGCCTCTCCACTCCCCCTCGCGAGGAAGTTGTAGACCGCGATGAGGTCCCCCCTCAGCCTCCTCTTCTCCAGGCTGAACAGGCCCAGTGACCTCAGCCGTTCCTCACATGTCTTCCCCTCTAGGCCCTTCACCATCTTCATTGCCCTCCTCTGGACACTCTCCAACAGTTTAATGTCCTTTTTGTACTGCGGTGCCCAGAACTGCACACAGTACTCGAGGTGAGGGCGCACCAGCGCAGAGTAGAGCGGGACAATCACTTCCCTCGACCGACTAGCAATGCCATAGAGCATGTTGCCTCAGCAGAAACATACCTTATCATGGAAGTGCTCAAAGGACCCATCTCTTACTAGCACTCCAATCCTGAGATGACTTTTGCATATTATGTTTGGATCCGTGCAAGCCTGTGGATTCTGCCTGCTGAGTGGAGTTGCTGCCAGTGTCAGCATGCAGAATCAGTGCTTGAGAAGAGACCATTACAGAGAGTACCCACAGTGGTACCAAGGACTGCAAATAATGATAAAAAAGTGGGACAGAGTTTAGAGAACAATGCAAAAGATCTGATGCTTCTGCTTCTTTCAAGATAGTCTGAAGATATTTTCAAGAAACAAAAGTTCACTGTGAGCTCAAGCGCTCATAGGTTTATATAAGGAACATAGGCACATACTGTCCAGCACATCCCCCTTTGGTTGTGGCCTTGTTACAGCACAAGGATGCCTGCACAGAACACTAGCAGAGTTACTGCAATTGTGTAATTACATTGATAAGGAAATAGCAGTAAATTTTTGCATAGACAACTCCTAGAGTAATCAAATAACAAATGTTCAATCTGTAATGAACCCTAGAGTGAGAATTAAATTGAACATAAGAAATTGCTGCATATGTTGTTGCTTCTGCTTCTTAAAACATCAGATGTTTGGTTTTAATATTGCTTTCTACATCCGTGCCCTTGACTATGTAGGCTGATGTCCAACTTTTTATATATATATATATTATTAAACTCTGTACAGTAGCATAAAAGAGAGAATCATTCAGCCCTTTGGTTGAAAAAGAAGTGTAGGGCTGGAGAGGCTGCTGCATGCAGTGCAAAGCAAGTGGGCTGTCAGCTGAAGCTCTAAGGCTCACTAACATGGTGGGATTGTGCACTCCAGCTCCCGAGTAATGAAGCTGTTGTCTAGTAGTGCACAGGCTGATGAGGGTTTGATACTGATAAACACCAAGAAGTAGTGTGAAGCACTGAAGTTATATGGTGGAGGAGAAGAAATAATAAACAAGGCACCATAGTTTCTATATATCAGAGCCTTCCCCCCACAGAAAAAAACCACCACCACCACCAACAAAACACCCAAGAGAAAACAACAACCTTACAAGAATGGGAATGTGTCAACTACAGAATATGCAATACCAGGGCAACCATCAGAGATGCTGAGGGCATTGCAAGTGAGCTGATAGCTCTTGTTTGTAGCATGAAGTTAATTACAGAAGGGAACGTCTGTCCTAACACCGAGGAAACGGTCCTGTTGGCAGAGGTACCACTTTGCAAGGATCCCCCTTCAAGGACTTTCTTGCTTCAGGGCATCCCCAGATTAGGTGAATGACAATGACATCACCAAAACTTTGATGACCCAATGAGAGCCAAAGCAGAGAGCTCACTGCCATGTGGGAACTTTCAGGTTTCAGGTCTGTGTAATCAAAACTGCGCTGCAGCCAGGAGGGGAGGAAACTGGGCTCTGCTCTAGCATTGCACTGCCAGCCAGCTAAGGACAAAGTCCTAAGCAGCTGTTCTTGTGTAAGACATCTGGGTTTTGGCAGCTTTATATACAAAAAAATATTTGTAGCTAATTTCTGGGCCAAGAGATAAGATGAACAAGAAAAAATTGAATTAACCTTTTATTAGAGAGATTAATCATTACCAGTCCATGAGGCTGCTGAAAGGGGATTTTCTGGACTCAAACCCTAGGGTAGGCTTTGAGGGTATTAATATAAGGTGGAGTACAAGGCGTCATATCATCAGACACGCTGGCAAAGCAGGATGAATCAAAGGATGGGTCAGGGTGTGTGTAAGGGAAGTGCATGGGAGCAGCCCTTTGCGTGAGAGAATATAATGATTTAATATTTTGGGAGCAGATTTAATTCACTGGAACGTGTGGAAGCTAAGGCTGCTTAGTGAGGACTGAATTTGAATTTGGCCAACAGGAAGAAGCGTGGAGGTGAGAAGAATCAGTCTTGGGGGCAGGAAGGTCTTCAGTCACCACGAAGGAGCTAAGGCAAGCTGGCTGCTGCAAGGACTCCCTGCCCCAGCTCCATGGGTGCAGAAGATAAACCTAGCCTGGGTCATCACCTATATCTGCACTGTCATAAAAGGGTGTCCTAAGACCATTCCCGTGCTTTGCAGAGTGCTAGCCAAGAATGACATTCAAAACCCCTGGGAATATACCTGTCACGCCTTTAGTTTGCCACATCCTCCTAGTCCGTAAGACTAGCTGAAACAGGCAAAACTCTCCTAGACACACGAAGGAATTTGGTCCCATTTCACATTCAGAAGGAAACAGACAGTTAGCTTTGCCTTCAGAAAATCAGGCAGTTTCTAGAGAGGTAACTTCTCACTTTTGCACTAGCACTGGTGCAAATGTCATTGTGGCTGAGGGAACACCTGTGTGGTGGCATTTGTCACTGTGTTTAGCTAAGCTGATCATCTAAGCTGGAAAACCTGTGACTGTAAATATGAGACCAAATAGCATATGGATAACAACCATTAATGGACGATTTTGCACTGTGCATGTGTATGCATGTGTTTGTGTGGGTGGTGAGTGCATACAAGATGTTCCTGCAGATTCTTGTAGAACGGAAATTTGAAAGTGGAATTGAAAGTGGTGAAATTGCTGTGTGCTGCATTAAAGTAAAAGAGATGGTGTGCAACCAGATGGTTCTCCCAGAAGTCTTTGTTATAGACTGGTATTGGCCTCAAAATATTAGTAAGATTATGCTTGCTGGTAAATGTCCATACCAAACTGATGATGCATTAAGGAGCAGTGTTTTTAATCAATAAGTGTTTGTTTATCATGTTGATTTTATTCTCCCCAGCATATTCACTGTCATAGTGAAAAGATCCTAAGATGAATGAGCTCCAGCATCAAAAGAAGATGTCAGAAGAATCTTTAGAGTTTAGCATCTTCTTATGTGGATTTGGAGGTTTTAGACACTTGTTAAATTTTGGAGTTAAAAGAGAACAGCTTTGACTGATGATGCAATGTAATGTTGGGATTGCAGGAAAAGAAGTTCCCAGCAGAAGGCCAGCACACAGATGTGTCAGATGATACTGCATTCCACACACTAGAAGTCATGATCTCCTCACTGAGCCATCAGCAGCTTTGCTTCGGACTTCCCTACATTTGAAAGCACTCAGACACACTGGGAGAAGTTCCAGTCATCGTAAATAAATTTAGCTTATTGCTAAAAAGCTAGGAGGTGCCTCAAAATCATAGCACTTTTACAGTAAGTGATAGTACCAGGGCTCTTCACCTAGAATTATATTCTGCCAAACAACATTAAGCTAATTAAAGAATAGAGTCTGGTCTTTTAAAGTAAGTATTTTACATTCTGTGTTTGATTTAACGGGGCAAGGGAACTTATATGTCACTTAACAGTTAAGGGTACTTTCCTGGCTGTTTTGTTCTCTGTTACTCTTTGGAAATACACATAGGTATGAGCCCACGAAAGGCTATCCAGCCCCACACTTAGAGTCACAGAATCACAGATGAAGCCAGACTGTAAGGCACCCGGAGGCCATTGGGCTGCCTACCTCCTTGTAGCAAGGCCAGCTTCAAAGGTAGGTGAGGTTGCTCAAGGCCTTGCCTGGCTAAGTTTTGAAAATCATCCAGGACTAAGACTCCATTGCCCAAGGCACCTGTTCCAGTGCATAATCACCTTCATGATGAAATTTTCTTTCCTTATATCAAGGCAGAGCTTGCCTTACTGCAGACTGCATCCATTTCCACTCCCACCTTTCCCAGTTCATCTCCAAAAAGAATCTGGTTCCTTCTCCCCTATATTCCACGTGGTAGTGGAAGATGGCAATTAGCTTCTCTTTTCAAGGCTGAACAAACCTTTCCAACTCAGTGTCTCCTCAGTGTCATGTGCCCCAGCCCCTGTCATGATCCTGGCACTCTGCTGGACTCCCTCCCATAAGCTGGGCACAATCCTCCAAACGAAGCCTCGTGAATACCAAATAAAGTGAACCGTCTTGCTGGCAAGTTTCTTGCTAAGAAAGATCTTCTTTCATGCCTTTCCTGGCGATGGGTGTGACATTTGCCTTTCTTCTTGTCATTGGGGACCTCATCCAATTGCCATAATCTTTCAAATATGATAAAACGTGGCCTTGCAATGACATCAGCCAGCCCTCTCATAACCCTTGGATCCATGCCGTCCCGGCCCAAGGACTTGTACATGTCCCCATGCTTATGCTGATGCATTTGTTTATGCAGTCTCTGACTTAATCTTCCTCCACCATTAGCAATATTCATCTCCTCCAAACTCTGCCACAAGGCATACAGGTCTGGGAAGCTGAAGGCAGACTTTGACAGTGAAGACTGAGGAAAAGAAGGAATTGAGATCTGCAGCCTTTTCTGTGTCCCCCGTTCCCAGGTCTTTTGCCCCAAACAACACAGCATTCTGTCTGGTTTTCCTTTTACTGCCAATTTACCTACAGAGCTTGCACCTTTTATGTTAGGATTGTTCTGATCTGGTAACATTTTCTCCTGGGGAAGTTTGAGCATCCAAGCCCTGCAATAAATTTCTAGTTTTGAAACTCTCGTCTGGTTCTGGCGTTATTTCAATAAAAGTTTTAGTACAATAAAAGAAAGCAGGAGGCTGTGAATATGAAATATCTGCAGAAAAAGATAGCTATGGACCTAAACAGACAGTCTCTTGCTGAGCTGTTACCAGATTATTCCTCACATAATGTTAAATAGTTCCTTTTTAAAAAAAAATAATTTCAAAAAAAAAATCATTATGCACTGAAAAAAAAAACAACCAACCATCGACTCTTAACTCATTCCCCAGACTGTAGCTCAGCACAAAAAGAAAACACAGATGTTTCATAACACAGCTGTAGAGTGAGCTTTTCCAGGTTTGAGAATTTGGCACCCTCCTGCCTCTTTGGGACCAGAAGTAACGGTTCAGGGTGGATGTGGCAAAGCATGGGTGTTCATGCAGCCCCAACTGCACTGTGGCAATGTCATGGAGATCCCGAGGTAAGGATGACACCCACCAGCAAAAGCTTCTAGGATTCAATAGGGACTGAACTGGAGATAATTTGTGCCGGGGGATTTGATTTTTAGGTTATCCCACAAAATCGTACGTCATTTGCAACTACTTAAGTACTCAATTCACAGCCTTTTACAGGCTACCCAAGTTAGAAATTTGACATAGGGGAATGCACAGGGATTTTTAGCCATTTAAGCCCTTTGTAGACTATATGTGGTAGAGAATGGGTGCAGCTTTTGCTCAATCTCTTATACATTGGTTGTAATCCATTTGCCTGATGACTGCAGTGACCATTGTTGGTATAGCTGTAAATTATTAATTGCCTCAAGAAAAGGAATAAGGCTACTATTATCCAAATGGATATTACTGAAGCAAATTGCCTTGATCATTCCTTATAGGGCAATGCTGTAAACATGTATTTCTTCCTGGAGGCAGGTGTATCTAGTGACTGTGGCTGCCCAACACAAGGTTGCTTCATACATGCATTCAGTGATGAGACTGAGAATCTCACTGCTTTACAAAGCATCAATTTCCAAACCCCTTCCATTCCACAACTGCAGGTAACATCTTGTAACCTCCTTCATGTATCAGTTCCTGCAGCTACTTCCTTTTGGATGCAAAACCTGCAGTCTCCCTCCCTACCTCTCCCAACCCACATATGGAATGTAACACAAATTCAAGTTCATGTGCATTTAAACACACTTTTGTCATAGCTAAAAAGACCAGAAAGCTATTTAATAACAGTAACCAACTAAATAAATAAATGGAATAACATTTGCTGTTGAGGGGCAAATTACAACTGTTAGGGTGAATTCTCTTCAGTGTGTTCTTGGAAATTATTAAGACTATTTATCAATTCCCATTGCTCTTCATGAGAATGAAGGATCGTTGATGTTTCATGGTTTCAACCATACAATGTTACAGAACCAAAGTACAAACAAGATTACCTGCTGTCCTATGGTACAAAGATTTCCTCTGTGAAGAATTAAGATGAATAGAATTAATGATTTGTAGAAAGGGAGAAACTCCAGTTACCAGGCAGATCCCTTATTCTGTAGCCACTAGAGTTTATGCAAGGAAGCACAGCAATGCACTAAGCTTTCTCCCTTTGGGACCATGGAAATGGATCAGTCTTATCTTTTTAAAGTGCTTTATCCAGATTTGTTTGGCACAACGAATGGATACCTATTGATTTCTTCTGAGCTTACAGTTTTGTCATAATAGGGTCAGATTTTTCACAGGGGATTATTTTGTCTCGAGGGACAGAAGGGGACAAGAAAACAACACAACATTTTTAAGAATTTAAGAATTAAACATTGCTTTTCTGCTACAAGAGAGTGCGATGAAAGCATGTTTGATTTGCTTCTAGAAAATAAGAAGATGAAGAAAAAAAAGGTTTGGATCAAGCAGAAAAGAATGGGATTTGCTGGTAGCAAATAAACAGCATTTTTCACCTCCTAAAATACCTACCATGCAATTTGAAGACGATATGATAATTATGAGCACTGTGTTGGTGCCCAGAGAGTTAGAAGAAAGGAGCCATACTGTCTCTCACTGGATAATTAACCTTCCATTACCATCCAAGAGGGTGGGATGAGATAAGCTGTATATGTGGTAGGTGGGAGGAGCAGAGCAAAGAGGATCAGAGATGCGCGAAGGCAAGAAGCTAATAGGTATGGAAAAATGAGAAATAAAGGTTTACTAAAAAGAAATGCTTCCACTCACTGCCTCCTCTTCTCCCTATGGCAGGACATAACACTAGAAACTAGGATGTTCTCAGCTCTCCCAGATCTACACATCTTTCTTTAGCAATGCTTATGTTCCAGACCTGTTTATTTCCTAGCAAAATCTTGTCATTGCCCCCAAGGAAATAAGCAGTTCTGATAGCTTCTATCTCACTTGTGGGGTTAACAGAGGCCGAGAATGTAAATGCAGCTACAGAAATCTACCGCCTGATTTTTTCAAAGCACTAAATCATGTGGCTGTTGTTTGATTCAGTAGAAGTTAGACATGAAAAGACTTTAGAAATGTCCACTAACCACGTGCTACCTTTCCAGGCACATATGTGCCTTTAAAAATGAGACACTAGTTCATTTCTAAAAGTGATATGGAAATTTAAGGTTATGCTTTATGGTAGGTCTCCAGGGAGAAAGGTCAGAGGAGTTAGGCTGGGGTCTTTGCAAAACCTTTGTAGGTCTTTCTGACTTGCTTTCATCTTGCCTGGTAGATCAAGTTGGGTGCTGACCAAGAAATTTGAACTTGATTGTTCATTGATGGAAAAGAAAAAAGTCTGGCTTGCATAAGACTGCATAACATCCACAACTCAGGGCCCCTGTTTTGTCTAGAGAACAGCCATGCCACCTCTGACATGGAGTGCTCTACCCAAACTGCCTAAAGGTTTAGTAAGTGTAGAGTAAGGGGAGCAAATATTACAAGGTCCAGATTATGAATGAGAGATGCTACACACAGGAGAACTGATTCATTTTGTCTGGCCACCTCTGTGGACCAGAGGGAGGTCTTTCACAAGGACTCACTTGGCTTGGCTTTGTGTCTTCAGTTTCCCAGGTCTGCTTTATAACAATAAATTCAGGGTCTATATTTTATAAATAACTGCTTTACGTTCAGTATATTAATCCTGTTGAAAGCGCAGATGTCCATTTCTTTAATGGAATTGTAATAATAGCTTGTCTTCCTTAGAGACCGGCAGAGTGGTGTGAATAAAAGAGCTCTGCTAGACAGCAAAGTATGCCAAATGGGCATATTTTACTAGATGAGAAAACAGCTTGTCACTTCTAATTGTTCAAATTATGTGTGATTCAGTTCTTCCTGCGGTTATTTTTAAAATGTTGTTAAGAGGGTATAATGCGCAGCTAAGAATAAAAAGGGTGTGAAATTGCTAGCTCCCCTGGTAGGTAGGTGGTGATAATGAACATTTCATAAAGTTCTTGTTAACAGATAAATCTCTGTAGCTCTCAGGAAGTCTCTCATAGTGTTAATAGTCTCTCACTAAAGTAATGGTTCTTATAGAATACAGGTTCTTATACATGTTTTTATCTGTTGCCTTTTTTTAAAAATTATTTTCTTTTAATTTTCTTTTGCTTAATGATGATTTATAGAACAGAGCTAAAATCAGAATGAGGGGTCAGCAGTCCAGGATATGAACCGTTGTGCAGGTGTCTCAAAGTGACACCTGAAACTGCTGGTCAGGGCCCCAGGGCATGGCCCGCAGGTGGCTCACAGGTCATGCTGTGGGCTTGGCCACGTGCCTCTCTCTCACCATGAGAGTAGCTGCAGCAGACACTCCGATTACTGCAGACCCCATAACAAGTCTCATTTTCACAGCTTAGTCCACAAATCCAAATTTTGGGAACTATTGACTTAGATCTTTTCTGGCCTTTTAACTACTGTTGTTCTTACGTGGGTATATAAAAGGGCTGCTAAAGTAGCCAGATTTCTCTGGGATATCAAAGGATGTCAAAGGAAACCAGATCATCCTAACTAAGATGTTGTGCAAGATTATTTACTTATTGCTTATTTATTGAAAAACTACAACTGACAGGCAGATCTCAGCCCTAGGCCTCTGCATAGGCAGGGCCTGGAGGGGCAACAGTCCTGAAGCAGGCCGTGTCAGCAGACTCCTCTCATGCCAATGAAGTTTTAGCAGCAGAGCTGTGCTTTGTCAGTAGAGCTTGTCTTGTCTCTGGGACTTCACCTGCTGCTCTTTGACCAGGCCAAGGCCTGGTCATTTCTTCTGTGGTAGAGAAACTGCTGTTTGAAGCAGAGGCTGAAGGAGGGTAAAAAGGAGACAGAAGGAAATGGGATTCCGGAGCGGAAGAAGCAACAGGAACTTCAATTCCACTCAGGCCATCACAGCACCCCTGGAATAAGATGAGCTCTTTGTGTGGACAGGGAGTGAAACCTGTCAATGCTAAGGGGAACACCATGTTCTCACATGCGTGGGTGCTCACAGGGATTTCCTGCACTTCTGACATAGAGGCATTTACAGATGGAGTGTATCAGTCTCGTAAACATGCCCTAGTCTGACTAAAAGGCTTTGTTTGCTGGACTCCTGCATGGCCTTATCCTGCTGACCTTTGTTCTTGTTCAGTTAACTGACATGGTGGATAACCAGAGCTCCTTCAGTCTATGCCATGCCTTGCTTTGCTGGCAGGTATCTTGCAAATCTTGTTACTGGCATTATAAGTGCAAGATTCGCACAAGCACCAGAGTTTCTGACAGTGGGCCATGCAAGTGGTAACTTTTCCAGAATCCTGTAAACATAATTTCTTCCTGACTTTGGGTCTGGCACTATAGAGTTCACTTCACAGGGTGACCTCCACATTTGTACTCACCTTTTGTGTAGGATGTCATCCTCTGGGGGAGCTTATCTCATTCAGCTTTAGATGTTTATGATGTGAATCGCTATCTGAGGTAGTCATGCCAAGCTCACTTTATAGCTAATGGAAATGGATACTCTTATGGTGAGATTTATCTGCAATCTGCACTTTATCTTTTCATCAGCAACGTAAGAATGAAATGAATCATGTCTTAGCCATGTCTTTTTTTCTCCATTAATTATCAGGACTTGGTACCCTGTTCAGATGTGTCTACATTTAGTTGGTGAATCTAGCCCTTGTGACTCCCTCTGCCAGGTGTCTATAACATCGCCTCGTTGTAATTTAGTTTGCACTGACAAATTCATAACTGAAATTCTCATCAGGTAGGTCTAGCATGAGGTTTAATGAGGAATTTTCTTCCCATGACCAGCTCGTCTGGGTATTGGAATTGATCTGACCTACAAAGCAGACTGAAAGAGTTCTTGGGGCATGGGAGTAGGCTAACATTAAAAAAAAAAAAAAAAAAAAGCCACAGCATGTCTCTTTACAGAAATCTGGATCACATGTGTTTGAAAAAAAAAAATTGCCCTAGGTTTTCACTGCAGCATGAAAAATGAGTTACAGCAAGGAAGTGTATAGTAAAATGTTAAGACTGGAAGAACTGTCATAGAGGCAGGAGTTTTACTCCTACCTGTGGCATTGACTTTGTGGCCTTTTTCAGATCACTTATAGCCAGCCAGTCTCCCAGGGGATAATGTGTACTTGCAGCAGAGTCAGTAAACAAATAAAATGAATTTTCAGCACCTTGAAAATTAGTCTAATGAAAGTCTTGGGCTTAGTGCAAAACTTTGGTGAAAAACAATTTAGAGAAATAATCTGAGGCTTAATTGTCACAGCCATAAAAGAGTCTGTGATTTACTTAGACAAAGACAAAAAATAGCAAACTCAGTCCTAATCTCACTGATGTCAACAGTTACAGCTAGCATGACTGGAGTATCCAGACTTTGTTTTTAACCATTAGTTATTCCAAGCACCCACAAAATGCAAGGCACCTTATGGACAATTGGATAGATATTCTTATCTTTCTTTTGGAAGAACTCTAGCAGCCTCATACATTGGCAACCTGCAGTGCTCTGGGAATGCACCATTCAAGAGCCAGCTACTTGTATATTAAAGGACTTCGGCTCTCCACCCTGTTCTGTAGCAGTCATTCTTGGCATCTGTAATTTTTAATGTGCTAGTAGCACCACACAATCTCTGGTTGGCAGCAGGAAAGGGAGAGGTGTTTATGAGAGTACAAACTGAACAAAATCTACAATATCATTTTTTTACACAGCAACTTGGGAGGAATGAGGAAATAGCGCTTACTTTCCTTAACTCTCTGGTCATCATTCAGGTTCCTGGTTCACACTCCAGATAAGGGTTAAATTATAATCCAGGGGCAAATGACTTTGAAAAGAGTGATTCATTTACTATGCTGAATAACCGATGTTTGTTTCATGGACAGAACACATCACTGGTCAGATTCATATCTCAGATACTTGAGGCCCCTGCTTAATGGTGTCAGGAAACAGCAACGTTTGTGCCCAGATAAAGGGATTCAGGTGGGTACCCCTGTATCTCAACTCATCACCAAAATTGTCATCAACAGAGACAGTTTTAGAGTAGGCAAAGTGAGTAACCTCTTACACCAGCTGAGAAATTAGGGGCAGCAAAAGTGCTAATTTGCAGACATGAAATACTTAATATTCACCAGTAATAACTGTTTATTGACAAAAAACTGCAAAGTGTGAGAGTGATGAATCTTATTCTCTTAAAATATTACTGGAGTGTTAAGAAGAGCATCAGCTGCTGTCCTGCCTTGCCTAGAAAAGAGATTCAAACCACCACCAGTCATGGATGGTTCTTGTCAATCCAAGAACACACAACAAAAGCTGTTCTCAGGAACCGGTTAGCAGCTGGGGATAACTTGAGCTTTATCACTTAATCCAAGCCATGCAAGTGAGCTTTTTGCGCACACACAGCAGGGGATTTAAACAAATGCACAAGCAGGAGCACAGTTTAAGACATACCCTGAAACTGTGATTCCATTAACTTGAGTACTCACATCCAGTAACAGGCTGTGAGTGAAACCCATCAATCTGAATAGACAAGATGAACAAAGAGAGGTCCCAGGGTCAGGCGGTGGGTCAAAATGAAAATGGAGAACGGAATCCAGACCTCTCGACTACCAGCCAACCACCCAGCTCACTGGTGTGCACTCATTGTCTTACCACTCGCCTTTGAGGTTAAAAGGAGACATGATCTGCCTCAAGTAATGCAGGCAAAGGAAAAGCTGGGATTTGGTGTACAAATGCAGAACTTTTTGGTGTAGGTTCACGCATAGGCATGCATGCTTTTACAGCTGAAAATATGATCCAAATTGATCATTGGTTTGTGTGTGTTTGCATATTTGAGCAGTCAGTCCCAGCACTCATGAGTGATCCAGGAATAATAAACTAATCCATGGGTAATTCACTGTTCAAGAACAATAAAACCTTCATACTGCCAGTTCTTGAGGGCAGCTCTGTAGTATCAAAAGGGCCTGCATAGCCCAGAATCCCCAAATCACCTAAAGGCAATAAATACGAATAGCTGGTACATATGACTTGCCCACCAACAGCATGACAGCTTGTGCAGTTGCTGTCTCTAACAAGTACCCCTCTCATCCCAGAGTATCCAAAAATTCCCAGCAGAGACAGGAAAAGCCTGGATAAGGTAACTCTACTGTTGCAAGGCTGTGAAAGACTGTAGAAAGCAAAGGGAAAGAAAGTCATGTTGAAGGCCTGCTGCAAACAACATGTTTTGTCCTTGTATCAGAGCTTCTGAGGCCAGTAACAATAAGCAGTGGGATAAGAGCAGGCCTGAGTCTGAGCACAGTAAGTAGAGCAGTGAGGAAAGAGAGCTATGTTTATGGCTGTTGCATGTAAGCCATTCAAAGGAAAACTAAGGATTTTACAGCTTGGATAACCCACACTGCTTGAAGCTATATAATGCTACCACACACCCTCATTTCTTACTCACTTTGTAAACTCTGCAAGAAGTCAAGTTGAATTAGATTTCACCACTGCTTCATCAACACCAATGCACTTTGCCACTGGCGTTACTTGCCTGCTAAGTAGCGATTACCAGACTCTTGCTACACAAAGCATCCTTGGTTGGGAAACCAATGAGTGCTGCAGGGCCTTCAGGGTGTCAGGTGTGGGCTCTGTAATGTCTGGCCTGCCCCAGGGGGAAGCCTGTCCCTGTGAAGCACAGCAGGCGTTAAGTGACCTGAAGGAGCCTTCAGCAGCCCTATAGTAGCCAAAATCTCAGGACAGGGACTGATTTCAGGCCCCAGGGGAATATCTTGTCTTTTGGTGGGCTGATCAAGAGAAAGGGGTAGATCTAAAAATGTCACTGACATCATGGTTTAATTGGTATCTGTGTGTTTTGCTCCAAATTTTCATTATCCTTATCACAACACCGTAAGCCATCACCAGTATCTTTAGTGAATGCTGTCCTATGAGAATATACTCATACAGCAGCTTGTTCCTTTTGTGCTTCCTTCTGGTCAGGTAACCATGACTTCTCTGCTATGCTCAAGTCTTACCCATTAACCTGCTCATTCATCCATCCGCTTCCCAATCTATCCACCTTTAAAATCACTTAGAAACTGACACAAGAGCATTCACTCAGATATTGATGTTAATTTAAATGAATCAATCTGGATCATCCCCTTGGGCCTGACTCTCATTAATATTTAAAATCACATTTCACAGACCCAGGAAATGGAAAATTGGATCTTTCCAATTAAATTGACACTTTCCATTAATGACATTGTTCTGCTGTTATTATTGACAGTTTAGTGCAGCAGCAATCTAACCAGCCCAACATGTTGATTTCTGCCTTTTCCAACACCGTGAAGAAAATAATCTTTAAAGACAAAATATTTTAACTGAAGAAACAGAAGAGGCTGAAGTATTTAATGCATCTATATATATATTAAAAAATAAATAAAACAAACAGAAATAGGACCCACACATAAGGTTATTTACTTTAGTGCCTTATGGTGTTATCTCTGAGCTGATTTTTTTCTCACCTGCTTTTTTCATCTTTGGCGGTGCTAAAATTGCTATGTCTTTCTTATCTTGTCTTGATTACCCTACGCAGAAAAAGTCCATGCTCAAAAGATACTGGATAGTAAAACCTTTCAACAGTCATGGAACATGGTAAACCAAGAAATAACCAAAACAGGTATATTCATGTAACTTGTATTTCTACCTTCAAAAAGACCAGGGAAAACAACATAAATCAGGTTTGTCTAGCTTTTTAACAGCTGGGTACTGCATTATATGGTCAGATAAATACACATTTTAAAACCCTTTGATTAAAAAAGAGAAACTGCTCAGGGTACAGATAGACTCATCAATGGGTTGGAACTGGCTCTTGGGCTGCCTACGAGCACCCCTGTAGTTTAGGATATACTATGCAAATGAGAATGTGCACACCCCGTGTGACACATCCCTTGAACATAAAAGCGTGGAGCTACTGAACTATTTCAAACAGATAGGTGGTCTTGTCCAGATCTAGTGCCTGCTTTGTGTCACAGGGAGCTGCTTTTGTTTCAAGGAGTGTAGCATCTGCATCAACAAATGAGAAGGAAATGCAGAGGTGTCCCATCTTCATTGGGAATGTGTAAATCACCTCTATTCCTGTCTTGGGGCTTACATGGGAGGAGTCCAGAGCTCCTATTTAGCCTCTGGTATGAGAAAGACTGGACAGCTGTGACTGCCGTGATGTCTAGATGTCTTGTGTTAATGAGTCAACTTCCAATTAAGCTGAAAATGTGATTGTGGGCCTGCATTCTTGGCTGCCATAAATCTGTTCAAATTTACATAATCTTAAAATACTCACAGTCTGCTCAGTTATCCCATCAAGAATCTGGTGTATATTTAGTGTCCTTCCATTATCTTAATCTCTAGAGTTTATAAGGTAAGGGGGAGGAAGCAAGGAGATTGAGTCTGCAAACAACCTCCAAGATAGCCACAGTTTAACTGAAAACTTCACGATGGGAAAGTGGTTGAAGTGATACTTGGCTTTTTAAAACAATTTACGATCAGTGCTGGGTTTAAATCCTCCCTATGATACCTCTTTAGGAATATTAGGTGCACAGGAAGGCTCTTAAGAACAGCACTCTCCATTGAGTGGTAATGAGTGGGGGTGACAGCAGTGTCAAGTGATGCTTGCTGGCATGTCTGCATCACACAGTGCAGCCTGGCTGCAGAGGCACCCTAAACAGCTGGATTGCAGCGAGCAGCACAAGCATATGCACTTTCCAGGAAACCTTACTGCTTTTAAGCCAAATCCGGTTTCTCCAAAAAGCCACCGTGCATCATACAGACATGCCAGCTTGGGAAAGAACAGGTCACTGTTAGTCCATGTGCCTGCATTGCATGGTATGGACATTACCATGCCTGTTACAGTTCCCCAAATGACCAGCCTGTTAAAGAAGACTTTTAAAAAACTTCTACCTCCTACCAAAACAGAGCACAGAACCACACAAAAATCCCAGGTGAAATGTGGAAAGAGGAGATTTTTGAACACATAGGGGTAGAGGAATAAATAGTTTAAGCACAGAGCTTACATTTTGGAATGGGAAATCAGAAAAAAAATGTTTACAAAACGCATGAGTAAAGAAAAATGTTTGAGTTTTTATCTCTTTGCAAAGAAAGTTATTGGCTTGTATTGAGCCTTTCCCTGGGAGTGTTTGCAAACCAAACATTATGCAGCTGCCAAGTGCCTGAAAACCAAAATGTGAAACTGACCTAAAATAAAAGCAAAAGCGAGTGCTTTATTTTCATCAACACAGAAGAAGAGAAATGAAAGGCCAAGATGCAGGGCGAGTAAAGACCTCTAGGATGTGATTAATGTGCGCAATGCCAAGACCACCTCTACAAGCCACTGAAAGTTATACATACTGTTCAGGTGAAATTTGTCCTACCCTAAAAGTGGGTCAGTCAAATCATATCCCTGAAGTGCCTTTGACCAGATTATATATAAATGCCTAATATTGGATGACATGACTGCTTTGCCTAATCTTTAACATATATCAATCTGCAACACTGTAACGCCCCTTCCAGTTAAACTAAGCATTTCAGAGAAAAGTAGAGAATAAAAAAAGAAAGAAGATGTTAGAGACAGACAAGAGAAGGGAAGGCTGGATCTGTCATGTGTTATCTGTGCAGTGATGGTGATTTCCCAAGTTTCCTGTACACTATGGATTGTACTGAAGCTATGTCACTACCTGTCACTCAGGGCTCATGCCTACAGCCACACACTAGCTAGAGCACACCGTGAAATGCCTGATGAAGTTTCAGGTGTGCTCAGATGTTTTTCCCACAGAAATGAAATAGATGGGAACTAGATTACCTCTGGGAAACTGGCAGTCATGCCACCAGTGTCTCACTTTCTTCCACAGCTGTGTGGATACTGTAACCAGCTGGAGACAACATCTAGCTTACTGAGCTGTGTGGGTGTTCACAGGGTGCTTGCAGTAGTCGGTACATTAGTGGAGCACATTACGGGGCTTATTTCTGAAAATATCACGCAAATCTTAAATAGTGACTTCTCTCAGTATTTCTGGGAGCTACAGAATAGGGATCATTAATTCCATTTTATGACTGGCAAAGTTGAGTTACAGAGAAGTAAAAGTCTAAAGATAGTCTTCACTCTTCCTTCTACGTCTGCCAGCCTAACTATGTTGGTCAGAGATTGAAGGCAGCAGTTATTCCAACAAGATAAGCAACCCTTTATGTCCTTGGGGAAAGTAGTATGAGCTTTATACTCATTAGGAGGGTTTCCTGGTATAACAATACCAATTGGAGTTAACTGGCAAATACTTCCTTGTGCAGATAAGGTTTGAATTATTCCAGAAGCACGTTCCTACAACATGATCATATATTCCCGCCACTCTGCTTCACCGTTTCTCATATACATAACTTACTGCATTCAAAATCCTTTTCCTACCTTATCGTATGTCCCTGTGTGTCTGTGTGCATGCAGAGTTTCAACACCCCTCATTGCTTGGGTTAGAAGTGCCCTGACCCACAGACAGTTAGCAGACTGCTAAGCCAAGATCTGCAGTAAGCCACCAGTGCCTGTCTGGGCAAAGGGGTCTGGGGCTGCAGACTTGAAAGTTAGCGCCTGTGTTTGTTAGGAAGTGTGAATCAACAGATGATCCCATGCTGAGCAGATCTGAAACCAGATATACGGTCAGTCACACCAGGCCCTGCTTAATCAGCTGGTTTTGCTTGGAAATACGATAAGGGAGGGCAAGGCTGGGAGACGCAGCTCATATTGGCAGTCTCTGACAGCTCCCTCGTATTGCAAAGCAAGTGGTGTGGAAGATTATAGGTGCGAAACCTGCTCACCCGCCCAGAGACTGCACAGTTTGACTTTTTTTTCCAGCACGTCATTTATTTGTGTAATGCCATTGCACAGTTGTTCCAGCTGTATGTAGAGCTACATTCTTTAAAACAGATCGCTCAGGTCTGATGTAACTTAACCAGACGCAGCAGAGCTCGACCATGCTCTGCAGTTCTACATCACAGCTAGCATCCTGAGGGCCCTCCAGTGGCAACCCCTCCAGAGGTGCCTCGGTCCCCCTGTTTAGAGACTAGACACCTTCTCAAAATTGCTACTAGCTACTCAGCAGGTACTCACCTGGGATCTGGGGCCAAGCCTCTGCACCTCCTAAGATGCTGGGTACCCCGAGGCATCCTTTTCAAGCTCTGCAGGTACATTTGTAGCATATGGTGCAGCTATTTTACAATCACTGGATCCTAGACACCACATTTTCACGTCCCCAGACCTGCACAAGTGAGCTCTAGAGTCAACCACTGTCTCTCTCTCTTCTATCTCTGCAGTGAGTATTTAGCTCAGGAGGTTGAGAAAGACTTAACTTCTGCCTAGCCTGGGGCCTTAGCTGTGATACAGGTTTCAGTCCCTTGATTTTAATCACACAGAAATATGAACGTGTGTCTCCTTGACCTAAGTGATTTCCCCAACCTTTTGGCTGCTGGCTGTTTTTTGAGGCATCTCTGGTTTCCACAGACAGAAAAGCCACACACAGGTGCCCGTCTCTGCCGAAGGAATCATGGCTGAGCGCTGTGTGGAAATGGGGGCCTGTCTGAGTCAGTCAGTCATTTCTGCACGCAGCATTTTGCTCTTTCCATCTGTATTATTTTGCCAGCTTGCATGGACAATTCCTTGCTAGGACAAGGAAGGTCTCTGGTTATATATGCAAGCATTCCCATATGTTATATGGAGAACATGCATACCTTTCTCAGGGTTAAGGGCTCCACTCTGGGACAAGCCCACCTAATTCCAAGCTTTTACAGTGCCTGAGGACCAACAAGACAACAATATCTGTGAGAGCAATTCCTTACATTGCTGGCTACTGCTATCCAAGCACCGGACTATTCTTTCTCTTCCTATTACAGTCATTTCCTAAGGGCTAAATATGCATAAGGATTTAGGCATGTAGTGATTCACCAAGCAGCAGAGAGGGTAGGTAATAATTCCCCACCTTACGGCCAGGTTAATAATTTATGAACAGTGAAACAGCTTCAAGAGTGGCTGAGATGGCCTGCCCATGAACCTTTGGCAGATGGATTCATGTTGTACTGCTAGCTGCCCTACTTGAGGCAGGGTGCTGACTTGAAAATGGGTCCCTGCTTCCCACATGTGACCCCCAATCACTTTTTCATTTTTTCAAAACAAAGCACCAACTTTGCATTTAACATCTGTACATAATCCAGATTAACAGCACTTTACAATGCTTGAGTAAGACTGGGGTCCTGTCCACATAGGTGTTTTTTGTTTGTTTGTTTGTTTGTTTGTTTTGATTGGCTTAGTTAACTCCATTATTTTCCGGCTTCAGTGAATTCCACTGTTAGCTACTCCACGCATAGCAGGGAATATTTGACTGTTACCCTGAGAATGTAAAGTTTTATACAGGGTGATGCAGACAGAGTGGCAAGTACCCATATTTGTGAGACCATGCAAAAATTCTGTGAAAGGTCTCAAATTTTCCAAAGTCCAGTATCATAAGAGGAAAACTGCTCAATACACTCTTTTGTGGCTACTAGTTATCAGTACTCTATTTTGTCACATTGAAAGACATCTTCATATTCAATCCTCATGTCTTCATCTTATTGTTCAGCTGAAACATTCAGTTCTGAGTTCAAGAGGCAACAGTATCATAGAAAAAATAGCAAAAACATCCAGAATTGCTGGATTTCAAGAGAAGTCCCCAGGGAAAGAATATTCCCTGCTCGGTTCCCCAGATCACTCACTGCAGTGCAGTACTTCCTGGATTACTGCAACTAATGCTGTCTCAGAAGAAGACAAACTTGTGTGAATCCATCACCACCACCTTCCTTCAGGCTTTAATGAAGCTCTGAAGTGTTGCCAATTCCTTTCGAATCTCTGTAAATTAAATGAGTTTGAAACATGTCTGCAGCCAACGCCAAAAGCTTCAGCTTTCCAGCAAATTACAACCAACCTGAAACAAGGATAACTGAGACTGTCTGGCTCTCCTCATGGAGAAGACAAGCAGCTCAGAGCTGGTGCAGATAAATGGGGAGATCTCAACCCTCTCCAGGGTCAGGGTCCTGAAGTTAACATCACAGAGAGAAGAGAGCGGGAGTGGGAAATCCTGCAAATCCTCTGCTTTTCACCCTTCTTTGCTTTTTATGCAATGCTGGTCCCAGCATAGCACGGAAGAGGACTCTGCTGCACGCACTTCTTTCTAGCACAGGAGAAGGGTTGGAGCACACAGAGGAAAAGCAAGGGAGCCGGGCTGATTTTAGCCTGGGAGTGGTAAAGGAACTCACTCAGGAGCAAGACTGATTAGGCAGAAGCAAGACCAGAAGCAAGGTTGAAGAAGAAATGCTTTATGAAAAGGAAACCATGAGAAATTATCTTTTTTGCTGGCAATAGGTTTGGAGCCATGTGAGGAATGTGTTGTACGAATTAATGGGACCTTAATGTAACTGGGAACACTGGCAGCACCATTTTTTCTTTCTTTCTTTCACACAAACGCACAGACAACCTATTGTTGTGCATTGCAGTAACAGTTCAAAATTCAAAGAGCAAAAGTCTGACTCAGGACTTTTTAATCTCTGGGCTTGATAGTGCTGTAAGACTTCAAAAGTCCTCTCGTTCCAATGGTGATGATGCTCAAGCCTCCTTATTAAGTGAGATCTGAGATGGGGTATTATTTTGGGTGTACCCAAACTAGTTATGTTCTATTAAAGTATTGACTTACCTTCATTGTCTTCTAAGGAACAATTCTCCTTTATTTTAAAGCCCATAACTTAGTAGTTTCCTCATTTATTAGAGATTTTGGAAACTTATGTTAACTAGCTTAACGTATGTTATCCGTTTATCTCGGAAAACAAAATAAAACAAGACAAAAGACATGTTTCAATCTCAGTCCTGAAAGACAGTAATTTTAACGCCATGAATATTGTTCCATTGTAATCGCCTGTTTTTTTGAGAAACTTTTGAATTTTTGCACATAGCATCACAGTGACAGTTGCCTAGATGTTTGGACTCAAATGCCCTTTTAACTGCAAGTTTCCAAATATTTATATTAAAGAGTAAAAAAATAATAAAAGAACATCTAAACCCAAAAAGGTTCTCAATAATAACCACAAAAATGATCTGTTCTGATGCTACCTCACACACAGCCAGGATTACTGCAAAGGGGAGATACTACCAAGCATGTTTCCCTAAGCCATTCCCTAAGGAATGGTACTGAAAGAGACTTTTTTTTTTTTCATTTCCCTCTTCTATCTGCCATAATATTTATTTATGGAGACAGGTACTAAGTTCCTATTATAAAACATAATTACATTAAAATGTTGTTGTAAGTAGCCATCTGTACTAATGTAAGCCTTTAATTTAGAAAGTGTAAATCAAAGCAAGGTACAATTTACCTTACCTGAAGCATGTCAGAGAAGCATTGAATCCTTTTGCTGGAACCTGTAGGCTGTCTTGAAAGTTGAATGTTTCTGGAACAGCACAACGCACTCTAAAGATATGTAAGAGACCTCCCCTCCAACCAATTGCATCTGCTCTGTGCCACCCTTCCTATAAAGCTGTTGTCTGACTGAGATCTCTGCAAAAGAATTAGGCTCTACAAATAGCCCACAGAAATGGGATCTAAATCTTGGTTGATAACTGCAGAGATAAAGGAAAATTCTGCAAATTTCTATGAAAAAAACGTGCTTGAATAGACCACCCCACCAAACTTACTCAGATTGGAAAGATCCATTTCTTCTATGGGCCTATCAAGTCTTCTGTGAATGCAACCTGTACGTTTATGGAGATAATTTGAAGGCAGTGGCAAACCATGGACTATGAGGAGGAGGGTGGCTTGACCTTGAATGCAGAACGGTTGAGGTTGGAAGGAACTTCTGGAGCTCATCTGGTCCAACACCCCCTGCTCAAGCAGGGTCATCTACAGCCAGTTGCCCAGGGCCACATCTAGGTGACTTCTGAGTATCTCCACGGACAGAGAATCTACCACCTTTCTGAGCAACTTGTGCCGGTGCTCGATCACCCTCACAGTAAAGACGTGTTTCCTGATGTTTAGATGGAACCTCTTGTGCTTCAAGTTTGTGCCCATTGCCTCCTGTCCCATCACTGGGCATCTCTGAAAAGAGCCTGGCTCCATCCTCTTTGCACCCTATCTTCAGAAATTTGTGCACATTGATTAGATGCCCCTGAGTCTTCTCTTTTCCAGGCTAAACAGTTTCAGTTCTAAACAGCTGGGATATCATGTGTAAGATAAGATATCAGTCATTAAGATAAGCTCTCATCAGCCTGCGCTGTGAGAAAACGACATCCTGGATTTTTATTTTTTAACTCAAAGACCAATATGGAAAAAGGTTTTGCCTTTTTTGTTCTAATACAGGGATCTTATAATACTGTAGCCAATAAGATTATTAAAAACTGCACAGTTATTAGCAATCTGTACTATGTTGCTGTAACATCTTATTACATATTTCTCGACATATCTCTCCCCAAGGGATAAACATCTCTTTTGGACTAGCTGAAAGAGCCAGCATGAGAAACAGAGGCTGAAGCCAGGACTTGTCCTTTGAGTTGGGGAATGAAAGAGAGGCCTATTTTCTTGCTTTAAGGGATTCATTTCCTGGGAAACTGTATAAAGGTCAGAAGCGTATTATGCTCTATGCGATTGTGAAAAAGTCTCTGGACACTGATGTTACATAAATATTTACAACTACTATTACTAACCAAACCTGTTTCCAGCCCCTATTCTTCCCAAGGAAAAACAGAGGATAACAGGGAAGAATTGACCTGTGAAGAATAGTAACAGTGAAAGTCTAGCCTGAAATCACTACTGGAAACTGCATGTTTATCTGAACAGGAAGAGACATTATAAAAAAGAATAAAAATCAAGGAGCATCTGTAATTTTCCAATGCAGATTACAGAAGGCTGCAAGTCAGCTGTGACAACAATGATAACAGCACCATGCTTTTGTTTTCTTTATTTTACCCTTGAGCAGATAACCTTTAATATTTTGGTAGAGTAGACACATTGGTGATGATGTTTTTGTGATATTGCAAAACTCCATTTTCTCTTCATCCCTCTGGGAACAAATTCATCCATGTCACTTAACCACAGCACAGCTTTATAAAGAACAGAAAGGCTAGAGGCACAGCAGTTTGTGAGGACTCAGATACAATAATATCTATTGTTTGTATCAAAAGATAGCTGCCAAACTGTCAATAAAAGGATATTCATAAATGACAACATACTAATTTGGTGTCAGAGAACTCCAGCAGAGGTGGTATTTGGCCCATTGATTTTGTATTTTTTAGGTGATCTGGGACACAAACAGGCAACTTGCAGCTCTGGAAGATCAATAAGCAGTTCAGATAAGCCTCCCGTTAAGTATGCTGTATCAGAGAGTTAGTGGCACAACTGTGCTGGTGAAGAGCTGCTGGGCAGCTGTGGAAGGAAGTGAATCAGCATCATTTGCTGGAGCAGATATTGAGTCACTGAGATCCAGCCACATGCCTAGGTTTGTTGATGAACCCTGACGCACAGTGGAAGCACTGAGATTTATGAAGAATTACTGTTTTTTCCTTTTTTTTGGGACTACTCCTAGAGTTCCTCTTCCTTCCAGCTCTCAGAATTGTTAGCTGTCCTAAGGCAACTGTTTGCACTTCGGTGGGACCGGAGTGCCTAAATCTCTAAAGAACTTGTGAATACCTCACCCCCAAACTACAAATACATGAGAGTATTGAAGCAAATCAGATTAATATAACAGACGTTCAAATTGAAGAGAAGAAATTCTTTTCAAGCCAAGCCTTCTTACAGAAGAGCAGAATTGGTAGAAATCCCCAGGGCCTGTGACATTTCAAATTAAACCTGAAATAGATTTAGCATAGTCATTCCCATCGTTTGACAGTAGAAACTCCTACCACCTTCTAGGCATCCGGATTTTATGATACAAATCTATTTGCTGAGTTTTGCACCTGGAAGAAGGTGCAAAAGATATGTATAAAAGGGCATCATATTTTATGCTGTGTGATCTTGATTCACTTACGTTTAAAAAATACACTTTGGCCTTACTGTGGGCCAGCCCATTATGAACTTAATAAAAAATATATTGTGTATCCGTCACTGAAAATAAACAAGACAAAACACAGGAGAAACCAAAAAGATCATGCAGAAGGCTGTTAATGAATTACCCAATGTTCAAAAAATTCAGTTGTATTTATTTTGCATTGATTTTCCAACTACAATCTGAGATTTCCACTACCTCCCTTTTGTATCTCTGCTGCCTATTGAAACAGTACTTGAGAGACCATTTATCATTACAGAGTCGGCAAAAGGCTGATGACGAAAAGGCTGACAGATCAAATTTGATCTAGCAGATTCCTTTCCTGCATTTTCTTCTATAATCGGTTCTACCACATACCGACACTCAGACTGGCCTACTCAGGGAACTATTTTTTTCATGATATATGTTCCAGAACTTGTCTTCTTAAAGACTGCAAACTTTTCATTCACTGCATTGCTGGGAATCCAGATATGTATATTTCTAAGTCTTGAGCCCTATACCCCAACAGGCTGTGCTTTCTACCCACTTTTTTCTCTCTGTGTGGAATGTAAGTCCAATGCAGAAGCTTAAGGCTCACCCCAAATACTTCTGGTTTCTTGGGTTCTTACCCAAAACCTTCTTGTTTATTGCTATGGTCAAATTTTCAAAGTTAACACTCTAGGATGCAGGTAGCACAACAGGGCAGCAGAAACACATCACCACCTTTGGCAAGCACATAGGTGATGAAGCACACTTGCAGTCACTGCCAGGTTCTTTAAAATAAGATTCTTCACTGTGCCTTTTGGCAACATAACATTTCCTTCCTGTATTAAATGACACTTCCTTTTCTAGTTGAGGTATTTGCAAAATGCCCTACATACAATTGGAGGCTTCAAGAACTTTGCACACAAAGAAAAGGACAAGGGGTAGTGCTGGGTACAGATGTCAAAATTTACCTCATATATTGAGATGGGAGGGTAGGTATTATCTATGTAAACCTACTTTTGGTTAACAGTCCTGTTGGTAATTCTTGGTGGTGCTGTAAAAGAAATATTTTGTTACCATTGTTCAATTCAGAATAGAAGCATTTCAGACTCAACAAACAGGTTTGCATCCCTGTGTGAACATCAGGTCAGCTCCATTCCCACATTTCTAAGCAGTGAGCTCTGGTGCACCGAAATATAAGAGACACCAATAGTATGTTTCTTCTCTAAAGTGCTTCTGCAGGAGCTGTGTGGATGTGACATTCATCTGGTCCTTTTGTTTCTCTGTCTTTGTCATTGCAGCTCTCCACATCATGAAGTCCTGTCATACTGTTTTTGCCATCATCCATTAAGTCTTCGGCCAACTCTGTGCTCTTCTTGTTACACTGACAGAAGTCACTGGAGCTCTCCAGTAAGTTGATGCAAAATTTGATAACCAGTGCTAGCCAGGCCATCCCAAAGAGGATCCAAAGAGAGATTACATTCTTGTACCAGCCTGGATAGGTGCGGTCTGGGTTCATCCCTACAACAGAATCACCCAAAACATTTCTACATTGAATCAAGACTACCTCAAAGGAGACATTTCATGTAAAGCAGAGACAGAGGACAGAAATATGACCTAATATTAGTGATTTCTATATAGACCCAAGAACTGTGAAGACTACACATAAAAAAAAAAATTCAAAATTAGAGCTATACTAAAGAGAAATTGTTCACGTATTTAAGTTCATAGTTTCTTTTCTCCATTTATCACTCAGCTTTACAACATTATAGTAGTATGTAACAGGGGCTCCCTTCAAGCAGAGAGGTACGCAGGTTTTATGTACTGGTGTACATACCTTGTTAAGACAGATGTGAGTGAGTGTCTAAGAGAAGTAATGACCCAAACAGTACTAAAATCTGTAACAACAACTGAGCCTTGGAAGACAGCTTGAAATTATGTTACCTCTGCCTGATTGCTCAGTTAAGTAGTCTGTGATCCTCTTGGAGCAGTCATATTTTTGGTTACAGTTCCCCAGTGTTTCGTGCAAAGAGGCTTCTATGGGCTAAACTGGTGACTGTAGTAATATTAAAAATAATAACACAGGCAAAGGAAAGGAATGAGGAATGAGCTTAGTCTTACAAAGTGCCTGAACAGCAGGCTGGGGCACATTAAAAACCAAGGAAAGATACAATGCACAAACTAGAGGCAGCAGAGTCTCTGCATAGGCTTTTTCTCTACTGCTCCTCAAGTCTTGTTATTTATTTTCCTTACCTTAAAAAAGTTTGTCACTTTATAGCTGAATACCTGCAGTATGGCAGATACTACAAAGCACCTGATTCTTTTGGGACAGAGCATGAGGAGTTAACACGTACAACATGGTGCCTCTGTACGCCTGAAAGTCACACCCTGTCCCAAGTTGCAATGAAACTCACACATAGGGCTGGGTTGAAACAGGACATCCACAGAGGCAGGTATTATTTAGGTGTTTATCATCTGTGACCAGTCCTATGTAGTAATCCTATCCTGTCATTCCCTGCACAGACCAGCAGGTCCCAAATTGCGGTCCGTGAACTGCTATGGTCTACAAGATTATGATAAGCGGTAACTGGTCAGTGAAGCCACATTAAATTATTTGCATTTGGTATTATTACATAGTACAGAATACATTGTACATATTCTATATACATTGTATGTATTTTCAGTATAATGGAACTGCAAGGCATTTTGAGGTTGTCACTAGCCGCTGATAAATGTTTGGGAGCTACCAACCACTTCTGTGGTAACTACTCTTTGGGCTGCCTTTCTATATCAAGGTGAATTTCTGCCAGAAGGAGTATTATATTCAACCTTCAAACAAGCACCTTTCATCAATGCTAAATTCAAAGGTATAAAATTTGTTAGTTTCTAAATAATAAATGAAAAAAAGAGAAAGACTATTTGAGTATTCCAAAGAGAATGCTTTATCCACAGAGATCATCTGCTAGGTGCAGGCTTGGGGATGAGAAGATCAGAAGTTTAGGACCTTTGTGGCACAATGATTCTAACAGAAGGATTCACTCAGTGTGTAAATTAATAGAGTTCAGGGCCAGTAAGAGACGCTATAACAATATTACTAAATAAAACAGGCTAGGGACCACTCTGTAACTTCAATTCTAAGTGCCACAGCCTGGCTCATGTTTCTCCAAAAACTGCAGCTGTGTCCAAAGGGAACAACAGGGCATCACTCCTAGCATGTGATATCCCTCAGAATTTACCTGGCCCAGAACAGTGCCAGGAATCACAATAACAGGGAAACAGTGTGACAGTCACAAAATAATGCATGAACTCATGCTCTGGCCTTGCTTATTTTTATGTAGAGACATAAACTACAAACACAAGATTGTAATGCCAAAATGGTCTGGCCTCTACATGCCACAGGTCACAGACATGTATTCACTTATTCCCATATGAACCTCGTGTATCTATGCTGGTATGTTAGTTACAAAGGTACCACAAAGGTGAAGGTATGCCTGGAAGTGAGAAGGTGTACTAGAGAAGAACTTCAAAAGTAGTTATCAGGAACTGAGAGAAATAAACCTGCTGCAGCGCCAAGTTCAGAAGCATCTATAAAATGCTGAAGTGGCTAGCTTCTGTTAAGCTCTGTTTGGATACCCTTACCCAAGATAACTTGATTCAAGCTAGTTAAAGCATGTCTACACAAGCTCTAGTCATAACTTTGACACGTTATAGACAAGTTCTATGGTAACACCACTAAATTGTCTAAGCACCGAGCAAGCACTATGAAGAAATGAAAATAAAGAATCCATAGTAAGGTTTTTACGTCTTTCTGTCTCCCAGGGATTCAAGGGTGCATGTGTTTCTATAATCAATTTCTTGTTAATGAGAAAGTCTTTATCAAAAAGGTGTGTCCTGTGTTTCAGCAAATGCATCAGACGTTCGTCCAAACCCATTTCCTCTGACAAAGTGTTTTGGCAACCAAAACTAGACTGTGCCTGGTGCCTGACAGTCTACACCTAAGTGACTTAAGTTGCCTTTTAGAAAGCAGTTGTCTGGGGTTTTGACGAGGGAAATGTTCACTATCTGATAATGGTAATGAAGAGTAGCATCTGCTTAAAACTGAACACCACTGGTGCACTGGTGTGCACCAAGTGCACCATCAGCAACTGCTGTGATTATGAACAGCACTCCAGTCTGGCATTGTACTCTTTCAAGAGACAGATCACCTGAATGCTGGAAGATTAGTCATTGATATGGAAATGATTGCTTTGTGCTTTCACATGTGGCATTTCTATCTCAGAAATCATGTCTTCCCCAACCTGTCCAATACCTACCTACCACAACAGATTTATCATCAGGTGTGTGGATTGGTGTAATACTGCCAAGGAGAAAATTTGATAAGCCACACTTTTTGCTTTGATGTTGAGTAGGTGAAAGGAATGAAATTGGAACTACTCACCAATCACATAATCTCCAAACCCAATAGTGCTGAGAGTAATGAAGGAATAGTAGAAACCCTCTTCATAAGTCCAGCCTTCTTTGTCAGAGAACAACAAGGGAGGTAGCAGGAGGAACAATAACAACCCAGATACTAGTGCACAGGTCTTCATCAGCAGGGCAGCTTTTATCTAGTAAAACACAAAGGAAAAAAAAAAAAAGACAAGATTTACAAGGTGGCATGGAAAGTAGAGCTCACTTTTTCTGGTTGAAAATGATGTCGGACTCCATAAAACCACACAAACATTCAGCACATTCCACTAGAATAAACAGGATGGCTCTCCCAGTCAACAGAAAGTGGTCATTACTTTCATGAGTCCTAGATTCATGCCATTTTAAAACCTATTTCACAAATGCTCCAGCATAACCTACATATGTAATTCTAACCACAACTGATGATAAACAAACAAGCTATCCCAGAATGGGATATCCGTGAATGGCTCTATGGCTCTGGCAATTCTGTTGCTGTAAGGGAAGCCATTCATCACAAAAGTTCCATCATTTAGTAAATGTCCTTATCTAACACCTTATAGGGCTGTCATAAACTAAATTTATTTATTTCCGGTTATTCCTGAGTATTATTGCCTTTTTGGCCAAGAAGGTAGGCAGGCTGTCCTTGTTAGTCAGAGGATCCCAAATACGAGACAATGCTATTTGTCTCCTGAGCTTCATTGGAGAAGCATACCTGGCCACTGCTTACCTTCCAGTGAAACATCTCCTCCAGGCGATGGGCACAGCGCTGAACCCCCAACAACATCACCTGCCCGATTTCATTCAGGAGGACAAGGTTCAAGGGGATCCCAAACAGCGCAAACAAGATGCAGAAGATTCGGCCAGCCACAGTGCTGGGGCTTAGGTTCCCATAGCCTGGATAGGGAGGAATCAGGTGTTAAATCTACAATGTTCCCTGCTTGCTCTCCTCCCTTAGAGGGGGTGAACCTCCATCTTCTACAAAAGTTAGAGAAGGTCACTGTTCCAAAAGGACCTTTTTTATAAATAACTGTAAACTACATCTATTGTTTGTCATATCCTATTGCAGGCTGGAAAATAACATTTCTTCCCCTGCCAATTTTATTTAGTTCCTTTTCCATTTACCAGTGAATTTCCTCTCCCCTACCCACTGCCCTGGCTAGGATTTGACGTAAATGCAAAACTTCCGTTTAGTTCAGTTTTTCTAAGCATTGTTGGCATCGGGTTTGCTGGTAAATGATCCTGCATGGCTGTCAGATGGTCTCCGAATCAAAACAATACTGTTTTAATAATACCTTTGTCCCACAGGACTACTGAACTTACCACTGCCTCCTTGCTTACAATCCTTTTTGTGCCACAAGTATAAAATACTCCTTATTCTTAAATTATAAAGTTGTTTGCCATGAGCCAATAAAGGCAAAGAATATATATATTTAACCTGAGTAAAATACTTCAATTTCAGACATAAAGGAAAAAGGCATTTGAAAGTTTGGCATTTTTTTTCCAGTTGCACCAATTGATCTAATGGAAGATACCGCCTAGCAAGCATAGCTTTACTTATATCATGGCTCAGACAACCATGGCTTCAACAACAACGCTGCAATATTTGTCTTTATTCCCCACATTTTCTCTATAAAATATCCTGTAAATCTGTAGACTTACACTTCTGTAATTTCAAGTGTTTTATGCCATGAGGAAAATCAGATCTAATTTTATTTGACAGGATGCTTTAAAGACGAGGAAAGGACTAGCACATAAAGAACACTTGAACAGTGACTTAACCAATTCAGAGACCTTGACTAGATTTCAATATCACCTTCACTCATTAGCAATTTGTGTATCTCCATATACAAGATTGACATAACCCGGCTAAATTTATCTTTTTGCCATGAATAATGCTATGACCTCCCAGCAACACACAGCTTTTGGCTTGGTGGAAACCTGGAGGTGCTCCCAACAGTGATGCCTTACTAACGTGCTTGCAGGTGGTGGAGCTCTGGGACAAACAAGCAGCCCCCAGGAGGGAGAGGTCCAAGGGCTGGGCTCTGTACATGAGAAAAGTGGGCACAAACACCCACCGTTGGCTACACAGGATCCCATTCCTTCATAGAATCATAGAATATCCCGAGTTGGAAGGGACCCATAAGGATCATCAAGTCCAACTCCTGGCACCGCACAGGTCTACCCAAAAGTTTAGACCATGTGACTATGTGCACAGTCCAATCTCTTCTTAAATTCAGACAGGCTTGGTGCAGTGACTACTTCTCTGGGGAGCCTGTTCCAGTGTGCAACCACCCTTTCGGTGAAGAACCTCTTCTTGATGTCCAGCCTAAACTTCCCCTGCCTCAGCTTCACACCATTCCCGCGGGTCCTGTCACTGGTGAACTTTAGTAATCTCCATCCCATGCTGACTGCAGTAAGCCACCGACCAACTACGTAGAAAGACGTGCCACTATGAACTTGCAATTTCTACACATTCTGCACTGAGCTTTGTACTGACAAAATCTCTCACCATAGGCAATTCCACAGTTAATTATGCATATACACTAGCAAACTACCCCCAGAAAAATGTCTGGCAGCAAACTGTTTTTTAGTATGTGTTTTCACCTCTTTCCTATCCCAACAAATTCTATACTTTACAATCTGAATGGCTTCCCCTCCAGTAATTTTAGGTTTGAATGTTTTGTAAGTCTCTGTTTTTAACGTACACGGTAATGCACCAAAGCAATGCCTCCAACAGCCTGTGCCTGGGAAGGGGGAGAGCCCCTGGGAAAGAATGGGATGCTGTTACGTAAGTACAGGTTGTTTTGAAATAAAGTCAAACAAAGGGGCTAAATTAAGACCACAAAGCAGCCTTAATTCCAGTGCTGTGTTCTTCACTTACGAGCAACTCTACGCTTTTATGCGCTCCCCCCTCTCCATGTAATTGCTGACAGTCATGTCTGCTGGATTTCACCCTTTCTAGACTAACAGGTGTGAGACAACGCAGGCAAGTAAATCAGACAGATGTTCCCGTGAAAATGAATTTGAGGGACGCATGCCTTATGTGATCCGTGCCACACTGACTATGCCACATTTCAGTGGACTGGTTCCAGTTTTCCTCTTTCATGATATTTAGGATGATTTGCAGGTTGGTCTGGACTGACAGGACAGAGCAGGGTTGCATTTACTGTAAGGCTGAAACCTGAAAACAAGTCGCGTACATCTATGGACAGCCTTTCCCAAGGGCTGTTTTCTTCTTCCCCTTCTATATCAAGTTAACAAAGGCTGTGTAAAGGCTTGGGCAGTTCTTTTTACCATAGCTTTCCAGGTTATCCAGCCTCTGGAGAAGAGGAAAAAAATAATAAAAATTCAAGAAAGGGAGGAAGAAAGGTCCATAATCTCATGTCACTGGGTGAAGCACAGGATTCTGGGGACCCCACATAGTGCTAAATAGAGAGCATCTAAGGTTAAGCTGTACATTGCATTTAATTTAGAAGAGCAAATTCAATGATGTAAGAAGATCCAGTGTGTACAAGAAAGTCCAGCACGCCAAACACCAGACCTGTTTTGCATATGATTTATCTAGTGCCCTTGGGCTCAGCGGCTCAAGACAATTTCCTGAAGACTTGGTGAGCAGCTGCTGTAAACATGCCAAAAAATCCACATCCCCTTAGCCTTTTAGACAGGATGCAAGGTTTGATCAAACAGCACAGGAGACTTGAGATTACGTAAAATAACTAGCAATTTATATCTGGCTGATGATTTACCCTTGCTTTTGGGCTAGACAAATAGGTATGAATATAGCTGTATGTGAACCTTAGTTGTTATAAACCTCAAGCAGGAACGGATAAATGGGAGTTATTCTCTTCAGTAAAGGGAATGAGGGTAATTGGTGTTTTATACTGCTGTGGGCTATACATCAGAAGATCTCCACCAGCTTCAAGGACCAAAACAAACTACACTGTCAGCAGTGTCACATCCCTCACAGACCTGCTACTGGGATCTCACCTCGTGAATGCCTGCCCCAGGGGACACTGAGGGATGCTCACCAACACTACATAGAAATCAAAGTGCAAGCGTTTTCACTGAAGCAGCAGGAGAAAATTCCTGTATAGCTGCTTTCATTTTGAAATAAAGTCCTACTTAATCCTCCTCCTCAGAAGCAAAATAAGAGTGTTTTAATTTCTAAACAATCATATCCGCTTTTACTCATGTGCTTCTGTTACACGCCTTCAGTAAATGCAGCTTCATTTCCTACTACATTCCTGTGCACAAGGGATTCAGAGGCTCTGAGTACTTGTTAAGGGAAAGAGACAGGTGTGATTAATGGAGTATTAGTGAAGTATCTCTAAATTCACATGACCATATCCCACTTGGAGAGTCCCCAGTTCAGCAGATGCAACTGCTGCTTTCCGCTACTGACAATAGGTGGCTTTTTCGGCTCCTGTTCTCACTGCTCAGCCATAAAGGAATATCTAAAGCAGAAAGCACTTAGATTGAAAAAAAAAAAGTGGCTTTTGTCAATTGCAAACAATTTGCAAATTCACCAAATTTCAGCTGGTAAAAAAAACAGATTGTCACAAAAAAGCCAGTGGAAAAGACACTTCTCTAGCCAGTAACTTTATCAGCGGTTTGCGCATTCAAACATGTTTTGGGGGAGACTTTGGTTTAATTCTTTCTCCTACCTGAGCGGATAGAAACCATAACTTCCCAAAGGAGTGTCATGATCTCAAGGTGACAAGATGTTCTTGTGTAGGAGTAGGCAAGCAAAATACTGCCTCACCTGTTGGCAGTATTTTGCTTGGAACACACAAACACTCGGCGAAGCCTGGGAGCCAGGTACCTTGCCTTACATGACTGTCTGATCCACAGGGCTGTTGGGCAGTCCAGTGAGGGATGCCAGTGCTATAATTACATTATTTTGCATTACACATTTAACTGCTCTGAGAAAGATGCTCTACTTGGCAGCTGAGATCTCCAGTGAGCCACAATCCTGTTCTCCCAGGCACAGAAGGAAACTCCACACTCTCTCCTACACCCTCAGGTAGCTCTCAAGCCACCAACCTCCTGGCAAGAAGTATACTGCCAGCTCCTCTCCTAATGCTTTTCAGAAGATCTAAACTTTTCTTTCACTTGTGCTCTTTAGAAGTAACCTGAATATTTTAATTCAGGCTAAATGAGAGTTGTGTTCATGGCAGATTCAAATGTTGCATTGAGTTAAAAATAAATATGAAATCCAATTTAGATGGAGAAGATGTCAGTGGTGACAGAACCTCAGGAACTGTGTCCAATAAGGGAAACTTCATTTTAATCCTGGTAGGTTGAACCAGTGGGTGTGGGGGAGATGCCCATCACTATTCATTTTCCCTGGTGCTGTGATAGAGACCAGTAACTAATACACTAAAAACATGTTTTAGCAGAGTTATTTGGCAGTTTTGGCCCTTTCCGGTTCCAGGCAACAGCAAAAACTGTTTGCAGACTCCTTGAATATGTGACTCAAAACCTTCTGTGAAAGGCCAGGAAAATGCTTGAGATGAGTACTGCAGTCTTCTGTTTGTTATATTCACACTGTGTATACGTTGGAGGCTGTGTAGTATGCTTAGTCCCAACAGAACAAGATGGCATGTGGTCAGGAAAGCAGACTGAATTTGTCGGTTCTCAGGAGATATCTCAGAGGATGTTTCTGTAAGTCAAATCTCCACATCCCTCGGTGACCTCCCATGGACTGTTGTGTTGCATCGTTACTTGGATGAGCCCCTACAGCAGCTCTGCTGGTGCTAAGGGCAGGAAAAAGATCAATGCATCAAAGGTGCAGTGTTCTTCAATGAAGAACTCCTCTGCACATAGTTGAGGGTCACAGAGGGTTTAAATGTAAAAAATGTCCCTAGGCTGTTATTCCACATTTTAAAGCACGTTGATGTCTTAAAGTAGTTAACTGGTGGACTAAAGGGCACCCATTCCACAGGAGCTCCATCACATGCTAGGCAGCAGTACAGAAGGTCAAAGTCTTAGAGACAAACTCTTGCTGGCCCAAAGCCCTGTGCTGCTAGGAGTGCCAGGACTTTCCAGCCCTGAACTGGCTGTTCCTCCCCCCCAATAGGAGCCATTCATGCAACATACTAATTATCTGCAACAATATACCCAATATCACCCCTCACTCATCAACAGTCTGCTCCTTGCCTCTTTGCTAGCTCCTTCGGGGGGTTGCTGTGGGGAGCTTTCACACTGTGCTAACCAGAGAAGGGAAGACAGAAGGAAGGTCTTCACTTTCCTTTGTACTGTGAGATGGTTTATTTGCTTTTACTGCTTTGTTTCATGTTTAATTCATACAAATGAGTTTTGCTGTCAGAAAATGGGAAGGCAGCACTAGTTAATAGTATCCACTCACCTAAGATAAAGCGAGACATTCAGGCTATGAGAAAACAATATTCTTCCTTCTCTTAGGCTACCACAGGTAACCTCAATCTCATCTCGGTCCTTTCCTTTCCATTTTTTCTGAGATTACACCACCCTGTGGTGGTATGACTTTAGGAACTTTAATCTTGTGCCCCACTCTGAACTGGTTTTAACCTCAGTCCTGGTAGTCCAAGCTAACTAGGAAGAGAGTGAACAGAGAAGAGAGACTGCCAGTAAGGAATAAAGACCTTCGAGGAATAAAAACCAACAGCATATTACCTTCTCTTTTTTTAATTCTGTTTAATAGTACAGCTCTAAAGGAACTAAGATAATTCTCCAAGACATTAAAGAGAAAACTCCTATAGAAAAACCTGCAGAAAATGAGATAATGTACAGGATCTGGAGTGACGTGACAAGCAAATACAGCAATGAAGGATGCACAACAGTGGGGAGAATGAATTGGAGAAGGCCAGGACTGCCAATCCCACATTATCAAAAATTATAAATGCAGTTCCATTCAAGTTATGAAATTGGCCAATAATTATGTAGGCTTTGGGGCACTTTTGTTTCATACACATCTCTTCTTGGAGCCTTCAGGATTAGAGTACCAAGTATGTCCAGCCTCAGGTCAGAATCTTACTATGCTTTCTAAGCAAAACTCATGTACTGCTTGTAATTGCTACTGGAAATTGATGAGGCTCTGATTTAAATGGAAGAGGGGGATAACATAGCATAGAGAAGACCGCATCCTGAGTCACAGGGATATAAACAGTGTCATGGGGGAAAGCAGCTAGTGTCCCTCAGATGATGTCAATAGGGAAAGAAGCTATCGTCCTTTCCTGTAGCCTAGAGAGAGTTCTGGTGAGGACTTCAGAGAAACACGAAAACCTCACCACAACCTTCTCAAGAAAAACTTTTCCACTGTGTCAGCTCCTACATAGCTGTGCCTTCCACATGAAGCTTCTTACTGTGAATCACTCTGCTGAACTTCACTGAGTTTTTGGGAAGGACTTTGTCTCTTTGCTTGACATCACAAACTCAGCCTTATTCTTAAGCCAGGCAGTGATGTCCAGGTCAAGAAGGCTGCACCAGCTATTATCTCCAGAGCTTGTATAAACTTGCAAAGAGGATTGTTAACTTAGACTCAAGGTGAAGGTCTGTGAGGCTGTGTGGTACTCCCTTCTACAGCATACTGTCATCTGCAGAGTGTTAAGACACTAACCTGTACACAGTTAACAATTTAAATTGGAAAACAAAGAAACAAAACCCCAAAATCAAAGGCCCAGTAGTTCAAAGCTATCTGTGTAGAGATGAACAATTGCAAAGTTATTAGCAAAGCCCCTAGAATCACAGTTTAGGCTTTAAAACAGTAAGATACAAGCAGCTATAACATCTGGTATTTTTGCCCCGATATGAAGTTTTCCCACCCCACCACCCTAACTATGGGGGCAAGAAGTCTACTTAAATAAAAAAGGAAAAAGAGCAGCTTAGGCTTTCACAGAGTAACAGCCAGAAATGTTTAGTCCAGATCTTTGCCAACATCACAAAAAGCCCTTATATTTTAACATGACAAATTTGATTCTCCTTAGGTGTGGTTAATTTAAATTAGACAGTTTAGAATTTAATCAGTTTTAACCATGGAGGCAAGCAAAACAGCTCTAAGCAGATGCTGCTTTGTACCGGAGGCCGGAAGGAACTGCCCAGGCTTTATGCTGGAAACCCACAGGCTCTTCAGCCGTCTGATGAGGCTCCACTGCCATCATCTGGTACAACCCGTACCTGGTAGTAAGACACGCCAAACAGAACAGAATGCATGCAAAAGAGCAGGGCAGAAAGATGCTCTGGATCACGATAATTTTATTTTAAGCAAAGCAAAAAACCACAACATCCTCTGTGTTAGCTGTTGTTTTGGGGCTTAATGTTCTGAAGTCAATGCATCTTCAATAACTATCAGAGATAAATCTAAATAATGCTCTACGTGGGTGCACAAAGAAAGTTCTGAATCTAAAATGTATTTGAAATTGAAGAGAACTGACAGATGTGACGTAAATCAGGAGAACTGATTTTTTTTAATGTATTCAACGACTATCTCACCACATCCTCTTCCCCCATGTTTTTTAAAATACTGTGTGAGAAAACGTTTTATAATACATAGTGAGAAAAGATGTCAGGGCAAGTTATTAATGGTTTTGGGAACTGGTGACATGCACTGTCAATAATTAATAGGTATGGTGTAACCTAATGCAGATACTAAATCCATTTTATTGTTTCCATTCTCTACCTCCCCCATCTCTTCCCATCACTCATTCATAGCTTCACATTACTCATTTGCTTGGAACTTGACTTAACTGAAATGTTTCATTTATCCAACTATGGGACTTCAATCTACACATGCAGGCCCTCAGCCAATACAAGTAGAAATAAGAAAGAATAAATCGTAAATAACACCTCCAAGGATTTAGCATTCAATATTAAGTTTTTCAAAATCCTTCCTTCTTCTTGTAACAGAAAAAGCTCATTTCAATGTACAATTCACCTCCTACCTCTTAGACAGCACTAGGCTTGGGAAAGAGATAGAAAAGTATAGGGAAAGAGGTTGTGGGGTCTCCTTCCTCAAAGATTTTCAAAAGCTGCCAGGACACGGTCCTGGGCAACCTGCTCTGGGTGCTCAAGCAGGGGTTGGACCAGGTGACCTCCAGAGGTCCTTGCCAACCTCAATCACCCTGTGATTCTGTGAGACAGGAAGTATAGGTATTGCAGCACCCTGAAGCGATACTACTTCAGGACCAAAAAATTGAGTAACTTAATAGGGATATGTACTGAGCTAATTATCCCTGCATCTAATTAGAGGTCATTACTGCAATGGCAATAACAACGCATTCTTAGTTCTAGGGCTAGTCTATTGCATGCTTACCCATTGCATGACACAGACAAACTATAGAGTGCTATGATATAGACAAGCTATATGAAGTCCCATAAGGCTGGACAGTATCCGATAGTACACGTCCTCATTCCTGCTCCTTTCCCACCTATAAAGCTGCCCTGTGAGTGGGGAACTCTTACCAATGGTGGTTATTGCAGAGATGGAGAAGAAGAAAGACCCACTGAAGTCCCATCTGCCCAGGCTGGTGGTGTTTCCCTGGAGGGTTACACCGCTCTTGTAGGCCTCGATGATACCCTGCAAAGAGACAATAACATGAGATCCCACAAACTCAGAAGAGCCAAAAGCCAGCATACTTACTGTAAGCAAAGGGCATCTACAGAATAACAAAGTTGCATGTGCACATGGTGGATCATACACATAAACGTGGAAGAGACTGGAGGGCAAGAGTTGCCTAGAGAAAGCCTAGCCAGTTAGATAGTTATTGACCACCCTACAGCATACAGGCTAGGGAAAGAAAGTGTTTCCAGATGGCATATTCTAAAGGCAGAACCCTCAGAGCAGCAAGTAAACATGCAAACATAAATGATACATGCTGGATACCTTGTCTACACTGGGGTGGAAAGCATGTAGTGTAACATATGACAGAAACTACACAGAACGGCCAGTCACTAGTATTCAGCAACCTGTCCCCACCCAAGTACTCCAAGTATGAATATATGGTTTGGATTAGCAGGATGCTCAATTCTGTTCAAACCACCTGGGAACGACTCAGATGTCATTATGGCAAAGTGTAGAGAACTATGCCAAAATAAGGTAACAGACATTTTAGCAGCGCCCACATCTGACTATGCATTCTCACACCAATAAAGTTAATGACATTGATGTGAGTTGTGTTGAAAACAACATCAGTCACAGCACGTACACTAAGCTTTTCACACCCACTGACCAACAATCTTTTGGAGGCGATTTCCTTGAATGCAAAGTGTAGTCAAAAATAAATAAAATTCATCACCTCTGAGAAAGACATGCAGATACCCAATACCGCTATCCCTTCCCTAACTATAAGAATGCTGGTAAAGCTTTCATCATTGCTAATAAAAGGAACCAGTCTCAGGTTAGAGGGCAACAGTTGTAAGTTTTACAAAGAAATTGTGCTTCATGCATCCATCAAGCAAACCAGTGCCTCAAGCCCACAAAGCAAAGCAGCTTTGTCCCATTTTACTGATGAAGACATACTATGCTGTAAGCAGTTTCTGCTATCGTACATGGCTGTGAATTAAAAGTAGTTTCCAGAGACCCAGTCAGCATCTTTATTATAAGAACCATTATCTTTTTTCTCCAAAGCTACTAGTTCTTACACTAAGAATAAGGAACAGCTCTTACAATCAACATATATTTTCTTCCAAATAAGAAACACCATTTGATAGTCATTCTCAGACTTATCTTCATTTACTCATAACTGAGGGCAATTTAAACAATTCAGGGTTGCATCATAACCTATTAAAGTCTGACAAAATGTTCTTCTGCTTTTCTCTGCACAAGATAGAGGAGAGAGCCCTTACTCTGAGACGGGCTAAGGACCAGATGCTGTATTACGTTATGCTTCCTTCAGTGAATTGCTGCCTTGAGTGGAGCAACACATTTTTGTTTTTTTTTAAAAAAAAGGGGGCGGGGGGGGGGAGGAGGAAGATGGAGAGAAAGATTTTACATCAGGAAGTCTCCAGCAGCAGGATTCGTTTTGCATAGATTGCATGTAATTTCCACTTCTTCCACAGCCACTATCTGCACTGGGGTTCGTTAGGCTGTCTGGGATGCAGGCTCTGACCTTTCTCTGTTCTCCACGGTCTCTGATGATGTTTGACCTCAGGTTTAAGAGCAGCGTAAGCAGTTCTGCAGCCAGTAACCAGGGTGCCCAAGAATATAAAATAACTCCCCAAATAAACCATATAAGAGAGACACTGAAAACTTAAATAGATGACAAACCTGTATTTTCCCTTCTCCCCATGAGAAACTATTGGCTAAATCTTAAGACAAAAAGCTTGTTATTCTCTCAAACTTTCCTTGTGCAGCCTGTCATCTCAGCAGTTCTATATATTTAGCCCTGAAGACGTATATACATGCTGGAATACCAACAGTGTAGCTCTCAGATAAATGATCAGCTTGATTAGATAGATGCATAAAGCCCCTCTGCGTACAGCATTTGTTTTCCATTCTCCCGCCTAATGTCCTGTTGGTACAAGCTCAGAAGCTGACAACATTACATGATATCAAATTTTTAAAGCCAGAAACTTCAGACACCTTAACTCCAGAGAGGATAAGAAACTGTGGCTGAATTGGCCTAGAGAAGTGAAAGTTTCTCCACACAGAAAGCGGAAATCAGCACACTGCACAGGATGTCATGTGAGAAGCAAGTCGCAGGAACCAAGGCATTAAGTGCTTAATTTCACATCACCGCATCACTTCAGTTCTGCATGGTTTAGGACAAGAGACTGCGCAGGCGTAAGCACCCATGCTAGCTTTGCAGTGATTTACAACAGTGAAATGTCTGCGCTGTGTTAACTTCTCCCGAGGTGGTGCTACTGCCAGGAAATACAGAGTTTGTCTCAAGAGTCTGCAGGTAGGCTCAAGTGCTTGAACTGAATGGCACAATGATCCTGCACTCACCTCTACGAGGAGCTAACACACAACTCACTCGCTGGCACAGAGCAAGCACTGAGCCTGCAGTGCCCACTGCTTCTGTTCCTGGGGTTGAGGTACTTCACATACTTACAGGAGGTCTTCAAGAGCCTTCAGCAGTAAGCCTCTGGCTAAGTATTTCCGTGTTAAATCTTGTTATCAAACATCCAGATGACATGATTAACCGCGAGGATCACTGTGACTGTCACAACCTGATATGGGGATCACTGAATAATCATGAAAATCAAAACCACTTGAATAAACTGTCACTCCCAGGAGAAATGTCAAGTTGAATACTGGCAGGATAAAAGAGATACTGATGCAACCCTGAACGTGGAGGATTCTCAGAAGGTGGAGAAAACGATATATATATATTTTTTAAGTAAGACTGTTTTATTACAATATTCAGAGTCAACCTCTGATGCACAGCAACAATGTTGGAAAACAAAGATTTATTCTTCTGAGAAGAGCAGAAGTGATGGAGCTTACAGATGTGCCCATATAGGCAGATTTGTGAAAGAAATCCACAGATGGCTATTAATACACAAAAATTACCTCTGGCACAGCAAGTTATCAGATCGCAAACTCCTGGAGGCTGAGGATTCAGAGAAATATCAGTGCATACTTGCCCTAATTTCACAGGCTTCTCTAGACATCTGCTTTTGGTTACTGCTTTTTTTCCACAAAAAAAAAAAAAAATTAAAAGTGGTTTATCATTTTTGATAGAACACACAGGAGAAACCAAGGTAATAAATGATCAAGTAGAACAGCTGGGTTCTCCCAGCTCTTCCCATTGAAAAAGCACTGATATATCTCTGCTGCTGATTAAAAATAACATAAACAAGCCACCACCCAAAAAAACAGAAGTATTGGCCTGTGGATGCAAGACAAAGAATCGAATCACATACATTAGGTGACATCTGCTTGGTCCCTTTAGCCTGGCTTTGAGAACCAGACATTTCCTGCTTTGCTTTACATTGATTTGGGGGAGAAATCCTAAGGGTTTTTCTTTTTCTCTTTATTAGGTTAATCATTTATATGGTGTCTTCTGTAAAATCTGATGCATTAAAAAGTACCTAGTAGAAGTAGGGTTTCAAATCCAGTTTTTGAAGAAGTGCTATCTGCCTGATCTAATACACCAGTCACCGTGAACACAATCCATCTTGAACTTGTGGAGCTTGGGTTTGGTATTTCGGGAACTTGAAAGGTCTTGTGTGTAACTCAGAAGTATAGGAAGGAAGCAGTGGGTGGTTAAAATAGTCAGAAAAAAACAAAACATAACAAAAAAAAACAGAACTCAGTTCTGCTTTAGTTTCTACAGGCAAGCTTCCCCCCTCTAAAATAATAACAACTTGTGGGTCACAGGCTCTACTACAAATACTTTGCTGACAAGTCCTGTATCATATTAAATCTCCTATAGAGGTTTCTATGGAATTGCTATAGGATTTATAAATGAGGAGCTTTGAGATTATTGGGCTTCATGAGTCAATGAAACTTTGGAAGCTGCCACATTTTCTCATAAACTAGGCTGCTCTGTTTCTTGATAGTACCATGCAAAGCCTACTTGCACAGTCAAGTCTTATTGTAGCTGACAATTAGAAAAAAGGCATGAATTAAATGCAGATGTCTGTCCCATCACCTTTGTGAATAAGCATGCTTTGGGTTACCTACATTTAGCTTCCGCCCTGGTTTTGCTCAACCACGAGCTCTGAAGTTTTCACTGAGGTACATCACAAACTAATGCTTGCAAGTGCACCCTTTATGTTAGATCATTACATCCCACTACAAATTAAAGCCTACCCATCCCACCTACACCATCCCACTACAAATTAAAGCCTAGTTTCGTGTGTCCTTCTGCAGGGAATTCCCTCCTTTAATTCCAGCCCACTGGTAACTCCATGAGGAAGCTGTAGATTTCTGCTGACTCCCTTGTCTAATGTGTCTCAGACATATCAAACTTACTTTAGAATGGCAATGACCTTCTTTCCTTCTCTATTCATTTAGAATAACCATTGCTGATTCTTCCTCCAGGAGCATCCAAAAACAACAGAGTCCTAATTTCCTTATTGCAGTTAAAGAAACAAATAAAAATATATAAAAATCACCGCTTCATCCTGACTGCCTTTCAGCCCTTTTCAGCTTTGGGGCTGTACTTTCACGAATGACTGACAATGAATGCTTCACTCCTCCTGTAAAACCATTACCACATAGCTTTGCCCCAACAAACTCAATGTAGCTACAGTCATATCAGAAAAATTAAACTACCTGTTTGAATTACACTTCCAAAAGAGTTTTTACTCTTCAGAGAAAAAAAAAAAGAAACAGTGAGGAATGAGGTAGCCTATTTAAGTACCTCCAGAAGCTTAATACACACAGCCTGTGGAGTGTATTTCTCTTTCAAAATTTCTGAGTTACATCTTTTTCTTTCCCAGAAGAATGTAGGTTTATTCATTTTCCATTTTCTGTAGAGTCACTCTTGCCTTCAGCCACATCTTTTTTCTCATTCACCGTGTGTGCTGTGTTATCAGTTCTGGGCAACTCCTGGCTTATTCACTTCCTCTTTTCTAAACCCTCTTATCACACATGGGCCCCTCCACCACCAGCTCGTAGCTACAGCACAGCTTCTGATCAGCAAGGGCTGCAAAATGGAAAAACATTATTTACTCTGACCTCCTTAATGCCAACTGAAAACTTCATTCTTCACCTCTGTGCTGATTCAGGCGAGCTGGGTACAGCTTTCAAAAAAGGCACTTAAAAGTCAGCAATAATGCATGTGTATACGTGAGCCGAGATACTACCTTACCTTGCAATCTTTACCTTCTCCAGAACATTATGCTTCTCTTTCTATAATCTTCACAGCAAAGAATGAAGTTTTATATAAATGATTAATCAGACTGACTCTGATCTATCTGCTGCCCCCCTTCCCCCCACAATCCATAATAAGATATAAAGTGACACGAAGGAACATGAAGCCATGGAAGATCCATGACCATTCAAAGGATGTCCATGAGAATTCCTAACTCTTCCTGGACTATGCTCAAAATTTCTCTCATATTTCTGTGCAAAAACTTTTTACTGGAGGGAAGTATCATGGAAGGAGTCATACAAATGACCCTTTTATAAACTATGGTTCCAGTCACTGTTGTTGTTGTCCTTGTGCTTCTGAACTACAGCATTTTGGCCAGAGTTCACAGTAAACTTTAGATATCTTCGTAGGCAACAGCAGCATTTCCTAATTGCATTTGGAAGCAGTTCTCCATGAAGGCAAAAAAGCAAGAGAAGGGACTGGAGTAAGAAACTTCACTCCCAAGTTTAGTTGAAGCGTACACATTCTTATATAAATCACCTTCTCCAGAGAGTATATGGCCTCCTGAAAGTTGTGTAATTTAAGATTGTAAAGGTGAGGAAGTGTCTATCGATGAGGGAAAGGAGGCATTTCTAAGGCACCAAACTATCATTTAGATTAATGACAAAATATAAACTCACAAGTATTGTGCCTCAGAAATTATGTGTAATATTTATATATAAACACTCATTTACTTTTCACAGAATACCAGCTGTAATCAGAAGGAAATATAAATGTTAATCTTGTCTCAGATTGTGAGGACAAGGGTCAATTAACTTCAAAATAAATAAATAAATATATTATGGATTACACCATTCCCAGCTATGAGCTCTGATCCCCTGTTCTGGCCTGGAGTGGAAGCTTACTTGAATTCTGACCAAAAGAAAAGCAGGCACAAGATTAATTACGGATGCTGGATTATAGACTCCAGCTGCTTTCTTTAGACTTTTACTGTCGGTGCTGGGTCTGCACTAAGGTTTCTAGAACCCACATAGGCTTACTGTTCTAAGGGGAAGGATTGAGAGATGCAGTAAAGAACAACAGTGCTACAATCAATGCTACCCTGAACCACTAACACTTTTTCTGAAAATTAAGCTTTTATATCTAGGAAGACTGTGCAGCATGATTCAAGGGCCAAAGCACTGTTATTGCTTCCCAAATCCAACAACACAAGTGACTCAAGAGCTGAGATGCAACAGAACTAAATAGGACCTGGTGCATTGCACTGCCTATGTAACCTACAGGACAGAGCACAGCAGGTTGTGTTACGTCATCTGTGTAAAATTGAGAAGTTCTTTCTCTAGTAGTTATTTTCCTTTTAGTTGCTTTAAAAAGGATGGGGATGGACTATCATGGACAAGTAACTCTAAGAGTAACCTGCATCTTTGAACAGCTGAGAAGATGTAACATCTCTGATAGGCACCCCCAGTATTTCGATGTCTGCTGCTAGCATGGTGTCCCAAATCCACCTTTTTAAATACAGGTACTTGACATTACATAATTGACCAGAAGACCTAAGAGTGAGTCAACTCACCAGAAACAATGGTGCATTCGTAGATTTTCTCCTTACCTTTCAAGAAGTCCAACAATGTACCACTAGCCTATTGCCCATCCTGCTTTATAAAAGTTTCCTACAAATTTTTCTCTAAAAACTTCTGTCAAAGGTTAGCAGATAATGTAAGCACTGAATGCAAAATGCGCATACTCTTAGTAACATAACCACTGCTCTTGTTAATTAACAGTTAATTTCCTTCTTGGATATGGGTCTGGGCAAAAGTGTACTGGCTATAACTTAATCAAAACTGTAACACATTTTGATAAGAAGGTAATGAGAAAGAGCAATTATGGAGGATTGACCTGTGACAAGCCAATGGAAATTTTGACTACAGTGGGTCCTATAAAATTATCACTGCTCCACAAGACAAGGATCCAATGCTGCTCCATACAGTCCCTTATCACTAACTGGTGATCCCTGCTGCTCACGCCTTAATGGTCAACCAGTGCCACATCATCTGTGGACAAGACGACTTCAGTAAACTGCATTTGCAGGTTTTTATTTCCTGACAGCTGGCACAAAACTCTGCTGGTTCAATGTCAGCATAATCCAAAGTATTGATGAGGATCTTCCAGTCACATGGGAGCTAGTTGCTCTTTTAATCATGAAATTCGTATGATTCTAGATGTTGACTCTGGAGATAACAGTATCTAGGTCCACCTGCAGGCTTTTAGTTTATGGCCTGCCCTTTAGAATTAGGTCCTTTCCACTACACCTTCAATCTTGCCAGGCAAGAGTATTTTTAGTTTAGCTCACCTTTGATTTTTTCCTTCCCAATTTATGTAAATGACATGGCTTAATTAGCCTCTTGCATCTATAATAATAGAAAGTGGGTAGAATAATATAATACAGGAAATAGCTGTATTAGGGGATAAGGTTACAGGAAAAAAAAAAGCAAGGACAGCATGAAAAGGATATCCCAGTAACAGGCCAACACAGCAAACACAGTGCTGCAAGTCTGGCCCTACGCACAATCTTCTGACAAAAGAGATGTGGAAAAGCACAGTGCTTATAGCTACATCAGTGTTTGCAACCACTGACAATGCTGCAGGAAGAAGAGCATGTTCGGGGGACAGCTCAGCTGCAGCAGTGCTATGTATACTCCTCCTAGGCAGTAAAACAGAGAAATGCATCAAGCTGGGCAGTGTGCCTAAGACCTCTCCCCCACAAAGGTTAGAATGGCTCTCAGCTCCACAAGATGCGACAAAGCAGAAAGTGCCTTCTTTCTGTGCAGCCTCACTCATTGGACACTTCTGGAAGGGTTCTCAAATCTGGAATCAATATCATTCTTACCTGGACTGCAACTCTTGGATAACTTTTTTCTCCCCCAGTGGAGTCCAGTTACTGGTCTTCACTGTACTGAGGGTTCATAATCTGAAATCTGCTTTATTACATCCGTTTCCACCTTCTGCAAACCATGTAATTTGGAGCTTCCTTTGATGTGACCTCACATTTTGCCACATAAAGACCACCACCACATTTACAGTAACAAGTCAGATATTGCCCACTTTGTATGTTGCCTAACGTCTCTCAAGGAACTGTTTACTTTTGTTCTTGGTGAACAAGTGGTTGTATCATAGACTTTGCTTACAGTGTCAGAAAAATGGCCTAGGGTTAGGTAGGTCAAACCCAAACATGTTTTCCCTGAGCAGATGTTATTGGGTGCACAGTAGAGGGACATGGGGCTGGAGTCTCTCTGTTCTCCTTTATGCTGTCCTTACTCTAGGCATAAATAATGAAAGCCAAGAAAAATGCAAATCAGTCTTCCCCATATGCACACACACACATTCATGTATGTACATAGCAACACGCATGCATGAATTTTTTTGTGTGGTTATACATAAACCAGTTGCACGTGCTACCCTCAGTTATTTAGAAAATGCAGAACTGCAGAGCCCTGCAGGGGAGGAGCCAGACAGAAAAAATAGCTGTGGGAAGCATGGACCTACCACTACAGAGATCACACACACTGTTCTAACGCTCTCTCCTCTGCTGTTCAGTTTTTGTTGTTGGTCTGCTATCTCCAGCTCCTTCTCTCTTTTGTTTTGCTAATTCGAAAATTGCTTCCAGCCCAGAAAGATCTAAGCCACCGAAATAACAGGATGAGTTTGCTAGTTTAGCCACCGCGGCATGGTTTGTTTGCCTTTCCTCCTGCCCATCCTCACACAATGCTCTCATGCAAGCTCCTCAAGGCAGGAGCTCTCTGCTGCTCTCCATCTGCACAAGGGCTGGACGAGTAGATCTCCAGTTGCGGCTGGTAACTAGGAACTAAGCAATAAATAGGTTGTAAAATGATGTTTGTACATTGCTTCAGCAAACTGGGATTTTATTCCATATTGGCTACTATGCACTTTAAAATAAACATAGAGTTTAGAATTATCTATGATGAAAAGCCATATGAAAATAAGAAGGAACTGCCAGTAATGTCAAAGCAATTAAAATTCACTCACTGCTTTATGTTTTCACACTCTTTATATGTCTTTCTTATTTGCAAATAATCAGCTGTGTATCTAGAATACAAATTTGTTATCTGAAGAGGGTTATTGATGCATTGCCTGATAAACTCTGTATTAAGCAATTTACTGTACAGGGATTTTTTTTTTCCTGAGCACACACAGTAAACGAGCAATGTGTCATAGGAAATTAAAAAAGAGCACAGGAAAGAAGCAATCCTGTGGATTACCTATTTAAGATAAATTTCTGACTGTGAAGGTTACTGAAAATAGCACAAAAAGCCATTCAAATGGACTACAGCTTCTCAAAGGAAGAATGCATGCACAGACATTCTATATAAAATGAAACAAAACTTTCTACTAATGTCCTCATCCAGGGCTTGCTCAGGTCACAATTAAATACTCACATGGCACAATAAAGCAGTGGCTGGTCTAAAGGGATTTGGGTGGCTGTCCTAATCTCTTGCCTACCAGACAGTATCAAGAATTAGTAGAGGTCATCTTGCAGTGAAACAAACCATCAGAATGACATTGGAAAGACCTTTCTACCTACTCAGTTGAGACTACTTTCCCTACTACTATCACCTCGTTACTCTCATTCACCCGGGGAAACCCCTTGCAGCCCCATAGGCCAGCACAGAGTGAAACTCAGTCTGGAGCTGCCTCCATGGAATGCCAGGCTGGTCTGCTCTGATGCATTTCTCACACCTCCCAGATGAATTATTTCAAAAGGCTATCTATATTCCTCAGCTGGAGCTGTACACATCAGACAATATAAACAAGTACCATAGTACCTTTCAAGGGGTACCATAGTAGCTTTCAAGGGGCCAAATTTGAAGACCGATGACGTGATCTGCACTTTCACTCTGCTACTGACTGCCGTGGAGGATTTACCACCTAGAAAGTCAAAGGATGAGAGCCTGACACAGGTTCTCAGCACAGTTTTGTCTTACTGAAACTCCTGGTAAGATTATCTGCTTGCTGTGTTTCTAGTTTATTTATTTATCTCTGCCGGAAAAATAAAATAAAGCGGTGGAAATATTTATCTTTTAGGTCCTTTGAGCTCTGATGACCAGCTACCATGCTTCCAGCCACTGCCAAACACCGCTGGCACCCTCCACCCCACTTTTTGTTTTTCAGTGCCTATTCGAGGTAGGCAGCAACCAAAAGAAGCAGCATATAACCAACTACCAGAACCCACTCATCTAGAATGGTTTAGGAATATATTTATGACATTTCAATATTATAGGCTTTTCTTTTTTTCAAACAGAGAGTGAACACAAAGGCCATTTTGCTTGTTTCACTCATTTCTGTACCACAGGATGTAGCTGCTTGTACTTCGGTGAGACTGCATTTGGTCCACCTTCGTATTTTGCAGCCATCCTTAAAACATCCCCAGAAACTTTTCTAAGGTTACGTCTGTGCTGCATTACCAGGATTTTTTCACTTCCCTTTAATTAACAGGTAGAAAACTGATGGAGGAGGGGGAGAAGGTTTGACACCAACACAAAACCCAATCCAATTTACCACACCAAAGCCTTTCCGTTAGAACTCATCGCTTGGAAGCTGCCACAGGGTATACATAACTCATTCTTAATTACTTCACCAGCGAGCCTGAACCACTTGCAATTAACACCAGGTCCTACCCCACCACCATCACCACCACCACCACCACCTTCCTCCTGCCACTTAAACCCCAACCAAAGGCGGCGGGGCCGAGAGAAGCTCCCCTGGTAGCCCCCCTCTTGGTGGCCCGCCTGGTGGCCTAGCTCGGCGAGGGCAGGGGCTCACCTGGATGAGGCGCTGCAGGGCGGCCCCCCGCAGGCAGGTGTGGTTGGCGAGCAGCTCCCAGTGCTGCTGGAGGAGCCGCCGGGCCGCCTGCACCTCGGCCGGCCTCTCCAGGGCCTGCAGCACGCCGGCCCCCAGCCCCACGTAGCCCACATAGGCCACCAGCAGCACCGGCACCCCCAAGCGCCGCCGCCGAGCCTCCGCCGCCCCCATGGCTGCCGCCGCCGAGCCGCCGCGGGGCTGAAGAAGCCGAGGGCGGGAGGAGGCCGCGCCCGGCCGGCCCACGGCGCCTCCCCGACCTCCGCCTCCTCGCCGGGCGGCCTCGGAGCTCCCTGGCCCCGGAGGTTCCTGCCCCAAGGCCGGCTGTGCCCCGAGGGAAGGCGGCCCGGTAGTAAACGGGTCCCTGATAACGGCTCTGCCGTACAGGCGATGGGAGGTGCCGCCCGGTTCTCCCGCGGGGAGCAGCAGTCCCTGTGGGTGTGTGAAAAGTTTGTAGTTCACCTGTTTTGGTGCAGTGTGGAAGCTGAAGGGGAATAAACGCACTAAATTTCTGAGTAGGGTGCCTTGATGTGCCGTCTAAAATCTTCCTACGCTGCCCTGCGATTTTCTTGTTAGTGGAGTGTTTGTGCTGTCACAAGTAAGGCAGCGTTCAAGCAGGCTCAGTACACCACTGACTGGTTCTGGTAACGTGCTAACATTTTTTTTTTTTTTGGGGGGGGGGTGGGAGATGCTTTAAGCTCATGGTTTTACTGACAAGATGCAGAATTGCACATGCAAACTTCTGCCAGCGTGAAACTGGCGATGTTTTGCTAGCCCAACTCCTGCTTAGAGACTTCATCCTACACGTTCATAAAAACCAACCAACTAACCAACCTTGTGCTGCTCATTGCTCAGTCTTAACTCTACCTTTTCAAAGTATTCTTCACTGAATGATGTTTAAACTGAAAAAAAAAGTCGTAATATATCACAGAAAGAAAAGATATTAAAAATGTACATACTCAGTTTTCTTTCATTTAAGATACAGAAATAGACACATGAGCTGCACTTTCACATTATAAACATTAAAATCAGACAGTTTGTACAAAGCACACTACTAAATATAACCCTGTTGAAACATTGCTGACTAGTCATAGAGCATTTAATGTTTACACTCAAATTATGTTAAACAAATTACTGGTGAGGCACAGGGTTTGTAACTACAAGCAAGACTGCATGCAAACCCAGGGCATCAAGCATGTGCTTGCTAGAAGGAGTTTGGGGAGGAAGAGATTAAAATTCACAACAAATCTTTGAAGAATCTTGTAATATTTTAACAAACTGACTGGCTCATATTCCTGAATATTCTCTGCAATGTCACTTTGCAATCAGAAATAAAGTGTTGTACACCTGAGGAGGATATCTGTATATCAGCCTTCTATTTTAAATCTCCAGAGAGACTGGCTCAGATATTTGCAGATGATGTTCTGGTGTTGTCTGGAAGGTACCAAAATTTTGGAGGATGAGAAAGGGCTTGCTGAGTGAGGTTAAAGGGTAAGTGTAAGCCTGGAAGAAGGTTTGGTTCTCGCCTTGCTCTGGGCTGCTCATGATAGCTCAGGACAACGTGCTGCTACTCTACTTCACAGATGGGATGTGGACACAGCTGGGACACTGCTTCTGCCAGAGGCTGCAGAGCTGAGTTCACGTCCTTCAGAAGTGCTGTCTTCTGCGCGGCCAGGCTGAGCATCTCGTAGCTGGTTGTGTGGGCTCCATTCTGCGCAGGGTTTCACTGGTAAAACAGGCTATTAAGAGTCCCTTTGTGCACTCCTCTGGCTCCTTGTAAGCTGTCATGACCGCACAATTCTTCCAGATTATTTTTCTTAGCTGGTCAGTTGATAATTGTTGACCAGCTTTTTGTTAGAGGAATAGTACTAAGAAGCACTTGATCCATCCATGCACAAGAACTGGGCCAGTGCTGCCAGTGTGTAGCTCAAAATAAGCTTTATTACAAATGTACATGACCTTTAGGAACTTCTTAAGATCTTGAAAAATTGACAAAGAGAGAAAGAAATTTCTATTACTTGTATAACAGAGGGGAGGTCATCAGTATCTTTTTCTTCTCTTTTCCAGTATGGCCAGATGTTTGATTTGAGTTTTTTGTTTGTTTATTTTGAGTCTTCTGGCAGGCAGCTTGAGAACTGCTGCAGCTACTGTCAGCCTTACTAAAAGCAGCAGGAGCAAAAATTTCAGAAAATAGTCTCGCTGTGCTGCTATTTTGTAAATCAGTATCAGATACAGGGATAATTTTGTGGACTGAGGTAAAAGCAACCCAAACTCCCTGTGGTCAGATGTCAAGTAAGAAAGATTTTAACAAACACTTTGCCAGTAAGTAGTGTATGCATGCTTTTTATCCCTCATAAACCTCGTTATCACTTTTTATAGCATGCAACATAGTGTAAAACAGTTTATATCATCACCTTTACACTACTGAATGTTTTATGGCTGGCTGTGACTAGATAAAGCAAGGCAGCATGGAAAAAGCGAAGCGAAGGAAACCGACTGGTTATAAATTCAGTAGAACTTTGGCTTTGTCTTTCATACAAACAGACCAGAAATGTCTTACAGTGTTGTCACAAGACAGGTACAGAGTATAGCAAAGGTGATGATGTTATGAAGTGCATATACAAATGTTATGTCCAAGAAGAGAGAATCCTGAAAGAGTATGTTTCTCAAGTGGTTTGCAAAGATCCAAAAACCCAGACAGGATAGAGGTGTCAGTGACAGAGGTCACAAAAAAAATTCTTGCAGAAATTCATGGGAATGACTAAGGAAGATCAACGCAGAGACCAAGGAGATAGAATCTGTGAGGTAGGTAGGGGTAAGACATCAGGGAAATCTCAGTTGGGATAAGCATTGGAAAACTCATTTTTTAAATGAGTAAACTACAGATGGCTTTCTTACATGCCAGCATTTCAGATTTGACAGCCAGGCTGCGCTATTCAGGAGTCAGCAATGAACACCAAAGAAAGAAATAAAGAAAGCACTAAGTCAGATGCAAGAGCAAGCATCTGTTGGACTCTCCTTAGAAGTCAAAGTCTAGGACAGAAAGTATGTGAGAAGAGATTTGTAACTTACACACAAGTATTTACATGTTTTAGGGACACTTCCCCAAAATGAAATATCAAAGTAGCTGCTGAAAAGCTGACATTTGATATTACTGTAGCCTGTCAGCCATAGATTAGCCTGGGCCTGGTCTGCATGCCCAGTCATATTTCACTCACACTTTAACATTAAAGTTCCATTTGTAAATGAGTTTTAAAAGAATTAGTTGGTGGTTAATACGAGTTACAAACATACTGAACAAATAGCAGTGTGTACATAATTGTGAGCATATCCATAGAATGTGTTAGTGATGGTTATAAACAATCTAGTATGGTACTCTGGGTGAATGAATAATTGTTTAATCAAGTTTCTGTAGTTTACTTTAACATGAAGTGTGACTATAGTTTTCTGTCTCAGTGACAAGCCTGCTATAAGGTGTTTGGATGACCTCCTTTGGCTTTTCTGCCTCTTTGGAGGTGGCTGCTGCTACTTTTGTCTTGCAATAACTGCGATAAAGTCAAACTCCCTGTTCCACTGCTAGTGCACCATGCACGACTGAGGGTCAGATTTAACACAAGAGCCTATCAGCCTTGTTTAGAGGTAAATGGACAGCATCAGTTCTGTACAGTGCACGGTAGTTCTTCAATGAACTGGCCCAAAGCAAATGACAGACTCTAGTAATATTTGTAGTCTGGCTGGAAATAAGGAAATCTGCTTGCATTGAGATTTAGTTTAAAGTGCTCGTTTTGGGTGGCTGTGAAATGAACTTGATAAGGACTGCTCTGAGCCGTCAGTTCTCTTTAAACAGAATTGTAACAGTCCAGACAGTGCTGGATAGACATAAAATTTGAGAGAAACATTTTAGCCCCGGAACTAAAGAAATGTTATCATTTTATATAAAAGCTGCTAATTTCAGATGATATCAAATAAATCTTAATTGGATGGATGCCATTAAGCAGGTGGCCATTACTGTTGGTATTTCTTTGGGGTTTTGTTTGCTTTCTGCTTGGAAATGAAGAAGGATTTCTGTACCTGACTTTTTCCACTGGCGATTCTTGGTGACAGCACTTCTTATTGGAGCTGGGAGGCAGTCACCCTGGATTCCTTGAATACAAATGGCTATGAGAACTGAACTGAATTCCAATAGAAAAAAAGAAAGGATAGCAATTGCTTACTGCAGGAGAAGGTGCCTTTGTTGAGTGAGAAGTGCAAGATGAATCCTGGAACAGTTTTACCATGTGTGCTACTTCTCTGAAGGTTTTAATTGGCTCATGCCCTGATGAAAGGTGCTCTTTCAAGACTTCTCTCTGTGTACCTTGCTCAGGTAGGTATGTGGATTCTAGGCTGCTCAGGTTCATCTTCCAGTTTGGTTGTGTCTCCTTCTGCCAAGCTTAAGTCGGGCTTGTGCCACTTCAGCTGAAGGAATTTTTCCATCAAGTCAGCTCCCACGTTGAAGACCAGAGCCAGCCAGGCCAAGCCAAAAACAATCCAAATTGCAGTTAGGCTCCTGTATAGTGGGATATAGTGCTTGTTGGGGTTTGTGCCTGAAAAATCCATGAAACTTCACGTATTAATCTTGACTGCTTTGGACAACATACATAGTCATAACCTCCCCTCCTCTCCCCCACAGATGTGCATGTTTACCAAGTTTGTGTGATCTATGGGCATTTTTTATCAATTATTATTATTATTTTCTTTTTCTTTTTTGTTCAAATTTCAGGTTAAGCTTTGAACAGTTGGCACCAAATCTCTGAAATTGAGGCTATATAATAAAAATAGTCACATCTACAGTTATTAGGTCTGAACAAAACTGAGTGTTCCCAGCTGCTGACAAAAGACAAACATTGTCTTGGAATCACACTGTTGAATCCATATTAGCCAAATTTTACTCAAGAGACACACAGGGGATCTCATCTGATTTCAGAAGGTACGGTTTACTACCTCAGTGATATAGTGATTTCTTTTTGTAGTGTGACATACTTTGGTAACCAGGGTTCAAAATCACTTGGAGAATATTATTTGGGAAATGCAGCCATTTTAAGTGTTTATGAAAATCTTAACCCCTAGTTTGGTATTTCCACGAAATGAGCAGTTGGTGCAGCTGATACAGATGCACAACAGCACTGCAGCCATCCATTTAGTCTCTGTCATCCAGGTCATTGTGAAGTTCCATAGTGTCCATGGTCAGGGTGGGATGGGTTTTTCTCTCTTTCTCTCCTTTCAGGACATAGTTATGACTTCTAGGGTAAGAGAACTACCCCTTATGAAGTAACCGATCCTTCTTCTTTGTTTGTTTGTTTGATTTTTTGTTTGTTTGTTTTTAAATAAGCATACTATATGTACTGTGTTAAGAGCATTTATTCAAATAAGTGGACAGAAAGGCAGCCCCTCACATGTTTCTATTGCTATGCTTCAGCCTAAATCTTTAAAGACTACGTACTCTCACAAGTTTTTTATTATTATTATTATTATTTTTATTATTTTTATTTCTTCCACAGCTGTCCTGTGTTTGTTAGCAATATTATCCATACTGTAAGTACTTAGCATTTTATATCTGACAGGATTTTGTATTGGGAATGGTAGGCAATTGCTGAAACAGATCACTATTAGGAGAGCATGGCTCAAAGTCTTAATACTGACAATGAGATTTCATTTATATTCCACCTATCACATGTGGTTTACATTCATACCAGCCTCAACTTAGTCACTGCTGAATTGTTTGTTCAGTGGCATACATGAAATGAGTTTGGTGACTCTCAGCTTAGCTGCCAAGAGAAAAATGTCCATGTCATAAATCATCTCATTACTATCAGCTCTCTTTCTCATACCATATTTATAGTGGAATCTATGCTCTCTGTACTTAAGCTTATACTACAGTACCAAATCTCAGCAAAGCACCTCCCAGCGAGGTGAGAATACAGGTAGACAGATAAAATTTACCCATGTTCATCCTTATTATTACCTACTACGTAGTCGCCAAATCCAATGGTGCTCAGGGTGATGAAGGTGAAGTAAAAGCCTTCTCCATAGCTCCAGCCTTCTACGTAACTGAAAACCAGTGGTGGGAACACCAGAAATAGCAAGGTCCCTGTAGTCAGGAAGACACCCACTGCCAGTGTTTGAACTACCTGAAAGATAAAGGGAAGACGGCAGCTAAATAACAGTGAGCATCTGTTTAGTGGAAATTGCTGTTTTGCTCTTAATCACAAACCTGCTCCTGCTGGGAGCAATGTCCAAACAGGGAAGGATAAACCAATGCTTCTGTGCACTGCAGGCTGACCTTGCTGTTTATCCTGCACACAGATATTGTACCTAACCACAAATCCAAAACAATCTCAGAATTAGGAAAAAAAAAAAAAAGATTTTTTTAAAGCTTTTTGCAATGAGTTTTTAAGTACACTCAAGTTATATTTTCAAAATTACTATAGCAACCATAGGAATGAAATGCTCACTTTACATTTCCATTCAAATGGAGATGCTCTTGTAATCACTTGGATCCAGTCTTTTAGGAAAAGCACCAAGTATTGCATAACTCATGATACAAAGATTGGCAAGAACAAATTAGGGTTCTCTTTACTGTGACTGCTTCCAAAGATTTATAAAGTGGCTTGCAAGAGCTCAGCCAAAAATATGTTTGGATGAAATTTGAGTGAAGTCAGTTTGCCTGCTTTTATTTTAAACTTAGAAGCATTCAGAGCAGAACTGTTTTCTGTCAGCACGGGGTAGATCTGTGTCTCTCATTACAAACTGCCTTTTGGGAAATGTTAAGGCCAGCTAAGTTACAGCATATGTGGCTGCACCAGATAGATACACAGAAAGGTCTGCGGATGGGTTGCGACAGGGGAATGGCCCAGTGGTTTGATCTAAGAATTGAGGATCAGAAACTCATGGGTTGCCAGGGAACACAGTCATGGCTCTGGTGAACTTTTGACTAGTGCTGTATAGTCTGATGCAAACTCATTGCAATTGTTTAAAAATGCCCTCAAGGGCATTCAAACCAGAGTAGGATTTTCTATGCATGTGCCTACTGTGACATGATGAAAAGCCAAACCACTTTGTTTATAAAATGGAAGATCCAGGTATCTTTTTATTTATTTATTTATTACCTCACTCTGTATTATCCCACATATAAAACAGTTTGCTGAGCTCAAACTAGGGAAACTTGGCATGAGGCTACTGGGTGACTTTGACAAATCACTTCTGCATTATGTACCATGTCTCTCCAGCTGTATAATAATCCTGACCTCATTTGTGAAGCATTTTGAGAATGACTTATCGACATGTTATAGTTGATTTCTGTTCTCATTTAGTTCATTCCAGAAGTGTGATAGTATTTAATTAGATAATAAAGATCATATAAAACTCTATACTGAAATTCACACTATTACTTTTTACCCTGGCTTTTAAGAGCTTTCTGGTACCAACATATAAGGTAGAGGAAGTAAGTCAGGAATGAGGAAGAATTTATTTTAATTAATTTCCCAAGGCACGATTAAATTGTGGTTAAAAGGAGATTAAACAATTTCTTGGGAGAGGCTTTTCATAGTGAAGAAGCAGATAAAGGTCCAAAGCTTTATCTGTTCATAGGAGGTACACCTCATTGCCAACAATGAGGTGATGATTCAGTTGTAGGTAAAAAAAAAAAAAAAAAAAAAGAAAAGATCACATCCCTGAATTGCCATTGAAAATATCAGGAAAGATCTAGCTAATCTAGCTATAGTAGCATGAAAGTTCTTCTGGTGGAAGAGCTGCATGTATTTGAGGAACACGCATACGTTAAGTCAGCTAAGGAACTTCTTGCTCATATAAATTAACTTTGCATTTGGTGGTACCTATATAGCTTCACCAGAAAATCTTTCCCAGTGTAGGTAGAAACTCTGAAATGTTTCAACATATCTAACACATCTACTCTCCCTTTTTGGTAACTAAAGGGGTCAATACATTGAACTTTTACTCAGAAACATGCATTGACTTTGTTACAATTGAGCTTCACATATTTTGTATTATCAGTGTTTCCCTTATTCCAATACATCTGGACCAGTTCAGTGACTCACCAATAAATTATAGCTAAAGAGAAGGACGATTTATTTACATTTCAAAAAAAAAAAAAAAAAAAAAGGAAGGAAGTGCTAAATTACTGGCACAATCAGGGAAGGTAATTCAGCCAGATTAGCAGGCCAATAAAAATAGTTTGTCTTTGCACAATGCAGACCTAGATTCTGAGATAGATACCAGCATAGGCAAGATAATAAGGGCTTGATTCAGCAATGCATGTATGTGGACGTTTTCTGCTAGAGTCACCACAACTTAAAAACCCGGCTCAAAATTGAGGCCACGCTTGCTTAACAGTTTTGCTGAATCAGGGTCTAAAAAGGCAAATCTGGAGTCCCTCAGGCAAAAGGAAATTACTTTAAAGCTATCATATATAAATACAGTATATCAATTTTCTGATATAGAGGGCAATGTAATTGCTGCAGTTCAAAAAGATGTAAGCACTCTCCAGGAGACCCAACCTAGCAGCCTTACTACTATCTAAAAAACAGTTTTTACTAGTTTTGAAACAGTGGAAAAAAAAGATAGATTGATTCATGCTGTACCTGGGCACGGCCTGGCTTTTGCACCCATCTTTCCAGCATCATCAGATGAGCATTGAGGCCTTTCCCCAACTGATTAAGGAAGGCCAGGTTGAGCGGCACCCCGAATAAGGCATAAAACACACAGAAAACTTGTCCTGCCACGGTGCTGGGGGACCGGTTACCATAACCTGGAACAAAAAAAGGAAACGGCTACATCAAAAGACTTCACAGTCAGGCTGCAGGCCATCATGGCAATTTCCTAGGCTTGGAAGCTTACTTCTATTAAGCTTCAGGGACCTGGAGGCCTGTGATTTTCCACAATGAAATCTGCCTACAAATTGCCATAGCTTATGATAGACCCCTGTGCATTTACTACTACTAACAGAACATTTAACAAGGAAAATATTACCCTTAGCAAGTACTGCGACTTTCTTTAGGTCTCTGATTTTGTAGTAAGTGCAACTGAGTGCTTTAAAGCAACCTCAGGAGGTACTCTGCATGTACAATATCATATTGCCTGTGCCAAAGAGGTACTTGGCTGTTTTTGCAGGTGTAATATGCTGGATAAACAAGCATAACAGGTATAATATAAAACTGATAGCAAAACATAATCCATAGTAGTCAAGTTGGTCTTAGAGGTGTATTCTGTCCTCCAATTTTATTTTTCTGTGGGCTTTACAGGACAGATGGAGGAGCCCCCAGCTTATAAGAAAAAAAGAGTTCCTCACCTATAGTGGTGACAACAGTTCCTGCAAAAAAGAAGGAGTTGCTGAAGTCCCAGTTACTGGGATTTGTAGAGTTTCCTTCTGGGTTGACCCCTTTTTCCCATGCTTCCATAAGGACCTAAGGCAGAAGAGGTTAAAGGAGCAAAGATGAGCAACACATTAGAGCAGATCAGGAAAAATGTCTGGAAAAAAAAAAACAGCAGAGAAGTAAATGCTGCTTTCCATCTTGAGCAAACAGAGCAATAAATTGTGCAGATAACTGAGTAGAGTTTGACTAAAATGACCTGAGAGAGGTCTTATGCTGACATGGTAAAACACTGAAATAGAGCTGGCCAGGAACTAGAACTCTTATCAATGGAGAACTGGCCTTTGAAGTAGGATTGATTCCACAACTACTTGAAGGCTAAGGGGAGGGGAATGGAGGGTGTCCCCAGACACATCAAACTGGGAAAATTAAGTGAAGTTATGCCATAAAAAATACAGACAGTTTCTCTCCTTTCCTTCCTAGCATAGTCATTGCACTCCAATTTTAAATTTGGGCACATGTAAATTCATGCTTGTACCTGAGGGGAAGGGCATGGGGAGCATGCTCATTTCTGTTTCCAGCATGTAAGTACTAGTGAGGATGGATTACTTTTTTAGCTATGGCTTCCCAGTAATTTTCAGCTGATACCAGGCTTCTCCTGGTTTGGAGATTAGCTAATGAAATATACTTTGCCATTCCAGATAGCTCTTACCAGATGATAAAACTACTATGTGCAAAAAAAGATCCAGCTCCTATTTGTCTATCAAATACCTTATAAGCTGCCTTAGTGAAGAATGTGTTCCTTTGTTCTCCCTGAGGACACTCTGTATGAAACAGGTTGCCTTCTGCTCACGGGCTGGAGTTTCAAGAATCCTTTTTTGTTACATACCAATTTTAAGTCCAGGTCACAGACTTCATCATTTTGCCAAATGCCTGAAGGACTTGTGAATTCACACTCTTGCTTCCATGGAATGTTTTATGAAGCAGGACATGAACAGAATTCAACAGCAGCTCCAGCCTTAGATGGTTCCATGAGCATTAGACCAAAGATGTTCTTTCTTGATTCAAATATTGACTACTGCCAGAAAGATTGCTTATCTGATGAATGTATCCATGACAAGGTAACTGATTTTGCATTGGTTTGGCAATATTAGCTTATATTATCTGTGCTGGTGGATTGGGGATCCTAAATTTAATAGCTAATGTTATTCTTCGTTAACAGCATTGTTCAAGTCCATCAGATAGGCCAGCTAGGCATCATCGTATGTGATCTCATGATTGAAGAGCCAGAAGAATTTCTTTTCAGTATGACAAAGAACTTATCCATTAAAGGCCTGGTTTCAGAATGGGAAGAACTTGACACATGGTGGTAAGTCTATTACTAGTGATAATTGATATGGAAATAGGAAATGTGGGTTGATTCTCAGATTCCAGGATTTAGTTTTTAAAAAGTGGAAATAAGGAAGTACAAATTTGTCAGCTGAGTGGACTGAATCTAGTGGCTGTGTCTCTGAATACTGTCACGCTTTTTAGGCTGGAACTTCTGACATTATGAACCGGCTTCCTTGACCATACAGATAAAACGTACAGTGAGACGATTGCTTCCCTGCACTAGTTTTAGAGTTAGAAATTTCATCTGGAAAGAATTCTATTCCCTACTATTTGTAAGAGCTGGACTAATTTCTTAACAGGGGTTATAAATGACACGTGAGTCATTTATAGGCAGAAGACTATTGTTGAATACTCTGAAGCTTGGTGCATTGTAGCTGATAATTTGGCGCCCTCAACCGGTTTTGTTTGGAACAGCTGACGTGTGAAAATGTATCTAACTCAGCTGAGAGGCAGCAAAATGTGATTGTCTGAGTGGCCCAGCAGTCTAAGGAAGCTCCACGGGAGCCAGAGAGGAGGATCTGGGCATCCATGAACCCTCCCTAAGGTTTGTAGGGTACCAGAGATTTAACTAAGCCTTTTAACCCTATAAATTATCCCAATTCGGTTTAGAATGAGATTCAGGGTCTTCTTCTCTACTGTTGTTACCACAGAGCCAAGGGAAAAGCGGGTAATACCACTAAATGGTGTAGCTGAGCTGGAAGAAAAGCAGACTTTTCAGGCATGTAAGCTTTTGAAAACTCCAGTCATTTCCTGGAGAAAGCCAAATGTTCCCCAAAAACATGTCACAGTATTAGCCATCATCAAAACATTGTCCTTGTAGACAGAGTTCAGGCACCTTCTGTTCCCTTTTTGATCTGAACTTCACTGTTTGCTTACACCCGTTTATAGAATCTAGGTTTTTATGTTGATCTGAAGCATGTGCCTTGGTGGAAATCCTCTGATTCAGACAGTGCAATCTTGCATCCTGTTCAGTGTTTCTGTCAGCTTTAATGACCTGAGAGATAGAGTTCAAACCATTTAGGCACCCAGCTCTGTGTCTGGAGAAATTTTGGGCATGAAGAAAGTGATAATTCAAGGATTTTTGCCCATTTCTTACAATACTAGAATGACAGGATTTGTCCATAAATAATACCAAGTGAGGGCTTGTAATTTATCTCCAGCCTGTTTTGAGGAATAGATTAAAATGTAATTGAAGATGTCATTGATAAGTCATGTTGAATAAGAGCTCTTTAGCACTTATTATAAATGATAAATAACACAGCTTATGATGGCTGACTTCATCTTTTGTTTAGAGGCCTGGAAGTGCAGGACTGCCTTCAAGTGCAATAGATGATTTCTGGTAGAAAAGAAGGGCAAAATCTGTGCAAGTTTGGGCTGAAGTACCTTGGCAGGGCAACCTACTTCTTGTAACGTTTTTGTCCCCATGCATAATCTCCATGCAATAATTACTGCGGGAGCTACAAAACATGAAGCTGAAGGTCTTATAAGGTAACATAAAGGTTCATTTGCCGTTTTGCAGCTTTTGGGTGTTCATGAATAGATCAAAATAAAGTGGTATGGGAAGGGGCTTGAGAAACCACTACCTTTCTCTTGTACAGTTAGTCCTCCAATGTTGTGTTTAGCAGATCAATTTATGACATGTTTGGCCAAAACAGTATAATTACTTCTAACAAAAATAATGCTTGAGCCAAAATCATGGGCGCCTGTTCCTCTTACCTGTACGAACTGCTCCAGGGCTTGCCTATCCAAGCATGTGTAGTTCTGCAGGAATTTGAGCTTCTCCAGCTGAAACTGGTCTCGAGAGTGGGTCTCTGCCTGCTTTTCCAGCAGCTGGAACACCATAGCACCGAGGAGGAGGTAAAAGAGATACCCCAGTACCAGCAGTGGAGTCCAGCTGTTCTGCCAGTTGGGTACTGTGAGAAAGGGCATGCTGCTGCTGCTGCGAGTCCCTGCTTAGTACTTACTAGGTTACTGTCCCAAGATCTGCACTACCCCAGGCACCCTGAAATCACACACTGGTGTTCCCAACAACTGTGCCAGAGATTTTTCTAACAAAATATGGGTATCATGCCTATACAAAATGAGACTAACAGGTAAATTTTATCCCTCCACATACTTTCTCTATCCAGAACAAAAGGAGAGCACTTATAGCTTAATAAGAATGTGAATCATAGCATTTTCCTCTTACAAAAACAACTTTTATCCAAAGATCTCAATGAAATTAATGAAGCCTGACACAAACCCTCTGAGATGGGCACTGTTTTGCAGGCTGGGAAGCTGAAATAAAACTGGCTTAATGACTTACCCAGGGTCATATGAATGTAGAGCCACAAATCGACTCTGAAAATCTTCACAAGTAAAGCCTTACTCTAAACACTAGACTTCTGTACAAGAAAACACTATAAACTCTCTAATTACAACAGACTCCCCAGAACTAAGAAGACTATGGAGCTGAATAAATGGAAAAGTCAATAGCTGCCGTCTGTACCATACAAACATTGCTGGTACCAGTGAAAGCAGCGTGATGAAGCTCAAAAACATCCTGAATTCAGCCTGGTCCCAAGACAGAGCTTCTCTTTCTTTCTTAACCAGAAAAAGATCAGCCCCTCACTGCCTTGCCTGCTGGTCCTGGACTCTTTGTCAGATGATTCCACACTTCAACACCCCTTAGTCCACACAGTTAGAGAAGGAATCACTCATGCCTGCTGCTTTCAGTCTCTGTATTGTCCTTTTATGTCCAAATGCATAAGGGGGAAGGAGAGCTTCAGGTTAATCGTTAGCTAAAAAAGTATCAGAGACTCACTCCTGGGAGCACTGATGATTATCACGCACTGAAAATGAGCAGGACTTGCATATTTTTCTGTAGGAAGACCCTTATGGCTAGAGTCATCCACGCCAGACTGCTTCTGAAAAAAAACTCTCACACAGAGCGAGAAGGCCATGTGGCTAGAGCTGCAATTTTGTTCAACTCTTTCCCATTAAAATGTTCTGGGTACAGACATCCCCTTTGCTTAGTATTAAGAATTGTTTTCCACCTACCTTCGAACAAGAAGTAGTGCTCAGAGAAAAACAATGAAAAAATGTTTTCCTTCATATCCTTATCAGGGAAATCCCTGCCCCTTCCACGTGAACTGTGCTCCTAGCCTGCAGCCAGCCCCCACCCAGAAGAGGATGACCGATTGGCAACAGAAGGCTTCTTGGCACTGTGGGAAGCAAAGAGTATTGTGGAAAACTCCCAGAAGAACATCTTGGACTTTGGGACCGCTCTGTTGCTGTGACTGGGGGACAGGAAGCAATCAGTAGAGATGTGCAAAATGTAAGGACGCAGAGCTTTGGTGCTCTGGCATGGATTTTTTAGCTGAACTGACGCACGATAGCTAGAAGTTACAGTTGCATTGATATTGCCAAGCACAACAACATTATGAACCAAACTGCTCTGATGCAACCGAGATATCCAATTTACTTATCACTGATGGAAGACCTTCTCATAGCCTGTGCTGAGGATGACTGGCAATTTTACATCTGGAGTATCTAGCAAGAACTAGATACTGTCTTCCATAATTAAAAGGTACAGCTTGTTGTTCCGTGCCTTGTGAAATGTTATGGGTAAATGAGCCTGGGATGTTGCACAACTGCCTATAAGACTAGCAGGGCTGTCTCTGGTGAGAGATCCAGATGTTTGTTGCGTTACAGTTTGGAAGACCTACTTCTGCCAGTCCAAGAGAATGCTAGCCTACTGGTTTTCTGGAATGGATGCAAACATATGCACGTAGCTGGGCTGAGACAGATTCCCACAGTTGAAGTAGATTTCACAATTAAAGGTACTAAACTATTCAGTTATTAATGATCAGATAAAGCACTGAACCTTTATTATGTCCCATTCTGCTCTATTCATTTCAGTTCAATAAAGCATTCTAGCTGCTACACTTAGAAGTCTAAAGTATTATGCCTTAGGAAAAAAATGTCTGCCTAGACTTAGTTTTAGGCTCTTAATTTTCTGAAAGCTTTGGAAATTAGTCACTAAAATTTTCAAGTTGTGCTTACTGCTAATCATAGAAGTTTGGATATTCCTACTTAAAGTATTTCAACATTAGCAGTGTTGGACAAATGAAATGATTTCTAATAAGCTTTCAGAGGAGGTGTTCTCATCTTTACCATGGCTATTTGAAGAGCACTTAAAAAAATAAAAATCAATTAATGGGAAATAAACAGCTGGAGAGAACTTTGAGAGGCACATGGAATATGTGATAAGATGTGTCCTGGAGATGATGTAGAAAGCTCTGCTTCTGCAGACAGAAGCAAAAAATAAAAATAAAAAATCGATTATATGTGCACTAGAAACTGAAGAGTAAATATGCAGTTAGGGATGAACAACTTCATAGCTGAATGACCATATAGATAAATGCAAGAGCAAAATCACAAGCACATGTTTAAGAAAGTATTTTCACAAACTTGCACAGTTCCACAGAGGTAAAAAGAATAGAATAGCATGTTCTGAAAATGTGAAAGGTAACAGTCTGTAAGTCACTGATGTTGCCATATTTACTCCCACTGAAAAGCTAAAGAAATATGTATCTGTAGATTTCAAGTTATGGAAATCATCAATATTCTGTCTGCAAAACTTTTTTTCTTTCTTTCTTTCTTCCTAATTTTAGGTTACCACATTGGAATAAAACAAGATTCTGTGCAGTAGCCCAGAAGTTATGTCTTGTTGCAGGTAAAAAGAAACTCAAATATATAAAATTGAAATTAAAGAGAAAACTCATGGTTTCTGAGTGAGTTCTAAATCCAGAATAGTGAGCTCAGCATGCCTTACCACATTGGAAATGAAATTTGGCTTCCAGGTAGAAAGACTAATAAATACTATACCAAAGTAATAGTGTTAGCAGATCCCTTTTGATGATGGGATGGCAAAGCACCGTGTCTAATCTAACTTCTCTTATGGTTCTATAATAGTCTTCTGACTAAAAATAAGTAAAAACCGAGTCCACAAACTTTAGAAATAAAAATTCATGACAGAAACAAAAATGTTCTTGACTGTAGCTAAACTTGGAAGTTGACTGTTACTCAAAGGTCCTACTGTTCCAGTGCTCCCTGCCAATGCTAAACACAAGAGTGCATTTAGTCTCAAAGCTACGGAATGAATTCTCACAAAATGTAGTTTGAATCCAGATCTGAATCTGACCTCCTTGATTAGTTCTTCAGTTTTCCTATCTTCCTCCCTCAATGCTATTGTAATAGATGACTTTCCCCAGAGAAAATCTGAGCCCTCTGGAAAGGACAGGTACCAAAATGACACCCCGGCCTACAATCAAGGTCATGAATGACCTTATATATATTACATGGAGCAAAACAAAGGATTCAGAGTTCTCCAATTACTTCACCTATTGTTACAGTTCCTAACAATTCTTAAACATGTACAGATAACAAATAAAATTAGGCCTAAAATAAATGACATAGTTTCCTCACTCTATGTTTCAAAAGCCAGAAAAAAATGCCATTGTGATCAATAGGAGAATAATTTATATAGATACAAATAAGATTTTCTAAAATAAGTAATTCAGTGTTTGAAAGATACCTTGGTTGAATCTGTCATCCTCAAAAATCTGATGAAGGATGACTTTTAGGACTAGTTTTCCTGAAAGAAACTTCTCTGAACAGAACTAGATGACAAACTGGATGCAAAGATCCAGGGACCCATTCTTCTTCAGGTTATGCACTACAGCTTGAACAACTCATACATGGAAATACTGAATTGTTTTGAACTCATCTTGCTCCTTGAATGATTTATGACAAGTGCTAAGGAAATTATTTAGAACCATGTTAAATATAAATAGCAGTAACTTAGTGCATTTCTTCAGGCATGTCACTGCCATCTGGCAAATTTCTACTTCTGATTTTGTTCCCACTCCAAATTTAAGCCAGTAATTTTGACTTACTGATTTACACTCACATAGGTGAAAACATGGAGCATTTTCAGATAAAGGTTGCCTTATTGGTGAGGTTTCAAAGCAAACATTACAGGAAGTGAAACAGAAAATAATAACGGAAGATCATTTAACATTGATTTAAACAACAATAAAAGTGATTACTATGAAATAATCTAAAAATAGAAGTACAATTATTGTGGTTATTAACAATGAACTTTGAAAAGACAAACAAATTCTGTACGGAGCTACCGAAAAAGCTATATCTAGCAAGGCATTCCCAGATTTTCATCTTATTGACATCATTTCACCAGATGGATATTTGGTACAGGTTGCACTTACAAGATCTTAACACTTAATTCTGACAAAGTGCTCTGAATTTATACTACTAACATAAAACACTTGCATCTTATAATTTATCAAACCAATAAACCCTCTCCATGGGAAGATATTACAATATATACTTACCCTGTTAATGTGTGTGAACCTCATTATTCCACTTCAAAGCCTCTTTCATAACAATTACAGAAGTGAAAACAGGAGATTGAATTGGGTGTGTCCATCTTCCAAGCAAAATAAACTCAACATAAGGTTATGTCATTTTCTCAAAACTGGTGAGCTCAAGGGTTTCACTAACATGGCACCAGACTGGGCATAGCTCCCTGGCAGATTCAGCATGAATGAGAACAGGCCCTTTAGCCTTCATTACAAATCTACATCATAACCTGTCCGTCCCAGAAACTATATTGTTGTAGGAGATGTCAGTGGATGTCTATCCTCTCCTACAATAAACCATATGGAAAGATCGAAAATGCCTTGAAATGAGAAATGAGATGAACCACAATGTCTGGCATGAATTAATCCTGGAAGTATCTGTATGACATCCAGCACTGTACCACTACTGCCCCAAGAAATTTCCACAAACAAGACTGGTTGGATTTGCTCTGGTTGAAGATAATAAATATATTGTATTTACCATATAAACATTTAAACAACCAGCAACTAGTTATCACTGTGAATAGACAGGAGTTGGCCATGTATGAGAATCTCTATACTTTGTGACAGTATTTTAAAGGTGGCTTAGGCAAGACTCAGGTCCATTATAAAAGTGGGCCACAGACTATTTCTTCAGCATGGTAAATGCTAAGGTTATTTCCAATTAATCTAGACATTATATGAAGATAGATTATTAAAACAAGTAACTTTGTTAATCTGTGGACAAACAGACTTTCTTGAAGCAATGAATTCTTTCATGAAGAGAAAAGGACAAAAGGACTTGTAGGGGAACCCAGTTGCCTTCTGACAGCTATAAGGCCATCAAGAAGATGGAGCCAGGCTTCTCACAGCGTGGCATAATGGGAGGCAGAGACAATAGCCATTACTTTAAATAAGACAAGTTCAGACTGGACATATGGATTTTTATTTATTTATTTATTTATTTATTTATTTATTTATTTTTGGTGGTGAAATCAAGCATTGGAACAGATTGCTTAGAAAGGTTGTGCAGTGTCCATCCTTGGAGGTTTTCAAGTTCAGAATGAACCAAGCCCTCAAGAGATTGGTTTGCTGTCATAGCTGATGATGCTTTCAGCAAGTATGTTTTTTAGCTTGTGATATCCCTTCCAACCTGAATCTTCTTATGGACCTAAAAGATAATCTTTGAAGAGTAGAAGCATTTTTTCAAAAAAAATGTATGCTTTATTTCTTAAGACTATTATGTATGAATCAACAAACTTTTCTTTCTACAGGATACTATGGAAATATTCAAAAGAAGCAAGAAAAGGTTTCTGCATTTGTATTTATTTATATTGTTTTCTATTATTATGTTTTCTATTTTGGATGCATTCTTGCTGAAGCTCTTATTATATATTTATGTGTATAGTCTTAATCTCAGAGCAAAATCAGGCATTGCAATCTCTCTGCAAATCAGGCATGACTTTGCTGATAGTGATTAAATTTCACATTGATTTTACAATATTGTAAAAAAGAAAAACAACCAAACAGAAAAATACAGGTGAGCAAACACCTTAGGTGTGACAAACTGAGAACAAAAGACTGGATATGTAATAATCAAGAAACAGCAGTGTAACATTGGTCTTACCAGGATAATACTGAGATTTTTCTCTTAACCAGTTACTGAAAGCTCTTGGAAATGCTTCAATGTCAAAATAAATGAGCTATTGTACCAGTAATACTCCTTTGGCCACCTCCAAAAAAAATCACTGTAATGGAGATTTTACTGAAATGAGGAAAAGACAGCTACTTCACCCAGCAATGGTTTGGAACCTCTGGTTGGTTCTTCTTTAGCTTGCTGGGTTAGATGGAGGAAGGATGGTGGTCCTTAATGAAGCTATATAAAAATGAATTCAGTATATATATAATGGAATGTGTATCTATAATAGAATGACCTCTGAAGAAGAAAAATAAAGACAAACTTCCTGGCAGAATTTGGGCAGTATAATAAAACCTCCAGCAAAGCAGACATATGAAAGGGGGAGATCAAATCCTCAACTCTCTCTTCTTTTCTCAAAGCAACAATAGATCTGACTTTCATCTCACCTTGTACATCCTACAGGCTGCATAAAGTTTACCAATTTATGTGGTAGTAGTGCTTATTTTTACAGAAAATTGAAATGCAGAAAAAAGTATAACTTCAATATTTCTTTATTGATTTCATCTTAGTTGTTAATTTGATGGATATCTTCTGTAGGTTTGAACACATCAATTCATGATGTACTTCTTAATAACTATAAATTTGCCACCGAATTCAGTGTCAGCAACTTGAGGACATACATCTTTGAGATTGATATGAGACTTCTGCCAGTATACTCTTGTGTTTTTATATGACCAACGTAACCCCTTCCAAATGGGTGACTGTAAGCTTATTGATAGCATGAAAAACAGCAGTTTCAGTCTGAAAGTATGTATATCTCAGAAGAATTGACTCTGTTTTGCGTTGCATTTTTGAACTTGTTTTGGCTTGAAGAGTAAAATAAGTTATTGCGTAACCAGGTATTATGCAATAAAGTAATATTGAGTCAATAGTGAAGTTATGTTGTATACAATATATAAATGAACTTAGATTTTCACATCTCATCTTGTTATGTTTTATTTGTACAATTATTTATTTGTACAATTTATTATGTACAATTATTTGTTCATTTTTGCTATAAGCCCATCAAGTGTCACTGTTTAGTCTGAAATCCGGATATTTTGGGAAGGTTTATATTTTGAATAACAGTGTATTCAAACGGAAGAAAAACATTTTGGAAAATTTAAAATGTAGAATTTATTTCCAATAAAAATGAATGTTCATATTAAAGTACAATATCAGTATTTTAATATCAGTATTTTAATAATCAGATATGAAAATTATTATTTATTGGGGAAAAAATAAAAAGCAGAAAAAGGTCCAAAAGGAATTTTGTAGGATTTTGTAACTACTATTTTTGCAGACATCTCTAGATGCCAACTAGATGTAAGCAACAAAGCTTTATGCAAATCCAGAGACAAAACAAGTCAATTTCACCTGAATTTCTTCTCAAGTTTCCAGTGCACAAAGGAGAAAAATACCAATCCATCAGTAACAATAAAAGTTCCCCAGACTACAGATGTAATGCTCTTATTAGATAATTTTAACTTTTAGAAAGCATTAACACATTAGATAATTTTAGTATTGAGAAAACTGATAATAAATTCCCAATAAATAAACATATTCAGCAAACTCCCGATCAGTTTTAGTTTTGCTTAATTTTAATGCAAGCTGAAGATACTGAGTGCAAATTTTCTGATATCATTCCCTTGAGAAATGGATTTCACTGTCAAATACAAGTCACTCCTATTCACTTTCTTACCAGTTAAATCTGTACATCCAAAGTAGTCATTTGTACCTATTTCTAAACAGAAGAGGAAGGTAAATAATAAAGGTCTTTAACAGATTCTAAAAGGAAATTGTGGACTGCAACAAGAACTTCATTTGTTCCCCAAGCCTGAAAGGAGATAAAGAATACTTTAGATTATATTACAGGATGTGTTATCAGTTTTAAAAAGAACTTCACAAATGCAAAACAAAAGAATGGAAAAATAAGGTATTTTAAAACTTCTAAGTTTTAAACTTTTAAAACTTTTAAGGCAAAAAAAAAACACAAAACAACAACAACAACAAAAAACATCCACTCTTCTGCATTTTCATTTCTCTACTTCAAGACTGACCAAGGCAAAAAAAATCATATATTTGCAGAGTACTTCTTTCTAAAAAGCTTTCCAATTTTGTTGTTACAATGCTTTACCAATCTCAGCAAGCCCCTGTGAGTGTACCTGCTTTAATTCATCTCTGGTTAGAAAACAAATGGTAACAAACTACAAACTGAGCTAATCTTCCCTGAGACCTCTCATTATCTCCTTTACATTACTGTCACTAAGGATATTGAGCATTCCCATGCTTTCTGTTTATGAAACGTATTTTCCACTCCATTGGCTTCTGCACACATTTATCCTCTTTTATTTATTTCTTTTTTTTCAGCTAATGCAAAGTGGGGCCCTCAGTTTGCTTCTAAGATATTGATATAACTGTTTGTAAGAGTCAGGATCAATAAAGGAAGAGCAAAGGAAAGAGCAATATGTTGACATTTTTTAGACCCAGTGGACTTTGGTTTGGCTGAACTTATGCCTTCTCACTTTGTTTCCTACATGGCACACTGTGTAATAATCATGCAAGGAGTACATACATTTGTGTGTTAATGCAGAAATTCTTATTGAACAACTCAGCTGCAGAGAGCTGGACTAGGAGTCAGCACACAGCTTCTGTACAAAGCTGTCTGACTAAACTCAATGGCTCTGGCACAATTATTTCTTTCCGTTTTATCTTGTAGATGTTTGAGATTTATTGAGGAAAAGTTCTGTTTGAGACCAATAATACTTTATTTTTCTTTTTTTCTCACTGTATTTGCTCTTCTTCTACCCATCCTCCCTACTTATCTGCACTTTACCTATTTTTTATATATATATATATATATATATATATATATTATAAACAAAACCAAGTCCCCATCCCCACCTCACTGGAAAAAAAAAAAAAAGAAAAAAAAAGTACGACCCTCAAGTTCTCATTTGCTTTGGATGCAACTATTATTGGAAATTTCTTGTAGCATACAACCCTAAAGAAGTTATTGTGACTCTCTTCTCCTTTTAGTCTATGAGTCTGGAAACAGGTCAAGGAAGAGTGAAGTGATGACAGAAAGAATAGCCGAGAAGAGGCAGTTAAGCAGTGTTTGAGACAAGCTCAGAACCTTGCTTGAGATGAAGCAAGAAGTCTTGTAGTTAAATATACCCCATGTGAAACTTTTGTCCCTTTAATTTCATGGAAGATCAGAGGAGAAAGTGGTGAGCAGTCTGAAACCTTGGGGACTCTACCCGGTCGTATCCTTTACTCCGTATATTGTGCCAGGCTGTGCACACAGGAAAAGGGAACATGTAGCACTATTAGAGATATGGGAGTAGGGGAGGCAGTCACTTAGACCATTTTCTTATCCCAGTTAGAAAAGCTACCTCAGCACTTCATAAATATCCTCAGGTTCCATCATGGTGCTGAACAGAAAAGTACTTCCTTAGCGGTCCTGGTCCCTTCATCTTGCTACATCAGAATTAACAAACTTTTTGATCAATGGCTCCTGCTCCATTTTTCAGATCAGGGAAGTCTTCCTTTCAGTCCAGTAAAAGAAGCCTTTAATCTGCCAGGTTGACTCTAAATCCTTCTCAGAACTTGCTGCTGAGCTGTTTCATATCTATGACACATCAGGTCCCCAAGTATTTATAATATGCAGGTCATATTTATGAATCCTCTTTACTCTTTCCCCCCTGCTTAGTGACTGGTTGCGCCATTCAGCTCTGCACTACCAGGATTGTCAGAATAAGTCAGAACTTCAGAAGAATTTCTGAAATTAAGTCAGAAAATAAGTCAGAACTTCAGAACTTCAGAAGGATTTTTAAAGTGTTGACCCTCCTTTGTTCTGCAAGAATACTATTCATGACCTTCAGGCCAGATAGTTGTCAATGTAGATAATGCCTAGTCCCTTCTGAAACTGATGTATGATGTTAGGTAATAGCCTGTGGCTGAAAAGCAAGCAGGATGGAAAAGGCATTTGAGAGAGATGTTCCTGATATGGTATGATTTAGGAGATAGATGATCACAGGACAAGATGTGCTTGATAGATTACTGTATACAAAATGGATCAGATCTGGACACTCTAAAGGCCTGAAATGTTTGTTGTAAGACACTTATCTCTAACCTATTTCTGGTGAGCTGCCTATAAATTCAACTTAATTTCATTTGCAGAAGAAACTTGACAACAGCTTTTCTAAATAAAGACAAAAGGGAACCCAAAGCCTAAGTGTGTTAAGTGTTTGCTTTGGATGAGTGTAAGGGGGCTGTTTTTTCAGCCACTGTGTGTTTACCTGACAGTTTTACCTGATAAGCAGTGTGATAACAAAACCCCACTTTGTGACAGTGCTAACACCATCTGCCAGGTGCTGATAGCTTACTGAATAATGCTGTCATCAGCGCTCAAGTGCTGATGGAAAGTTATTGCTTCACTAGCCACTATTGCTTTAATCTTCTGTCTAATTGGTTGCTGCAACTAAAAACTATTACTCAAAAAAAAAAAAAAGAAAAAAAAAGAAAATCACAGATTGCTTTTCTTTATAATAATGAATTTCTTTCAGGCTACCTTGCAGCACCACTATTGTGTATTTAGTGCTTTCTGCTTCCTGCCAATTTTACTAATCATACTGTAGAGTGAGCTAACTTTATTGCCTGCCTATGATTTCTCTCAGTAACTGATTTGGTGACAAATATCCATAGAAAGTTTTACTAGACCTTGATATAATGAAATATCCTTTAATAATATACTCTGTTAGACACAGCGGGCTAGTCTGCTTGATGAAGTAGGGTGCAATGAAATCATTTGCATAATCTTTATTTGTTGTTAATTATTACAGCTAAATTAGTACCAGCTGAAAACCAGGCCAGATAGTAAACAAAGATTTGGAGGTATTTAAATTACTGAGAAACCACATTCAAGTGCATTTTCAAGTGTAAATAAATACACCGTGCTGGCAGCACAGACACGCATGACGGTGGTTGGTTAAAACAGGCAGCCTTCATAGTTTTAGGTTGCAGCATTGAGCTACTAAAATAAATACATGTGAAGAACCTCAAGGGTTTAGAATGGCTGAGGATGTAATGTAATATAACTTAAGCCAGAATCAGTTCTCACTTGTGTCAGTGTAAATGTGGACTAAAGCTATTTTGGCTTTAAAATGCTCTACTGGAGATTTTTGTTTGGCCTCCTATTTGTTTTGGCAGGATTTACCTTTCTTTTGCAGGATGTTCTGTCTTGCTTTAATAAAAGCTAGGATGTCAGCATCAGTCTGGCTGTCTCCAGTTAGAGGAATAGGTGTATTTGAACTTGGTGAGGTCCTGAAATGAGAAAGAGTATTTGTGGTTTTAACTGAGTAAGGTTATTTTTCTGTTGCTTTATCTCTCTTCTTCAACATGGAGGACTTCGTTTTCCAACTAGAGATGTATAGATGTTAGAGAGGGCATGGTTCAAAGTAAAATCAAGCTCAGGACACCTAAATGCTCTTACGTAGGCTCCTAAGATCAGTTAATAGCTTTTTAATTTGCTAGGGCTACATGCTGATTGGTTATAAAGCATCTCACAAAGGATTAAAAATATTTTACTGCTGAGTCAAAGACTTACCACCAAGTGGAAAGGCCTTGCATAGTGAGTTTACCAAAGAAATGATACAACATGCCATATGTTTGTTTGTTTCAGGAAAAAAGGCAGCTATTTATTTGAACAGATAATTAGTATCTTTGCCTACTGTAAGGGAATTAAGGTTTCATCCATACATGGCAGTAAACAAGCACATGATATTCACGACATTTGCTGACAGAGGCAACTTCTTTGTGCTGTTAAGTCTCTGGCCCGGACCAAGCCCTTGTATCTATGCAGTTAAATCACTGACTTACATCTGCTTTTGGATAGACCCTCTGGTGGTATAAGATGATGTAGTACAAAGAAGCTATTTTAATCAGCTAAGAATTTGGCCTGGTGTCTTTAGCCTTGTGTAAACATCAATGTTAGAATCAGAAATATAGTGATAAAAACTACAATGTGAAAGCACAAGTGGAATTAAAGGGAGAAAAAATATTTTCACATACCCCACCTTTCTAATTATAGTTACTTCTGATGTTTCTTACCGTCTATTGCAGTAAAAAGTAATTGTGCCTAGCACAAAACAGAAGTCTGACATCCTTGTCTTTGTGCTACCAATTAAGTCCTCAGTCACTGAATTTGTGAACCAAAACAGAAAAAAATGCAGAAATAACAAATGAGCTCAATAAAATATCTCTTATGTAATGTACAAGGAGAACTCAAAATACCAGCAAAGGAGCAATAATACATAAATAAAAAATATACAATGTATTTGAGAAAATGCTGTCTAAATTCCATTTTAACTTCCTTTCTTCTGTTTTTTTTTTAAGCATAAATGCAATTTTAAAATGCTATATTTGGGGGGATGAACTCTTCCATATTTTTTGGTGTTGTTTTGGAAAATGAATGAAAAAAAACAACACCTTGTTGTTTGTTCTTACTTCTGCAGTTGGAAAAATAGTAACTTATCCATATTTTCCTAAGGGCATTAATAGACCTGTTGAGTACAATGAGAATGTAACTTCTGGAAGTATACTGATTTGGTATGATGTTTTGGTGGGAGAAAAGAACATGGAAATTAGCACGTTAGAAAAAAATTAAGAGCTGTCAAAGAAAAAAAAAAGGGAGAGAGAGTAGTTTCCACTTAACTGCTAAGCTAATTTTCACAAAGCGGTACGTCTTTTGAAAAAAACATGATGTTATTTTTGCTGAGCCTGATACACCCAGGCTGCTGCTATAATTTTATTATACTAGAATAATTTGTAGGAGGGAAACTCAAAATATTTTAAGGATACACAGGAAAACTTATCTAAAATTTTACAAAAATTTCAAAAGGACAAAATCATGAGAATGAAAATTTTCTACACAGACTTTGCATTCCGTGATAGTTATATACTCTGATCTCTCTTTCTTTCAAATGTTTATATTTACTCTTTCAGTCTCTTTCTCTTGCAGGAGAAGAAACAGTCATGAGGATTCATGATCTCATGGGGGTGAATACCTCAGGCCAAAAAGAACCCATTTCTTTCCTATTGATAATGCACCTATGTGTGTAAAGCTATGGGACAGCTTGTGTTGTTTTGGAAGTTGGAGGAAAACCTGCTATTTCCACCTTTTTGTGTGTGTGTGGTTTAAATAGACTGTTTTTACAGAGAGTGATAGAGGCTTATCCAGGTGTTGTATTACTGGTTTGCATTTTCCTCTGAATAACCCTTCTTACCTTGTTTTTGAAGTTGAGTTATTAAAATTATTTGAATTGTTTTTCCCAGATGTCTCTTCATTAAAGCTGGCTCTTGTGGTCTCTGAAAAGCTGGAATGGGAGCAGAAATGAAAGGTAGAATATAATCCTTGTAGAGGGAATGTTAGTACATGCTAAGTAACCACAAAGAAAAGTGTTTTTCAAGCTTTTTTTTTTTTTTGCCTATATTTTTTGTCTATATAAAACTCTTGTTTACTGGAAGAAAGAGTGCTTTCATTTGAAGCCATGTGATGATTAGGTTTATGTAGGGAATGTGACTACTAAGGAATGACACATAAACTCATAAAGATTATGCTTTTAGTATTTGCTTTCTAAGCAGGGCTTGTAAAGCACTTTGATGTGCCTGATGGAGATACAGTTTGTAGAGGTATATTTAGTTCTCAAACTTACTATTAGCCAAGTGAGGCCTTAGCTCATTTTCCATTCTTTTTTTACTCAAGCAAAACTATTACTGAAATTGGTGGGAGACTGAATAAAAACTCAGTGAGGACTTGTTGATGATAGCCAAATATATTGCAAACGGCTGTTGTGCATTTCTGTCCCTGCAGATACCATTATCAAGGAATCTCTTAACTAGGAAGGAAGATTTCTGCCGTGGGATATCAGGGACACTCTCTCTCCGGGTGTTTGTGAACACTGCTGTATCTGGTGACAACCCTATGAGAGTAGAAACGGAATTACTCAGTTTTAGGATTTTTCCAGTAGATGGCAGGATTGTCAAGTTCTTGCTTTTCAAATTCTGCAGTAGTTTGTTCATTGTTGGCGGATGAATTGATATTTCTGGCACAGAACTTGAAAAAGGAAAGAAATTTATTACTAAAATTTTACTGTATTACACTGTGCCAGGTTCACTTTTGCAGAAGATATTGTGCCCAAGAGTATAAGTCATTTTCAAATGAACAGCTTTAGGTTTAGTGAATGTTTCTCTTTAACTCCTCAAGTCCCATACCATTCACACCTGCCTAAGTGGATTAAATAACATCAAGACTCAGTCTAATTCAAGTAAAGAAATATCATATTTAATGTTAATAACATTCCAGACTTTATTATGTGTACATATTACAAGAGCTAGGAAGGATGTGTGATGTTACTACCTACTATGCGGTTTAACAATATCTGGGAACTCCAGATTGTAGTTCTGCTTTAGGATTTCCTGATTTTTTTTTTCCACTGATTTGGCAGTTCTTACAAATGAAGTGATCTAGGGCCTTAAATTCCATTTTCTATAAGGGCTCTGTGTCTGTGCCCTGAGATACCTACGTATGATGGTTTAATAAATCTTAACACATCATCTTTGTCAGGGAGTGTAGTGTTAGGACAAGGAGTAATGGCTTTAAGCTGAAAGAAGGTAGGTTTAGATTAGATATAAGGAGGAAATTCTTTACTCTGAGGGAGGTGAGGCACTGGGACAGGTTGCTCACAGAAGCCATGGATGTCTCATCCCTGGAAGTGTTCAAGGCCAAGTTGGATTGGGCCAAGTTGTCCCTGCCCATGGTAGAAAAGTTGGAAGCAGATGATCTTTAAGTTCCCTTCCAACCCAAACCATTCTGTGATTCTATGATCTGACCCACGGCAACCATCCATGATTGTGTTCTTTGCCTGCAACAAATGTAATGTGTAATGTGACTTAGCGTGATTCTTTTTCATTGCCATAAGCTTCTTTGCTTTTTATTTGCCATGAACTGAATGTGTAAGTTTATAAATACCGTGATACATCAGCTGATGTAAGTAATTTTTATGCTGCGGTAATTTATATGTCTGAACTCATGTCTCATTCATTGAATTCATTGAGTTTCAATGAAAATTCTTCTCCAAAATTGTTAAATCACTTTTTTAAAATGGTAATATTAAAAAAAAAAAAGACACTAGAAGTCTGACAAGGTTTAACCTCTAAGGATCTCACTTTCTTTCAGCTGGACTCCTTGACCCAGGACAATATACCAAAACTTGCCTTAAAGTGCTCTGGGAGAACAAGGCACCCAAGGAAGCTGATATTTAAAAATTAAACTAAATATATATATATATATATATATATATAAAATTTGATTGATTGAAGTGATGCCCTGAACCAGGAAATTAATATTACTGTGTTCAGAGATGGTCCTGCTATTCTGTCTAGGGAGTGGTTACAGCCAGACATTTGTCTGTGGGATCCAAACTCTTATCCTGCAAGTTAAGGAAGCTTTTTAATGACTTGAGATGTTGCTTCCATGTAAGAGGTTAATTATAAGAGTACTAATCTAACAAATGAGTCTTTTAGCTCGGCAGAACTCAAAGCCTTTTTTACATATCATAGTGATTGCTCTAAGCCTTAGGTTAGAGGGATGGTCTGTATGGGGATAATCTGCACCCTTCGTTCTGAAGCTGTGACAATTTTTCCATGGCATTGCAAGATAGGTTGAATAAAAAGGGGATGAAAGAGCGTAATTTCCTTGTGCAGTAGTTTGTATGCTCAGATTCAGTAACATTTAGGGTGTGCAACTTCCTCCTAAACTCTTTTCAGAAGCCAGTACTCTCCTCTTTAATCTGAGTATTAGATGCTTTTCCAGTGATGAGAAAAGGGGAAATTTTGCTAATACTGCTCCAAATTGAATGGAAATCCATTATGACAGATTTGGGTGGGGGCAATGCGTTAAGCCTGAAGGACTGGGCATCACGGGAGTCTTAGGTGTTGATGTCTTTGCATGAAAACTACTTTTCTAGCTGCTAAATCTGAGAAAATTTTGCATTGGCAAAGAGGTGAAACTGAAGGTGTTAAGGAAAACTGAAAGTAAGAAGTGTTTGGTGACTCAATTTTCAAATGCAGTCAGCACTTCTTGAGTCTGGGTGCTTGACAAAGCCAGAGAAAACCATAGGTGACCTAATTTACTGTGATGATAGTCCTTCAAGCAAGAGGTCGGTGTAGAGATCTCTAGAGGTGTCTTCCAACTAACATTTCTGTAATGTGTAACTTGGCACTCCTGACTCACAGTTTTGGATTTAGATGGACATATGAGCTGTAGAAATGCAGTCTCTATATCTGGCTCCTAAGCTCTAACATTATTCAGGTTCTTTTGACAATGTATAATTCCATTTTTCATTCTGAATCTTTTTTTTTTTTTTCTTGAGCCGAATTCAAGCTGTCTCAAATCCCTGTTTCCGTACTGTTTCAGTAAATTTCATGCTTTTTCTGGAGATTACAGATAGTTGACAGATTTCTCGATTTTTTTTTTTTTTTTTTTTTAAATCTTAGTAGATGAAGTTTCACCCAGTGGGTGACTTGCTTTTCCTGTTTGGGTCATCTGTTGGGGAGGCATATGTCTGGGTTGGGCATGGGGCAGCAGCTGGAGAGATGTACACAGTGCTGCTGTAGTGTCTCCCTTGCTGTGGGATCCCAAGGGCCAGAGGCAGCTGTCCTCTGAGCTGATCAACTCCATCTAGCACTCAGGGTGGAGAAGCTGGAAAGATGATGTGTGTCATTGTATGAATGCTTGATTTGCCAGTGCAGCACTGAATAAAATGGAGAATGAGTGTTAACTTCAAAGATATGCAACCTCTGCATTGTTAAAAACAAATCAGCTGCAGTTCTCCAGTCATCTGAGCCTTGGAAGTGAAGGGAACAGATGTTCTGTTTAAAGGCAGACAAAATATATTTAGCAAGATTAAAGCTGCTTAAAATCGGAGCATTTCTGTATTCGGTTACAAAATCAAATTTGGCTTCACTTGGAAATTCTTAGATAAATTGTTTGAGTTAAATTGTTACCAACATTTGAAAACCTTTGAAATGTCATTAATCAAACATGTTATTCCCACATTATATTTTATCGTCATGTAACACTGCAGAAAATTGGCAGGAATGAAAAACAAACAAGATAGAAAATGCTGCAAAAAGTGCAAATGTTTCAATTTTTTTCACACAGCACTAATATAGGGAGTAAATTTTGCAATCCTAAAGTATTGTTCAGGACAATAATACTAAAACAACTGGTGGTAGAAGTCACCAAAGAATGTGAAGAGTTGTCTGAAAATATCTTCATGTCACTCTGGGGTTTGCTGGAACAGGACAAGTGAGATCAAGTAAAAGGGAATGACTGAGGTTAGAATATCAGTGAATTGAAAAGGAATGGATTCCTTCCGAGAGAAGAAAACAATCCAAAATTTTTAGATTTGAGTAAGTATCCAACATTTGCTTGATTGAAGGGAAGTACAAGAACAGTTCAACACTAGTGAAATTAAACATTCAGCAAGAGAAGTAACTTGAACAGAAAAGGTTCTGATAAACTTCTTAAATGAAAGACAACATGTTAGAGGAATGTGCAAGGATGAACAAAGACTTTTTGCAGACTTGACAGGAAGCCACTGAGAGACATAAACATATATACAGTGTGAGTTGCAGTTAATACCACAGCTTTATGGTAGAGATGGTAGAGAGAACATGGACAAGTAGGGTATATTTGGAATGGGTTGCCCAGGGAGGTGGCGGAAAGGAAAGGTTGGACCTAGTGCTTACGGACATGGTTTAGTGGGTGATATTGGTGGTAGGGGTATAGTTGGACCAGATGATCTTGAAATTCTATTCTTTTTCAAGTTCGAAGGTGTTCCTTTTGGATAAAATTCTTGATTATTTTATTCCTCTTCATTTCTCTTTGTCCTGTGACCCTGGGATTGCTGGTTAGACACTTTTCTATGTGGAATATAAAGATGGGTCATTCTTTCTGCACTTTGCACAGTTGTTCTCCTTTTTAAGTAATATTTTCAGAAAAGATGAGATTTAATATTTCTACAAGCTTCATATGAAGTATATGCAAAGATAAATATAATCTGGAAACCTGTTGAATCTACTCAACAGGTTAATGAACATGAGCCTATTAGCTTCTATACATATATACAAACTATTGGTTTCAGCTATTTTATATATATCAGATTTAGTAACAGGATTAACCTGTTCAATAAATGTCCTTTCTTATGCAGACATGTTTTTTCTCATCCCAAAACCCACTGATGTCACCCTACTCACTACTTCAGAACTGTGGTCACTGAAATCAGTGAGGTTTTGCTTCTTACTCTAGTGGGAGTAGGATCAATCCAACGGTTTTCAAAGCTTACCAAGGCAGAAATGCTGTTTAACTCCTTTATAACAAACTCATTTTGACACTTAACAATTCAGCCCCCCCCCCCCCCCCCCCCCCCCTTTTTCTTTTTCTCAAATGAAAAAGAGACAAGTTTGGGCATGGATTGAATGCCTTTTATATGTGTGTATCCTTCTTAAGCCTCACGAGGATTACTAGCTTCCCTTCTCTGTTATTTTAGTTATAAATTGATTTAATATAAAATATAATTTGAGGCTATCACATTCCCTTCCCAAGGCTTAATAACGTAACCAAGGTGTGCCATACAATAACAATCCACAAGAATTAGGCACTAGAAGGTGATCAAAAGATTTTGTTCAAACAGACATAAATCTCAAGAAAGATTATGACATATACTTGTATCCTTGATGTGCTGAAATAGAAAATTTATTACTTCTAATCCTAAAGTCTGTATTTATATCCATTCACACTAAGAAGTATGTCTGAGTAGTTTTACTGCATACTTATTCTGTCAACAGCAATCCTAGATTTCTGACGTGCAGCCCAGTTTTAGATCTTGTATCTATTGAACACACCTGTGAACTAAATTCCTTCTTGGAAATAGGTTTTATTTACACATTATATTGTATATAATTTATGTTGGTCTCTGCTTTTGTGATCAGTTATTCTGCTAGGTGAAGATAGCAATATCATTTCAGAAAGAGACTGTTGATTTAAGGTGAATTAGAAACAAAGAGCCATTTGTGTCTTGGGACTATGTAACAGAGAGGAGAAATTGTAGCCTAGACTCATCCTACGTAATCATGGGAGCTGGTAAGTAAAGTTCCTGTGTCGACTGGGGTCAAAGAAATCCTTGGAAAATAAATATTTTACTGTTTTATACTCTTAGAGCCCGTGAAATTGGAAACTGCTACTCTAAAATGTTATTGCCTCAAGTAGGGGGAAAAGTAAAATTTCATGCACAGTAGGATGTTAAGCCTGCAGCTCTGCCTCACAAAAAGCAGAAATAGTACTTCTAATTCCATATACATCATAATTGGAAATGTACCTGTGTAAAATATGTTTAAACAAACAAAATAAGATTGGTTCTCTGGAACTGTAAGAAGGAAAGACCAGTTAGCTTTGAAGGATCATTGCAAGAATGCTGATAGAAATGGTATTAGATACGGGAAAACAAAACTATATACTTCCTGACTCTTTCTACAATTTCAGTTCAAGAAGATGAATGCTCTGGGTCTGTGATACCTATGTAAGGACCAGTCAGCCAGTATCACTGAACACATCCATTACTTAAACACAGAAAAACTGTTTAAAGAACATGAGAGTTTTTCTAAGAGACCATGTGGGACACTACAGGACTCTGAAATAAGCTCGGCAGTTTAAAGACACGAGACATTTTCCCCTGTTCTATTCCAAATACCAGATAACCTTTTCTGAGATCTGTCCCCCAGTAATAAACACAAATGATCAAGGCATTTGAAGGAAAAGTTTAAAATAAAAATATACAGGAACCAATTATGCAATTTTGCTTCTGAGATGGAGCGAGGATGTTGGAAGAAGAAAGCACCACTCATGGACGGCAGTCTCCCATCGCACTGAAATCTCCTGAGGCATTATCATATGCTCTTTTTAATTCTAGCTTAAACTGCAGAAGATATCACTGACCTGAGCAATGCAGTAGTACACCAATGAGAAGTTGTTGTTCCCAAGAACAACAAGGCAAAGAGGTTGTGCAAGAAGTCCTTAGTTTAATTCAGTATGAAGTTAAAGAGTTCAAATGACAGTCATGGATTGTTTGAGCTAACTTGGCTGGCTTTGTGCTGAGCTAGACTAAAAATGCTTTCACATTCTGTTCCATCAGCTTTGCTGTGGGACTAGTAACCTTCAGCCTAAAACCAGAAATGAACAGCTCAAATTTGGTCTTAAACCATGTCATGCAAAGCAAATAGCATCTAAATCTTTAGAGAACACAGAATAAGAATTGAAGCAAAGTCAAAAAAACTAGAGTTGGTTTTCATCAGCTTGAGACATTTGAAAATGCCTTCTTAGACATCCTTAGAGGATTATTTGTTTCATTCTCTCTCTGCACTGATTATGGGGAAATTACTGTAGATATACAGGAGTTTACAATAAAAATTAAAATGTATTTTAGTTTTAGGCAAATCAAAAAGTATTCATTATTTAATGGCATGTAGGATATATTATGTTTGCTGCAAAGCAGGAAATATCATTTGAGTATTGTTATAAAAATATAGGTAAAGCTACACGTCAGAGAAAGATAAACAATATAATGAGAAGGAGGGAGAGAGAGGCAGAAAGTGAAAAGGAAGGAGATTGTCCATGAGCATAGAAACCTGTATATTCTGGTATGCATTTTCTCATACTCTGCCTTGCTTGAAGGCTATGAAGGATCTGTTACTGCAAATTTAAATTAGATATTTTGAAATCCAAAGTGATCAATGATGAAACAACTGACATAATTACATTTTTGTACTGCAGAGGACGCACTAGTGTTTTACAATATCACATGCAATATCATTGTGGAACAATACGCTGCATAAGTGTAGCACCAGGACATCTTTTCAAGAACAAATCTAGGCTATATATAAAGTCTATTAATTAATTAATTTTGATTTGCAGGCTCCTGTATACCTTTCAAAGGACATATAGCCTCCTTGTGCAGCAAAACTGACTAATAACAGTCTTTATTTTCCTAGTAATCTGTCATGGGATCCTTGGTGATAGGTTTCCAGGGTCCCAAGACCAACAACTCAAAAGGACTCAGTTACAATAAGCTACCTTAAATATGACTGCAAAACAACTGAATGATAAAAATTCATTTTCTACACAGTCATTTTTCTTGTAACTGGAAATATAATTTCTGAGTGTGATATTTGCAAAGCATTCTGGTGTACTGCAGTTCTAGTAAAACTACATTTTCTTACAAGTAAGCAAGGAAGAGAAAAATGACCAATTTACCTGTTAGTTGGTAGAGACTGTGAAGATTTGATAAACTGAGGATAAACTGTTGTGCTATTCGGTGAGCTGACCAACTCTGTTTTTCCCTGATGGACCTAGATTGAAAAATAAAATTATGTAGGATAGGATTATTTTAGAGCACTTAATATTGGACTACAGGTCTCAGCAATACCAAGGCAGGTCAATGACTCATTCAAAAAACACAGTCTGAATCACATAGTATTTTCTTCGCTTGAACAAACACTTCTGAACAAAGAGAAAAGTGTTTAGGATTGGTTCAAGTATTTTTAAGCTCAAGTTACAGGTTTTTAATATGTAACAGCACATGCTCTCTGATTTGAGTTTCTTAGCGAGCTCAGATGTATAGACAGGTCAAGATCCAAGATATCAATCCCATTTTTTTTCCCCAGTTTTTAATCTTCTACTGGTAAATCATGAGAAGCTAAATCCTGGACCTCCCCTGTTAGAGGACAGTGGACATTGTGTTCCAGTGGATTCAAGATTATTACTTTCAGTGATTTTCAAAATCTAAATTTTTAGACAGGAGGGTCACTGAAATATTCTCTTTGCCACTAATACGGTTGGGGATTTAAATTTGAAAAGTACTTTGTAATATTAGCTTGAATTTAAGCTAGTTTGATGGTGCTTTATGGATAACTAAGTTCCTCATGTTAAGTCTGGTATTTATTTTAGACTATTTTCTTAAAAGTAGTTTAAATTTTTTACTCAATGAAATTAAATAAAATACTGACTAAACATTTATTTGTTTATAACAACTTTTCACCCAGGAGTAAATATTTTCTTCCAGTTAATAATGTGATATGGATGGATTGCACTTAACAGTCTTTTTCATTAGGCTGATGTGCATCTCATGGCAATGCTGTCCTGTGAGATGCCATGTCACTGCTTCGAAGTCATTAGAAAAAATGTCTGAAGGGAAGCTCTTAAGAAAGTTATGTTGTTTCGGTTCTTCCCCCTCCAGACCCTCTGTACTGTCCCCTGTGTTTGTGAAACTGTGTTGCTGTCTCACTGTGTTATGAACTTCACATACACTACATCTCTTATAGAACTGATTAAATTAGATCACAGTTTCTGCTAGGTTCTTAAACAGGCAATCGTGGTCATGGTGGGGCTCAGTTAGATGGCAAGAGCACACATGCTCTGCGCTGACAGTTGGTGATCTGGGAACTTAAAGCTGAAAGATTACAAGAGACTGAAATATTGCTTAAAAAAAAAGAAAAGAAAAAAGATTACATTTGTTGGGTTTTGTCCATATTACAACTATGACTGCCATTTTCTAATATACATGTCATAAACCTGATGAAATCATAGTTTTGCTAGGATTGAGAAGGTTCTATTTTCCAATCTCTTCTATTCATGTTATGTTCCTTCATAGTCTTTGGCATTTTTGGGACCATTCTTGGCTTTTATTCAAGTTGTTTGGGAGGATGTCAGAACAGAAAATAGAACAGAAAGCAAGGGTTTTGCTTTGTTTGTGTGAACTTCATACAGGCATAATTCACATTAGCTTTGTCTGGTTTACATTGGAATGAGTAGAGGTGAATCAGGCCCCAAATCTCATCCTTCATACTGCTTTCTATCTAGTCAATTAAGTACTTCTTTAAGAAATGATTGAAGATGTCACATTTATGTGAAAATAGAAGAAATACAAAAGTGACTTTATACCTGTAGATTTGCCGCCTCTTCAGACCACCAGACTTCAAAGTCTTTTTGCAGCTTCACCTTTGCTTTTTCCATGAGAAGTTGTAGGTGCTCAATCTCTACCTTCAGCCCTTTCAAGCGATTGTACATTGTTTTATAACTAATTTAAGAAGAAGAAAGGTTATTGAAGATTTTCCAACACATCTCATATTTTATGACAGCTTCACTAGACAGTAGGTACAAGAAATTTATCCAGAAAAAAAATATTTCATTGAAAAAAATTACTGAAGTTCTAGTGTGACCAATATTGATCAACAATTAAATACAGGTTCAAATATGTCAAGCTATGCCTTGATTCCCCGTCCAAACAGAAACTAATATGTAGTCAAAGATTTGCTGTAGTATGAAACAGCCAGAAGCTTCCTCATAGGTCACACCTAACATAAATGATAGCAAATTACTTAGAACTGATATCCTTGCATCTATTTTCCTTTTATCCTCTTAGCTACAGCTACATTAAAACAAACAGAAGGATTGGTTGACTAATTCATATTCTGTATATTATTTACACTTACTTAGTCCTGTATAGACAAAAGGTTTTCCTTGGGTCAAGGAAGGCGAGACATTCATGAATCTACAAAGATGTTTCACAGTACATTTGGATTCAAAGAACAAAGTTTTAATACTAATCCTCAAGAGGGACATAAAGTCATTTTATTAATTTTTGACCTTTAGCCCTATCATAAAGGTTTCCCATTCGCTTACTGTGGCATCTTACAGACAAACCAACAGAATATACATAAATTTAAAAGCTACCTGTGAACCACAAAGCTAACATTTTTTAATATGTCAGAGAAAACCTTGAGGTTAACTGTATGTATAAAACTGTAATATAATATCAGTATACTTTATCTTCTGAAGGATGATTTGAGGCAAAAGTAATACCTTTTTTTCTCTTCCTCAATTTGGGTTCGAAGTTTCTCTTCCACTGGGTCAAGCGTATTTAGATCTTCAGAAGGATTAGACACAGCTAGAGAAGAAATGACCAGAGCAATGAGCATTTGATTTCTAAAGAAACAACTTCAAATTAGAATACAAGCTGGTTTTAAGAGGTAGGTAATGAAATAGAGGTCTATAGCAGTTTTTCTCTTCTGGAAGTGTTTTTTCAAATTCTTTGTTTAGGCCTTACTTAATTTAAGAAAGACTCAATAACTTTAGTGATTTACATTGTTTTGATTTTTTTGAATATTTATTTTAGGTATGAATAAAAATGATTTTGCCAGTCCATTTAAAAAGTTTGGCTTTGACATAAAACCCTAAATGAATGCATTTAACCTGATAGTTATGCAGACAAGTAGGAAGATTCAGCAGTAGCTGTGCTAGTGCCTGGAAACAGAGAAACATAAAGAAAAGACAAACACTGGAGATGTAACTTTGGTAAACAATAAATGAAGTAATTTTGATAAGCAATAAATTCAGACAATTTATATTAATAAGAAAAATAGCCTGAAACTGTGTCCGAGAAATTTTTCAAGGCAGAGGAGAACTGCATAAATACTCCAAGATAATTTAGCCCAAGTTAATCTAAGAAAGCCGCTCAGGATTTCCCTGTCCCACAACAGAGCTAGTTAGCATGCAAAACACAACACGGTTCTTCTGAAAGACAGCAAAACAGCCTTTCCATCGTGCATTGTATGAACTGGGTTTATTTCAGCAGTGAAAGGAAATGTATAGTTACCTACTAGTATTACAACAGTTTCTATTTCTAGAATGAATGAGAATAGTTTAAGGTTCCCAAGAAAACATATTTAACCTTTTTAACTGAAGAAAAATGAAAGAAACAAAAGATTTGCTGTACAATACATGCACGTTTCCATCCCAACCGCTATTTCTGCCAAGAAAATAAATTCTATGTCAACCTGTCATTAGGCCTAAGGAGTGCAGCCTTTCTTCGAGGAATGGAATCCGTCTGGAACAAGAGGGCAGCAATGACCCCTCTCTGCCTGTCAGCACGCCAGCTATAGCCATTAATCTTTTGTTGTAGCACCCTGTAGCCTAGTACAAATGAAACCGAAAAGCGTTTTATTTCATTTAGAGTACTTAGGTCAAGCATGTTAAAACAGACAGCCAAGATGGACAAAGTCCATGCACACTTCTTGTTTCATACAGCTAAAGGCTTTGCTGGATGTGCAGACTACAAAAGAACGATAGGGAGAAGACATTTTGGTAGAGATGGTACCCTCAGAAGATTAAAAAATAAACTGGAATGTTAAAATGAATACAGAAGTCAGGAGATACAAACAACATGGCAGAGGACATGCTAGAAAAAAGGCATTATATCATGTAGTATAACTGAACACAACAGATGATGAGAAGGCCTTAATAATCATGCCAGAAACTTCAAGGAAAGCAGTAAACCTATCAATGATTTCAGGGCATTGGTATTTTCTGATTTGTCATCCTCAGGAAGAAGGCGTAAAGCAGCAAGGCACAGAGCTACGCAAGATGCTCGAGGGAAGACAAGCCCTGCAGAGCTCCTGAGGGCTGACATTTGGTCTGCCCTTCATGAACACGCAGCATCCAGGCTTGAGAGAAATGTGCTCTCGTGGAACAAGCCAAAATGATTTAGGGAGTTACTGCCTCCCAGATGAGCCATGCTCACAGACCATGTGAGCATCCTTAATGCATTCCATCACGAAGCCAGCCAGGCTGAGCTCGAGCAGTGGTTGAAAGGGACTCTCCTGGGCACGCTGAAGTGCATTTGTCTTATTCACACAGTCTGCCAGGGTGTCTGAGTTCAGGAGGTGAGACTCCCCTATAATGAAGAGAGATAATTTAGTGTGGAAGACAGAAGCAACTTAAAATGTCAGTGCTGTTTTTGAAGGGTGAACTTCCCTACCTGAAAGCATCAGCAAATTCTGCTAGTCATTACAGAGCAATGCAGGACCATAATATTGTGGCTTTTCCTCCCTGATTTATTTGAACATTGTTGTGGTTTAACCCCAACAGGCAGCTAACAGCCCCTTGCTCACTCTCTCTCGGTGTGATGCTGGAGAGAATTGGAAAAGTAGAAGTACAAGAACTCATGGGCTGAGATAAAGACAACTCACTAGGTAAAGCAAAGCTAAGCTACATGCCCCAGCAAAGCAAAACAAGGAATCCATTCGCTACTTCCCATCATCAGGCAGGTGTTCAGCTGCTTCCAGGAAAGCAGGGCTCAGCACACGTAACTTTGAGTACTTGGAAAAATATTTTTGTACTGGATCTCAAAGGGCAGCCTTAGGCAGAATTTGGTGACGTATATAAAAACACCAAGAAAAATATTTTGCTGATGATGATTATACTTTGTAGAAGGGATTATTAGGTTGTAAGTTATCTGCAGAAATTGTAATAAAGCCTTTTATGAACAAATAAAGTACCTCTGTGATGCAAAGGCCTCACCATTCTCAATCCCGAGTGTAGCTACGCATGTTCCCTCTAGGAAAATGTTGGTGATGAAAACAAGAAATACAGCTGTGGACAAGGTGAGCTGTCCAAAGTTTTGTATACATACACAATAGAAAGAGATGAGTACACTGCAAGCTGATGTGGCCCTGGCAGCAAGAGAAAGCACTGGATATTTCATCAAGCAAAGGGCTAAAACTTATATGTCCATCAGTGTGTTCCAGTCACAAGAGCAGAACAGATCTGATTGCAGTGTCAGGTGAAGAAGTCCTGTGGTAAGTCAAGTCCCAGGACATGCCTATTTGGGCGCTGCTTTTTAAGTTCTCTGATGCATTTTCCCATTCTATTGCAGTCTCCAGGTCAGTTTTTTGTCATGCCTGCTCATTGCAGCAACATGCTTGTGAACTGAAGGGCATTCACTCTAGAGACAAGACATTTTTGAAACTGCCTACTGTAATATACATCAATGAACACGTGGATCTTTCCTGATGTTCCAAGCAAAGGAGATCTATGGTCTGGTGCAGTGTTTTTCAACCCTCTTGTTTGCTGCTGCTTCCCTGCTACTTCTTTCGTCCCCCTCACTTTCCTGAATCTATGCTTTTGGCCTCTTTGCACACCTGGGCTCCTGCTGCTGACACCTTGCAGCCCTCTCCTCCCACCAGCAATATCAGCTACAGCTCAAGCTAGGAAGCTAAGGCAGAGGTTACTGGCTCAGGTTGTGCTCTGTATCTCACATCTAAATAGTAGCATTCCTCAATAGGCAGGCTCAGATATTTAAAATAATACAAGAAAGACAAATGAGTGACTAGACAGTAAAATGCACAAAGCGTAGTATTTGCTTAAACATAGAAAATAGATAACTAAGAAGAATTTATTTTTGCTACAGGTTTTTCTTCCTCTAAAGAGCTTCCTTTTTATTACATATCTCCCTGTCTATATAGAAACAGAAAAAGTGTATTAAAACATCAAATCATTTTATCTAGGTTTCAGACCCATGTTTCAGGGATGTAGAGGATGCATAGTGTACATGTTTAGAAAAATATTGCCTGTGTATATGCAAGGGGCTTCTGCTGGCTTACTTCTATACAATTCTGTACAACAGAGTTATTTTAGCAGAAGTCAGCAGCGTACTCCTGAGGAGTATTAGTTCCTCTACATTAGTGTAACTACACATACAACTGAGAGGCAAAGCTTATGAATCCTACATTCGGGGTCTTTTATTAACTGAGTACTGAGTAACACAATGCAGGGAAGAGGTTTTGACAGTGCAACATTTGGTAGCAAAACAGCTAGCAATATATGTATTTATCTTTAGGTTAACTGCTCTTGTTCTGTCTTCAAATAAAACCCATTTGGCAGAATGGACACAGGACACAACTGATACCAGCTGCCTACTTAAAGAGGAAGGTGAACCCTGCATGAGTTGACAATTCATGGCATAAAGATTTTTTTTTTTTTTCACAAACAAGATTGTAAGAGGCATATTAATTTATAATGTTTTTACTTGAATGAGAGGGCCAATTCTGGAGCAAAAGAAGCAGTGAATTTTACAACACTTTCCACATTACCAAATCACACAGTACCAGAAAGAAATGATAGCACCTGCTAACAATCTGTCTGTTTCAAAGCATTATAGAAAGCATGGATGAAAAACATTATTTCCAGTATGAGATACCAAGTGTAATCACCATAGTTTACTGCAAGCAGGCAACAACTTGAAATACTCTGACAGATTCTTGTCTACAGTCACAAAATTTTGCAAGAAACTCTCTGTGACCTTGAACTTTATATTCTCTGGGGCACTCATATATTTCTCAACCTGAGTATATCCTGGAAGTCAGACTCCTAGGGATTTATTGTCCTTGTGCCTCAAATAACATGGTGCCCTGCCCTCCATCTGTACTTTTGCAGTCAAAGATTTTCATTTTTTCACTGGATAGTCTTGTGTTTATCTACTTAAATTTATAGTCACTTGAAGTAACCAAATTTAGAATTGACTTCAGTGTCCAGTTAATATTTTTATTGCTTTATTTATCAGCTTTGCAGCTTTTGGCAAACTCAGGCTTCAGTTCTTTCAAACTGCAGCATATGTTGTCATTTTAGCTTTTTAAAGAGCTACCCTTCGGTTGCTATTCAGGATCATCTTGCAAGCAATTCTCCTGTTCTTTTTTCTTATTCCTCTCCTAGGACATGTCAACCTATGTTTGTCACCAGGCACTACCATGTGTACCTTATACAAAAGCAAAGATGGGTATGCACAGTGAAACTCATGTGCAAATGGAAAATATCCTAATGTCTGGAAGAGTTTATGTTGTGGGTTTTAGAGCACTTTACCCTTAATCCTAATGTAATAGATTTTTAAAATTTTGGCCAGGTGGTCCTAAGCATACCTTGGAATAAACTGTCTCATTTTCGGTGTTTTATAAATGTGTGTGTGTAGGGGGGGGATTAAAGTATGTGTATTTTGTTTATTCTTATTTTTATTTTAGTCACTGAATTTAGAAAAAGGATCCATCGCTATGCTCTTCTCTATGTCCCATTGTATTGTTTACTGTTTTACTGGCTTAAGATTGGCTCAAGCAAATTGACTTCCAATGCACACCTGGAAAGTAGAGATTTTTTTTTTCCAGTCTCTTTGAGCTCTTTTGTGTAAATACAGACTCACACTTCAATTCCCTTAAGTCTCTTTTTTGAAACTAGTCATCTGTGTATTTGCTCCTGAAAATATAGGACACATGAAACAGAAGGCGTTGCCTACACTTCAGCTGCACTCAAGCCATGAAGGTTTCTGAAACCATTGTGGCTAAAAGTTCCCTGTTGGTTTCCAAATATACAAGTGCAATTTACTGTGAAGTAAGAAAGAAAGAAAAAAAAAAGCTTCAAGTTTAATTTGTTCCATAAACATCACTTGATTTAGTGGAATAGTAATGTAGCTGGGTCATAGTCTGGAAACCCCTACTAATTCAGATTCTTGCCTAAATGCATTTTTCCATTAGATTACATAAGATTATTGTTGCATCACTTATGTTGTTCATAGTATTAGACAAAGGGATAACCGATATTTGAGGTGGAGACAGCAGTTATTAAACAGCACCATAACTATTGCAAAAAGAATAAGAAATACCTAAAGGTGCTAAAGGTATAGTCATCCTGAGTGTCACAGCACGTAGTAGAGATACTGAAGCTTGGTGTGCCCATGTGTTTTGCTGAGAACCCTCAGATAAGCAGATGTACAATTCTCAGTTCTGGTAAGAGCCAGACTTGCTGTGAATGAGCAATATGCATATGCATGCACAGTAAATCCTATGCTTGCACATAACATTTAGGAATGCAGTGCACACAGTAACTGTGTTATCAATTCAGTAGGTCCAACATTTTCTAAAACTAGTGGGTATTTAACGTGCATTCTGCGTGGAACTCCAGCCATGTTTGTCAGTACAAACACTTATAACAATGCACAAAAGCACCTATTTGGGGCTGTACATTGAATTTATAGCAGCAATGTCATTCACAAAAAAAAAAAAAAAGGAAAAATAAGCATACATGTTCTATACTTAATTGCTTCTGTTTAAGCTGTGTATGGGTAGATGGGTCAAGCAACTGACATGTCACTTCAATTCACAAAAAAGAGGTTGATTCAAGTGTCAATACTCTGAAATGTGTAAGGAATCAAATCAAAGTAGTATCAGCCTGAACAAGTTTCATCTTTCTGCTACAAGGTATTAGTAGAAAACATTTCATCTGCAAGAGAGAAGTAAAATGGAAAAAAAGCACAGCATTGTTAATAAAATCAATATATCATGACCTGAATTTAGTAAAGTATGCAATAAAGACCAAAGTACTGCAGAAGTTTTGTTTCCACTCTCCAATTTAGCTAAAAGAAGCCCTCTAAAAAAGTTTCACAAATCCTTTTGTAAATGTTGGTATGAAGTGGAAGTTTTCTCAAAAATTTCTGAAGCCACAATCATAGGACTTCATGTCAGCAGAAACATTATTCTTAGAGATTCATGCTGATATTTTTCAGTCTTCTGGCACGTGTACTAGACTAGAGCTATATACAGCTTGCACAGTTTGGGGGACCAGAGTATGTTTCTGGGACCCTCTATCCCTGTTGTCCACCTTCATACTTCACGCCAAGTGCCACACTTTTGCTAGTACTTCCATGCATATATCCATCAGCTGTAGGAGCTGAACAGTGAGGCTCTCAGTGCTGGGCTACAAGATGAAGAAGGTGCAAGAAAAAATACATAAATATTTACTCATTTCTCATCACTCAAACAGGTCTTTCGTATGAAGGAAAGGACATTGAGTTTAATTAAAATGTCCTGGTAGTTGTCAGCTGACTTATACTGTACTGCATATGAGGAGACAATCCTGACATTCAGAAACAATTATAGTTCATCCAAAAGATTTTTATCTGGAGAAGTATATGCAATCTCTGCATGTTTGTGGGATATTATCATCATCAGTAACTACTTGTTGCAAGTCATTATTTTCTTTTGATCTTAAAAATTTGAAAAATTTTGGGTAAAGAAATAGTGAATTTATTTCTTCTGGCCATTACAACAAAACAAAAAATGGAAGAAGTTTTGCATCAGATTTGTAGCTTGATCTGAAACACTGAATACCCCATTAACACTGATATTTGTCATTCACGCCTTTGTCACATGATTTACTTGATCAAGTAAAGTTGCTATTGCCTTTACATTTACCCTTAAAAAATCAAAGCAAATACAGATGTGAAAATAGCTTCATTGGTTGTTTACAGTTCATTAGATTACAAAACTGTTTGTTACATGGACAAAGAGCTCTCAGAGCAAACCTTTACTGGTACCGAACTAGCCTGCTGCCCAACAACCCACAGGACATGGCCTTTAACGTACAAACTCAACTTTATGTAATCAGAAGGAAGAAGTTTGCAGCTCCTTAACTTGTAAGTTACTCACAGTTGTTCTACCAGAGCCAACAGGGAGAGACTACTCCAAGGTGTATTGGAGCAAAACTAACTTAGGCATAGAATCAGTAGACAGTGCAAAAAAAACCTTTTTTTTTTCACTTGGTCACCTCAAGTCATATCTTAGAATCACCAAAACACTCTGGTTGGGAGGGACTTTGGGAGGCTGTTGCCTCAAAGTTGGGTGAAAACTGAATCAGACTTGGTTGTCTAAACATGTCTTGAAAAGTCTGAGGATGGAAATCCTGCAAACCTCTCTGAGGACCCCTTTTAACGCATATAACTATCCTCATAGCATCTTTTTCCTAATACTTTAATTTTAGTAGACTAATTAGAGAATCAAGAGCTTCATTTCCAGATTCTGTCTCTTTACCTACTAGTCACCTAAAGGAGTCTCTAAATTATAACGCAATTCCCTCTGAACTCATTAGTGTTTTGGAAGAAATATTTATTGCAAGAAAACTTAGGGACTGCAAGCTGTCCTAACAACAGCGAAATCTTAAAGTCGGTGTCAATAAAACTCAGAACCGGATTGCTGTGCTACAAGTTCATGACTCTTAATAAAAATATCACTTGATCCAAAGATGTCTTCTATTCTTTTTTGAGATCTGATAAACTGAAGCTGAGTAGGTCATGTGGAATAGAATATGTGTTCCTTAATAGGAACACAAAAACAATCTCAGAATTTTCTCTGACAGTTCAGAACAACATTCTTGCAAAGATTTCCCGTAAAGATGCAGTGCTCTCTTCCTTGAGGACACAATGAAAGAGAAAACTCATGGCTGCCTCTAGAATTTAGCACTGCAGCTAGTAAAACCTGATAAAAAGAGTAACAGAAATACAAAGAAGCAAACAAAACTAGAAAACAACCTAGAAACAGCTAAAGAGAAACCTACTGAAAGAAAGGTCTGGGTGGGCTTGAGGCCTGAAGGGCCAGGTTTAAGAAGAATTTTCTTATTATAATACACTTGTACAGTTTTGAAAATTCATTCCTACATAACACTGGGAAAAACAAAGAAACAAACAAACAAAAAACCATAACACCTGACAACAAATGTCAAGTACTATGGCATGGGATCCACTGCCACTTGTCTAGCTGCTGCTTCAAAACCCTGTTTCTTTTTCTGGATTGTGATCATCTTCACAGAAGAACTTAGTACGTACAAAAATACAAAAGCTCTGCAAGAGCTCCTTGTATTAGGCATAGATGGCACTGAAACTAAGCCCAAAAAAAGAATGTGAGTCTGAGAGAGTAAGTCTGTTATGGTGTGTAACTTCACAGTTATCCGAAGCCAAATTCTATGCGGTTGTCCTGTGGGACACACCTGGAATAATTGCAATGACTTAGCTACACTACAGTAACAAGAAGCTACAAAGAACCTCTAATCTACTTAAAATATCCTGTGTAATGACTTAAATATGTATTCAAAATTCATTGTCCATTAGCATTACAAGTATTTGCCTAAAAACTTATTTAGCAAATATTTCTAAAGACATTTAATATGTTGCAATAATTAAACAAAGCAAATTCAAGAAGATCCTTATCATCAGCAGAGTAAATCTTTCCTTTTTAAGAAAGAAAAGAGGCAATGTTTTCTGAATTTTCAGCCAGCTTTGCTATTTATATCTTTGTCCTAGTAATTGTGAAAAATGATCATTTTCAACAAGCACAATTTTACCAACATTGTCAGAAACAGAAAACCAAAAATAAACCTTAATGCAAAGCATCTCTGATTGTTTTCCTTTGAAATAATAGAAAGACCTAAGAAATCCATCACTAAAAAGAGTGGCTTTGGAACCACTAGAGGACACCCTAGGAATAAAATCAGTGCCCTCCATGCACAGGAGCAGTGAACTTTTACAATAAAAGCACTGCTGTTGGTTGAGATTTCAAGCACAAGTACTTGAAGAACACAACACACTTAAATATTATGCATAACAAAATTATGAATTTCTAAGAGAAGCCTTTCCTGTATTCAGAGACCACTGGAAACTGACTATACTTTCTTTTCCTATTTTTATCCCTAAAAATAGCATATTTTATGGGTTGAAAATACATGAACAGACCCACACGGTTATCTCTTGTCACAAAACAAAACAAAAACCCTTAAAATTCTGGACTTCAGACAAACTGAATATTTCTCCAAAGGCCTTTTTTTAGCCTATATATAAGATACCATTTTTCAGTGCCAGGAATGATGGCCTTAAAGCAGGCCATCTATTATTTTCCATGGATTGCATTGGACTTGTGTGGGAAAACACAGACTGCCACTTTTCTCAGCTTCTGTCATTTTGTGATTGAAAACACTTGTGCCTCCTCATTTCATGGCATTAGGACAGATCAAGACTCTGCTTCACATGAACAAAGTTAAATGGCTTCTCAGTTACAAGATGTAAAGCAGTGAAAGAAACAGAGCTCATTTTATTTAAATATGGATTTATTTAAATAAGAGATTAACTCTGATGCAAACCAGCAATTTGGAAGTGCTATGTGCTTTCCATTCACACAGATCACAGAAGATGAGTTCAGGACTGTTATTGATTATTAGTCTAGTCAACTTTATATATGTCTGTGGGATGCTTCAATGGTTGCAGGGAGGATTTTCATACAGTTCCTAAGCATCCCCTATACACTCACCAGATATAAACCATGGTGGCACAGCCTTTCTAATGACATGCACTATGCCTCATGTGGGACAAGTGGGAGCAGCAGTTCCTGATTCTAACAATCCTGGTTCTGATAATGCTGTTCTTTCACTTCTAATCAAAGAAAGGCAAGGAAGTATTTGAGACTCTAAACCAAATGCTAGTATGCATTTTTCTGGGATTGAAATGTATGTTATTTTTGACTCACCTAGTCATTTTATTTTTCATGAAGAATATATATTTTTTTTTCCCTCCCTAAGGAAGTTTGTTCAAAAATGGTCTTGGGAATAGGTCTTCCAATAACAGAAGAAATATAAGTTCTTACTTCTAAAAACAAAGTTACAAAACCTGGAAAACATACTTTTTTTTAAATAAAATGTTGATAAAACTGGGCCTTGATGCTGAAATCCTTACTAAGGTTGCAGATTCCTTACAAAGACCCACATTTATCATCTTTATCCATGTTAGATATTGCATTTTTTTTCCCAAATAGCTCTACAGAGAACGATGGAGTTGTGCAGAAAGAGAGAGATTAATTTGGTCCCAACAAATTTCTCCAGACACCAAAAGGTGTTGCCCCTTCAGGATATTTTCAGGGGAATCCCAAAAGAACTAATAGGTTGCTAACAGTTTCAAAACTTTTATTAAAAAAAAAAAAAAAAAAAAAAAAAAAAAGGAGGCTAATGGAGAAAGAGACTGATAGGAAAAACATTTGAAATGGAAAGCTGCAAAACTGCATTTCAATTAAGCTCAGAAAGTAATTGTGATTATTGCTAAAGAGGGGCATGATATGCTGAAGATGATGCATCGTTTCACCTTGATTTAGGAAATGTTTCAGGCTGCACATTATGAAATTTCTGTGTATGAAACTCTGTCAAGATCTGTTTGAAGCTGACAAAAACGCTGTGGGACTTGTAGATTTAGTAAACATTTCTGTTGATATGGGCACATGAGCCAAGTGTATATTCATGGGTCCTTTCTAACTTCCAGAGTTAACACAACAGAGGCCTCCACTTGAGATGCAGTTGAATATACAAATCTTTATTAGTCTCAGTACAGTTGTTTCTGTTATGGAAAGTTACTGTACAAAACATGCCTTTGCCAGCATGCATCCCAATAGGACTGTGTTCCCAGTACGGTATGTCATAGGTTTTCCTGGGTAATCAGATGGTTCCAGTTTAGGATTCAGTCTCCTCCCACTGCTGGTGAATGATGTTACATTAGCCTAATTGTCTATTTGCAATCACATTCAATCAATGTAACACCAGAATAAGATAATGAAGAACCAGGTCCTTATTTTACTGAAATGCTAGTTTAAAGTATCTTCAGATAATGATATAATAAAAAACACACAATTGCATTCTAAACCATTGCAAACCCAGAGGAAGCTTTTATTTCCAATCTTTTCTTCCACCTTTTCCAACCAGAGGCATCCTGGTGACTCACTGTTTTTGCTCTGTCAGTACTTCAGTGCTGTGCACATTATTTCATTCTAAATACTACCTAAAAATGCAGTTAAACATGCAGAAGGAAGTGAAAAGGCAGAGGAAAGAATCATACAAGCCTTTAAAGAAGGAAAATTCAGAAGTGAATGATATTGTGGAGGGAAAAACTTGAGAGAAGACAGAAAAGGGGAGGAATGGAAGAATGGGGGGAAAATTAAGGCAGGAGGAATTAGGAAAAGTGAAAGAGGAGATCAATGAGAAGGTGGAAAGGGAAGTAAAGAACAGCAGAAAGAATATGAAAAGAGAGAAAAAAAAGTATCATAATTTTGGACTCAATCTTGCCAAATCTTACCCCTTCAGACCGTACGTTACTCTGAAAGGTCTTACTGAATAAAAGAAGGTATTTGCATAATGAGGTATTCTTGTCATTAATAAAGATGGAAGTGACACTGAGAGTGAATCCTTACAATTTTACACAAAGTATTCAATTGTTTCTGGTTGTGTACTGAAAAACATGGAGTACTCTCTTGCCTCCAGTGAAACCTCCCATCTATTTGTGTCCTTTGTTAACTTCCAGCATATGGTGTTATAAAAAAGAGAGCACTAAGAACAATGGATAAGTAGTGGAGTTACCCTTCAATGAGAAATTCACATCTTAAGCATAGCCATCGGGGAAACAGATCTACACTGTTTAAAATCCAACTAAAATAGCTTCTTAAAGCATTTTAACCATAAAATGCTTTAAGTTAAGGAAAAAAAAAAAGGCAGCTGGAAGATGTTAACTTAGTTTCTAATTGAAACAATGGTGTGTTTTATTTCATGTTGGGATTTCAACAGACTCTTAATTAGCCTTTTTACCAGACAGTTTTCATTTAAAAATATCTTGATGACATTCTGGTCATCAAGAAAGATCTTGGGAGACTTGACACCTGTTACTCCTTGGAAGAATATTCATCCAAATACGCAGGCAGGCAAATAGTACTCTCCCAACTCACAGAATAAATATTAAGTCAAAATATCCAGAGCATTTAAAAGAATGAATAGCGAAGGGGAAACAAAAGTCTGCAAAATACTTTGTGTGGTCCAGACTTAGTGATGATAAACAGATAGCAATGTTCAAAACAAAAGCCAAAAATGCATGTGTTGCCTGCTACGTTATGGAATACTAAGAGAATATTTACAATGTGAATGTATAGCTGATAAAGTCACTACTATGTCATTTCCTAAACACATGAAAAAATTATGCTTACCCGCTTTATGAAAACCAGCTTAGATAGTTATTCAAAACAGCATTTGCAACACAAATGTCTATATATTAAGAAATCAGTATATAAGACATACAAGATGTCATCATGCAGATTGAAACATGCAGAAAGTATATCACTTCTTATTTTTTGGAAACATTGAATAAGGAATTCTAATAAACAGCATTGCTATGATTCATCTTGGTGTAACTTCTTAATGTGACATCATGAATAAATAATATTAAAAACAGTGAATTAAACAAAGAATTCCACGTGATAATAAATTTACCACTTTCAGGCTGAACTTCAGACACTGATCAAAATAATTTGAGTTTGACTTTTGGGCTTTATTGACATGGGTAGCATTAGTTTTCAGTGCTGATTTTTACATAAAATTAAAAAAGAAAAAGCGTATAAAATACTAACATCAACAGAGCTTGACATGTACATGGTTAAATTAGAAAGAGAAAGGGGAAACTACTTTATTATTTTGCAGTAATTTGTTTTCCTGACTTTTGTGAGGAAAGCAAGCACCCAAATTTCCTCTCTCTAATTAAGAGACAAATATTATTTCCTGTGTTATGTATACCATTGAAATAAAACCATGAAATGCATTCAGGTCTGAGTTAGCTCCATCTTTTACATGAAGACGGTCCATGACATCATTTTAGGGGGTTCTTTTATGGATCTAATTGAGGTGGGCTTAACTTGTTCTTGCCCCCAGCAGGTGTTTTTTTTTTTTTTTTTTTTTTTTTTTCTGTTACATTTTAGCTGCAGTTTACTGTTCCAGAAGTGGAATTCTGATATGGACACTCCTAGGCTGTTTCAGTACAAAGTCAGTGGAGTCCACTTAAAGCACCTTAAACCAAATTTGGATGACTTTACTCTTGTGTGAACAACTTACGTAGACACTTATAGCTTCACAGCTGTGTCAACAGAAGCTGCAAGGAATAACTTTTCAACTTCTATAACTAGATGTAAAAGAAATGACCTGTATATGCCTTCGGTCACTCTTGGAATGAGGAAAATTTAAAAAGATGTTAGATTGATGGCTAACTAGAGGCTCAGTTTTAGGACAAATCAATATCTGTTAGTGGGAATCCAAGAGTCATCACAAAGGATATACACACACACACAAATAAATTTAAAAAATGCAGAGATATTAGACCTCTCTGTTCTTGTTTTGGTCACCCTGGTAAGATTGCTTTTACAGTTAGAAGAAAACAAAACAAAAACACCAAACCAAAGCTTTTTCACCATTTTTTTCTCACCACATATAAAAGAAGATGCCTTTTGAGCCAAATCTCTGGCAAAGTTCACAGACTCCATGTTCTTTAAGGTATTGGCTATTGTTGCAACATTGTGGCATAAACTGTTGTAAAAAGTACAACCTGCCCAACAAAAAGATTAAGCCAAAGGAGATAACTTGTATCCCCGTTGCTTCCAAATGTTTCAGTCTTACCTAGAACAGCTCTTTGAATATGCCTCTGGGTTAGCTCTCCTTTCAGATGGTCTGCAAAAGACAAAAATGCAAACAGAATTTTAAAATGTCAAAAATTAATGAAGTCATTGCTTATTTTCCACCATTTGAAATCCCACGTGCAGTTGGCCAGTTTAAGGGGATTTCGTTTGATCCATAGGACAAGTGCTTTTCTGAGTTCTCCTTGCTGCAAGTAAGCAGGTAGGCACAATTTGGCTCTATGTACCCTAAATTTAATTTTGTCCAATATGAAAGACTGAAAATGAAGCTATTTACTGTCAAGCACTTTCACAGGATAATGAGCTCCTGCTGCTCCTGCTACAAAAGAAGTCCAAGTGAGGTTAGAAGACATACAGAATTCCAAGTATTTGTTTAAACAGACTTGTAGACGCTAGCAGTAGAAATGAGATATTAGGTCATCCAGTCCACCTCATTGCCAGTGAAAAATTGGTTCCCTACAATCCATTTTTTTTCATGTTTGTTCAACTCAGTTTTAAATATCACATGTGCTAGAGCTTCTGCAAGTTCCACTGCTCAGTGGAACTCACTGTACAGATGTCACTGGTGTTTGATGGAAACTTGACTTAATTTCATTATCTCATTATTCCTAGCTAGGATCTCATGCCCTGTATAATTCACCTTTACCCTTTTATTAATTTCCTCCTTGATCTATGACACTGTTCCAGTTCACCAATTATTTCAAACCATAATTAGATTACCCCATGGGAAGACATTATTCATTGATATTAATGTAAACAATAAAGGAAAAACATAACCCTTAATGTGCAGCTTCAGAGTATATGTGTTCTGGGGGGGAATGGATTATGTCTTTTAAGGTTTGAAATTAAAACAATTGCTAAGCAGAGACTTGTTCACAGTCTTTACTAATCTATACATCTGGATACTAGGAATAGAAAAAAAAGGAAAAAATATCCATGATGGATTCATTTTTTTTTTCCAGTTTGATGACTATGTGCATCATATTAGCATGTATTCTGAACTAAAAACATCTTTACTTATTAGTGAAAACTTATAAAGTAAGCTAATCAGAGCAAATTAAGTCATTAAGTGCTGTCAAATGCTTAAACGGAGAATGGAAAAAAAAAGACTTAAATTCACAGGTCATGAGGATTAGACTGCTTTATAAGTACTAAAGAACTATGAATAATTAACCTTCTCTAAAGAATTAAGAGAATAATTCTTAAGTATTCAGCAGCATTGTGAACAGGTATTGTATGCAATACATTACAATATAACAGCCAAGTTATTTTGTTTTGTATGGTTTTAGAAAACAAACCCCCCCCCCGAAAACAAACAAACAAAACTACCTACTCATAACCTCACTACCTACTATAAAAGAGATATTGCAGATTCCCATTTTGCTGCACAGTGAGCTTTATTCTTTTCAATTAGTTCTAGTCTTCTCTATTAGTTCTTTAAACTAGTGAATTCTTCTCTATATAAAGTTATCTGTAATATTAAGAAAAGCCTTCAGCTACTGAGAAACAGATTAACTGAAAGAACTAACCTCACATACCCCAGCTAACCAAATAAATCCTGTCTCAGCTCTAACACAACCAAAAAAAAAGGCATTCAGTTAAGTAAGTTCCTGATTTCTGTAACAAAACAAACAAAAAAAGAAAACTTGATTAATCATTTTTACAGATGAAGCTTATTTAAATTATCAATACTTATATTATTTGTGCTTTGAAAGCTTTATAAAGCAACAAGACTGAAGTCAATACTCACTGAAAAGTAATTAAACATAATTTTTTACTCGCATTGCTTTTTGTTATTCTGGATATTTAGATCCTTGTATTGTACTGTATCAGACATGGTGATGTTACTCACTCTATATTGAACCATGAGTCAGTTATGAAAATTCATAGCAATCTTGTGATTCATCTCAATGGATTGACCTTAACTTAGGTTTCTCAGAATGCCAACTATACATGTAACCTCATGTAAGCCAACTGAAAATGAAGGTGACTTATACATGAAGTTCTCTATCTTGTCAATATGCAATTTCAATAGAGTTATTTCTCTTCCTTTAACCTTGCTAGAAACAGATCTGCAACAATCCAAATGTTTTGCATAAACTTCTGTCAAGCAGCAGTGAGGTCAACTGAAAAAAAGCAAGTAAAACAAGTCAATGAAAGTAAGGCTGAACTACAAACTGATATATAACAGTCTTCAGTCAACACAAATACATGGAAACAGAAGAATATAGGAGCTGTTTCTTTTAAATGATTATAGCCAAGAGGCTTCACTTTCAATTACCAAGAATTTACCAGTACAGAGACAGCTGGGACAGAGAGCACAGAGGCTGCAGAAGCCCTACTTTTATGGCAAACTATTTGTTAGCCAGCCAACAGTGTGAAACTGTCCCAAATGCTCCTCCCTCCTTTCCTTCTAGCCTTCATACACTTCTGCTCCATCCATGACATGGACCATAACATGTAAGACATCTTGTCCTTCTTATATTTGGCGACTTTATGAAAAAAAAAAGAGAAGTTGGAACCAGACCACCTATAATCATAGGGGAACCAAAGAAAACTTCTTTGGCTAGGAAAATTTCAGTCTTACCATTCTTATAGCAAAACAATTTTCTTTTTTCTTCTATAGAAATAGAAAGGTCACATTTGTCTGAATCACATAGTCCAAACTGCTTATTCAGGGAGCAGAAACTGAACTTCATTTCACAGAAAAATTCCTGAGGAAGAACTATAATCGTATTTCAGGAAAAGCAGCCCAAATAGGAATTTTGGTCAAAAGATATGATGTTATAATGAGGCACCTGACTATAATTCCATACCAAGACTTAGCCAGATATGACTTAATCTTTCAATTTGTTTTAATCCAATTTGAAATTTGACTATTTAGATTTCCTTTGGGGAAAAACAAAACAAAATAAAACAAAAATACCCACACCTCTTGTTTACATAGAAGCTCTTATTTTTAACAAAAAAGTTAACATTTTCTGTCTATGCTTTTGATTAGAATAATCTTGTTCTGTTTGTACTACAAATACTTGTGAAGGAGAATGAATGTTCCTGACCTGCTCTACTTTTCTCTCTCTGAGAACACCATCACCCCAACGCAAGTTTTGAAGTTCATAAGTGACAGAATTAGGGGATGATTCCAGTACTCTTGCCTTCCCATATAAACAAATGGAAGATTTCAATCTTTAGTACTGCCAGTTCTAAAACCTTCATAAACAGAAATATTTATCCAAAGAAATATGAAGAATCACATTCTCATTTAAAAACAAACAAACAAAAAAAATCTTCTGATTCCAACAGTGTAAAGTTGTGGACAAGGTAGTGCTCAAATGTGGTCTGCAAAAATTGAATTTAAGACTTGGCGAACATCTCACAACATATGGCTAATTATGTTTCCTGAAGTTTCACCAAACAAGAAGTTAAAAATAGGTCTGCAGCTGATATAAAATATTTTTTTTCCAGTGGAGTCATTCTTCATTTGGAGATAACAGTCCCAATAAAATGTTGAATGCTGCAACTCCACATGTTTTGGCAAAAAGGTAGTTTGGGGGAATTTAAGAATTCACTCAGCATGCAGCCAGCTGTCATTAAGGCTGTGATGAATCTGTTCGTTTTGGCCTGTGTTTCTGGACACATGTACCATCCTGAGGTATAGTAAAGAGATGAACTGGTAACGCAGAACTTCAGCTTTGTGACAGAAGACAAAAGCAAGGAGGGAAATGGAGAAGACAAAATGGAATAGGGCAGTCTAATTAGGAGTGATGTAAAGCAGAGGAAAGTATCCTATATGCTAACTAAATGTCAGAATCACTAACTTGAATAATATGCTTCTCCTGTAACTTTTTGTCTTTGTATTCCTCCAGACTATTTCCAGGAGCTAGATTTATCTTCCAATTTATTTCAGACAATGAATGCTTTGACAATACTGAATACAATTCAAGCCAATACAAAAATTAGTATGTAGCAATTAAAAAAAATATTGATTTAAAAATGTACATTTTTTCAGCTTCACTTGAGTCCACCTTACAGGTTTTAAAGCTTCTCTTATGTTTAATCAGACATTTAATATAATACTGTAATTTTTCAAAGACTGCTAACTTAAAGGATAAAATATGGGACAAGCTAAGAGTACACATACTACCCCAACTTCCTCCCTTTGGGAATATTGGTATCTACTATTGTGGGTAGACCTTTTACTTGTTGCATGGTCTCTTCTGACTTAGCTTTTGACAGGCTGGAGCCTTAGTCAATAATCTATCATCTCCTGTTTTATTTCTTAAGCCTTTGATATAATTTTACAACATTTTCCAAGTCTGTGTTTAGCTTAACTTCCTGGAGATCCTGAAATCTTCACACCTTAGTGAGGGTACTGTATCTTTTTCTTTCTTCATCTTTAAATCTTTGTTGTCGTTACACAAAATATCTAGCAGAACATCTTCCTATGCACTCAAGGAACCTCCCATTCCTGGAGATTATCCACCCACCTAGGACTTTTAGGGCTCCTAATGATGCTCTGAGGCCCTAAGCGTTAGATCTATGTTTAGTCTCTAACAGTCATAACAACTGTTTAATTCAACTGAGGTTATATTTTCAAGGCACAGTGCAGAGCTATGTATATCTGAGTCACAGCTGACTAGCTGGCCGAAACACTAACACAGCTTTCACCCATGACAAAGCCACGCTGAGAGAGGACTGTTTTGAGAGTTTCTGCATAATGTTCTAGTGTAATTAGACCAGTAGAGAGTGCATTTTTCTTTCACTGTCTAGTGGTTGTCCTGGATAGCTTGCACAGACCCACAAATCTCTAAGTGGTTCAGACGTTAGTAGGACAAAATAGGCCACAACATATAAACAAGTGTTGTACTGTCTCTTGGCCTGCAGAAGTAGGCAGGTTCACTGTTAGTAATGCAAGGTCCCTACATATGCAGTTAGACCTACTCTAGGATCTGTGAAGACCTACTCTAGGATCTGGATCAATTGCATTTGATTAATAAAGTTGTATGCACCCACTTGAGGAGGACAAGGAATCTTGCTGAATGAGAACATATTGAAGCTGTATATTCAGCAAATCATCTATGAGGAAGGTTTTAGAGATGGAGAAGCAGGGTACTCACATAACTTCCATAAGCCCTGTAGGGAAATATTTTCAACTGAACTTGAGGCCGGAGTTTTAACAGCTTACAAAGGATTTCTAAAATATCTTATCTCTACTCAGGCATTTGACTTGGAGACACTGAACTCAAATGGAGATACTTGAATGAAGTAATTTCTCAAACAAGGAAACTTCAAATGGAGATAGTTATTGGAAATCTTATCAGATGTATTAGATACTTTTGAAAATCTGGTGCTGAAATTTTATAAGAACACAACATATGATAGTAAGTATCTGTCAAGAAAAGTCATGGAAGAACAACAAACACATCTATTTTATCTTAGCATCCCACAACAGTAACAGTAGGCAAGCTGTTCAGCCTTTTTCTGAGCCAGAGAAATATTTGGGGCAAATTCTGACTCTTCTTTATATCACTTGTCCTGCTCCAATGGAAAAAAAAAAAAAGGGTCAAATAGTTCTTTGAGGACAACTTGGGAAGGCAAAATAGTCTGCACTAGCAACCTGACTCAACACTGTTTCTGAGGCAAGTGATCTATTCTGGAATACAAGGTTGGCCAAATCTCCGTGTACGCTGACAAGCCGTAACTTTCAGAAAGTCTCTGTGGCATCAGGAAAGAAAAATCACTACTGAAGCACTCAGGGTCTTCTAACAATAGCCAACATATTTTTCAAGGTAAGATGAGGCTCATTAGTATCAAAAATATATTAATGACAGTACTTGAGCAACATATCATAAAGTATAACCCGCGGCAGCAGATTTCTGCCTTTTGTTCACAGAAGAAATATCTGCAGCAGTCTAAGATTTAACTGGCTTTCCTTTCTCCTTCCGCCCCCCCCCCTTTTCTCCCCTCCCAAGGTTTGCTATCAAAGGTTTCTGACCCCAAAATAGAGGAGGTAGAAGCAAGAACATGCCTGTGTTCTGGCTATTCCAGCACAGTTTGGCAACTCAGCAGAAGCATATCTTCATTGACAATTTAAGCTGTGACATTATCAAGTTAACTGGAACACGTGAAATACTACTAAACAGTCTTTTGCAGGCTGTGCTAGTCACAAAGGAGTAGAAACAGTAAATGCCAGCAAAGAGATTGGGCAGACCACTAAGAGCAAGGTAAATGATGGTATTTAGTAGAACTCATCAGTCAGAGAACCCCAGAAAGACAACAGGTTCAGAATTGGAAGTACAACTTCCACCAAATCCATGGTTTCAAAACACAGTCTACACTCAGCACATAAACAAACACATTTGGAAATGTACAATTCTCCTAACGTACTCTCATTCTTTGAAATTTATCTATCACAGATTCAAATGCGTACATTTTATTATGGTGTAGGCTACTGCACGTTTTGAGATTATTATTTAAAATGTCTGACTGGGATATGGTCCCTTCCTTGCAGTACTCAGCATAGACAGTAACAGTTTATATCAACAGATTTAATACCTTCAAGCATAAAATAATCTACAAACAGAAAGCTTCTTATGAGATAGTCCTCTCTGCCACACGTTGCTGTAGGATAACACTGCACTTGACTTCACTGATTGTTTCTTGAGCTGCTCAAGATATAGTACTCTAAATTTTGCTCCAACTTCATTTCTAACCTCCAGACTAACTCCCCTGCCTCCCCGTTTCCTACATGTTCTTGTTAGTTCTGGCCAGATTACATCATAATTATTTTTCTTACTAAAATGGGTGCTTACACTTTCTGATTGATGGGCATTTCTGTAACTGTTCATTGTTTGGTCTGCATTTCCATAATGACCTTTATTCCACATTTTTTTCCTCCTTTTTTTCTGGCAGCCTTTTGTACCTCCTGGTTGGTACACAAAAATGTTTTGATAGGGCTACATAGCAAACCTGTACAGAAACTGTATTTTTCTCATCATAGCATTTGGGACCTCTCTTTTCCTTTTAGTACAGATTGTCATAGGCTCTGTAGGCCTGGCCTACATCCCAGCCAGACCCAGTACAATTGTTGAGGTGTACTCCAAGTCCCTTTCATCTAAACAGGGGGAATGCTAGAATGTACCACAGACCCATTTACCCAAAGGCATAGGAAGCGATATGGAAAGTGCACATAAATTCATAACAGTATGCATATACAATACTGGGATATCTAGGCTAACCAACAGAAAACAGTAAGTGCTCTGGAATGCAGTTCAGCATCTCCTTGAAACCGGATTTCAGAACTTGGATGCCTTCTGAGTTTAGAAACAAATGCTCAGAACTGTATACTATCATCCCAAAGTTGGCTGTCACTACTCATGTGTTTTCCTTTTTTTTTTTTTTTTTTTTTTAAGTTGAATTCAATGCTGCCAAGCATTTTTAGCCAAGCATGGGTGTTTATCAAAAAGTACTCTCCAGGAGACTTCAGCAGCAGAACATGTAATTTCTGGATTCTCTATGGATAGGAGATAGGCACCTGGACAGTCAGCTCAGTCAGTATAGCAGTACTTCTGTATGCACTAGCAAAGGCAGTTTGTTGTATTTCAGGAATAAAAGTGGACTAGAATCTTTTTTAGTTTCTCGATAGCTCTCCTGAATCCAGGTGTCTGAATTTCCTTTAAGCTATACCTTGAATGTCAGAGTTTTTTTTACGTGTTGTCCAAAGTTAAGAAATATTCTGTGCATCTATCTTTTCTTGTATGCTGGAAAGGAGTCAGAAATGATGCACATCTGGAAGCTGTTGCTCTGTTGTTTATCACATCTATTTGTTCAGGAATTAAATATTAATCTGGCCCCAAAAGCATGACTGAAAAGCAATGCCATATGGATAAGAAATCATGATCTGTGAATTAGTGCTGTGGATGCTCATCTATATGACTAACTACAAGTTATCTCTTGATTATTTCTGAGAAATTAATGTGAAGATAAAGAATGATGAAAATAAAGTCAGAGGAACAGCTTTGTATATGGGTCTTTTTGGTTTTTTTTTTTTTTCTTTTTACCAAATGTCTAAATTTAAGAAGCTTGAAAATAAGTAATAGGTCTTAGAGCATGAACAGGCAAATTCAAAGACAAGATATTTTACCCCATGCAAGTTTTCTGATAATTATACCTCAGGCTTAATTAATATTTTGAACAGAGAGTGAACATACCCAGATAGAAGATAGGCACATTTAAAAAAAAAAATAAAAAAATATTTATTTATTTATTATTATTATTATAGTACCTTTGTGGCTTTGTGATTTCTGTGCACTAACTCGATGTCCAGTTTCATTCTGTGATATTTTTTCTGGCCAGGGCTTTCCAACAGAAAAAATAAGTTCAGCAGTCCAGGCTTCACTATATACCTTCACATCACTTTTCAATGTTACTATCTTACCCAAGCAATTGCCCTGGAATTGAGCTCACATTGCTGTGAGACTTCTGTTCAGATGAGACACACCTAGACTGAAGCTAGGATCAGAGCAGATATGTCAGAAAATTCAAAATAAAATACATATAACACAATTACGGTGCTGGAGCTGCTTAGCTATGCTATCATGTTTTGAGGGCATGTCAGGTTTTCAAAGTGATGGAGACAAGGTCAGAGTAGAAGTGGGTGTGTGACAGTTTTTTAATGCTTATTTATTGTGATAAATACACCAAGCTCTTGAATGGTTTTTATTTGATTGGTTTGTTTTTTGGGCAGGAGGTGTGGGGGTGTATTAGAAGCATATTAACACCCTAGTAAAACCTGGAATAGCTTTCTGCAAAAATATTTTATATATTTAGTGTTTTGGATGAGCCTAACCCTGCTTCTTTAATTGCTCAGCAATTTAAAATGCATCCTGATTGTATATAACTTGCAGAATGACATCATCAGCTCTGAACAGAAGTCTTCCTTCAGCTTTAAGAAAAGTGCATGAGAACATTTTCATAATACAACTATTCACTGTTGATTGCACTCCTCCTGCAACATTCACAACCAGCTGTGGCGACATCACTAGTTCTACATGATTTAAGAACTAGGTTGACTGGGAAAAAAGCTATTGTATTTCAGTACATGTAAGTATGTATGCATATACTGCAAATCTGCATCAATGCTGGCCAGATGTGTAAATGAATCACAGGATCCTATGAAACACAATTTTCTATTTCAGTGCTCATGAAGGAGAACCATTCTTCGACAGCGTAACTCTGAATGAGCTAATGGGTCTACCATCTCCAGAGTTTGAGGGACTGATTCCTCATTTCTAAATTCTCAGAATACCCAGTACTAAATAAAGACACTATTAAGGGAAACTTTGTGTACAAAAGAATGTTGGAATATTTTAAAAATTATAATATAGTGATCTAACCTCTTCTCTCTTAAAGAGGAAATTTAAAAAACTGACAGTGTCAGAACTTATTAGCCTAATAAAGTAGCAAAATGGAGCATAGCAATCCAGCAATACTAACTATTTTCAGTCTGTAGACATACTACAACCAGAAAATCTGTTACTGAGAGGTACTTTTCCAAGTATATAGTCACGGCAGTTCATAACTTGATTGAATCCAATGAGCTCGGTCCATTTGGTTTTAGTTATTCCAGTGAAAACCCTAAGTAAAAAGTGTTTACTTAGGTTCTTCCTGAGCATAATTTTTTCCCCTGAAAATACTTCTCCTTCTAAAGAACAGAACATCATTTGTAATAATTATAAAATGAAAATGTTTCCTACATATGTAGATTCCAACATAGTTCCAAAGAAAACATTAGCATCTTAGGCCTGGAGTGACTGTTACACTAATAAGGTTCCTCTGTTTAAAGAATAGCACATCAGGGGAGCATAATAGAGCTGTTCAAATTAATTCATTCAGTTTGGTATTTTCTGAATAAGTCATTTGACAAATCATGTTTTCTCATTCTAAGGACCCATTCAGCCTATGCACTGTTACCCAGGAGCATTGCCTATTGTTTGAAAGTAAAAAAACCACATATGTAAGCTACACTGAAACAATGGACAATATTTTGCATTGGCATAAACATATGTATTACCCCCTGAAGCCAGAAGACTTGTACCTTCCAAAACAATTTCATTTTTAAAATTTCCTAAGTGCTGCTGCAAGGACTATTTTGCATTACTGAAGATAGTATCCTCTCTCCTCTTTTTACAGGGATAAGCAGAAAAAGGAGCAAGGCTGTCATAAGGCTGCTAGGGCTCCTTAATTCTCTTTTCAGCCTCAGATCCAGCAGATCAGGGGAGACAAATCCTGCACTAACAAAGGACTGACAGACGGATAGCAATAACATCGTTCCTTCTGTCTCCTCTGACACCTACCCATGCATGACCTGGTGCTGGAGCAGTGGCAGCGCAGACAGCTCTGGTACAACTGCCATCAATCTAGGTGCTCCTGAAGTGAGACAAGAATTAGACCTATGATATTTACATTGCCTACAGTAAGTATAACAAAGATGGATTGTCTCGCCTGTTTACAGAAAGGCAAACTGTTACTTCACAGGCTACGATAATGGACTTTGTATTCTTGTCTGGTTTCCTTCCTTGTTTGCTCATCTTACTATCAGTTTTCTGGGGACTGTCATTCAGCTAAAGGTATTACTTTATTGTTCATTGCTTAATCGTTGGTGTTAAGAATTACACTAATCAAACATAACCTCACTACTCCAACACAGTATGAGTTGCTGCTCCTATGCTACTTTGCAGTGATTTCTCTTGAGATTCTAGGCACAAGCTCTCACGTAAATTAAAAATATGATTTGTTGATTACAAACACAGCAGTTCATTGATTACTCTGATTCACTACGAACACTGAAAGAACAACAACAAAAAAAGTATTAACATGAACCTTTAACTAATGAGAAAGAAAAATATACTCCTGTCACCCACCACTTTATATTATGAGCCAACTGGCTGCTCCTAAAACAAGAAAATAGATTATGGAGATTTTCATCACAGCTCTAAGTCTGCCCAAGATGGTAGTAACCAGCTACCATTTTGTAGCCAGGCCTGTGGGAAATTCATGACACCTATTCTACCTGCATGGCACCTTGAGAAAGGAGGTCATATCAAAGATGCTGAGAGAGATCACAGGATTTATGTATTGTGCTCTACAGGTTACTGGCTGAACTGAGACATAGAAATCATGCCTGAAGTGAGCTGAACATCAGCAGAAAAAGAACTTTAGTGTAATTGGGGCAAAAGTAAGTTATACTTTATTATGGAAAGAAGGAAATAAATTGAAATGGAAGGATTTGTAATCAAATGGAAAAATAAGAAGTAGCATCCTGTAAAGCAAAGTAAATCACATTTCTAACAAAGAATGAACTGCAGATGGTGACAAGGTGGTTAAGAAATAAAATCTGCAGAAAATCATCTGTCTTTCTGTATTTTTAATTCCACATTTCCAAAAACCAAAATATAATGTTTAAAAAATAGATTCCAAAATGCAGTCATAATGGCAAGATGATCAGATATTTATTCAGAACAAACACACATAGGAACTATGTTTTTTCAGCTTTATGTTGCAAAACAATTGGGCCAAGAAATTAAGGAGAAAGAATCTGGTGACTGTGTCAGCCATGCCGAATGGCTTCAGCTTTAACAGCTACTGCTATTTTTGGTGGACACATAAACATGCCTGGTTTATTACAAAACTACTTTGAAACTGACCTGGAGATCAGAAACAGGCTGAGGCTTCTAGGCACTGAGCCACATTGAATAACATCCCAGCTGGGAAATTACAGCTGGGGGACTGTTTGTCCCTGTGGCCTGTTTTCTCTTTTGTTTTTCTCACAGATGGCTGCAGGTTTTGCAGAGCTAATGTGCTTCGTTATGTTAGTCAGAAGGGACATCCCTCTGCAGTTTATAGCATAGCTGCGCACCCGAGATTAAGTATGGTAGAAACACTACTTGTGTTGCTTTTTCTGACAGAACTTCTGTGTCCTGAGAGCAAGACTGACTCTCTCTCTGTTAAGCAGCAGAGGACATCTGCAACATGCAGACAGCTTCCCAAGAGAGAAGAAATCCATGGCGACTAAATGTACTGAGGCTTTATTTTTCCGTGTATATCCATCCCATTGCTCGAAGAGAAGTGGTGAAACAGTAAGCAGGCAATCTCCCTTTTCAGAGAGCTTCCATTCTCCACTGATGTGTACTTGTCACATCTACTACTTCTTATGGTGAGCTACTGTTTTGGCTTGTTCTAGATCACTGATTTGGCTGTTTGTCCAGAATTTCTCAGGTACTCGGCAGTCCAGCTGGGGTAGCAGCTGCCAGGCAGCCAGAAATCCTGGACACATAACCATCACACATGCAGCATGACACTGAGCAGACTTTGTAGGAGCCAGCTGGGCACATACAGTCAGTTTGACACCTACAGGTGGTGCTTGATGGGTTGCCCTGTGTTTGCTGCACGAGTGCCCAGTTGCACATGCCCAACATATTCTGAGCATTACAGATTTACTGCACTGCTCAGATTTCTGCCTGAAGAATGTCTGGGGCCTTTAGCTTTTAAGTACCAAGCATTGAGTTCCCTTGGGTCCCAGGGAGCTTCTCCATATCAAGAACGGACTCTAATCAAAGAACAAGGTAAACGGCAAATTCTCTTACTGTTCATGCAAGTTTTTCTCTAGTGACACAGAACTCTGTGTAATGTTTAAAGGCACTACACAATACTTCTGTAAGGTGAAATACTTGCTGGTAAAATAAGGAAAAGTACTGGAAAAACCATGCTATACCTGCTGTATCATTCCTGAATACCAGCTGAGCTAATTCTGAAGAATTAAGATGTTAGGAAAGATTTTATTATTTAAAATACTTCATCCTTCTCTTTTGCTGCAATGCCTCCTGACATATACATTTTTACAAGTTGATTCCTATACCTAATGAGCCACACCTTTTATCAAATACAAAATCACTTCCAGTCCACAGAGACTCCTTCAGAGACTCCTTGTGTTTGGACATTGCACAAGACAAGCCACTGATGGATGTTGGAAATTTGCTAAATAGATCCATTGTTTAGACCACATACTCTGTAATATAATTTTTTAGCTAGCTTATAATATTTTTTATACTTATCTTCTTTTTACAGGGAAACTATAGCACTCTTTTTTTTTTTTTCTTTTTTTTTTTCTTTTTAATACCTATGTATGAAACAGCTTCTTCTTTGCTCCTCTTAAAGACCATGGTCACAACCAACATGCCTCTTAGGCATCCTTAAAAAAAGCTCAGACTCCTGAGACTAACTTCTCCTAATTGCTGAGTATCCTCTGCAAATAGCCTCACTACTTAACCATTCTTTTAAATTATTCAGCATAACAGATGCTTGTGATAAACATCATGGAAGTCAAGGACATCAATTAAAAACATACCATAAAATTGGCCTATTCTTCCCACTGATGTTGGATTATTATACCCCTATTGTAGAGCAAGAGGACAGATTTTCTTCATGAGAAACAGAATGAAAGGATAAACAAAAGAAACAAAGACAATTAGAACCAGAAAGAATGGCTACCTATGTATGACTGCTTTTCCTTGACATGTACAGTCTACATTCGTATGATTGCACGTCTTGCCTCAGCCAACTTGTGCAGCACACATACAATTTTTGTTCCCCTGTCGGTCTCAGAATACCTGAAAATCCCTCAGAAACTTTGGCAGGAAAAATAGGAGGACAAATTCTGACTGCATATATGAGCATGTCTTAAAGAACAACTAACAGACAACTTTTTTTCCTTTGGATGTTTGTACTTCACAATGAATAGTAATAGCAGTTCACAGTAGTAGCCCTCACTGCACCTTTTAAAGAGAGGGCAGTCCCAAAATGACTGGTTGAGTGCACAATCATAGATCGCTCTCAAAACCAGCAGAAGGACAAGCAGCCTCAGTGATATAAAGCTTGGTGAACTTGTGAGTGTGATTCAAGGAGGCAGCTTTGGAGATCTCAAAGGTGGACTATATTGCAACATATTTCATAATATGAGCAATTTAATTTGACTCTTTATATTACTGTCATATCTAATGCTTGTTGTCCTTTATCAACTGGAACAACAACAATAAAGTCAAACATGGAAGTATTTTCAGAATCTTCTTTTCAATCCTTACACCAGTAGAACTCAAACTGCCCTCAGCTAGAGTTTTTCTTGAATGAAGATTTCAAGATTTCAAGTTCTGTGGACTTTAAAGGTCTCTGCTAAGAACAGCAATTCATACTAAGCTACCTGAAGAATCAAACACTGTGGAATGATATTATTGTGTTATCTATTCGTTAAATCTTAATGGTGAATTCATTTATTTATGAGCTGTTTGCATCTCATTTGAATCAGATTTGCCTGTGGAATGGTGAAATGTAACCTTTTGTTTTGTTTTTTTTTTTTTTCTCTGCAATTTTTCAGACCTGTGTTGAAACCACTCCTGCTATTTTACCTCTGCACTAGTTATTTCCAGTAAAACCCACTGAATATATATATAACTGATGTAAGACTGTGTAAGTACTTGATAAGTTCTGGAATTAAACTAGAACAGTGAATTATACTAATCAGCAGTTCTGAAGTCTCAATGTTCATTTCTATAAAAGAATAAGTATTTCAAATTGTTACACTGAAGAATGGAACGCATTTCAAAGCACAGTAATTTCTCTCTTATTACAGCCTCACTTCATTCATAGCTGATACAATGTCCAGTGACCTAACGTTCTGACTCAGAACATTTACATTAATATGAAATTAACAGATAATGCCACTTATAATATAGACTTAAAGAAAGCAACATGTTGATTTTGATGAAGTTTCTTTTTATACAGCAAATCATGGCAACGTATTCATTTAATTTAGGTTCCATGCAAAGAATGGATTTTTTGTCAACAGAAGAGTTATATCTTAAAAATGCTGTTTTGTTCGTGCATGACTTCTCTCAACTCTTTCAATCCATATAATCATAGACTAAAATATGCATTACATTCCTACAGTCATCCTTGGGATTAGAGTTCTTCAGTAATTGTTCTCCTTTCTCAAAGTAAGTAATTTATTCCAGCAAGTGAAGCAAGTGAAATACTGAAGATATACAACATAGACAACAGAGTGCTCCCTGACCACCTCTACCTGAAAACATCACTTTACCTTATTTCAGTTCTTATCTATGCAAAAAGCGGTTTTCAATTCATTTCATAAAGCAGTGTAAGGTTAAAGAAAAACCTTACATAAAATATTCTTGCTTTGCAATTAAAAGTAGATCCATTTTGCTTATCTCCATGGGGATGAAGAATGACCATAAGAAAATAACTTTTTAAAAGAGAATTTCTTGCAGGCAGTAAGATGAGACTACCATCATTACTGTCTTTTCATTTGTGCTATGGCATGTAGTAAAATTTCATCAATTATTAAAATGTGCCAAGTATGTGGAAGTAGAGGTGTTAATCAATGAAGCATTTATTTACAGAGGAAGATATCAAAAACTAAAAGTTTTGCAATGGCTAGTAATATAGCTGTGCAACTATATTTCCATTACTCTGTGTTTTGTCATTTTTTTGTATTTTTGTGCTTGTCTTAATTGCTCTTCAGATAAATTATTAATATGCTTACTGCTTGCTGCTATTGCTGCTAAAAACAGTGGATTTTTTTTCAGCTGTTTCATGTGCCATATAGAAAGAAGAGCCTGATTTTTTAACAATATACAGACTGTTAAAAGCATGTGAGGGTATCTGTCCTTGATTTTTCTTTAGAAAAGGTGTATTTACGTGTATATGACAATAAGAAACAGGCTATGGAAGAAGAAAGAGAAAATACTAGATGATCAAAGTAAGGAAATTGTGTCTGTATGAGGAAGAACTCATTTACTAAATGAACACCAAGTTTTAGGTTTATTGCTGTCCATCCCTAATTCAGAATACTGCTGTTTCCCAGAAGTTTTCAGACAGAAAACATTACATATTGCAATACAAAAATGATGAAGCAGGAATAGCAGCTGTAATCAGAGATTATAAATCTTCAAATTAAAACCTTGCCAGCAGTGGGCTCCTTTTATACCATCATTTTAATTCTCAACTCTACAACCTGACTGCTCATTTTAAATTAAAATTAAAATAAATTTTAAATTAAATTTAAATACAGTTTCTTTGTTGTATACACTAAATCTCTGCTATTGTCATGAGTAAGAAATTGCAAGTGAGATTTTTTTCTCTCTTCCATAGTATGTATACATACATACAGTCTTGCATGTAGAGAAAAAGGTGTTTATAAATGAAGGTTTTACATTATTTTGGTTCTAGTTAGGTTTTACATTTACTTTGCATTCACAGAAATAACAGTGCAAGCTATAAGACAGTGAGTTGGGATCAATATTGTCCTTGAGCACTGTTACACCTTGTCCTCACTCTACCTCAGTCCTTACTATTTCAGTGAAGATCTCAATGAACTGTGATGTAAAAGGACAATTTTTTGAATAATTTGCAAGAAAATTCGATGAAGACCCTTCAATAATATCGCTTTGCAATACAAGGACATGCCCTCATTAAAGACTGCCATTGGTTTTGGTATCCTATGATCTTGTGCACTAAAATCCAAGGTTGAAATGAGGCAGAGTAGTGCAACATCTCAGCATTCCTGTGGGTATAGCTGCATCATCAACATCATGTGCACATAATCCACCCACCTACCCTTTCTCATTCCAAGAGTGCCTGTTTCCTCACACAGTTATTACTCCCACATGACTTTGCCCTTTCTCTCTCAGCTTCAATTATAACATTAGCTGATTTCTGGACAGACTAAAAACAACAGCTGCTTTCCTTTGGGCATTAAATACCATTTAGTACACTTTTTTTCCTTAGGAAAAAACTAACCTTACTAGTGGTATAAATACTCCAAAACAGACATTTACAGGGATGAACTGGAAACGTTTACTAATCTTAAATGCTTCTAATATGTGGCACAATTTTGTGTATGAGAAACATTTGTAGTCACTAAATTCTGAATGAATGCATTGTTTTAACCTACATGGAAAACAGTGTTTTTAATGTCCCCAATTCTTCCTTGCTCTATGATCCATATAGTAGCACTTTTTGTTGTTATTTAATGATTTGCAATTTGTTCAGATGTCGACTTTTTCTCCTTACTGTCAGAACTTTCACATAATGCTTTCAGTAATGGTATAAAAACACCTTGTTGATAACTGTGTCCTAGAAATAAAACTGTTAACCCTGACAAGGGAGATGCTATATTTCCATATCACTTTATTCTCAAGTATTGTCCCATACATGCATTTTTTGGCATTTATTGCATATTGACCTCCTGAGCAGTTTGGAAAACCTACTCTCTGAAAACCATCTAATGACATCAGTAAAATTAGTTATGTTCCTCACACTTAGCTGAATCACCTCATAAATCTGTGATACCACATTACCAAGAGCTCAAACTGGATTAATGGCAGACTGTTGATGTCTGTGGTAGCCAGCTTCCAAACTGCAACAGCTAGTTGCTTCCAGACTTGTCCACAGACTGGATTCTGGTCAGTGTAAACTGTTTATATAGATTCATAGAGGTCATTGCCCTCCTGCTGGTCAAACTGGCCATCATGACAGCAAAAATCCATTCTACTATGCTGGTCGTCTTGCTGCAGAAGGGTAAATATGCATGCACTGAATCTGACCATGGTGGCAAAAACGAAGTGTTAAAACATTTTCTTTGCTGTCAGTATAAAACATAGACTGTAAGAATTACTACCCTTGCTTTCCAAAGAAGGGAAAGTGACACCATCTCAATTCCTCATCAACAGATCTCAAAAGCAGCACCGCAACAACCTGGAAAAGCTCTTCCAAACTTTCCCTTGGCTATGACTGGAACAGGCGAAACAAACAACCAGAGCCAAAAGAGATATGACTAGATGTCCCAGCAGTTTAGGAAGGTTTCTTTACAGCAAACCAGCAATACAAAAATGTTTGCAGTGACACAACATACTTTTTTCATGAGAAAATATCTTTTTTTTTTGCTTTTTATTTTCTTAGCCAGTGAAATACACATTTTAGAGTTTTTAATATTACACTAGAAAGACAAAAGTGTATTTGCATGTCAGTACTGGCCCACTGTCAATTTCTTCTCCTATGTTGGTTATAGAGTCCCCATTAGTTCCCTGACCTCTCAGTTATTTCTTTCCAGTTTTACTTATGTTGATTCAATTTTGATGATTCTGTATTTGCAATTTAAAGTTTACTCCTTGGTTACATTCCATGGTCATATGTAAACAATTCTGAATATTTCACTCAAACTGATCCAGACACATCTACATAGCCCAAATCCAGTCTTAATTTCTCTGCCTTTTGATGGTGCATTTATGCAGTATACTGATTTGGAAAAGAACTGCCCACCATCCTGCTCCTCAGTGCTTGCACCAAAGCACTTTGCTCCTTTATTTGAGCTTATGGAAATGTTGTGTGACAATGTAGTAAACTGATTCACCAAAATGAATGATTAAAATGACCTGGGTTAGAAACATTTTCCCCTTCCTTTTTTTTTTTTTTTTTTTAAGTATCACAATAGGAAAACTTTCATCCTACAAGAAAATTTACCTTCTTATTTCTAGGAGGTCATAGTGAAAAGTAAGCATGATGAAAAATCTGATACATAAATATTATTTTCCATAAAAATAATTTAAAAATCTCTACATTCTTCTATTAACATAAAAGGAAGCAGAATCCAGGAATATGTGGTATAGAAGCAAAGGCGTGTGGTAACCACGTCTCATGTTACAGTTACTTTGCTCTTAAACTGCAGCTTACATCTAGACTCTGTGTTCCTTAATCCTTTTATGTAAGCTACAACACCAGAAAAGCCTACCATGAAAATCTTATTCCAGATTACTTTTTCCAGCTCTAATGTTCTGATGTGTTTTTGAGATGCTAATGTAATTGAGAAGTGGTTGGAGTATTCTGTGTACTTTTTACTGAAAAACACTAATATTTCCAGTCAGAATGAAAGGATATTTATGACATACAAGTTACAGCCAACTACTGTCACTATCTCAGTATATAATCAGATTTCATGAAATGTGCTCTATAACCTCTGTGGTGCATAGCTTTATACTATTAAGTGTAGCTCAGAAATAACAGAAACTGATATTGATGGGATCTGTTCTTGATTGTGCACAAGGCAGCCAGGAATGCTTTAGGAAACCAAAATAACAATAAAAGTAAACGAAAGATCTAGTTGCAGGCTGCGGATGGCTCTATTCTTCCTGCCACATTTTCAGTAAAAATTTGGCAGCTTAATAGCCTTACTTAGCATCTTTAATGTTATGCATACTATGATGAACAAGACAAATGAAAGTTTTTTTCAGGCAGCTAAACTATGTTAACCAGTGTAATTGCATTTGGTAAGCTGAGTAAGCCAGAAAGTGTTGTTCTTCATGTAAAGTTTTAATTTTCAGAGAGGTGCTAATAGGCAGACTTATTTACAACTATGATCAAAAGAATGCTGGACAGGAGGAAAGAATAGCAGAATAAAAACCAGTAAGCATGTCAACCAGAGTGCTAATTTTCATATGCAGCATAACGTTACACAGAAAGAATTCAAGGAAGGACTGTATGATATGATCACTCTCAAGCCTCAAACATCGGTATTTAAAAACCATCCACAAAGTACTGCATAATCTGCAGAGATCAGCATATCCATATGGAATCTGCATGTCCTGGATGGAATTTGTTATTTATACAATAAGATTACAGTATGAACTAAATGAAAAGAATATTCTTCCATTTTACGGCCAGAATTGGAAAAATGGAGACTAATGAAATACAAGGTGTATGGAAGGTGGCTGCTAGGTTCCTATCCCCAAGCAGCGCTATCACAGCTCCTGGCACTAAGCATGATGTGTTAGTGTGTGACTACTTATTGCTGGTGTATATTTGGTGTATATTTTGTATACTTATTGCCTGCTTTCAAATGGATTTCAACTTCAGCAAGAGAAAGAAGTTTGACACCCACTGCTGACTTTGGCTCTACCTCAATCTAGGCCAAGAAATAATTTGGGCTTCCTATCATAGATGAGTAAATCCAGGAGACAGAATTAAATCAGGATAATGCAGACTTCAAGATGGAAGCAGAGGAAAAGAAAAGGTTGTATCCTGATCTAATGGTTCATGTTCACACCTTGGTACAGTGATATCCAAAAGCTACTGGCATTATTCAATTATTCACCTTGGTGATACTTCCTGTTACATGATGGATAACATTCATTGTCATCCACAGCAGGTTTAACCTGCTTTTCCAAGTTCATGAGGGGAATAAGCCAACTGACTGATGTTGCTAAGAAATAGTTTGACCAACTTGTGTCAGGTTTCCCTTGCTACCAACCTGTGCAGTTTACAACTGTGGAAAATGTGGATTTGGGAGTCACGTACAGAGCTACAGAACCCAGACCAAGCTCAATATGACTAGTGTTTTGGGGACCTAAGAGTATTACTGTCACCTAAATCAGCTTCTTGTAATTTTTTGAGAGATTACAATAAAACAGAGAAGACAGATAGACTGTGTGACTGCAATGGCAGGGTTTAAGTGAGCTTATATGGACACTGGAGAGACTTGTATTTGCAAGGTGGATATTGAAATTCTACTGGCACTGGCTAATCTTGGGACGTCCATGCACGAGGTCTGTATTGAGGTATGTTCTATCCAATCTGAAGGAGATAATTACACCTACTGAGAGAAGGCAGATTTATTAAAATGCCATACCTTGTTGAAACAACCCAATATTCAGAATGCTAGCTCAGCACCTGATGTCTGTGGTTCTAAATCCCTTCAAAATATCCTTTGTGCAGTGTTTTTTAACACACAGTGACAACATAGCTGAGGTTTTCCACATAGCTCACATAATTTGAAATAACATTTATGATAACATCTCTGAGCAGAAATTATGGTGTACCTGAAGTTTCTTGGGAGTAGAATCTGGCAGTAGCTACCCTTCATGACCATGGAGAATATAATCATGAATATGGTGAAAGTACAGAGCAATCATCAGAAGAGCCTTGAGATTTTTGTCCTTTCCCAGCAGTCAACTGCTGTTACAAGAAGTGATGACACTGGATGCTAAATTGCTTTTAAAATTAGTCCCTCACAGTCTATAACTGTAATCTTGAAGAGATTTGGTTCACCTGAACATCAGCGTACACGGACTTGGTTCAGCTGAATGTCAGCATACAGGTCAAGGACCTGATCTCCAAAGACTTCAGCGATAGACAACAAAACTGTTTCACACCGGACATAGAGCCTGGATAGCCAATTGTTAGGAAAGAGATCACAGATTGGGGATCAACAGAACTCAGAAATCACCTAGGAACATATAAAGGTCTGGTAGGAGAATTGGATAAGACCTAGCTTCAGGTTGAATATATCTTTAGGTGACTTGGCTTTGAATAATTTGAACCTGGAAGCCAAACATATGATGTTGGGGCCCTAAAACAAAATATGAAGAACCCCCCTGCCAAGCTGATGGACTCCTCAGAGTCTCTCTAATTAATCTGTATAAAGGAAGTGCAGAGGAATAATTCAACAATGAAACCTTATTGTATCAAAAGCTATATGAATTTACAGATAAAGTACAGTCCTTAATCCATTGATGACACAACTTGGAACAAAGTTTTTTGGATCATTTTATCCTACAGTGAAATTCAGGAAGTCCAATGTTAATACCTTAACTTCTCCTTTTGCTAAATTTCAGATCTCATTTCAAGTAAAGAACTGAGCTGTTTTTCACATTATTTGTAATAATTATGTTATTTGGAATAATAATGTTTGCACATTATTTGAGAAAAAACAAAATTGATACATAAAATGATTACTCTTATCATCAGTTAACAATTTATCTCTTTGGAAATATTAATAAAGAATTGATTCATTTATTTTAGAAAATAATTCTCTTTTTGTATCCTCTGAATGCTGCAATTTCATCAGCTATAGATGTAAAATGAAGCTGAAATGAACTCACTTATTTTATTTCGCACTTCATGTATTTTTTCTCCAAGGCATTTAGCTTCAGCAAACCTGTCAATGCAAGCATAATGATACAGGATTATTCAAAAGCATAACTAGTGAAACTATTTGTTCACAATAAAATACTGAATTCTTCATGACATTTTTTTTCTCTGTAAGTAGAACTGGTAGGAAACAATTTTCCATCAAAAAAGATAGTTTGGTCTAAAAGAAACAATTCCGAAAGCAACAAATAGGTTTATAAGACAGACTAAATAAATTTGTAGCTATAAATTTTAAAAAATGTTATTTCAATTCTAAGAATTGGATTCTCTTATATACTCATATTAGGCTATGATATTAATTTTAATATGCTAAATTACTTGCAATGTATTAACATACAGCTATATAAATATAGAAAGAGAAAAAATCCAAAGTAAAAACAAAATTAGAACATTTGCTCACCAGGAAATTTCAGATTTAAGCATGTAATTTACACATTGCTGATAATCACTGTTTGTGATGTGTGAACACGTATGCCCCTGTCACCAAACCTCTCAACAGAAAAATAACAAAGTGTGACAAAACTAAATTATTCTGATCTTCTACAGCTAGTCCTTATGTGAATGCAGCTATTCAAATTATATCCACAAAATCAATTAATCAGGCTTTGGAAAGTCCCTTTTTGTAGTATTCAAGTAACTGGACCTCGAAACAAAACTGGAAATGTGAAGTTTCCCTTGATGTATTTCATGGTAGAGGAATGTAATCATTGTAAATAAAGGACAGATACAGACTAACTTGTGTGTTTTCCTTTGAGAAAATTACTAATTGCCTTTTGTAATTCACAAGATTTGTTTTACTTAATATGCCACATTTTTATCATCCTAGCATAAAGTGAGGCCTTCCATCTTGGGGTAGTGTTTTGACAGGAAAAATTAACTCAGTCATTTCTTGAAGGAGAGACCCAGGGGAGCTCAGCATGTTGCAGGACGTGTTGCTCGTGACTCAGTAGGTGGTTCTCCTCTCAGAATGTTTACAGCACTAATCTACTCACATATTTCTTGAGTGTGCTGTAAAAGAAAATCACCTGTGGCAATCAAATATCACTTGTCCCTTTCTACAAAGGTAGTGATATTAACTCTGGTGGCCTAGATGAGTCTAGTGCTGGTAATTATATTTCTCCTGCAAATATCCATTTTTAGTTTTAAGTCCCCAACTACTGCTGAAAATTACTTTTATATGCCTTTTCACTGTATTTTTTTCTGCCATAACTGGTTGAATTTAAGTAGCAAATTATTCATAGTAAGAAATGTTCATCTGAGATTGTACTTGATAAGAGGTAATGCAACGATCACTTTTTACAACCTTACATTCCCAAAACACCAAATAACATCAGTGAAAGAATCTTCAAAGCATTCTTGAGTGCAAAGTATTATTACAGAAATTTTTAAAAAGGGCAAACTGAGATACAGCGAGATTAAGTGACTTGAAGAATGTCAAAAATTGCATTCCCATGCAAAATATTTTGAATCACAGCACAGACATCTATCCGAAATTGTTAAGACTGGAATAATATAAACCATGTACACCCAGGCAAAGTATCTTGCCCATCTGCATGCTGGGTGATACTGCAAGCTCTTGGGGAGACAATGTTTCTTATATTTGGACAATACTGACTATAATTGCATCCTAGTCCATGACTAGGATGTTTTAAGATGTTAGTTATGAAAATAAGTAATCATTTCACAGCCAAAAATGTCATTTTATAAAAATTGACTACAGTGCTTAAAAATTTCCAGTAGGTATGTGTATAAACCAATTTACTGATAACTTCCTGATTATATCCAAATCAGCAAATCTTCATGTGGTATGCAAAATATTCTAATGATCAGAATTTTCTTTTTTAGCTTGCAACATGATGTTGCAGTGATGCTCACTTCAGTGTTATTAAGTATTCTGCTCACTGTATGTCTTGCTCCTTAGTAAATGTGTGATATCTAGGTATTTCATTAAAAAGCAGCTGCCTACCAAGCAGAATGAATGCATTTTTATCCTCTACATTCCCTATAGCCTGCTAGAACTTGAGGTTTTATCCTTTTATCATTTTTTTTTCCTCCTATCAGTTTTCTGATATTTTATAGCAGTTGTTGACATCATTACTACGCTTATTTAACTCAGTACTATATAAAGCTGTTTAGGAAAAATGGCATCTAGATCAGGCATTCAAATGCCAAATGGATTTTGCTGTAAGAATCATGACAATCAATTCAATGTACAATGGCGATGTCTGAACCGAGGTTTGTTCAAGGAAGTATCCATTGTAATAGTTTAAAGTGTAGAAGAATGATTTGCTGCATTGTGACCTTTGTTGTAAGCCATTAGGCTTGACATGAAATTCTGAATTGTTATTTCAATGTGTGTGAATGGACCCTTGCTGAATGTGGAGGAAAATTGTAATACTTAATAGTTGAGTCTTCAGCTAATTTGGATGAGTGTTGGTCTAGCCAAAGTAACCCAGGAAATCCGCAAACTGTATTTTTGTCTAACTCAAATAGTGGCAAAACTTAGTCAAGAAATATAACTTTCACCTGGGAAGGCGGGGCTTGGAAAACTGCCCATTCTCAATTAGTCCATTTCCCTGTAAAACTGGAAAGAGATGGAATTTCATGTGACCGCATTCAGAACTGCTCATGAACACTTGTTTTCAAGGCTGAAATCAACATGGCTAAATAGCTCCAGCTGGCATGTTCCTCAGCACTTACTATATCTCGCATAAGGAAGGCAGAAGCCTTCAAAGCATCTGTGAGAATGTTATATAATCCTTTCCCACTTAAAACTTGTTTTGACATAAAACACCAAAGCAGGTATGGAAGATTGTGTGAAGATCTAATGGGAACACTCCAAAGTACCTCTTTCTTTCCTCCATATCCCATAGACCAAATACTAAGCTCATCAATTACTTAGAAATTATTGAGGCAAAAGTCCTGTGGACTCTGATTCATGTTCAATGATAGATTTAGCTGGACAAGTTGAAGCCAGATGTCTACCCAGACCTTATTCATAGCTTGCTGCCTTCAAAATAGGAATAGCTGAATGAGTCATGCATCTGTTTCTCAAACACCACAGTTTATAAGCTAGCACTATAACCTAAACTAAAATTTGGCATTCATTTATAACAGACCAAGAAATTCCATCTCTGACTATGAATCATAGTCAAACAAAATAAACAAGATAAACACATAAGATTTGATTCTAATATTGGAAGAAAAAAGGCTACTTTTGATACTGCTCTAATATAAAGTCTGGCATAAAGCTGATATCAGCATGAACAGTGATGAGTGATTGATTATATTCTTATCTCCAAAGAGTCCATGAGCGTCCTCCATGACCGGAGACTGCTCTGTAGGAAGGCTGAAACACGGCTTCTAGTATCTACGAGGTGAAATATTCTGGTATGAAAACGCCAGAATGAATTTGGACACTAACTGTTGTGGAACAAGAATTTTGCCAAGATTTAACTCTTTGAACATAAATATCAGTAACAAAAAATTTAACACTTTGAAAAACAAGTATCTACCTCATAATGTAAAACAAGACAAATTCAGAGGCTATCAAATGGGAGAATGAGGATATTTAGTGAAATACACAAACATTCACTCATTTCTAATTAGAAGTTATGAGTGACCTAAGTGAAACTCATCCTTTCCATGAAACTCATCCATAGCTACTTAAAAACCAAGTTAGCTGCTAACTATCTGAGACACAGAAAGCAGGAAAAGAAGAAAGTGGAAAAAAAGTAATAGAGAACAACAAAATGGAAACTAGATTTACATCACATCTGTAAGCTCAGTAGAATTTTACTTCTGGAAATACTGACTAGGATGGGATTTACAAGGCTTAGTGCAGTATACAATATTGCAGTGGAGTGGCTTAGCTGGGAAGATTTCTTGCTAGTATATTTCACCAGAAAAACACATTTTTCTCCACCTTAGAAAAATAATGCTAAGAGAACACTGTTGTATTGAGGAACAGGACATTACTAAGTTCTCTGGAAATCAAGTATAGGATGTCCAAATTCCAGAAGTCTGATTCTGTCTGGGCATAAACACAGATTCTTAAGCAGGGCTGCAGTTACTGTTGTACAGAAGAAAAATGAGAAAGAGTTGTTTTTTATTAACTGCAAGCTAAGCTGTAAAAGATCACCTTTTCTATTTTACAAAGCCAATTTCTTAGTACTTCCCATAGGTAACTCTACTAATGGGATAGCCTGAATCTATTGTCTTTCACTCAGACCATAAGTCAGTAAATGAGCTTCAGAGAGAAATTATCCTTAACTAAATAAGCTTCCCTGTTTTTTATTTTTTATTTTTTTTTTTAATCCAGGGATGGTACTGAGTTACAATACTGAGTTACATCCGCTGTAAAGATCTCTGAAGTGGTAGATGAAAAGTTTTATGTTTGAAACAGTATTTCTTTTATCCTTTTTTTTTTTTTTTTTTTTAAGACAAAGCAAATATTTTCAGTATTTGATTCAATCAGTTGATTACATTTGATTATTTATACACAGGCAGTTACAGAAAAAAAAAATTGTATATTTACAAATATGTATATTGAAAGAATCACAGAATGGGTGAGGTTGGAATTGACCTCTGGAGGTTATCTGGTCCAACCCCCTACTCAAATAAAGCCACCTAAGAGCAGGTTACCTAGGACCATGTCCAGGAGGCTTTTAAAGATCTCCAAGGAGGGAGACTCCATAATTCATATAGATTCACATCCATGTGAATAATTTCACAGCCCAAGCAACAGCTGTGACCCTCACAGTCAAACTTTCAACTAGGCTCACTGAAGTTCACCATTCAATTAATACAAGAATGGTATAATTAGAAAGCCAAGAGAATCTACCCAAAATACCCAAAGGAAAGAAATATGACAGCTAAAAATAAGTAAGTTGTGAACCAAATACTGCCTGTGGTATGACAGAAGTGGTTATGTAACTGTACACAAAAATATTAACATGAGAGGGCTACATGTAAAGGGAAGTTATGGTAACCTTTAAACATGCGGTGTCCACACACTTCTTCCTGTGCAATTTGAACACTGGCTGGGTAACTGAGTTTTAGTGCAACTGGTGGCTCAGAGACTGCATTCCAAATTACAGACTGGACTTGATACAAATCCAGTTTAATGAACTCAGTAAACTTGGAGCTACAGGCATCTTTACTAAAATCCACTGAAAATGGCAGGGGAAAATTGTCTTGCTCTGAGGTATGAACATTCACAGCACCGATTTCAGCAATCAGCTGCTGCATATTATAGAGGGGCTCTCCAAGGCATGAGTCTGAATCAATTTGTCCTTCAGGGAAAGTAAATCTGGTGTCAGTTTGTGGGTTCTGCCCATCTCTATTACATGTTCTGAAACCAGAAGGAAATACTGGTTTGCTTCATAGTAATAACTATCAGAGAAAATATGGCAAAATTGTTCAACTAGAGGAAATTCTGGACATGGCTCCGAAGTGCTGTGCTCCCATGATCACACTGTAACCATGAAGTGTTCTCTCAATAGACAGCAATGTCAGAAATGACTGCAGTGCAAGTTACACGTGGCATCATCTGATCTATTGATCAGAAGAAAGACATTATTAAATATCCAGTTTACGTGGATAAAACTTTATGTACTTCTAATGTCTCGGCAATTTGTGTCCCTGTGGCTACAAGTCACAGACCTGGGTGGAAAATGAACCAGTTCACAAAAGTGGTAAATAGCAAGATCTTGAATAAACCATAGAGACACGGAGCAGATAATTTCTTGCCTGAATTTCACTGAAGTAAATATGTATAAAATTCACTGACCCTGAAAACAACACCTTTAATGCCTGTTAAGTAGGAGAATTGTTCTATTAACAAAGCAGAAAAAAGCAGACAAAACATGGAGAAGGAAGAGATCCCAGGAGAAAAAAAAAAAAAAAGAAAAGAAAAAAGGGTTAAGGGGAATATTAGAAGGGTACCTTTGAGAGATCTGCTTTTGACATATCTGATCTAAAAACATTATACTTCTCTTACAGTACAAAGAGGGTTAACACTTGTAAAACTGACAGTGAAAACTACTTTTCTACAATCAACATGATAAAGTCTTGGTGGTTTAATTTTTGAGATGCTTAAAGTCCACTTTATTAAAATTCATGTTTTTAATATTTCACCATTCTCATCATCTTCACCAGAAGATTTTGAAGTGCTTTGCTAGCATTAACAATAAATGTGGAGGGAGAAAGTATTATTTCTGTTTTAGAGTGCAATACTGGAAGAGAGAAGCTAAAGTCACTTGGCAAAAAGATAGGAGCAAGACAAAAGCATCTGTTAAACATCTCCAATTTACTGTCCAATTTGGTGCTGAAGCCAGTAAAGCATTTTTGACAATGGAAATTACAGTAATCAGTTTAGTCACATGAATCTAACTTCCTCTAGATAATTCCTGATTGTGAATGCCATTTACCACATTGCTTTAATAGGGCTATGAAGATAAGATGAATAAAGCCTGTGGAAAGATGCACTGAGATCGCTCATGCCATTTTCATATTCTGTTCAGACTTTCCCTCCATCACCTCTTAGTGCCTTCCAAATATGAAATATCCCCTGTAAGAAAAGGCCAAGTTTCTATACCAACACCTTAACAGAAGCCTAGAATGTTTAGTGTAAAACTACATGTTCCTATCCAGGCTCATAATGAACTCTCAGATGTCTGTCTCCAGCTGTACTGTCGTGACACTCACTCACCTCTGTTTTAGAAGCTGTTTGTTGTCCTCAATGGTTATACTGTCAGCATGGTCCCACTTGAAAACTTCAAAAGCCTCTTGACATCCAAGGGACATCTTTCCTCCTGCCCCAAGAAAAAAAAAAAAAAGGAACTATTTCAAAATAAACAAGAGACAGACATTTCATGTTTATTTAACTCCTTTTTAGACAAATAGAGCAAATCAGCCCAAGGGTCTTAAAAAAAACACAATAGACTATGCTCCGTAGTCCACCAACAGGAAAGCATATTTGACAAAAGATCTCTTACATGACAAATTAATTTGTTTTCACTTAATTTCTCTAAAGCCTGAATATTAGTGTTGTATAATTTCTCAAGACAACTTACATTTTTCATAAATAAAACCAAAATGTGAATTTTGTAAGTATGTGAAATATTCTTAAGTATAAGAATATGAGGTATTTTCACAATAGCAAGCTGCACTTTGCTTCTGTATTTCTTTTATTCTTCTACCATATTTGCCCCAAGACATGACTTGAATATTTTCAGTGCTCTAAGAAGAAAAAACATTGGGCTTCTTTTAATTACTGTTTCATGCCTCTCAGTGAACGTCACCTCTTTTTAGTGAATCAGATATTCAGATATTGTACCTACAAAAATGGCTGGTTCTTGCCTTTTAGACTTTCAGCTTGGTATATGTTTTCTTTTGTGCACCAAAAGTTCAAGACCTATTTGCCTGTTTTTTTTTTTTTCAGGATTACTCCAGAAAAGCATGATAGTCTGTATTATTTACCAGTTATCACTGCTGAATGATCTACAGATACAAGAAATCACGTATCTGTATTATTATTAACAAAAAAATTCAAAGGCTACTCACAAGTATGCCTTCCTGCTTCAGAGCTATCAAGAGCCCAACATCCATTGTGTAAACTTTCCTGGGATTTTGCTTTGCAAGAGTTTTCTATATGGTTTGTGCCAATGGACCAATGTTACCAATAACATGTAATGTTTGCAAATTATTTTCCTGGTTACCTACTTTGCAATTTTTGTGTAAGCAGGGATGACATGTATTAACAAAGCATACATAAACTGATGTTGGGCTATGCAATACTAGCTTGCTACACCTTGTTGGAGTCCAGCTGAGTTCGCATGAAAAAAACTGCATTGTATAGTCACTCCAGAATATATTCTGCTGCCCCTCATTGTACTTTTCCTGTAAGATACTGTTTACAGTGAAGGCTGGTAACACAGACTAGCAGTTAGGGTTCAATAATCAGTAAAAGTTTTAAAAACTCTTTATTCAAAATATAGCAGAAAAAATTGTCCTCTGTTTCAGTCAAAAGAATCAACACATCTGTTACTAATTTAAAAATTTTGAGTTGAAAATAGAACCACCAGGAATGTTTGAATGGCAAAGCATGCAGAAACGCTCCACCCTTTTTGAATAAGAAAATCAAAGAAAGATACAGTGCAGTTTTGCTGCTGTGTGATCCAAAAGAGCAAGAGGATTTAGGAAAATATATTTTTCTGTGATAATGACCTGAGAAGATAATGTTCATGTTTTATGCTTGCCTTGAAGAAAAATAAGTCAGCTTTGGAAGCAGAATTTTATAGTACATACACCCCATCACTAACACTGATTTTAATATGCAGCCTGAGCTGACCCTCTAGAATTATTATTTTTTTTTCCAGAAAAAGTTTGTATTAAGTGCAGAAAGTCATAATGAAATTCACAGCTGAGCTTAAAATAAACAGCGAAACAACCTTATTCATACGTAATACTGCAATGTAAAGTATTTAACCCTTCTGACAATGCTTTGCCTTTAAGTAAGAATTGGAATTAAGTTTGGAAAACAAAAACTTTTATGGTGCTTACAGCTTCTTCCAGGCAGAAATGCATTAACTAAAATTAAAGGTAATCTGATAACAGTTTTCCCCTATTACATTAAGCGGCAGCAGAACTGAACAGGTACAGTTTAACAAAGCAATCAAAAATAGATCTCCAGAATTCTTGGGAAGGGCAAATTTTCCAGTGTATACAGTCTATTTTAAGAAAATACTGAAGTATATGGAACAGCAAACAATCACATTCTGAAAATGGTATCTCAGGAAAGGAGCTTAAAAAGAACCATTAAGTTTTTATCTCAGCATAATACGAGCATAAAACAGCTACAGAACAAATGCTGCAGCCTGTGGATAATGATGGAGACATTTAGGATGATAATAAGGGAATATAGTAATGTTAATAGTAAAAGACTGCAAGAAACATTGGAAGCTTGATGGAGTGGTGGTGTTTTCATCCTGCTCAGTAAAGATTATTCCTTCTGCATGCTTAATGTATTTTCAATCATGCTGTTTACATTTCCTTAAGTGACCTATAATTTCATAAAGTAATGTTGTCTTCTTTCAGATGGCCTCCAAGTGCAAACATGTACTAAAATTATTGGCATGCTGTCTCTCCTAAGCCTAATTCAAAACAAATAAGCTACTTTTTTTTTTTTTTTAAACAAGGCTCTGTTGACTTAAGTTTTTCTCTAGCTGTAAACTGATATATATTTATAACACTATATGTAATAATGATATGAATAAAAGCAGAATTGAGAGAAGAAAACATTGATGATAGCACATTGTTGGCAAGGTTCTCAAACAGTTCAGCTAAAACTATTAGTCTCATAGAAAACATTTTCATTTGCTCTTACGGGCCAAATAATTTCTCCTCTCCTTTAACACTGTAGCATAGTGTTACAAAATAAATGTTTGAAAATTCTTATCTAAGGAAGAATCATCATATCCTACAGGGAGAGAACCAGGAAACACATGTCATCAAGTCATTACAATGTGAACTGGAATAATCATTATCATTAAAATAATTCAGACAATCAGAAAAAAAACTTTTTTTCTTCACATTCATGAAATCCCAGTTGGCAGGGTTGCATTAAAAAGTGATATATTTTGCATTTTTTTATTTTTTACACTTTACTGTCAAATTGTGTAAATTTGCTTTAATGTTCAAACACTCAAAAATGTGAAATCTACAGCAAACTCATCATTCACTGCAAATTAAGGAGTACAAATTTGGAGAAAATTCATATTTGATCCACATCCTGAATTTGAACGTTTAAGAATGTTCTCATTAAAGGTTTAATTTCAGTCTGTACTCCTATTCAGTGTACTACCCCAAACTGTATATTAAACAAAACACTTCATTGCAAGGGGTTTCTCCTGGAAAACGTGCAAATTACAGTTGTCCCACTGACCCTGGTAAGTCAGAGAGCAGAATCACAATGACTGCTTACAAGCACTGACCTAGAGCAACAAGAGCTGAAATTACCAAGAAATAGAAAGCATATTGTAGTATTCATTAATGGGCTAAACACTTGAAATTAGTAATAATTCAAAACTGAGCAGAAATGTAATAATTTTGGAGGTGACATAAAAAGATCAAAGGGATTCCAAGACTCAGTCATACACCTATGGCAGTTATAAGCCTACATATCACCAAAGACCCTGGCAAACGTTATGCACCTTCTTCTATCACTAGGGTAATTTATTTTACACTGTTACATATACAAATGCTATTTACAGCCATCCTAAACAACACTCAAAGCCTCTCAAACTCTAAATGGGAAAATAAGTAAAAGGAACATGTAGGGTATAGTGCGGCACAAATGCTCAAATGCCAGGAGAGAAATTATCCCAATTTATAAGTACTGGACTATTTTTAAAGACTTTATTTTAGTGATTTTTTCATTAAGCTTTCAAGAGTACCCTATCTAGAAGTCGCACTTCGAGAGTGCTAGTCTAGACACCTTTTCTTTTTGGTTTGTTTGTTGGAAAATATCTTATTGCTTAAAGGGAGAAGAACTCCATAAAATTTAGTGCATAAAACCCACAGAAAATATTTATATCACTCTTTAGTTAAGTCTGGAAAAATGTATCACACTAGTATGAAATTGGTATCTTCTGTGATAGAAGATACCTTATCTGTCAGAAAGCAGAATCACAGTATCCCCTCACAACCCCAACTTGTAGCCAGATTTTGGTCCTGGTATGAGAGTTTCAAGGGAATTGTAGTGGCCCTTATGGCACAGGCTGTCAGTTTAACCTGCAAAAAGAATTAGAAACAACTCTCCAGGAGAGAAGAATCAAAGCTGCAATTTAAGCTGTTCCGAGGGAGGAACATTAAGACTGTGTTAACAAAAGCAAACTCTTAGGAATAGCTGTTCTGACTCTTCACAGACCATGTATTCTGATGAGAAAGGCATCTGTCCACTTTTCTGCCCACATATCTGTTTTGTAAAAACTACTCTTTCACAGTAGAAGACTTCGTCTTTTCATCCTTACCAAGTATTCTGTCTGCCAATACTTGCCAACTCTTTCACTGAAATCAAGAAGAGCAAGATGTCCACTTGGCTTAAAGAAAGCTCTCATTTGAGAGCTTGTCTTGTCTGAAGAATTTCAGGATGGTGGCTATTGTGAATTGTGACTCTTAATTTTTATGAAGAACATTCCAATGGTCAACCTGTTCTTGCTGTTATCTGTTTCCACTTTAAATCAAGTATGAACAAAGGAATTGTGGGCACTTTCAAATGAAACTAAAGACAAATTTAAATCTTTATATTAGAACTAAGGTCTTTGCATGTAAGCAAACTAAGTGTTTGCATGTAAGTGTATTTCACTACATCTTTATCAGGATCCCTCAAGATATCATGGCCAGCTGTTCAGAAAGGAAAAAAGTAGCTGTAACAGAGTTTGGAAATAATGAATCAACAGAAAATAAATACTGAAATATTGGAAAATAAACCCTAAGACAATATACAACAAATACTTTCCTGTTGTAAAGCTCAGCTAAATTCATCATGATGAGCATGTGCATTACATATGACTACCTTCATCAGACTGTACTTCAGAAATGGGAAAGACATAAAACAGGGTTGTTCATGGTACCCCTGCAGTGTTGAACATCAAAATATAGTCTTTGGGGAATTTAAAGCCTCAAAGGAAAAAAAATACTCACACTCAATGAATTAAATAAGACCACACCATAATTTAATTTCTCTGGCTCAGGAGTTTCTTTTGTTCATTTACAGGGAAGAAGAGGGTAAAATGAACAGTTTTTTGAATTTGACTATATTTACTGTGATAGTGCACATTGCTCCAGAAGGTCAGAGTGCACTGCACAAGTGAAAATATTCACTGTGCAATTAACTCACTGCAGCTTGAGTTAATTGGTGTGGAGGTCATTTACTTAGGCATCATTTTATCAACATAAAGATAACTGATGGATAATAGACAAACTATTCTGTATATGTTGAAATGTTTGTTAGTCAGCAGTTCACCGCTAAATGAGACAATGCAAATGCGTAACAGCAAAAAAAAAAAAATAAAGAAAATCTTGTACAGAACTATGGGGACACAAAACAAAGACAAGTACAATTACAAGTACTGCAATAAATACCGTTAGAGGATATATGATCACTAAAACTGGGATTTATTTAAGATAATCAAAATAAAAGTTACATAGAATGCCAATTTTGTAAAAATCAATTTTTAAAAGGTTTATGTATTAATAAATACTATAAGACTAGTAAGGTAAATATCAAAATGCATATCAAAAATAAAGGTTAAATTAAGTATAAACTTAATTTAAAATAAGATAAAATTGATTATTTTGCAGTTCACCAAGATCATAGAAAACCACCACCAACAAAACTCCAAATAACATACGATAGCTGGATCTAATCGTGTTCTTTTTTTCATTTTTATTTTAAGAAATATCAGGAAAAACAAAGGTAAGAAAAATATTTTTCATATTAACCCACTGTATTATTTAATAGGTCGACTTTTGCAACAAAAGCCACTTGATCTTAAATGGCAAATGACGGCCAGAAATCCAGTTTCAGACTCCTTATTGACATGTGGTAAATTTGATACCAGATTGAACTTTAGAGTAATCTCAATGCAAAAGGATTGAAACTATTGAAATCTTTTTCGTTTTCCTTGTCAGAAAAATAAGCATACAAGTTTGCCTTCCTTGTCAAATGCTGCAAAGCACAATGCTATTGAGAATTACAGGATAAAGGAAAACTGTTAATAACAATAAATTGTCATCACCTTCACATGACAGAACACATTTTTTTTCTAGGATGTCTTATTCTCAGTTAACAAGACCATTTTGCACTGATTCTATTTCTGTTACAAGCTCTAATAATTTCTCAGATAACATGGCATGGATTCAACATCCTGTAGAATATCTGCACCAACATTAAGGATTCATGACGTGCCTACTTTATGTTATTTAGTCATGCTTTTGTTTGTTCTTTAAAGAGCCAACAGCCAGCAGTTACCAGATTCAAAGTTGGGGCAGAGTTCTGTCAGGGTGCAGACACTGAAAAACAGAGGCTACTTAGGATGAAGAAAATGTTTGCAGATATCAGCAATGAGGAACAAAGTAGTGTATCTTTTGATAATAACAAACTTTTCTCATGTTCTGATATCAACACTACTACAGAAATATTTTTCATTTTCAAACATTTTTTTTTTTTGGTGATGGCTTGCATGTTTCAAAGAGGAAAAAAATAGCTATTTTTTTCAGCTACAATTTACAATCATTTTCTTCTTTCAAGCTGCCTGTGAGGTCATATCTGATTTTATAATACATACACACATTGGAAATCCTTAATTAGTAGGTACAAAGAGAGGAGAAATGAAGCGTGGTAGGCTTGGCAGAAGCTCAGGGAATGGATACAAAGGAAAATAAGAAGTCAAACCCACAAGAACTTTAGGAGACCCACCCAATGGTGCTGCCACATCTAAATAAATAAGATTCATTTTTGTCTATGCTGGAATTACAAATCTCAGGTAAATTCTGATAAAAAAGGACATATATCTTATACTACTTTGCTCAGTTTACATTAAAAACAGCACATTATAAATAGAATGTGCTTTTCCCTCTCTTTGTAGGAGTCTAAATCTGCTCCCTTCAACAGTTGGAGTTGCAAAAATTTCACTAAAATAAGACAGGGCCAATATGTTAGTCCATTGTTTTAGGATATTGTGATTCTAATCTCTGATTTTGGTTGCATGTACTTTTTTATTTACAGTTGTGCCACAATGTTCTCTTTGAATTCTTTTGAAAGTCTTAGTAAGGTAAATCCATTTTTTCCAAGACTCTATCTTGCACCTTCATATAATTTATTGCAACTCAACTGGAATATTAGTTACTGTACCACTTGCATTTATGCATGTAAATAATTCAGATGTTTAATTATGTTGGTGTCTGGAAGCTGTAATTAAAAAAAGAAGACCATTAACTTCTAATCTTTAGCGATTAACAGGCTTAAGAAAGAGAAAATATTTCCATCTAATAATTCATTGGATTAATGCAGATTAATATAATGCAGGATTGAACAGAACACCTATCTAAGATCATTTCTTAATCAGCCAAGAAACATGGTGTTTGGAAAAAATAACTTTCTGTCTACTTCTATGGCAAAAGACCAAAGTATAGAATTTAAGAGGCATTGCAATATATAAAAGGCAAGAGAAGGAGGAATAAAATTAATCCCTGCTTCGATATTAATACCCTGAACAATAAACCAGTAGACAAGATCTTGATGAAAGCTAACACCATGCCTCAGCATGTAGAAGGCACATCTTCAACAAGATGAGGAGTTTACTTGATTCTGAACTTTCTTGTTTAACTTTCAAAAATGTGAATCAGAGATGTATGTAAGGTGTTATTGTATCAAGCTGTTATTTGTTGTATCCTCTAATAATTGTGATCTATATCAAGTACGATACAGACAACCAGTGCAGCCTACCTTAACACAGCATAAGAACAAAAAATTGCAACTGAGAGAAATCTCATATTGGACACTGCAGACTATGAAAAAGCTAGAAAAGCATATATAACCATAGAAGGAAAATTTTATGCTATATAAAATGTGCAAGTTTTCTTATTAGAATTAACATCCATTTGAAAGAATGTTATCTAATAACTTCATTTACCTATCAACTTTAGACTACTGTTTTTAAGATGAAGACTTCAGTTAAGTAAAACCAAATTAAATGTATATGTTTTGATATTACTCACACATTTGCCATGTTTCAGTAGCAACAATGTTTGCTGCTTCTGTTTTAGAATGGAAAACAGGCTTTTATGTTCAAAAGTTGTCTGCCTTTTTCAACTACACCAGCATGTCTAAAAAAAGATAGAATACTCTCATTAAGATTTACCTCATCTACATATTTTAGGGAGCTTTGAGCGATACTGTATTTAAAATCTCATTTTCCTTATATCTTTCACAATTTTAGAAAAATGACTGAATTGTGGGATACGAATATTTTAAGATCTTTACCAAATGACAGCCTACATCAATGAAGCCATGACAGTTGGGACCAGAGGCAAGTGAAGCTTTTTGTTAGACACATCTGTAGAGATCTGCATGTATTTTTGGTGCCTTGAGAACTGGCTCCACCACCAATCTTGCCGGTAACACCATAAACCACAAAAGAGGCGTATTTCATTTTCAGAGCAGTTCAACAGAGGAAAAATGACTTGTTATAAACATCAATCTGGTCTTGGAAACTTGCTTTACTTTTAATTCTACATTACATTTTAGCTTTATTCTTTGTTAAGATACTGAGGTTTTCTGAATCCTGTATGCTCTACATCTGTGGAACACAAGAAAAAATTGTCTGTAGTGGGTATGCCATCAATTAGTACCAGATTGGGGCTATTTTAATATTTCAGATTATTAACTGTTCCATAACAAGTTTGTCTGTTTGTTTTCAGCAGGAACACTTTAGCACTAAAAGGTGGGGTGTGCTTACACAGAGAGGTGAGAGAAGAAACCATGGCAGACGCTCTGTGGTAAGCTGTCTTCTTACCAGTCAAAATTCTAAATTAACTAATTTTAAAATTTGCTATCTATTTACATCCAATATGAATGAGAGTTACCAATCTAATTGTTTATTCCTTGTGGCTGCTGAAAATTAGATATTAAGAAATGAATAAAACTTATGTGTAAAAGAATTAACTTTGATTCTTCTTCTGTTGAAGCATTATTGGAGTTTCCCCCTCAGAATGAACATGATAGTCTCTTGGGTGCCCACATACAGATTTTAAAGTTATCAGGCATGCTATTGCCAGCAATGACCACACTAAATTTCATGTACTCTCTTCCTGAAGAGTACATCATCTCCCCTCCTGAACAAGTCCTGTAACTGTTACATTACAGAAAGCATCCCTTCTTTTTCATGCCATTGCTGATGTTTTAAATAACACTGGTCAATACAGTCAATGTATATAGACTATTCTCTAAATAAACACTCAAAACCAGTCCTTCAGGAAATTTAACTATTATTCTCAAAACTGAGGACTTCTAGGCATACGATAAACTCTGCTGGATGAGCAGGGAGGGGGATTACAGTATAGTCAAGATGTGAGCTCTGGGTGTGTATAACATCAGAAGTTTTTCTGTGGAATTGAGCATATCATAACTCTCGTATTATAGTAGGGGTGCATTTTAGTGAGCCTAAGTCTGGATTTGTCCCCAAGTAGTTGGCAGAGCACTCAGTAGTAGTTAGTACTAGTACCTGAAATACAGATATGTATATATTTATATATATACATATTATAAATATATAATATACATATTTCCACTTTTATCTGTAATAGTTATGAGATAGGAGCCAAAGTAGAAAAGGAGATAAATACTATACATAAAAACAAATTGGCTAACTTATTTCCTGAATTTTCACTTCAGCTTTTCAAAAATTTATCACATCGCTCTTAGAAAACTTGTGGCTACTTTTCCATTATTTTGGACTTTCTTCATCTGTTAAAAGCTTTAAAACAAATCTATATTCTTGAAAGATTGAATTGTAAAGGAAACACTAAATCTTGGTAAATGGGGGGCGGGGAGGCGGGAGAATATTCTGAATGCTCTGAATGCTATATACATCTTTTTGTAACACAGCCTTGCCAAACAAAAGCATAAGTGTACATGCCAGCTGAGTCACAGTGTTAACGGTCCAGAAGTTTGAGGAGGTTTAAATAAAGCTATAATTTTCATTTTTAATAAAGCACTTTGATGAATGCCTTTATTCATTTTTAAACAGTTTTACCAAAATCCTACTACTCACTAAAAAACAGGATAAAGCACAGCAAATAGCTGATTCAAGTCCCTTTTTTGCTGATAATAATGACAAATAGCACACATATTACATTTTTAGGAACAAAATTATGCAATACATTACACCTATTTACTCCTAATACTCTAAAAATAAACCCTTCAGAAAGAAATTTCTTCAGCAGAAAGATAAATTTTAACTTGAACATTCTTTGGATGCCATAGAAAGTTCACATAAGTTCACGTGGTTTTGAGTTATGGCCATTAGCAATCACTTTGCAACAAGAGAAATCCTGGCTCCTTAAAAATACTGTTAAATTAATCAAAATAGAAAGCATTTTAAGTATTAACAATCCTTGTGACAATAAACTTGCGACACAAATAAGGCTAACAGTATCCTGGGCTGCACTGGGCAAAGTATTCCAGCAGGTCAAGGGATGGGATCTTTCCCCTCTATTCAGCACTGGTGAGGCCACACCTGGACTTGTGTGTCCAGTCCTGGGCTCCCAAGTACCAGAGACACGGACAAACTGGAGAAAGTCCAATGAGGGGCCACAAAGATGATTAAGGAACTGGAGAACCTCTCCTGTGAGGAAAGGCTGGGAGAACAGGGACTGTTTAGGCTAGGAAAGAGAAGGCTTGAGGGGGAATCTCATCACTGTACATAAAAAATTAAGTGAGGATGCAATAAAGACGGACACAGGACAAGAGGAAATGGGGACAAACTGGAGCCCACTAGAACACAGGAGACTCTCCCTGAGCATCAAAAAACACATTTTTAGTGTGAGGGTGACCAAGCACTGTCACAGATTGCCCAGAGAGGCTGTGGAGTCTCCTTCCTTGGAAATATTCAAAAGCTGCCTGGACATGGTCCTGGACAACCTGTCCTAGGTGGACTTACTTGAGCAGTGGGGTTAGACAAGATGAACTCCAGACATCCCCTCCAACCCCAATTATTCTGTGGTTCTGTGGCCTTGGTCATTAAGTACAGCCTGTAGCCATAAAGGATCCTAAATAGTAGACACACAGACCAGAAGCAGCCAAGCATTCCAAAATATTCTATCAAGAAACTCTAAGTTTTAGTTAGGCTGCATCAAATCCTTAAAGTTACAATATACCATAGTAAAAGAGAAAAGAGGAAAAAAAAAAAAAAGTGGCCCTAATGTCTTAAATTTCTATGAAACATGCTGAATCCTATACAGAAAAGTCTTAATCCTAAACCTGGCAATTTCTTTTATTTATGAATATGAGTCCAGCGCACTAAATAGGCAAAAGATATGCTTCTCATAAAAGACCAGAAGAAACAAGGTATGGAACAAGGCTGACCATTCCAACAAATCAAATAAGGTAAGATCAATGCAAAAAACACAAAAAACTAATCACATCTTTCAACACTCTCTCAGAGACAACAAATTGAGCACTAAAATATTCACACCTACAGGCTTATTTGTAACTACAAGATCATTTCTTTACTACCATATGATTTTTTTTACAATCTTATAATACAAAAAAAATAATAAAAAAAAAAATTCTCATCTCTGCTGTCCTGCTTGGAAAGTTGTTTTCAAATGACCCACCTGTGATGGTTACAAACCTTCTAATTTATTGTTTCAGAATATTCATTACCATTTTATATTGATGTGATATTTTATAATCAGTACTACCATTTGCCACATGTGATTTCTCTCCGTTTGGTATTTACTCCAAATAGTTTCATAATTCATAAATATATCCCCCTGCAGCTTTCATTTAAAATAGGAAAACGTTTATCTTCCTGTTTTAAAACAACATTTCTACTTTCTTAAAAAGCCTCTTCACCACCATTGATTCATTTTGATTTCTTTGTTTCATACAAGGTGCCTAAATGCAAACACCACTAAGTGAAATCTTACTCAGGACTAGTTAATTGAGCTAATAAGTAACAGCTTTTTTATTAGACTTGAACTCATGACTTTGCAGCTAGTGTCAATTGATTTAATCTCGTTTTGCTTACTGTAATCTACAAAATCATGTATTCCTTCCTGCAAAATGATTCGTCTTTAGTAACTGCAATACCTCCAATGTTAAAACACTTATTTACTTATTTAAAACACAAATTTAATAAGTACACACCTTGTTCTTGTGCTAAACTCAGTAATTAAAACAGAAAACACAACTGCTCTGTAGTGCAACTCCGAAGAACTAGTAACAAGCTTTCCTCACCCTCATAACCACCCTTCCAACAACATATTGTGATATCCTTTTTTGTCATCTAATTAAAAATTGTTTTACCAACCCTGTCATAGTCATGCTTAATTACAGTTTGCTATGCAGAAATATATCAAATACTTGGCTTAAACCTAGACAGATTTAGTCTGCTGCATGACTCTTGTCCAAGCTTTTAGGTTAGTTGGCTAAACTCTACTCTTGATAAAATAGTTTAAAAAATATTTTATCTCATTTACCTCTTGATTACAGTTTCCTTTATAATCTGTTCCAAGATCATTATTTAGGAGGCCACTGGTGAGTGTTCCACTTTTGAGCTAGAAGATGTGGTTGCCCAAATATACTTCTTTACTTTTTGAACAAGGGTAAGAAACACAGTGCTATTCCTTGGTCACATAGCACCGCAGTACAAGTAATGTTCACTTGGGTGGCACATGCTACTTCTTTCAGTGTTAGAACCTGGAGATTTCCCTTCAGACTAGATGGTGTAAATTTCACTTTCCCACCAAAGATATTAATTTGCATCAATTTATTTGAATTACAAATAGATAACCTTACATTACCTTTATAAACATCCTCAGTTGAAATCTGGCACAAAATATCCAGTTTATAGTTAGTAACTACATTGTTTTTAATCTTCAAGCCATTCTTTGTACATAGTGGCAATATTTTTTTTTCATGGGTAAGAACCAGCAAGTACCGGAAGCAAAAAAAAAAAAAAAATCTCCACTTGCTTTAGTTTCTTTTGCAAGCTTTGATTTGAACACACTCATCCTCTTTACTATTGTTTTTTTTTTTAAACTTTCTGTCTGGGTTGCAACTTTCTCTAATAATAAAGAAAATGAAGTTTGGTGGAAAGTTTTTTCAATGGATTAAAAGACAGGTAGGGTTCAAGGCTCAGTTTTCATGATAGAGAAGTTTAAGCAGTGGGGTCCCCCTGAGATTAATGGATGACCGCATTTGTGTTTATCCTGATCACTCTGCTAATTTGGAGAGCAACATGTATACAGCCAAGAGCAAAGGTATGATCCTGAAAACATAACAGAAGTCACACGGAAGATTTATGGTAGAAGTGGATATCATGAAGTGCTTTATAATATACTAGTACTGGGAAAACAAAATGTCTTTTAAATCCTAGACTCTGCTACTGAACATTCCTAGGCAATCTCCATTATCATTTGAATTTGAAATAGATTTGGTTGTGCATCATTTAAGAGACAGTGGTATTTTTGGGCCTCTGTGACTGAACGGTCACTTGGAAAAAGCAACCCCAGGTAGCCTCCTACCTGATTCAGATTAGCTAATATCTCATGGGATGGATAACCTGTGTGTTAATTTAAGGCCTTGAGCTAATTTAAGGCTTTGGATTATGCTTCTCAAATCTGTCTGACAATTGAAAAAAATATACCTTATTCTCAAATGAATACTATCCCCTTCTGGTTACTATAAATTATTTACATTTGTGATGCTGTGTTGGGAAACAGAAGACAAATAAAAACTGTGTTTTTGTAGAAGAAATGCACATCATTGCAATTACAACTATCTCATGAATTATTTTCTTCTTTGATTTTGTTTAGTCTTGTTACTCCTGCTATTCAAAACATACTAGTATTAAAGCAAGAGCATGGCTCTATAATACAAATATTGCCAAAGATAAAGCAGCCAACTGGAGGGCTAGAAAAGGAAAGGTCCCCTGGATAATGCACCAATAAAGAACCTTTGCACTTTAACATATAAATCTGTGTACTTCCAGAAAGCTCTTGTGTAATTCACACACCATCTCCAAATAAAAAATGTAATATAGAAGTCCTTTACTGATAGCCTTTCTGGGTACAATTATATGTTGTCAGGCACCAAACTTACATTGGTGGGGGACATAAAATGGGTAGATGTCTTCTTAAAAATCATAGTTCTGTAAATCTTACTCAACTGAAAATAAAATATGTAGAAAATTGTTCCAGTAAATGAAGAGTACCTTACTGGTTTTGACAAGTCAAAATTTTTAATGCATAAACATATCCTTGCCGCATGGAAATTCCAACCACAGATGTATATCACAGTTTTGCTTTGTGCTCGTTAAAGAATTTTGCTCTTGTAGTTTCACAGAAGAAAATGTTCTGATAAAAATTTCCACTCATCTCCACTCCTTTGACACACTAGCTAGCAGAATCATTCATGTGAGCTCTCCCTAACTGTTTTTAGTCAAAATTTGTTTTAAATAGCAAATCTTTGCTAATCTAATAAAATCCAGAGAGGCGAATAGGACAGAAGCAGGAGGTCTGGCAATTAAAAGCAGGGATAGTCACCTCAGACGGAAAAGGGGATGTGTCTATAACTTCAAGGAAAGCTGTGAGCAGAAGCCATATGTTGGACATAAGTTAGACTGCATGGAAGAGAAATAAACTCCAGCTGTATGCTTCTTTTGCCATTCTTTCAAAATAGCTCTGGCTCAAGAAATTCTAGGACAGATCTGTGGCTTTCTTTACATAATAGTTTACAGGCAGCTTAAAAAAAAATTTAAATACAGCTTTGCATTTTAATACAAAATACGGTCAGACCCTACCAATATATCAATCTGTGCAGAGAAACAATCATGTACACTGAATGGAAATATTGCTTTTATCACTAAATACAATAATTGGCAACAACAACAAAAGACAAAAAATGAAAAATATTTTAGACTGAAATATTGTCCAAAGCACTTTCATGTAATGAATGCAACAGAAAGATTAGGACCATCCACCAAGTACTGGAGTTCCACGTGTCAGCAGCAGGGTTGCTCAAACACAAAGGACTTGATACAAGGATTGTTTTGAATGCAACACTGACTTTGAAATTTCCTTTTAGCTGGGGCTAGCATTATTATAGTTTTTTACTTTCTGAACAAAGTGATGGGTTTTGGGACAGAAGGATAGAGTACAGCCTGGAATTTGCATGTTCAGGAAGACTGATAGTTTATTGCATTTGGTTTTTGTATACTTGATTTTGATTTACTAGTTAATAAGTTAATACCTCTTCTGTTTAACAGGGTGATAGTTTTTTTATTATTATTATTATTATTTAAAATGTCTCTATGCCAGCTTAGGCCTTAGTGAGGTTATTTGTCTTTCAGGCTATATAAATTAATAAGAAATTAATGATTGTTACGGAATATGTGCTTACATGCTTCTAAGTTCCTAACGTGACAATAGAGATCCTATCATCTGACTGTATGCATTGATATCTCACTTTAGGTACCTCTATTTGGTATGACAGCATCTTCGCCCTGGCAGTATTGCAACAGAGATTAAAAATTGTTATTCTAAAGCCACAGCACAGCTGAAGAAGGTTAACTGTGTAGATGTTTTATTTTCTTTGTGTTGATACATAATACATAGAATACTCAACACATGTAACTTCCTGTTTCAGTACAGGTCAAAAACTGAATTAATAAAAAAAAGAAAGAAAAGAAAAGAAACTAAATGTTTGTGAGTGTTTGAGTGATGAAGAATGGAAGGAAGTTGCGTTAAAGTGTTATCAGAGTCAATTGGATTACCACCCATTCCTATCTGTCACCTAAATGCCTCTCAAAGCTTGTGTGAAATAAACCTGGGACTTGTATCTATAAGAACAAGCATGTAAGCACAAAATGATATGAGCATGAAACTTGCTTAGCTCTAGACTAAAAGTAATATGTGGTAATAGTTATGCTTTCATAATGTCCCTAGATTGCCTGAAAGAAGTAAAAACACTTGAGGAATTTCATGAATATTACTCAAATATTTCTGGAATTCAAGTAAATACCCTTGTTGATTCCCCTTGAGCGCAAGAACTCATCACAGAAAACCCAGAAACATTCATAAAAAAACAACCAATAGGATTCTAACAACACATCTGATATGTAAAAGCAGTATTTAAAACTCTCTAAGGCTTAAACCTAAGATGTAATTTAAAACAGGAAAGTTAAGTTCCCCAACTACTACAATCACTATTCTTAAAACCTCACCAAGATAAAAATTAATTCAACTTTTTGATGAAGTTTCCATCATAAATTGACCATAGAGGCAGGAAGTGCATGCTACCCTGTAGTTGTGGGTTGGTGTAGTCTAGCCTGTTAACAGTAAGCCCTGCTGTCATAACAATAAATATCTGCATTCAGCAAAATAATCATTCTTTCTCTTTATATGCAGCAACCTTTCCCTATGAAATAAAAGTCAGAGAGCAATTTGATACTGCAGTGTAGTAAAATAAAGCCTGCGATTTAGCAACATCTATTTGCTTATAATCATTTGCAGATTGTTTTCCAGAAACCTATCAGTGCATCGTTAGCAATTTCTTGACCATTTCATGTTTTGTCTTATTAGAGGATGACTACTGCTAGAAAAGTATTTAATCTTTTAAATTTCTTTAGCCTATGAAAGATTATAGTGGTTACAGATTACTTACAATTAGATGGATATGTACACTACACAATTTAACTTTTTTTTTTTTTGGCATTCCCATTACTGATCATATAAATTAAAATGAATTAGAAGCTAAATTCCTTACTCTGTAAATAAACATGCATTTCCCACCCCCCAAGTATATTCACAGGAATCAGGGAAACAGCTAGTATGTGTACATACACACACAGATAAGCATGGAGATGCAGCTCTTGTTTCTCCTTTCTTAAAATGTACACGTAAAAAAAAATCAGTAATAGTAGAAGGGAACCTTCTATAAAACATGTATACAACTGTACTATAACATGCCATACATTTCATATCATGCCATGTAGAGAACAAAAATGTTCTCTACAGTGTCTGCTCCTACTAATTTATTTTCAGGTTTTCATCTTTAGTTATTCTGACTATAGTCTTCACAGTATATAAAAAGAAAAGAAAAAATACAGTTACTCTTATGATGCCTAATGTATAACAATTGTATTAAAATCAAGAAAAAATGTCAAGTAATCTGGGTTCTTATGCATCTTTATAATTGCTTTTTGTTTTTGTGTTTCTAAAAGCTCTTGGCTTAATCAAAACCGATGACATTCTTGTCATCGGCAAGATGTCACTGGCAAAATTAATTGCTCACAGAGGCAGGACTTACCTGTTGTCTGACTCATTTCAGTACAGAGGTTTTCTGAAGAAAATTCACTGATTTCAGTAACTATGTTAGGGAACTTCACTTAAGAAATAAAATTATGTTATGCAAAGTATTTGAATGAAATTATATCTTATATCAGCACAATTCCTACTGAAAAGCTGTCTTTCAATTTCTTTTTAACCTAAATTTCTAACCAGCTGAATTATATTGTGAATATGCAAAGGATCAAAAGACAATTTTCACACTACTAATCTCTGTAGCTAAATCTGCTTATGTCAAGACATAGAATTAAGAATGTTTTTGCCCCTTGCAAATCTGTGTTGAAATAAATGACTATCACTAGAAAAAAAAAAGTGTAATTTTTCCTTAACAGCGAGTACTGTACATTTATCAATGGCTTTAAACTTCTTTTCCTTAAGATCAAAATGTGACAATGTATTATGGAAATTCCTTGTCATGCAGGCTTACTTCAATATTTAAATGTGCTGTATCTTAGAGCCACGAACACTCTCATATTAGGCTTTAGTTAATTAAATAAACTTGCTTAATTTTTTCTTCCAGCATTCCCCTATGTTAAGTCATTTTGTCACTTCTAATACAAAACTTAAATATTGTCCTTCTGTTAACAAATACTGGCCATCATTTAAAGCTGATGCCTGTTTATTTCCGTACACTTAAAGATTGAATAAATGTATGAAAAACTCTGAACTGCCTCTTGCCAGAGCGAAAGCTGGATGTAAATGGGATAAACAAAGAGGTGATTGAAGTAGGGAGGTATTGCAGAGGAAAGGATTCATAATGAAAAATACAATCATTCTGCTATGCTGAACTTTCCAAATTCATGTTGAGTACTTGACTCTTCTTTCTTTTACTCAGCAAATAGCTATGGCTGGGCATGAAACACATTTGTATCCATCTTACTCCAAGAACTTACAATAAATAACAAACATATTATAACCAGAAATGTACACTCATGATTACACAGAATTTTAAGTAGTCAACATAAACTAGATTTTCAAGAAAGCTTCCCAAACAAATTATCTATCAATAAAGAGAACTAATTTCAAGAACAAATATTTTGCAGTAATGCTGACTGAAAATGAAGAGCCAAGACTTCCAAAGTTTTATATTGGTCTCTGCTTCTAATTCACTGTCTTACTTTCACAAATCATTTGATCTGCTCCTCAATGCTAGAAAAACAAGATTTTGCACTTACAGATGGCCTTTGAACATGAAATCTCAAAGTGATCATGAAAGATAAGCCACTCTAATTTATTTTATAGTTGAGGAAATTGGTTCAGAGAGATGAGGTCACTTGCATAAATTCACAAACTTAGTAAATAATAAAGACTGAAATAAAAAGCAGATGTCCTGTATCTCAGTCTAGGATCTTATTCAATGCAATTCATTGTCTCCATATTGCAATGTAAAGCTGAATTGTTTTTTTTTATAGTTTAGATCCACACAGCACTGGAAGCATGCAAACAATAGTGAACACGAATGAAAAACACATTAAACAAAAAGGAATTCCTAAATATTCAGTAAAGAATCAGAAACATACTATGACAAATGTTAACAGAAGCTCATACATTATTCAGGAATATTCTTACTAAGAAGTCATTTAATTTCTTTAGAAATAGCAAGAGTGGCACAAGTACTCAGTGGGCACACCTGCAAACATGACAACTGAAGTTTTTAAGTGACAATTCTGAATACATAATGAAAAAGTGAACACTACAGAACATCAGGAGAACTACAAAACCAAATAACAGATGATTACATTAAGAATAAAATATTGAAAGAAATATCAAAAAGAAGAATTGGAAGGAAAAGCTTCCTCTACAAAACAAACTTACAGTAGCTGCTATTTATGACTTAATAGATACAGTCTTTGCCATTTGGGAAATGTATACATAATGACTACTTATCTTTCCTCTTGCCTTCAGTTGTGCACTGAACTGCTTCCAAAGTGTTTTTTCTTGTGCATATACCCATTAAAAGCAATTTTTAACAACTTGAAAAAGTTCTCCATAAATCAACAGTTGTACTAAGTTTCTTCACGTATTGTCTATTAAAACACAACTAAATACATTATTGAAGGATACATTAATTCTCCATTATTTGTGTACCTTGTAGCATTTTTTTCTATGACATTAAGATTTCTTCTGCATCATAAGTATTTATTTTCCTCTATAAAATTTAGGATTTTGCAATACTATTTCTGAGAAAATGGATTTTTTTTTCAAGATTCCTATCTGATGCCTCACAGTATGACTTATTGCTACTAGATTTTTCAATGTACTGTTTTCTCTATTAGCATTTTTGAAATAGCCCCTAATTTGCTATAACCCTTTACAAAAACATTTGATACAAAACAACTCCTGAACTACTGCTTTTCAAGCTTCTGAAAAATATCTACAATTTGACCCTAACAGTAAGAGCATAACAACATGAAGGCTGTACTTATACTATAGGCAGCTATCCAGCACTGTGAGGAAGGTTGCAGGCACTGTTATTGAAATATTCAGGATATTAGCCTGAAGAGAGTAGGAAAAAAAAAAAAAAAGTGAAACAAAACCAGCAAGTTAGACAAGAAAACATGAATTTGCAATAGAATAAAAAATAGCACCTGAGCAGCCAGATAAAATTTTTATATTTTTTAGCAGACTACATTTAATGTTACATCAACTCATGTCTCCTTTTAGGCTGAAAATTATACCTGACAACATCTATTCTTTTTCCATTTTTCTGGATTTTACAGCAATAAATATATATTTTACTAAACCTCTGGCTGGTAATAGGCATCTATAACCTGTGTGGTCATACAGCACATTCTCTTGAATCTTAACTACTTTATGTTTGCCTTGCCAATAAGCACTAAATGCCGGTTATGCTCAACATATTTTTTATAGTATTATTATATAAAGAAACTATCAATTTGAAAAAAAAAAAAAGAGAGAGAGAGAAGAGAGAGAGACGATTCTGTTGTGACTATACTTAAAAAAAAAAAAAAAAAAGGAGTTCGATAATTTGAGCAAAATTCTTTTCAGAAGTTTTTAGAGGTGATCTTTCCTCTACCCCTTAACATCCCTCTTTTCACTTTCTTTCCTAAAGTCCACATTTTGCAAAAAAGCAGATTCCAGGAAATGAAGTTACTTGTTTGGATATAACTGCCAAAGCCACTTCCTGTACGCATTTGGCAGAAATGCTTGGGTAAAAAAAGCCTTATGACATTTTTCAACCCAACCAAGATGGGCATTCCATTCAGCCACACAAAAACTCAACTGAGCCCCATAACTGTATGCCAGTGTTATATATTGGACCACTCAAAGTATTAAAGTCCAGTAATAATAAATTCAATTGTACATCTGTCAGGAAAAATGGAGTCAAACAGGTTCCAAACAACAAACATACTGACTACTGCATTAATGATCTGCTATCAGCTATTATTCCATTTTGATATTTTGTCGTTACCCCTCTGCTCTCTGTAGTGCCTAGGATGTGAATGTACTATAAAAAGTAACTGGAGAAAAGTCCGCAAAGAGCCCAGATTGGAACATAGCATAAAGTAGTTATTCTTATATTTGGTATTGACACTATTTATGCTGGATTCAACAGCAGATTGAAAAGGAATATTTTATGAAAATTTTAGTTTCTTGCAATTTGTTAACAGGTGCTTCACTAAGCTCTACCTTGCACAATGCCTGTAACAACAGTGAGTTCTTCAGCTGTGACAGCAAAATTCTTCTAAACAAACTGATTAAAGTATCTAGAATGGAAAAAAAAATCTGTAATTAATGTGGTTGCTCTCAGTCCACATAAACTTCTTTATCTTAAAGAGTAAAAAATTGCTTAAGGGATCACGATTAGATATACAGCAGTTTAAAATTGTAACACTTCTTACTACAGCTCTCCTAGTTTAATGAAGTTCCATGAAATCTCACATGTGCCCCTGCTCAGGTCCCTCTCTTTGACCTTTAGGTTCTTTTTTTCAGGAGGTTAACAGTGAAATTAAGGGAAGCAAGTGGTCACTTCACAACTATGGTTTTTATTTTATTGTACATGCAATTTCAGAGCACTTATTACCATCTTCTGTCTCTAGTCATTTTCCATTAAATCTTTCACTTGGTTTAACATTTTGTTCCTTAGTAACTCAAATCTTGCTTTCCCCCAATCTTTCTCTAGGAATTCAGTCTCTTTTGTTCCTCATCTCATTCTTAGATTCATCAGGAACGCATCCTAAGCCACAGATCTCTCTGCCCTTTCCAGCATTGTCAAAAATAACCTTTTCCTTTCCTTTTCCTTTCCTTTCCCTTTCCTACCACTTCCACATCAATTTTATCCATCCTTTTTTTAATCCCCCTCCACTGCTTCAGATATTATCACAGAAATGTAATATGCAGCATTAAAGTTACTTTACTCAAAAGACCCAAGACAAGACACAACTTATCCAAGCTTCTTTCACATAAGTATAAATTAAGTGATAACACTAAGAACTACTAACAAGATCTCCCATAGGAATATGAAAGTATAAGTCTCTTACTTTTCACCATTCAGTCTATTTCTTCCTTCTAAAATATGGTGAAAGGCAGATTTGGACAACTGCGGGAAGCCAGCACTACAACACTGAGTCACACCATAGGAAGCCATCAGAAAAGATAGATCTCCAACAATGGCCTGACTACAGATCTTACTTTTTATAATAGATGCCATTTCTGGCAGTTTCCTGAAGAGAAAGATCTGTAATGACTGAATTATTTCTAGGCCAAGAGTTTCATTTCAGAAATATCAGTACAGAAGAAATACTATAAAACTGTGCCGTCACATATATGCAACGATCACTTCTATTTAACAGGCAAGCAGCTACGTTTTACTCCAGATTCAGTTTCTAAATAGTTTCAAGCTGTAGCCCTATATAGAGCACACAAAAGGAATCGAACCTAGGACAACAAGTGCATGGAGCAGTGTAGCGAAGTCCTTCATTTGGAAAACAAACAAACAAACCAAACCCACTATACATACAATGCTCGTCAGTCATAGATGAAAACATACTTATTTATAGTATGTACTCAAATGAACTTGGAGGCTAAAAAATTACAATCGTATTACAAACCATCAGAAAACTTCTTCATCAAGAGTGATATGGTAAGCTCTGCGTAGTTCTTCAAGTTATTCCCATAATGTTGCATAAGAGTTATCTATATCGAAATGTGCGTGCTAATTCTCATTTCAATACCAACCTCAAAGAAGCACATGACAAAAATTTTAATCTAAATCAAATCAATTACATTCCAATATACAGTCTTAATTGAATTTCATTCTGTAAGTATTTAGAAAGTTTAGAAACTGCTATCAGGGTGTTTTTACTCTGAAAATGACCTTAAATGTTTACATCCAGCTTTATTTAAATTATAAATTCACTTAAATTCACTCAAAGACATACTTAAGAACATGAGTGTAGCCTGCAAAGATTCATGAAGGAAGTTAGGAATGGGAAAGATATCCTTTTGACTTAACCTTGCCTCTTGAAACAGTAAGGATAAATGCATAAAATTTCTAACTTGCAAAGCATGGAAACATTAATTAATGTTCAATATGCCACAGGGAAACAACAAAATGCTCATATGTGCTGTCTCAGAGACTCAAATACCATTACTTCTTTACAGAAGCCCTGACAATAAATCCTGCTTGGTCGTGCAATGATGCAACAAATCTTGTAACTGCCTTGGCCCCGTTGTCTTTCTAAGAGCTCATCTTTTCTCTGACTAGCACTCCTATCTTTATAGGTTATGCCCCAAACTCTAGGCCCCCACAATGGCAGGAATTAAAAATATTTTGTGCTAGACTCAATGGACGTTTTGGTCATCAGGCCTTGACCTGGCAGAAGCTGTTGTGCCCAGAAAATGAGCATGCAAAATGTCTAGCTATAAATATGAAAGTTATCATTTTAAATGTACACATGGTCCTTGAGAAACCAGAAGGAGATTGATCACGTACATACAAAGAATTATCACTGCAGCTAAAAATTGGAAGGAATGTTTAATCTTATATACTTATATACTTTAGCATTTCAATTAAAGAATAGACATCAACATGAAAATAAACAGAACCACAACCAGTCTTTGTGGCAGGTTTTACACTTTCCTGTTAAATGCCATTGGAACTGAGGCAGGTATTTCCAGCACTTTTATGTCCAGGAGTGGGTGCTACTATCTGATTTGGCAGTGGCACAGGAGCATGTCCTTAGGACATCTGTGTTCAGGTACTATTTTGAAGTAATATGATTTTTTTTTCTTTGAGGAATACAATGTTCACAGGAAAAACAAGTGATTTCAGCAGACTAGGAGTCAGAAATGACAAGGACTTCATATGAAAAAAGAAAAACAATTCACTATAGCTTTTTCTGTAAAGTGTTCATGACAACAAGAGAAGGATTAGAAATTCTTATGAAAAAGAAAAGATAGTATAACAAAGTTATACAAGCTGTTAAGGAAATTTAAATATAAATTACTACAATGAGATCTCCTGAAAACAGACATAGACATTTGCAGAATACATGGAAGCATTAATCAATGGTAACACAAGGCTGTGAATAATATCTTAGGATATGTTCTCTGACTGTCTGTCCTCTAGAAGCAAATACATCATAAACAAGGACTGGAAAATACATTTCATTTTGTTCTTAGAGAAAACAGATACACAGACCCTTTTGAAAAGAAAATTTTCTTTTCAAGAAGAAAAGATTTTTATCAGTTGGAGACATCCTGTATAATACGTTCTGTATTATAAAAGGTTAGTAACACACTGACTTCATTATTTTAAAGACAGTGAATTTGAGAGAGAATTAAAGTTACCACTTCAAACTTTATATCCCTTTCATCAAAATTTTATCTCCATCTAGTTTTTTTATGCATTTCATATGATATGGCTTGCAATTCACGCATTTCTTTCTGAAATTACCACAAGATCCCAGTAAATGTAGAAGGAAAAAACAAGCCTAAAAACGTGTGAGCTAAACAGTGTTAGAAAGTATAAACCGATGCAAAAAGAAGATAGCATTACAGTTGAAATGCTCCATCTCTTCAGTTAAAAACTTTACAAGTTGCCTATATTCTATGAAAAGCATGTTATATATATTTTATATATATATACATACAAATATATACATATATATATTTACTCTCATGAATGCCAATAAATCAGTTCTAACTTTTACAGTGAAAATTATTTAAGCCAAACACTTAATAATTTCATACTACTGCTGTGATAAACCATACTCTATATGTTTGTACTCTCTATACTGAGACACAAATATGCAGAAACTCTTTTGGTTTATATTGAGGAATAAGCAGAAATGAGACAGTTTCTTCCTAAAGTAGTCTGCAAATATATATACAAAAAGAAGTTAAATCTCTCCATTCATATTTTTGGGAAATCATATTGTTAGTTCCAGCATGATAAACTGATGTTCTTAAAGGCTTCTATCCCAAGGTAACAGAAAGGCTAAAATGGAAGGAGAAAACAGTAGTTACAACGTAATATGTATAATAAAATAAAGTGTAGATGGTTTCAAACATGGCTTCCAATATTAACAGCATCTGATTTTCGGATTACTTTGCCATATTAGTTTTGCCTAGAGTTGAACTTCCAAATACACTTTTTGAGCTGACCATTATTTGAAGGAATTGTGGAATGAAAATAGAAATTAAAAACATTAAGACTGCAACAGTAAGATAGTTTATCACAAAGAGGCAGCAGCAGCTCAATGGCCAAGAGGTAACCAAGTGAAAAAGGTGTGAAATTATCACACACAATAAAATAAAACATGGAATACTAATTATAGAAAATTATTTACATTATAATTAGACACTAGATATTAGAGTAAAAGATTAAATTTTTCTTAATTTTGAATGCAGGTCTACTAAAAGTATGCTGAAAATCAGGTAAGGAGCTCACACTAAGAGTAGGATTATTTGCACAAATATTTGTCAAAGTACCAGAGGGGGGAATACTGTCTTTCAGCAAATGCTTTGCTCAATAGTCACCAAAAGACTCAATTCTATAAGTTCATTTCCCAGAAAAATGGGAAAAACTAGTTAGGGAGAGAAAATAAACCATAAGCACTGTAGTATGATAAAAAGTGGACATCTTAGAACTTTGTCATGACTAGGTATTGTCTTTCACAATACCAGAGTCAGATACCTGGTTTGAAGAACTAGAATTACAGTTAAATGCTTACCAACATAAGATAGTTTATTTAGCTACACCACGTCAGTTACAGGAGACTGACCATAATCACCTACATCTCAGCGACCTTTGGTTGCACACAGGTTCTCAAAGAACCATTTTAGCTCTTTCTATAACTCTATATAACCAGTACAATTTTCAGATTTGCTTTAATTTACTGAAGTGTTAGACCAGCTCCTACCTGCCTCTAGCAACAAAATGATTGAAGACTGTTATCAATGTAGCTCAGTTGGTTGTTACAGCTGAGTATCTCAGCTATAGGTTCCAAAGACAGGCCCTGCAATGAATATCATTAAGTTTTTACCTGACCTATGAGTAAGAATCACCTGAAGTTCACACTGAAGTCAATAATGCTCCAAATTGTCTCACATTAACCTAAATACTACATAACCCCTTGCTGACATGGCATTATTCTTTTAAAAGTATATTTCTGAACCTACAGGAAAAGTGGCTGAAATTGAACTAAACAAAGGCACAGTTACGAAATAGATGTTCCAGAGTTAAAACTGCAAAAGATAAAACAAGAAGTATTGGAGAGAAGTGAGCTGTACAATTTTTGATTTATTCAGCAAAAACATCCAAAGGTTTAAGAGCCTTACCAACTTACAGAAGCACAAAACTGGCCTGAAACATTTGTATGAGTCTTATCTTAACCTGTTACATGCATTACAAATATCAGGAAAAAAAATGAAGTTTTGTGGGGCATTTCCAATAATTTCTAGTTTGGGCTTATTACTGAAATATCTGTAGACTTGTCTCTCAAGACAATATCTGTTTTTGTTACACCAGGACATGAAAAGCCATTTTCAAGATTAAATACACCAATGAAAACAAAACAGAACTCTTTATTTTATTATATAGCAGAATTAGTACTATCTGCACAGAAATATCTGAAGATTAAGCTAATACGATGAACTTTTAGTCTTTTGTATTAACCATATGCATAGACAATGTGCATGCAGTGGCTCTATTAAAAGGCACTCTAGTCACTTGGGACTGACGTTCTTAATAATAACAATATGGAAGAAGTTTCACAGATGTATTTGCCAATCCTGACAGTCAATATATAAAGGAATTCAGTCACCCTTCAAATACGCAGAAACTTTCAGGAGCACATTTTACTTCTAAAATATCGAGAGTTGAAGAGGTTCAGTCACAAAAAGTAAAAACATCTTTAAGGAGTTAGTCTGAAGAATCTAATATCATTTTTAGACAGCCAAAATATGGCTAATGAATCAGGAAGCCAAAAAAGATTTGAAATAGTAGAGAACTTCCAGAGAACACTAGGTTACATTTCAGCAGAGTAATCTGGATAAGAGAACAGTAAACTCACATAAAAATACTGGAAACTTTCCCCATCTAAACAGACTCAAGAGGAAGGCTGTAAAAACTGCCAAAAGCATCTTTAACAAGGTTCCAAACATACGTTCCACATCAGAAGAGATTCCCAGCTGAAAAGTGGAGAGAAAAACACAATAGGCATCTTAGACAAACCAGAAATCTTTTGTAAAACTAAATAAATGTGGGGAAAGAAAAAGCTGTTGATGGCCATATAAGTGGTAAGTGGTTTACATAACAGCATTTTCAATATATAAGATAATACAGTTTCAACATCTCCAAAAAATTAATGAAAGTACTGTAATGATCCAATCCCCACTCTCATTAAAACCTTACAACTTACAAAATCTGCCTTTAATGCTGCAAATGGAGATTTGCAACAAAAAACTCCTCTAGCTCCAAAAAAGCAAAATCTGGGCTTCATCTCCTAAAAATAACTCCATGTTCATATTTATAAACACTTAGTTAAGAGGACAAAAATCCTAACACAGAGAGCTTTATCATAGAATGCCAATTGCAAGAGCTCACTTAACTTTAAATCAACAACATGTATTTATATTTCTTTGTGACAAGGAATAGTCATCTGTTGTTGCTTACATGGATGTTTCTAGAGCCTCAAACTTCTTAATCCATTCATGTTTTACTTTTCACTAATCTCAGTGAGTTTGATTCAAATTCCTTACTCAAGCAAAACTCACAGGGGACTCACTGTGAATTCTGACAATATAAAGCTTTTGAAAGCCACACAGAAGAACGGATTTTGAAAAAGAAAAACACAGAAACAACAAAAAAAACAACACAAGTTAGTCAAGACTCCTATAAACAGACAGTTATCACAATGAATAATATGATAGTCTTCTTCGTTTTTACTGCAAACAATGTACATTTAAAGAAAGCTTTTTTTTTTAGAAAGTAATTCTATGAATCTTTTACTTTTTCTTTATTTCACAAGATTAAAAGAAGAAATAAAACTCTGATATTCAAGACAGAGATACCAAACATGTATAAAAGCACATGACATATTCAAGAAGGCAATTAATCACCTGATCACATGCTACAAAACATGTGCTTGAAGTTAGATATGCATTCATATTTATTACAAGAACTGGAGCAATAAATATTTTATCTGGTGACTTGAAATACCAGAAAATAACTTCGTTAAACTTCTCAGAAGTACAACCCCATAACATTGTTCAAAAGCACATGCCGACTGAAAACATTTAGATATTTAAAAAAGCCTTCAAAATAAATTCAGCAAATCTTAGGCAATGAAGTCAGATACTTCCTGCTTGGTCCTTAAACTTGGCAATAAGAAAAATGTACCACAAATAATCATTCTTTATTATAGAAAGCATACATAAGAAGTTAGGGACACAACATGTCTCTCTAAATATTAACAAAAGTAAATAGTAACAAAAGTTTAACAGTAGCAATGAAATATTCTGAACATCTAACTAACAGCTGGTAGAAGTTCAGCTGGAGAATGAAAGTATTTTTTTTCCTGGACCTGTAGCAGAAGATATAGGACATCATTTCTATTCTCAGAGGTCAGAAAGATCAGTAGCAAGTCTGAACAATGTCCCAACAGCATCAGTGATTAATTTGCTGACCAAATTGCAATAAAATAGGTACATTTGTTTGGTGACAAACAATCTCAGTCATGAACACAGTGTCAGGAGTCTGTCCTCAGGTATTCCAAAGCATCACTAGACCCACAAAAGGCCCCAAGAAACTTATACATTTGCTAAGCACTTAATTTTTCTGGTGAGTTGAGACCTGCTTTTTTCTAAATGAAGGACATAGAAGAGATTATGACGGAAAACCTCAGTCAATCCTTTCCATTAGGGAGCTTTCTGTGGGTTTCCCAACAATAGAAAGAAGCTTTTCCCCCAAATTATTACATAAATACATAAAATAGCCAAAATAAATATTTTGAGAAGTCTTAATACAAGCTGAAAATATTTAGCTTTCAGAACTGAGCACTTGGTGTGTTATCATCACTGCTTTCCCACTACTCATAATCACCATCTGTTTATAGAAACCATCTCTCAACTTTCATTTTAAAGTCAACTTGTCAGCAATTCAGTGGGAATGCTCTTTTTCATACATGCTTGCATACCACCAAGCAAAAAATGATCTTAAACCCCGATTGGGTTGCACAACAGATAAGTTCTCCACCAATCTCTAAAAAATCCCCATAACTTTTCCAATAAAAATACAGGAAATGGTTAAAAATGGTCAAAACCTGATACTAACAATTTTTTTTGTGAGACTAAAATAATTCCTCTCAAACCCATCAGCATATTCCTGGGCCACCTGTTCTAGTGGGCAGCATCCCTGCCTATGGCAGGGTGGTTGGAACTAGAAGGTCTTTAAGGTCCCTTCCAATCCAAGCCATTCTATGATATGCAACTATTTGAAGCTATCACTAAGATTTATTGTGTTCTTTGAATGTCACAATATTCACACTGTTTTCTGGTAACCAAATTGTTTACATTTCAGTAGAAAAACAAATCCAGTAGGAGCAAAAATGACAACATATATCTCTTACACTGACAGAATTATGCTACAAACAAGCAGAAGTCCAAGATCTATTTCAAAACAAGACTTATCTGTATAGAAAAAGTGAAAAAAGCACGGTAAAAGTCAAATACAACACAATGTTGTCACTCCACTGACATATACAATGAAGTCTGATTTTTTCTTCTTTTGCCAGAATTCTTCATAATTTGATTTATCCTGAAACTACCAATATATAACAGTGGCACCATCTCCTGAGAAAGACTGTATGTAGTTCTATATTTGGGTTAGGATTTCACGTAAAGGATCTCTACAAGATATAAATTACGAATAAAAAAAAATCTGCAGGAGAAACTTTACAATGAAGTACATTATTGAACTAAAAATAAAAATGTTGAAGCCTATGTAAAGCTCAGGTTATTATGCCAATAATTTATCTTTTCATTTTCTGGAATGCTCATCTGAAACATAGATTAAATTCATAGCCAAAGAGCTATGTCTGTTTCAGATTTATGAACGATATCATGATGCAGTAAATAATAGCAGATACCCAGCCCAGCTACTGAGTACGTTGGAATGTTGTGCACACTTACTCATGTAGTTATGAATGTATAACTTAGAGTGTTCTGTGATTAAGATGGCTATTGAAAAGCAAGTTCTCCTTTTTCATGATATAACAGTTGGACTAAGATAAAAAGCTCTGGTCTGTTCACTCTAATCTAACTGTCTTATGCAATCTGTAAAAGCTCCTCAGTGATGGGAGCTAGCTTGCCAAAATGTCAGCAGCAGGCAACCTTCCAATCTAAACAGACAGTGTCGCACTGTTGCCTTACTGAATTAGAGGAGAATGATACCTAGCATTCCCTCCCAAAAGAAGTCTCTTGGGATCCAAGAACAACAGATTTGACAGCATGTAAACTGGTATAATTTTTCGCTGAAGAATTCAATGCTATTGTCATCAGCAAAATCTAGGATAGGACAATACTAAGATGCTGTGCTTGTGTATTCCTTTGTTCTAATCACCACAGAGAACATCCTGATACAGGCTGCTATATAAACTAAAGAAACAGAAAACACAGCAACAATGCATATGTCCAATTTCAGTCATTCTTATTAGGTCTGTTGGTATCAAACCTCTTGGTTGATAATAATTTACTAATGACATTCTGAATATGAGCCTTTATATTTAAATAAGCAGTTAAGGACATAGCTGTTCAGAATAAAATCTGATTTAACATAAAATCAACTCTTTACAATTTAGTATTTATTAGCAGTTGGTCAATATGATATAGTGGTGCCCAAGACATATTCAGAATGTAAATCTGAGGTAACAGTCTTTGTTTCTCTCTATGATTGTACAGTTACCATCATCAAAGTCTGCTATTTAGATTTTCAGGCATATAGTAGATGGAGAAAAGATAGAATGTACATGAAGTTAAACAATATGATATGTATATCAAGCCTTAAAAGATATATTATCTGAATTTAATTTCCTCTGAAAGAGCACACACATTCAGTGCAGCATGGATTAAGAAAGTCACACATCTATGTGACTTTCTTATATAGATACGGATAGGATTCTCCCACAGATATTTCACTAAACTAAATATTTCTTTATATGCTTTCTGGCAATTTCCTAGTTTCTTTTCAGAATGAAGAAATGAGATAGGAAAATAGAAAGACATTAGAGACATGATTAGAAACATGACACTAGAAATACAATTTTATATTGCATTAAATCAGACTGTAGAATAGGCACAACAGAATTAGAGAGAAAACCTGCAAACTAATCAAACCATTAAAATAGTTTACTTGATATAGCCTACATGCTGTAAATTGAAATATGCATAAATGAAAACTGTTTTCAGGTATGGAAACTGTTTAAATGATGAAGAATAGCTTTAATATTATACTAAAGGCTCTACTTGGGAGTCCTACCTTGGCTCAGGCCCAAGCCCTTTCACACATCTTTAGCAAATCCTTAATGCCTATAGACAAGAAGACATATGCATATAGTTCAGATGGCTTTTGAAAAGAACGCATAGCTTCAGAATTATGATTATTATTCGCAGGTTTGCAATATGTGAAATATGAAGCTCAAGTGAGAATCATATCTCACTTCCACTTCTCTTCTGTTTGATGAAATGTCAGGACAGAATTCTAAGACAGGTCATCATCAAAAAATTTTTCCAAAATATCAGTCCTTGCCGTGTAAAGCGCAGGAGATACAGCCCGACAATTCAGGCATTTGAACTGACATACTGGTTCCTACTTTATATTCGAAGATCACTGTTGTACATATACACACAATTGTTGGTACTGTTACTGAGGGCAGTATCAAATGTGAGAATTTACTAATGCTTCTGAGATTCTTATTTAAAGACTAAAGAATAACTAGCATTACATAAATGACGTAATTATACCAGTCATTTGTTGATAAAATACAGCTACTTTCTGCTAACACATTTCTGATGTTATCAAAAGCTTTGTACTAAGAGGAAACAATTCTATTTAGTAAAAATCATTGTGACACCAAATCAAGTAAATTCTTCCTATAAAATGAGAGCATGATAAATAGAAAAAGTAGGAGTCAAATGGATATCTTCAGCTGTTGAATAATTACAAATGCAAACAAGCAATATGAGAGTATTTTACACAGAAACGGGAAGAGGTATAAGAGTCAGCAAACAAATTCTAAACTTCTCGGTTTTTTTAGAAGATGAATTAAAAACAAACACACAGACATAAGACAACAGATGTAAGATCAGTCTAGCCTAGTATCCTGTACAGTAAGTGGCAGCATGGCAGTGTTAGATAACTTTAAAGAATATGTGAAATAACTACTGTAAAAATCCATTATATGAACTGCTGTAGGAATCACCTGAGTTCTTATCATTGGAATGGTATAAAACCTGAAGAAGGAGTTTTAATATTCTTTCTTTTGAAAATCTTTAATATCTTTAAAGCTGTATTTTATCTCTAATTCTTGACTACTTAGTGACATCTCAGTCTCTGGTACAGGGTCTCACCATGCCTTTTGACAGTCTGATTATCCTAGAATCCAAATATCCTGAGTTGGAAGGGATGCACAAGGATCAATGAGTCTAACTCCTGGCTCCACACAGGACCACACCAAAAAATCTGTCATTATGATAATGACTTTTTAATTCTTTCCCTGAACCACTCATTTAAAATACTGCAGAGCTTAATAAAAAAATATTTTTCTTTGCAGAAACCACAATAAGCAGAAATCTTAAGATTCCAATTTATATTTTTTTCCCCCAATATTCTTAGGCTTAGTTCTGGTTCTTTCACACATGTACAGCTCATGGTATGCAACTCCTGTCCATTTATCTATTCCTTGTAACCTCTCTCTCACTTATTGTCTAGGACAATTTCTTTCTCATTCCTGCATTCAGTCTCCACCACAATAATTAACAAGGTCAAATCCTGCTAAAGCCTGAGAGTTTTCAAGCAAAATAAAAACCATCAAAGCTGATTACTAAGTTCAATTACTAAGCAATTTTAGACAATAAGTGGCAATATTAAATAGTTTAACAGATATTCACATTAGGACACTGGCAAAAATCCCTACTTCCCAGCTCTTGTATCTGAATTTTGAGCTGAAGATTCTCTCTTGCAGTTAAAAATTTATTTACAAAAATACATAAAAAAGAGTATGCAGAAGCGTAAGTCATGAATATGTAAAGCAGTTATATATGATAGTAAATAAAAAAAACCAACTATGCAACAGTTATGTCTACAGTTATTGGAAGTTGTTTTATGTGGGTTTCAAAACTAACAATTTGCAAAAATATTGTTATTTATTGTCATTTAGCCAACTCAGAGGATGTAAGGAAATATAACTACAATGCTTAGCAGTTAAGACTTTTTAATTAACCACCATAAAAACTTCCTTACTTACACAATCCATGCTAACTGGCCAATATAATTTGTATTGTTTGAGTTGCTATTTCTGTGAAGTATTAAGCACATACTTAATAAATCCCATGACATTATTTACATGACTAAAGTTAAATACATCTTTAAAATCTTGTAAAATCAGGTTCTACAAATGGTTTCAGTTAGTTCTGAAAATTTGGTATGCAGAAGAATTTTTTTTTTCCAAAATATTAATATTAAATATTAAAAAATATTAAATACTGCTTTTGCCTCCTTATCTGTTAAAACTGACTGGCCTGAAATCTAATGATTTGAATATTTATCCTCATCTTTAAGATGTATGAGTCAGTATTTATAACTTCTGGAGCTGACAATGTAAGTTTCTGGGATTTCTTTAATATCTGTGTTAACTATGTACAAGACATTAGAAAAAATAGTTATGAAACCTGGTGAGGTCTGTGGTAATTCCTAAATCTTGAGAAAAGCATTTCATATTTTTGTAATGGTTCCTATCAAAACCTCTTTCTTATTCTTTCACAAATCTACTGAGACAGATGATAATTTTATCATTGTAGGAGGTCTGTAGCTATCAGAAATTACCATGAGAAAGATGGCTTCTGAATTCCATAGAGAAATTTGAAGGTTAAAAGGAAAACTTTCAGTCAGAATATCTATTTAGTGGATATCAGAGCATTAAAGTAACATACCTGCAAATAATATTTTGCCATGAAAGTTGACCACTGCACTTTGCACAACTGGTGTTTTTTCAGAACATTTTGCTTCATTGTTAGGTGGAATTAATTGGGTTAATCAAGTCTGAAGCTTACGTATATGTCCAGGTCTGAGTCCAATACAAAAGAGAGTCATATCCCAGCCATTAGCACTCAGAGCTGAGGGTTTTTGGCTGCCAAAGAATGTACCACTATATCTTTGCACTGTCAAAGCTTTATAATAAAATAGAACTGTTGTAACCATTTGAAATTTTATACTGCTTTGCAGCTAAGGATCTCAATATAGTAACTTGCCTACAAAGAAACTGGGATGCTTAAGTAGATGTGCCCCCCCGTTTTTAATGCGATCTCGATCCAACAGTACTATAACTTATAGTTTTATTATTATTAGTTTTTATCACGGCATAGAATGCTTGTCCTAGTACTGGCTGTCTTTTCACTGATTTTTACTCCCGCCTTTTTTTTTTCTTGAGAGCCTTCTAGGTTTATTGTATCTACAAACTGATTTGAAAAATATGTAATAGTCTGACTATTCTTCATGAACTTTTAAATATAAGTGTTAGTTTCGATATGAAGATGTATTGAAGCTTTTTATTTTCAAAAACTTTAAGAAATTAAACAAAAGAAAGAGAAAAATATAGTTATTTGTACATTAGGGAGAAAATGCTGTCATTCTCAGAGACACAAAAGAACGGGAGAGCACAGAAACTCGGTTATATTATTGGAAAGACAACTGGTCCCCCAAGATTGGGTTTAAGGTATCCTTGCAAAGCTGTATGGGTTGTATTATTAACAGTTGTTCTACTATTTTTTTTTCCTTTACTATTACATTTTTTACTCTAAAGTATTCCTTGAGCACCATAACACAAACATTAAGAAATAATGTTTTAAGGCATTATCGTTATAACAGCAATACATTAGAGAAGTCCTAACGCTACCAACATTACTGGACTAGACTTGTGGCAGAATGTCAGGCCACTGGAAAGGACTGCAGACATATAAGGCCACTTAAAATAATCTAGAAATAACTTATTTATCTGTAGTCCTCACAGAAATATAAGCACAAATTTTAAAAATAAATTAATTGTAGTGAAACTAAGGGAGGGTTTTTATGTCCACATTTTGCATCTTGGTTGTTGAGGACTTTATTGTTTTCATGTCCACTTGGAATATCATGGAATATCGGAATCTGACCCAAAGCTGATTGAAAAGAGCAATGGAAAGAAGGGGATAGGTTTATAGTTACTTTCAGGATGAAAAAGCCATATAATATGCAATCCAATTATATATAAAAAGTCTCATCTCAAAACAAATTACCTTTTCATGACAGAAGTCCATCTAAAACTCATTATCCTAACAGGATAGGAATCAGTTACATTTACTTATTGATTAGCCAAAGAAAATACTTTATCATTGTAGCAGGTTCCCTGTGCCAACCATCTGTTCCAAATTATTCTTTTTTCAATGAACAGTATTTTGTATGTTTACCTAATATATTTTACAAAACAGCTCAAGTAGAGTAAAGAATGAATAACAAAAATTGGCTTTACTAGGAGATCTTTTATCAGTTACATACGGATGAATAGTACCCATTTGCTGACAAAGGTATGGCACATGGTAAAACTATACTCAGTGTGTTAGCTATCGGAAATGAATGCATTATTTATCCATTCAGCTCTAACTTGTTTGCAAAGGATATGAGTTATTGAACCACTTCACAAATAGTTATTATTTTTAAATACATCAGAACAAGAATTTTGAATTTGTTCTCACTTACCAAGGTCTTGCTGCAGAAAGGTAGCATTTCAATAAAACTATTCACATGCACAAAAATGCAGTTATTTGTCATTTCTGGAACTAAGGCTTCAATTCATTTGATCACGTTAATTTAGTAATAATAACAATAATCACAGTGGTTTATTAAAAAATTAAATAAAAACCAGATGTCAAAATAGTATAATATAAGTAAAATGTTTAAAGACAATCACAAAAAGATTTGTGTTTACAATTTGATATAAGAGCTAGAAGCATAATTACTGAAATCTCATTCTATTCGAACATAACGTTTCTCTCCTAGGCTGAAAGATTAAAAGATAAAAGTGTTTATTGGTGTTTTAGGATACTGTATGACTAATAATGCCTGCACAGAACTTCTTTCAATATCTACTGTTCTGGTTTAGATTTCTTTTTTTTGTTTAAAGTCACTACCTCCAAATCTTTTGGGGAAAAATGTTATATCCTAATATTTTTTATGAGTTATGCTCAGAAAAACTCTTTTCTGAGAACAAATTTACTTGAAGATTTAAAGGCTTGCAACTGAATTTATATTCCATTTCTGGAGGACCATTCAACAGAGGATTAACATCGGTTTGTTACAGCCATCAGCACCTTGAGAGGGCTATAAATTTAAATCCCTGAATTTGTAGATACAGAATTAGCACAATACTGCTGGTACTGAAAATAAAATTCTGGTTCTGTTACACATCTGAATAATATGCTGAAGATCATACTGAAATAACCCAATAACTGCTCACTTAATTACACTAACCTGTCTGTCTGGAAAGAAAAGGCAGTCTGTTAACTGAAGAGCTGAGATCTTTTGCCTCATTCAGTCTAAAACAGTTAGATGGGCTCCACTTTTCTTCCAAGTTTATAGAAAGAGACTGCTCCAAGGCTGCAGAACCAGCAGAGAGAGCATTAAGCTGGAAAAGAGCATCTTGTGCTTTCTTTTTTTCTTTTTTTAGCAAATTTACTAGAATATCTGCAAGATACATTAAGGAAATCATCAAGGGTTTCTTCTATATAGCAAAAATCTTCTTTGTTTATCCCTAAGTTTTTTTATTCAATGGAATAATTCACATATGAAAGCCCATTTGTGAATGTGAATTTAGAGTTGGGCATATTTTTTATAATCATATCCAGGCAGCCTAGTTTTTGCGAAACAGCAGAATCATTTCTACTAAGCACTAACAAATTCACACATTGACCACAATTGCTGATCCCATTCAATCAGTGCTTGATAAAAATATTTACAGACAAACAGAAATGAAAACTCCAATAACTTATTGACATTGTGTGACACTCTTTTTTACTCTTTAAATTCTTTAAACAAAATTTCCAAAGAAAAGAAAAGAAACCCTTAACTTACAGGTAGATTGGCAAGAGTATCACATTTGTAATCTTTTCACAATAAGAAGGTTTACTAAATAATAAATAACACTACATATTTATTAGAAGTATATTTCATAGAAATACATTTTGCGTAACAGCAGATAGAGGGCTTACAATGAAAATTATTTACATTCAGCCAAAACCACAGGACTTCCTGTGAGAGAGATATATATATGTGTGTGTGTGTATATATATATCTAATATGGTATTCATTCTAATCCTAATTAAACCACAGAAAATCTAAGTAGTCTTTGGGGAATATTATTAACTAGACTGGGTAGCAATAATAAAACATTTTACAATTTAGTTATGATTGACTAAAAAGCTTCAATACTTCCCATCGCTTTATCACAGTAGTCATGTTATTAAATCTCTAATGATGATGTACTGTCACTTAGAGGCTGCATACTGAAAAATAGTTTTTTGTTCAAAGTTTTATACTTTTATATATATCTCTTATGTGGATTTACCCAACATGCTTCTTCCTTGTACTTCAGCAAACAAAGCCATATATATCTATCAAGTACAGGAGCATTTGATATAGATGTTTAGCTTTTTCTCATTAGCAACTTCATACCAATTAAATCATTTATATCAGGAAGAAATGTTTCTGTACATCCAGAAGCATATCCAGACCTGAAAACTGATATCAAAATTGAGCAATTTTTTTTAAAAAAAAAACAAACGGATAATTCAGTATTATGACTAAAATTATTTGAAAGTGCCCCTTGGAATGCAAACATTTTCTGTGACAAAACAAAAATTGAGAAGCTTTCCTGCCACCTCAGTTCAGACTGGTAACATGCTACATGCAAATGAAATAAAAATTAATTATCTTTTCACATAAAAAAAAAAAATCTGGAATTGCTGTATATGAAGAATACAGCTGAGTTTGCTTTTTTTTACTTATAACTGTGAAAGCAAGTATGTTACCTATAAATCTATAGGAAAACAAAGCTGTTTTTCAGTTCTCTGCCACTTTCAAATTTTACCCACAGAGTAGCCACAAAGTTAAGGACATGGTGATACTGTGGTCTGCCAACAGCTCTGTCAGCCAGCTAAAAATAACTCCCTACCTTCATCATGCAATGGTGCAGCTACTCCTGTCTGCTGTGAGGCCCTGAAATGGACAAAACACATCTGAGCAGTTTAATATTTTTACATGCTAAAGGCCTTAGCTTTAATTTAATTTTTAAAGGTGCATGTTTTGTAAGGTAATAAATTTATCTTCATATAGCATCAGAATTTCCCGTTCTACAAAAAGGTTTAATTTGCTTGAGGAAAGTGTTTTAGGTGTGGCTTTATCCACAGTATTTGGATCTTGGCTGGACCATTCTAAAGATAAGTGGTGCCTGAATCCAGACTTTTGGTTTGGGTCACAATTGAAATAGAAGCAGGTGCAAAGTAGGGGTCCTGCCATATAAAAGTTGGGAACTGAGTAATTGCTTTAACACAATGGGGTCAACAGAGAGAAATTCCTTTCATACAGCCAACTCCTATCTCACATACAGAAAAAAATATTGTAGCCACATCAGCTGAAACCCAAATATTATTTTTTCCTTCACAAAGGATACTGATCTCATTGTCTCTTTGCTGCAGAAGTTCTTTCAGTTTTTTCAACTCTTCTTTTCCCACTTCTTTGTTAGTGTCTTTTTCTTCAGAGGTGTGTTGTGAGACCATTTTTTTATCAGAAATCTTTGAATGGTTCATCAGTTGCTATCAGAAGAAAGAAACAAACATAAGGTATGCTCTTGTAACCTTACCTACAGCTATGTATTTATTCTACTCTGTAACTGTTTAGCTATGGCTGCAAAGGAGAAGGCCTGCCTAGACTCTTGAGAGAACAAACTCATGTCACCAGTTGACTGTCAAGTTATATGCATTGCATCAAGCGTTGGGCAAGTTGTATTAGTTGATCTTCACTACCAAACATACAAATTACTTTACCCTTTCTACACATAAACTCAAGCGTTCTCTAGCATTACAGTGCTTTCACCATTAACAATACAACTGAAACCTAATTATTTAAAGACAATAAGGTCAGGAATGTCTACACTATTATATCAGAAAACTCTATCCCAAAATACAAAGTATATATTACCTTCTATTAATTTCTCTGTTGTTCCTACTTCAAGTGTATCTTTCAACAATTTAGAAGGGCTTACAACACTATTACGACAGTTAGTGTAACAGATTCAAGGACATGGTATTTTTACTTTTATTTTTATCTCTTTTGATTTGTCAGAAATAAAGACTCCATAGTGCTCTGAATACTGATGGATGTATCTATCCATTTCCAAATAACTTGTAATGGGTTTATTCAAATAACTTGCAGTCCTCTCTTATAAGTTACCACATGCTGAGATCCTTGCTGGGTTTTCTACACAATTCTGCTGCGTTTTTCTAATTAAATTTGAAATTCCTATCATTCCTCCCTGCATTGCACAGTTTGTTTTACCCTTTTCCAATGCCTCTCAACTGTACTACATTTCTTTTGACTCTTTTCAACTGTAAATGCCTTCAAATAATTTTCAGTCCCAGATGCACTTTCACTATGTTTAAAAGAAATACCTTCACATGAGAGAAGCAGTACTTGATCTTGCGCATGTCTGCACCAACATCCAGAGTGCTTTCAGGATCATTATCTTCCAGAAACGTTTCAATTAACTTATCCAACCTGAAAAGACATAACATTTTTAAGGGGGAAAAAAAAATCACAAACAAGCAGACAACTCTTTAAAGAATTTAAAGATCTTTTGACATTAAGAATTAGAAATTAAGAATTTAAGTTAAGAATTTAAAGAATTAAGAATTAGAATTCAATTAAGAATTTAAAGATTTTTTGACAAATCTTTGTCAAATTCTGATTCACCAAGCTGACTGATACTAGCAGGCTATTTCCTTCAAAGTCTATGCAATTACATTGTACTTTTGTGCCTGATATTAAAACCTGGATTTGATACTGGAGATTCTACAACTGCATATTAAAAAATACTTTCACATACTAATGCATAGTTTTAGAACTGAAAGCAATGAAGAAGTAATCTTTAGTTCTTCTCACTTATTTTATAACCTTCTGTTCTCCTGCCATCTAATAATTAACATGATCTAAAGCCTGTCCTCTCAGAAAACATAGCAGATGAAATTTTTAGAGGCTTTGTGCATAGGATTTTTAATATCTATCGTTATTGTCAGAAGATAAAACTATTTATTTTTATGTTACAAGAATCAGCTGATAACATAACTTTCATATATAAATTTTCTTGCTCCAAATACCATGCAGAACAACTAATTTTTTGATGCGGATATTTATATGTTTCTCAAAGACCTACTGCTCTTCTGATTAATGGAACGTAGTCAGCATTTCATTCTCTTGTAATTTATACTTATTTATCAAGCACCTGACAACATCTTTGTAGGCAGAAGTAATTCTTATTTCAATAAATCAGTCTTCATAAGAAAATCTGGCACACAGGAGCATCCTTCCGCTCTTTCAAAACCAATTAAAATATCTAGACTGGAAACCTACACAAGTATAATATACCATCCCTTTGAGCTGGATGTCACAGCTGTATGCATACAGTCAGATTTTTCTCTTGGATGCTTTCTTATAACCTCCCTGGGTTTTGTGTTGCAGGATGTATGGCAGATTATCCTCAAGAAAAAGGACAGAGGACCTCTAAACCAAAATCAGCCCCTAACCCACTTACTGAGATATGTTTCTGGAAAATAGCAAGTGAAAGTTTGAACTCCATCAGCTGGTTTTTGATTAAAGGCCCATGCTTCCCAACAAATGCCGTAACCATTAAGGTAATACGCAAATGGTGGGCAACAATTACAGTCACATGCCTTGTAAATAATAATTCTATGATTTTAACTGTTTATTTAGGTTACTATCCTCAGAAGATGATCTTAGGTGAACCTGAGTGTGCTGCTGTATCTAAAATAATTGCATCTATTGCCAAATGGTCAGAGAAGAGTAGGAGTTCAGAACTATCCCTGTCCCTAGCATTTTTTTGACTAGTTCTGTTCAGCTCCTCCCATAATACTCAAGCCTTCTGAATGTCCCTTAATAGTCATTTATCCTCTTCAATTACAGGATTGGGAATATTATTGCTACTTGATTACTTAAGCATTTTGCTGTAACTCCATAACCAAAATTTTAGTCATAATAATATTACAGTATCTAAAGCTGGTTGGGAGATCGCCCTGGTTTTGAAACTTCTTTTACTAAGACTTGTCGCATTACTATATTGTAGTAACAATTCCCTGTGAGAAGATGAAACTATGAGATGCATGACAAACAGAAAAAAAAACACCAACAACAATATTCTTTATTTTTAGAAGAAAAATACATGGAAACTAGGAACTGTATGATAGTATAACATAACAGACAGGTTTGGTTATTTTTCTCCTCCAGATTTTACCATGACAAAGTGCCTATACTCAGAACAGGGGAAAAAGAACACAGCAACCCTTGGCTAGTTTCTGATAAACCGTGCTCTCCCATTTTCATCACTTTAGTTAAAGAACAAGAGACAAATACATTTTTTATACCAGTCACTGTATTTGCAAAATTAATGACTTTTGAATTTATGGAACACCCACTGAAGACAATGTGAACTTTACATGTGGAGAGCTTAAAAGAGAGGATATTTAAAGATAAATATAAGTTACAAAAGCATTATTGGCATTGATCATCTTCTCACATTAAAAGACTACAAAAACTACTGGGCAAAAGATACCAAAATTCTACTTATTGCTACAGGATTTTTTTCCTCATGAAGAGTTCAACGAAAGAAAACAAAACAAAAAAAAAGAAA